>NW_027286985.1:0-1215000 GCF_022747635.1 Hetaerina americana | reverse complement strand
CTGATGATTGTTTGAAAGAAAAAGGTAGAGAGCTCACCTTGAACCTTACCAATAACCACCCTGAGACTTAGATGGCATGTGATATTAACTGTTCAAGATAGGGGGACATTTTCTTTCCCTGGTCAATATTGGATAGCGAAGGAGGCCTAGCATCCAGAAAATCATGCTACGTGAATTTTAGAGTTACCTCCCCAAAGGAATCAAACAAATGTTGAACACAGCAGCCACAACCCCCAGTCAACAGCCACACAATATCCACTACATAATCATGCTGCCCCCAAATACATACATATAAATATGCAAGCTGATTATTTGATAGAAAAATATATGCAATAGGGTATTACAAACAAGCATTCTAAATAAAACTAAGTCATGACTTACTTTATGGGGAAGAACAGGTTTTAAGCTCCTTGAAAAGTATTTGAAATCATTTCCTTTTTTATGAACTTGAACTCTTTCACCATCATACTTGATTTCAGAAATCATGCCATTTGGGCATTTTTTCATGGCATATTCGACAGAGCGACAGGCTTCAGCCTGAAATATGCAAAACATTTCATCAAAATAAAATATATATATATATATATATATATATATATATATATATATATATATATATATATATTACAAGGCAGACTTTTGAACATAAGAAGAAATAGCAGAGGTCACAAGACTGAACCCTGTGGGAACACTATTTGGCACATCACAAGTTTTTGATTGTGTATTACTACTGAGCATATTGCTTTCTACTTGACAAATGCAATTGTGAAAGTTAAACATACCATAATATCTATATAATTTTTTCCTGCGCAACATTACATGAGATACACAGTCAAATGCTTGAGATAGATCACATTACGTCAGGTACAAAATGTCAGACTGTCATAATCAAGAGTCAGTCAGAGGGAAAGGGAGAGCTCTCCACAAGATTTCATTATCATCACTAATTATGATGGACAACATCTCCAGCAATAAAGGAGCTATACTGATGCCATTATGACATCGAGGATGAGCCATAATGTAAGCACTATTGAAGGTCTATGATACAACTACAACCAGGGAGTATGCCTTTGGCTGGCATCAACGTGCCATGCACCTTGAGTCTGTCACATTCACCTTGAAGATGAGATGACGACGTACAAGCACACTAATGACTGAATCCTGGTATACGAGGATGAAATCCAACATTTCAGACTTGAAGCTTGTGGAACACAGAAAGGTAATTGAATGCCAGCTCTCGTTATTGACCACATTTTCATATTTTCCTAGAAACATCTATGTTAAGGTTTAATAGTGTAGGCTATAGGATAGGTATTTTTATGGGTTTCTTTATCAAAAGCTTGGGAACTTTTGCCCTTAACATCAGGGATGAAATTCTAATATTGGGGATGCCTACAGCTATTAGAAACTATGAAATAATAATTAACATCTGCCAGTGCCATTAAAATCATAAACAAATTTAGCTCATACACACCCAAGCAAGTCGGGACAGGTGGAAGTATTGAAAAAAGTCACAAACACACATGGCATTCATTAGAAGGGCTGGGTAATTTTAAGAATTTCAACACATGCAAAGTTTCAAATACATTTCAAACAAACAAAATTACCCAGGCAATTTCTACAACAGGGGAAAGGCTGTGGCGAGAAATCAGATATAATGCAAACATTTTCCTGCAGGTTGGGTTGACCATAAAAATTTCAAAAAATATATTCTCTCACAAGTAAATGCAATAATGGAATATAGTAGCCCACCATTTATAATGCTAACTGACAATTGTCTTTAACTAAGTTCACTCTATCATGATTTATAAAATATTACCAATCTCATTACTTTGTGCATTTACTCTTTCGCTATAATTATTAAAGTTGAAAAGACTAAATGACAGATAGGCAATAGGCTTTGAAAAATTTTATGCAATGTTAACGGGAAACAAGATAAATATGATAATGGGAATCATATTAATATAACATTTAGAGCTTTAATAAGTAACTGCATGCAGTACTGCACCAAAGAAACTACAAAACTTACAAGCATTGGAAGAACAGGAGTTAAAAGTTTAATTTCAATTCCCAAAGATGTTCCTGATTTGGCCTTATTTTGTTTACCAGGAGACTGAGATTCACTGACTGAGCACCCTCCTTCCAAGACCTTAGTGATCACTGCATCCAAGTCACGAGAAGTTTGAAAAGCTTTGTATGCATCGGGATGCAATGCTTCCAACCTGAATGTTTGGAAAAAATTAGATACAAAATTGCAGGAAATGTGAACTACAAAACTGACCCATTAAACAAATGATAAAATTACGATGACTCAAATGAGAGGTGTGATAGATTTAAAAAGATTGGATTCCAAGGGTCATTCTCTGTAACTTCAGCGATATGTATGTATCACCGGTGATGAAGATCACCAATAAACTTCACTTGCTATCAACTATGGTGACTCGGCAACTACATGACGAAGTTTCTTCCCCTGCCATCATTTATTGATGCTTATGTGTATGAAAACCCGTATGGTGCGGTTAATGAGATTTCCAGTACGTGATCATCAGCCAATGCAGAGTGACATTCATTGAACAGCTGATGGTCAGACTGATAAAAAGTACAGAAGTTATGGACGTGCATGAGTATTTCTGATGATGCCTGTTTAATGTGGTTTAGGTGGAGTAACATTCAATGAAGTGGAATAAACAATTTCAAAATTTACAAGTTATATCTTATAGATTAATACAAATATAGTTTTATTGATATTTCTCCTAGTTTCTTCAAGAGAATGCTAATCATAAATGCTTGCTAATCATACATGCATTTACTCAACTGTTGAACAGCTGTGTATGTCATGGAAAACAAAGGAGTGTCCAAAATAAATTGCAGGCAGCTCTTCATAGCAGTCAAATTTATGACTGATCACAAATAATTCGCCCGGGGAAGATTTGGGGGGGCACAAGGGAAGGTGAAAATGGGACAATGTTAGGACTTAAAGAGCCTTTTGGACCTTCACTGTCCATGCAAGGCCGTGGAATGGTAGAAGAGGGAAATGGAGAATATATTTTTTCACACTTCCCATAATAAGTGCTTAGTGCATTAATTATGTATTCCATTCAGACTTGGAAAGATCTTAAGATGAAGACAAGGGCAACCAACTCATGGCTGAATTGAGAAAAAGGCATGACAGGAAATGAACTACTCAGACAAATTCCTAATGTCGAGACTTCCTTACATCTGCCTGAATACTTAATTAGATTTTCATTGCTTTAGATCTCCAGCCAACCCTTGACTGATGTGGTGCTTTTAGTAATGGGAACACAGGCATCAGTGCCATTTGCTGAATTGCCAATGATAATTAGTTCACCCGATTGCATATGGCACACAGCAGCAATAGTACATATTTGAGTGGAATTTAGAGGAATGCAGATGGCAGTGAAAATAATAAATATCAATTTTGTTTATACCTCTCAAAAAATCTTGGCACTGGTAAATAGTTGGAAAAATTACATTCAAAACAGGAACAATAAATGTTTCATGTTCCCATATCTAATATAATCAACTGGAGTATGCAAAAACTGAAAATGACTTGAAGGAAAACAAATGAAAAAGCATTAGGCATGACCAAGGAAGGGAAAACATGATTGGGGGAAAAATAAAGACGAAGGAAATGTGGATGCAGGGCATGATGATCAGCGATTGAATATTGAAGATGGTGACATAGAGGGGGGGTGAGAGCAAGGAGAAAGGCGGAAAAGATTTTGAATATTTGGATGGAATGAAATAAATAATAAGACACACAACTGTTTACTCTGATGCATGTGTTTTGGTATTTAGAGCCATATTAGGCAGAGCTTAGAATAGTGACTGTGATTAGTCAGTGGGTCAACAAATGAGTGCAGTTGTCTTCTGCATTCTTAAAGTAACAGTTTTGCCATACTCTTGTTTAGAACAAACTGAACATTATCATTTATTCATCGAGTTTGAAGTACTCCAATTAAATGCAGTAATGCATTTAAGCAGTTCAATGAAATATTAACATTATTTTTCAGGTAGAGAAAAATGTTTTTTTTACAGATATCATTTTTTCTTGGGTTAAAATAAGCCATAAAAGATGAAGCATTCATAGTTTGGCACTCACAAATAAAAGCCACATCATTTGGCATTCCAAAAATGATTTATGAGTGTTATCAGCCCCTTAAATTTTATTACTTCACATAAAATCTCCTGATGTCAGTCATTAGCTTAGTAAAACATTATTTTCAACAATTTCATTAACTTTACTCAGTTGAATGCAAGCATTCTACAAGAATTCTTATTTTGGAGCGTACTTAAATTTATACCGAAGTTTTCACGTACACATGTTTAGGGCCTGCAGATGTCTTCAAGTCATGCACAATGAGGCGAATAACAATCTTGAGATCATTTGATGTACACCTGAAAGAAAGCAGTTTAAATGTTACCAAGACGTCAGATTATCATATAATAACTTTAAGAGAAGGTATGCAGATTTGACTGAAGTTAAATCATTAAAAATCTCCATGTCTCCACCTCTTCCAGTCTGCTATGAGAGTATCTGGAGAAAAAATTTTGAGGACAAAAAGTATTGGATCCCAGTACTGAAGGAGGATTTTGAATATCTTGGGTTGAGACCATAGAATGGAGCAATTTTTCGGATGTCAAGTGCAACTTGGGCCATTTTTGCTATTTTATATGCATTCGTTTATTCTTCAATTGAAATCAAATTATGCTAAAATTGTGATACCAGTTTCCTTGTTCACACGCATTCATGATTGGAAGGAGGAGTAGTGCAATTTTCATCAGCTCTTTGGGACACTGGAGCAAGTCCAGTAGTGTTCGCTCAGGAGTCATACATGCAAAATTTGAGTAAGTCAAATGAAAGTTACATATAAAGTGGTGCATTTACAATTTGGTCACTATTTTATTTTCACAGCAATATTTTTATTCAGCAAACCACAGGATTTTTAGCTGTTACTTTTATGTTTAAATTAATAGCATGTTAATTAATACAACACAAAATTTGTGCACAGTCGGATATGGGAAAGAGTATGTCAAGGATTCAGGAGGAATGCACCATTTGAAGTTTGTGGAGACTGTAAGGAAATGCCCGAGAAAAAAATCCATCTGGTCTACAATAGAAAAAAATGAATTTTCTTAAAGTGCCATTTATTAAAAAAAATATTTATCAAATTAATTGGGTGAGATTAACCCCTTCTTCCGCCTAACCCTTAGGCATTACATTGAAGACAATTACATACAACCAAGCACTAGCTGGAGGAAAATCCAACTAGGTGGGAATCGAACCCACAACCTCTGGGCTATCAGGTAAGGACGTTTCCCAACCTATCTTTGGATTTGATAACTTACTGACTTTTACTTATCATTCATATGTGCACAGCTACAGCCACTCAAATTACGTAAAGACATTCCTACCTCAGCTCCACTTTGACTCGCAAACAATATTGCTGCTGATATTCTATGGAATATGAGGTAAATGGTTTGTTATCTCAGAACTTCATATCCCTAGATTCAATTAATGAATTATGAGCTGTGTATTGCTTGTATTAGTTGAAGCCTACTTTGTAGAGAGTTGGATGATACACCCATGGATTTTTAAAACAATATGTTCTATTTTTGCGATAATTGAAATCTGGTGGCACAATCTCAATGCTTTCCAACAATTGTGAAATAATAGCAAGGATCTTGACAAAAATTTCTGAAGAATTTTGTCATACACTGTGTGACCAACCATGCCACTGGGAGATAGAACATTTTTCATTAATTATTATTTAAGTTCAAATACTCACTTCTTTGCAATTTTACCAAGATGATATTGCTGTTCTTCCTCCTTAGTAAATTTGGAAAGATCCTCCAGCCATTCATCGACCTAGTTAAATTATAAAAGAGATTCAAACATTCATTACAAGCAAAAATCTACATACAACTAAACACAAATGGCAACATAGTGATCTTTAACACAAGATTATAATCTTTAAAGGGACAGTATTTTGGACTCTACATAAAAAAATCAACATAAAAAATTCCTTGAATTCCTCCCTTGCATATAAAATTCCTTGAATTTGGTACATTAAAAAAATGCAATTCATTTCTATAAAGATCAAATATCCTAAATCATAGATTAATTTGATAAATATATCAACATCTTCAAAACATATCAATGAAGATTCCCTTGCCTGTAGCTAGTTTAAAGTATGGGAATAATTTTATAAATAGAAAGATATTTTTATTCACTATGGATATATATATATATATACATAATATATATATATATAATATATAAAATATATATATATATATATATATATATATATATATATATAATATATATATATAAATACATAATATATTATATATAATATATATATATAAATACATAATATATTTTATATATATATATATATATATATATATATATATATATTATTTTACAAATATATTTTACATATTTTATTTATGTATATATTCATATTTTATTCAACACTTGTGTTACTTTGATGAAATCATTACACACATAAACCCTGATATAAATTTTTAAAACATAGAAACACAAAAAACATTCTGATGATGAGGGCAAATCAAAATATGAGTGTACTTTCTATGTTTTAAAAATCTACATCAGTGTTTTTAAATATTTGTGTGTCTCTGAAGAGCGTTCCATTTCGAATATATATAAATAAATAAATAATTAATATACATATACAAACTTGTACACACACACATACAATTAGTTTGCTATTGAAAGATAAAGCTATTCAATGGCATTCCCCATGAAATACATGATACATCAAGATCCTTCAGATATACCTCTTGCATAGTAACCTTGCTCTTCTTGGCTGGTGGGCATTTTGTACTCTCTTCAAAAAACACTCTAATTGTTTCAGATACATCTCCTTTTTCCAAATCTTCAAGCATGTCATCCATAGAACATCCAAATATCTGATGATGAAAAACATAATTTTAGTACAATATGAATTTTATTACATCACACATATATGCTTTAAAATTGCATCTTGATGGGTCCGCACCACAATGCATACATATTCCTGCTACATTTGTTACGGGCTATTAGTGTTGGGAGCGGGCAACTCCCAAAAATTTCCGAGTTATGAAGTGTTTAACTGACTTCCCTGATACTGCAGATTTTATAGTACCTACCAATATTTACTTTCTTTACTATTTCATAATTATATTTTTCAAAGCAGCCATTCAATTTACAGCCGCTCCAAAAATATTTACACTTTCCATCTTGCCATTCCTAAACCATATATATGTATCTAAATGCAGACTTGTAGTAAGAACGGTAACAGGTCTATTGCAATATATAAACTTAACACATATGAACACAATATCAGAAAATATAAACTGACTTAGAGCTTATGGAATTGGGCTCCATGTCTCTTTTATTTTAGCCTGGATTGATGGGCAACTGAGGTTACTGCCACAAAAGAAATTCCCTAAATTTACTTACAGTGATAGATTTTACACTAAAACACTATATTTGAAGTTTTCACTTACACATCTTGTTTCAACTTAGTTAGAACTCCATACAAATTTAGCGGTTCTGATATAAACCATTTTATACCGATTCTATATCTACCTTACTGAAAAGCTTGATTAACTGCTTATTGTGGAGGTTGTATATCCTCTTAACAGCCATTGGTAACAGCAACCGGAGCAAAAGATATACATCACCTTTGAATCCATCTATAAAAAAGCAGAGGCATCCATTAGGGCACTTCTAAATTTTACCATTTACTATTTGAAGGAATACATCCAATAAATTGAACTTTAGAAATAGAGGAAATTGTATCCGATGGTTTGTGGCTCAACTTTGTGGAAGTTCATGTTCATTAAATAAAGAACACAATGTATTTTTCAACTGTTCTTTATTTTGGTGCTACTAACTTTAACGCTAAGGCGTCACCATCATCTACAATAAGTCAAGTTGCGGTCAATTTATATGCCATTCATAAGGGAGAGTAGGGGTGGGTGAGAGAGGAGGGGGAAGAGAGGGGAAAGAGAAAGGGGGTTGTAATTGGCGTTGATGGGAAAGAGGAGAGGGGTGTTAAGGGTCAGGAAAAGGCAATTATTGGTGTTCACAATGGGGGGGGGGGGGTAATTAGGTCTTTCTCTGAAGGAAAGGGATGCTCCCAGGATTGGGGAGAGGTATTCAACAATAAATTGGTCACATTTCCTAAAACAGCATTTATGTTCCTCTGCTCATGTTTTTAATGATCTCCCCGTTTGCCCAATTTAGATAGCACTACAGTCGTTACAAGCGAACTTATATTTGCCACTTTTATTTTGTTTTCCACTTTATCTTTTGTAGTATTCAAGAATGATTGTTCCCAAGGGAAGAGGTTGGCTTTCATAAAATCAATCCATAACAAGGGAGTCTACACCATTTGTAATCATTTACATCCATATTAACTGGTTTAAACAAAAGAGTGTTTGTTCTAAGGGAATGTTTTCAGAGTAGTATTTTTTCTATTAAATCTTCTTTGTACCCATTTTTCACTGGAAAGAGGAATTTTGAGAGGAAAATTGGCCAATTGGGCACGTATGTTGTGGTTGACTATGATAAGACATACAAGACATCAAGGTCTGATAAAAACATCTATAAAAAATAAACAGGATGAAGGAAGACAAAAGTAGAATACATGCTCGACACATGATAAGTGACTAGTAAAATAGAAAATGGCATGTTTGCCCCTCTAGGAGATGGTCTCCTAAGGTAACCAGTACTGCAAAAATACAGAAGAGTTCAAACAGATCTGTGTATTAAGAAAAATGATATAAGTAAATGCTTGCTAATGCTGGAAATTTAATAACTCTTATCACTGAGAACATCATAAATTTCAAGTATTTTAATCATGTTGTTTGAATTGACGGAAAAAATATCTCAAAATGTTGATTCTTAAAAAAATAATCTAAAATGTTGATTCTTAAAAAAATAATCGGTAGAATTCACAGCTTTGTGTGGATCACATGCAGCCTTTTCCCAGAGAATAAATTGCCGTATTACATCAATCAAGCCTTCTGTAATTTTTTCCCCACTTACTATAGAAGGCTATATAGAAGTTACCCACTAAGCTTTCTTTTCCTAACATCAACATCAATAAATAAATGTCATAATAATACAAACCTTTCAGCCTCTTTGTTGAGAAAGTTAAACAAAAACTAATGTTAAATAACACTCTCTTAATATTACCATCCTCTCAACATTAAGCCATAGACTGGTTAATTATTTTACATAGTAACCAATGTTTTCCGGCAACATTGCAACTGACTGACAATGAATTGCTAACACCATTGTTAATTCTACTGATAATTATGACGACAGTAGATAACGTGCTCTATTCAGACAGCTACACTAGACCACCGACCTTTCTCCCTGTTACTGAGGAAGTTTCAAACAGAATGTGGTCTACTCAACTTATTTTGCTGAAATTATGCATTCACATATCTGTGCCCCTGTGACAAAATAAGCTCATACCTACCAATTGGGTTTGATGAACAGAAACCATCTAACACAAAAGTTTACCAATATTTTTCCTCAATTAAAATTACACATGACCTAGAGCATTTAAAAACTGGCTCAGCGGAAAAGAACAAGTGGGTGGAAGGGGATGTGTAGGCAGCCATATGATGCATTCAGTGGGCTTGGTTAAGTCCGGGCGGTTTAAATGACTGGGTCACCCAGATATGCGCCATCTTGCGGGTTCTCACCTCTATTATACTCGCAGATTTGGGAAGGATTTCAATCACCGAAACGGAGAAGCAGTCGTCAAAAGATTAATTGTGGGAAGCAGTGTGAATAGGGGTAGGATAATTAAGGAAGGTGGGAGATTTGGTGGAATATCGGTGGTTATTCATACGGATGGAAAGTGTGGTCGTGCATTCGCCCACGTAGAAGGCAGGGCAGAAGTTACAGGAGAGGCGATATATAATATTTTTTGAGGTACAGGCGGCGAGCGGTTGGGAGTTGGTACTGAGGGAGGGGAAGGGTCTTAGAAGATGACAACATCTGCAGCGTGGGCGGTTGCATGGTGTGGATAGGGGCGGGGGAGAGACGGGGGTGCTCGCAGTTGGTTTTGTTGACTTGAAGATGTCTCGCAAGTTCGACAGGCATTTAAACGAAACAGAGGGACAATGTGGGAATAAAAGTGATGTGGACTGAGTGTTATTAATAATAGAGATGAGGTCACTGATTAAATGTGTAATTTTGTGTGTTCCAGGGAAGAAAGTGGTGATAAGATAGGGCATTTTGGGCGGTTTGGTTTGGGGAGGGGAGTGCACTGGGTTGACGGTTTGAGGATTTTATTGCTCAGTAGCTTTTCAGGGTACCCACATTTTCTGAGAGAGTCATGTAGCTGGTCCACGTATTTCTGTTGGGAGGGTGTGTTGTTGCAGAGACAGAAGCCACGGACTGAGAAAGAGAATAGAGATGACCCCTAGAGCTATACTGGTGGGAGTAATAATTATTTCTCCTGGTAGGGACACCCATGCCAGATAGCTCAAAGGTTAGGAGCCAGATGAAAGGTAGTCCACACAGCGTCCGTTCCTCAGTGAGGTGGCTGCAATGGCGTTTGACCCCAGTGAGTGATGGTGCCACGTTAAAAACACTATTTAGGAAGGTAATGGGAAGCAACCTCAATTATCATTCCCAAGAAAAATATGATAGTCTCTACAAAGATTTAGAGTCCTGGCAACTACGGGGCTTGGCCCAATTGACTGTATGTCGTACCTGGCAGCGGGGGAAGCAAGGCTTCCGCGGTCGTCATCCCACGAAACCCTTGCAAGTGAAAACCAGCAGCAGCAGGAGAACACCAAGTTAGTTAGAATAGGAACGTGGAATGTTAGGACAATGATGAGGACAGGGAAATTGGAGAATATTAAGCGAGAGATGAGAAGGGGGAAAAAAGATATTTTAGGTCTATGCGAGGTGAGATGGAAAGATAGCGGGGATTACTGGAGTGATAATTATAGAATAATATACAGCGGCGGGGACGAGAGCCAACGAGGGGTTACCATAGTATTAAAGGAAGAGGAAGGAAGAAGCATAGTCAACATAGAGCAGGTAACGGATAGAATATTACTTGTAGAGATAAAAGCAGAACCGACGAACTTGGTTATTATACAGGTATACATGCCACCAAGCAACCTTACGGAGGAAGAGGTAGATAGGATATATGATCAATTAGAGGACATAATCATATGTGTTCCTGCAGGGAAATATTTGATAGTGATGGGGGATTGGATTGCGGCAGTAGGCGAAGGAAGAGATGGTGATGAGGTGGGGGAGTTCGGTTTAGGCACGAGGAATGACCGCGGGGAGAAAGCAGTTGAGATCTGCAGGAGACAGGGGCTAGTCATCACCAACACTTGGTCTAGACTCCACAAAAGATGCAGGTATACTTGGAAAATGCCAAGTAACTCAGATAGGTATCAGATAGATTATATTCTGGTTAGACAAAGGTTTAGGAACAGTGTGATAAATTCGCAGAGCTTCCCGGAAGCAGATGTGGAATCTGACCACAATTTAGTTGTTATGAAATGTAGCCTCCGTTTCAAAAAGATAAGGCAGGGGCGGCGGGTTAGAAAATTGAATGTAGAAGTATAAAATGGATTGAAAAGGAAGGAGTATCAACAGGCTGTAGAGGAAATCATGGAGAATGGCAAAGAGCTGAGTACTATCGAAGAAAAATGGGAAAGTATCAAGAAAGGGTGGCAGCAAGCTCATTTCCGATTCACTGAAACGCAGCCTTAACTTCGGGCGTCATCCTGAGGACTAACCGCACCGACCTCCACAAATAGGTCAGATGAGGAGATTCTCTCCATTTCCAGGCATACTTGCTAGGTAATCGAGTGAACGAGGGTTGATTGGTGGCTGAGCAAACAGTTGGACTCTGGATCGATTTTAAAGTGCATTTTTGTAGTGGAGGAGTGCTTAGGAAAATACATCATCGCCGCCAGGTCACGGTCGCATGGAAGAAGAAAGCGCTCGAGAGCGACTCAACCATTAAAGATGATAATTTCCTCAATAGATGAAAGAGGAATCCCCAAACAGCTCTCATTTCACTGTCAACTTCGTTCGCTGCGGCCGCCGTCGCTCGAGAGAGCGTCTCCCTTTCCCCGCATTCCCACTCCCGCCCTCTCCAATTCAGGATTCAACCAGATCGGTGCGGAATTAGCGGGGATTTGAATCGCGACATCCTCACCACTTTCCTCCTCTGCCCTCACCAATGAAATCCGCCCGCCCGCCCGCCTGTCAGTTTGCCGCGCGAAATAGCTTGATGACGTGGCCGCTAACTCCATGTCAGATCAATCTATTGACTCGTTTTCTTTTTGCGGGGGCGTTTGTAGACATTGCGGCGCCCACGTTAACACAGCGAAAGGTCTCTTCATCTCCCCACGCCAGTAGAATCAAGAATTGATAGGAATCAGTTCTCGAAAATACACGTTTAGTCTCCGTAGGGGTGTACACATATGTCACTAGTCTTGTTAGGGAGGGAAAGATATACAGAGGGATCAATAATCCTTTCAATCTTACTGACAAGTGGACCGCTGTCCGTACATGTCGCAGTGAGGCAGTGCGACAATGTATGCACGGGGCAATGGAGACCAACAATGAAAACCATACGAAACCTATATATGTTTTGTTTTAATAAACTTTTGATATTCATCGCTCGAAAAGTACTTGATCGAACGTGTTTAACAGCAAGATTTAAATTATAACCAAATCAACAACAGTATATGAGGTAAATTGTTCGTAAATCATAGTGTAAAAAATACTAATTGGAGAAAAGTATCGAATCTTAACTATTTTTAAGCGCTTAGTACGCAGAAAACCAAGAATAAAAAACGATACGCGGGTAAGCCTGAGGGAGCAAATGCTTGACCAAAAAGAGGAGAAGTGTAAGTAAACGACAAGATTCCCACTCATGTCAATGCTTTTACGGATTTGACGATTGGCCAAAAAACTCGGGTGTGGTAGTTTTTTTAAGATAAAGTATTCTTGGGAATTTATAATTCTCGATATTAATAAAAGTAGGTTCACCTAATCGTCGTGCGATATGTCTCAAAGTCGAGTTTATCACTTGGGTTTTTCCATTTCTCATTCGCCAACATGACGAAGGAAAACGAAGACACGGGCTCCTCTGTCTCGAGGAGTGATTGGCGACGGACGACGCACCACGTTCACAGCGTGCATCACAGAATTATGCACGATCATCGCATGCCATCAAATTTCATAGCCAAATATTACTATCCATCCATTTTGTGAATCTGCTACCCCACCTTTAAGCAAAATTATTTTTGGAAAGATTATTGCTTTTATGAATGGCGAAAAATTACGAGTACATGCTTTTT
This sequence comes from Hetaerina americana, assembly GCF_022747635.1. Taxonomy (NCBI): domain Eukaryota; kingdom Metazoa; phylum Arthropoda; class Insecta; order Odonata; family Calopterygidae; genus Hetaerina; species Hetaerina americana. The sequence goes on along the minus strand of NW_027286985.1, from coordinate 1,201,605 downwards.
TCTATTGTTATAAATACGTGAACCGAACTTGGGTGGCAACGCGTTGAACGTTACGTAAAAGAGTTAATGTTTTCGAGCGACTCCTTACTTAACTCTTCGATTGAGGTCTGGTTTACTTTTTAAATTAGCGCGTGGATATTATCAGAAAAAAATAATGCAAAACTTCACGTGTTAAAGGTTAAGCCGTAAGAGGAACGGAGATACTCAGGAGAATAGTTTTGGCATGATATCGATGCGAGGCCAGCTAATGAAGATTTCAACTTCAGCGATGTTCTTTTAGAAATGTAGAAATAAAGGAAAACAATCGATCAAGATGGGTTGTGCCCGATTGTGGCCAGGGGATCGAGGTGGCGCAGGGGCTAACGTACTGGCTCCCCCCCCTGGGGCCCGGCGGTGTTGAATATTTTTCAGTGGTATCTCGATCCCTACTTGAGGTGCTTTGTGGAGGGCACTTTTGGTAAGCGCGGCGTCCGTCGGATGGGACGTTAAGCTGCGGACCCCTTGGCGCCTTTCGTAAAGAGGAGGCTAATGCCGACGCCGGGTTTCTCTCCACCCTTCATCCTTTCCTTTCCATCCCCTATGGCGCAAATGACCTCAGCTGTCGGTCGCCTCCCCTAAATACTACTACTACTACGCGTACTCTCTTGCAGACCTTCCGGAATCCGCCCGCCAGGGAGCCTTCGAGTCGTGGAAAAGCCACTGGCAAAAGTGTGTCGACGCTATGAGGGATGTATTTTCAAGAATATTGAGATATTAAAAGCATTATCCGAAGTAAATCTATTTTTCGGAAAATGTTCCCGATACTTTAAATATAGGACATGTAAGATATCTGCATATCTAGCTCTCTCTATCTCAAAAACCTGATCCCACTGCGAATATTACGCAGACACGAAGCCCGGGACATCGGCGTGAGAAAAGAGCACATCGGACATCGTATCAACGTGCTCAATAAAACCTGAAACGAATAATCGAACAAATAGCAGTTTTAAACGCCAATAGTGAAACACTTATTATTCAAAAAGAATTTCGCGAACCTCAATCAGCGCTACGCGACAATGAGGTGAGAATCACATACGCAAACTTCACACAGAAAGTATTGGTTTATTTTCATAAAACTATTACAATGTCCAAAGAGGACCTCATTCAACGAAGCAGATGACATTCAACTTGTATGGCGATGCGAATTACGTATCAGAGAAAAAAACCGCGGATGACTAGAGGAAGTTTCCACGACGATTTAATCTCATATAAATGCTTAGATGCATGCTATGAATACGTCATTAATTGACTCAAGGGACAAATGAAATAACATAGGGGTATTTAATAACCACTTTCCAGCAAAGGTGCGCAATAGTGTTCTGTTGGGATGGGCTACTAAACCAGAGGGTCTAAGGTTCAAACCCTTGTGATGTCCCTGGACAACCCTGGGCAAACCCACATACAACGCCCTTTTAAGGGTACAAGAACTTCCTGCAAAACGGTATGTGCCAAAGGGAAATGATCTTGAGCCCCTACTTTGAGGGTTTAAGTTTCATTCGCCACTGGGTGTACCCTAACGCATCCAGCCGACTTTCGAGTCGGACGCAGGACTTGATCACACACGTCTGGTGGAGAACTTTATAGCATTGACCCCCAATGCTGGTCAAAATGATTTTCATTCTTACTTTTCAAATCTTAGCATAATCACAAAATAGTAAGCGTCATTCACAGCTGCATACAGTAGACGTTATTGTAAGCTAGATTGTAGGTTAGCAGGACAGACGACCAACCGACCCCATTTGCTTGCCCCAAAAATATCACGGGGGCGTCGATCTGGGACCTTGGAACCGCTCCTGATAGACGCAAACAATCGATAAACATAACGTCCTCTCCAAGGTTTACTATTACTTGGGTATTAGGTCCATTAGGGGTTAAAAGAAAAATCACAAGTAAGGAAATTTTATAAAAAATTGCGATATAGCAAAACACCTATACCGAATGAACGCGTAAAGCAAATATGATAGTGGTGGGCTCTTAAGTTGTGGAGATTAATTATTACGCAAAATAATAAAACTAATTTTCCGTAGCTATTCACTTCGAACAACACGTTTCAATGCTCATGCATCGTGCTCGGGTACAATGCAAGTTTATACGTACCAAGTGAGGTACATAAGTGCACTGCATAATCTGGGTGGGCTCGGATGCACAAGAAGCGAGGTCGGATGTACGAAGTTGAAAGATTAAAGAATGAAAGTAAAGAAATGTCACACCATTACAGGACCTTGGTCCGGAACCTTTATAGGGAAAAGAAGGAGGCAAAGGAAAAATTTCTCATAAATGCAATTTCGAAAGACAATGCAACGAAATTTTATAGATACATGAGAACGAGGAAAGATAACAGGGAACGCGTGAATATATTGCAAACTAAGGAAAATGGCATTGTAACAGACACTGTAGGAATAGAAAATATGTTCAACTCTTGCTTTACGGATGTTTTTCGGGGAATATAAAACAAAAAGTAAAATAAGGCTTGCCTAAATAGCTCAGAAACGACAGAGAACTGCATCAGCATAACAGCACCAAATAGCTTACTGCCCTCGACGAACGGTATTATCGTGGAAGACTCGTATTTTGTGAAAAAAATAAGGAGGATGAGGAAAAATAAGTCAGTGGGACCGGATAATATATCATTTGATATTCTAAAACTGGGTGATACCGCAATAGCTTTGTATTTGAGTCATCTATTCAAAGTAACTTTAAATAATGATGCCTTGCCCAATGATTGGAAAAAAGCAAATATTACACCAATTTTCAAGAAAGGGGAAAAAACAATTGCCAACAATTATAGACCGGTAAGCATAACCTCAGTTGTTTGCAAAATAAAGGAAAAAAGAATCGCTGACTACATTGGTGGACATGAGATAGATGGCTATTCAAACACCAACATGGGTTCAGAGCGGGATACTCGTGTGAAACGCAGCTTTTGGGATTTAGCCAATTTATCGGCGACGCAATAGATGAAGGAAAGGATGTGGATGCAGTAATTGTTGATTTTTCGGCAGCTTTTGACCGAGTGCCTCACGATAAATTATTGTTAAAGTTGGATTCGTTACCATTGGACTTAGACTTAGGATTGGAGGGTAAAACAATGGATAAAAAATTTTCTTAGAGGCAGAACTCAAAAAGTAAAATTAGGGGATACATTTTCAAATGAGGCGAGCGTTTTAGCAGGAGTTCCACAAGGCAGTGTTCTAGAGCCATTACTCTTCCTAATTTACGTAAACGATCTACCAAACAATTTACATTCCCAAATAAGACTCTTTGCTGATGACTGCATTATATACAGACGGATAGAGTATGTGAATGACCGCGTAATACTACAAAATGACATCGATCGTCTTGGTGACTGGGTAACAAATAATAATATGGGCATTAATATAAGTAAAAGTAAGCATATAAATTTTTCAAATAAAAAGAATGCAGAAAAGGAAATTTTAAACCCTCTTTGGAGAAAGAATCCCATGTACCAGTCAATGCGAATATTTAGGCATTTATTTAACTAGGGATCTTGGATGGGGTTCCAAGTAGATAATTTGACACGGAAGGCATTTATTGCATTGAGTAATGAGAAAATTAAAAGGAAGTAGCGTAGCCACAAAAGAAAAAGCATATAAGGTACTGGTTATCCCTATCCTAGAATACTCCTCCATGGTATGGGATCCATATGAAGTGGGACATATTAAAAAGATAGAAAAAGTTCAAAGAAACGAATCAAGAAATGTACTCGGAAGGTACAAAAGAACAGATAGTGTCACAGAAATGTTAAATGCACTGAAATGGGAGAGTTTGAAAAATAAAAGGAAAAGGAGTAGGTTAGGCGCGACGCATAGATTTATTAAAAAGGACGAAGCGTGGGAAGATTTATGGAAAGACATAGAAAAGCCTAACTTTAAGGGAAAAAACGACCATAGTTTCAAAATAAAAATAAGGACGCAAAAAACAAATAAGAAAAAAATACTCTTTTTTAAAATAGAACTATAATTGATTGGAACCAGCTGCCTGGAGGTTTGTTTGAGCCCTTTCCATCCAATTTTAGAAGTTTTAAGTGTAAATGTAAAGCAGCCACTGGGTAATTAACTTAATTGTAGTCATGAAAATATTGTTTGTATGTGATGTGGACGGCATTTTGTATGTGATGTGGAAGTTTGTTTGCATGTGATGTGGAAGTGTCATTGTGTGGAAGAATATTTTGTCTCTTATCTGTTTTTATAGTGCGTGTATGCATGTGATTTTCGTTGTAAGATTTATCTTTGATCAAACTTGACCGTTGCCACCAGGAAAGTCGCCTAATTGCAACGAAAAAAGAAAATAAATAAATAATAACTTATTCCATTTTCTTGTATTCCACTGTTTAAATCCCCCTTGGAAGTCCTCGGCAGTTAGGATTTTTAGTTTTCTCGTCGTTCCTTGCTTTATTGTGTCCGCATCTTCCCAGTGATGTCCCATAATCACATTATTGCATTTTTGGAAGAGGAAAAAGTCGCAGGGGGCGAGGTCTGGCGATTAAGGAGGATGACCAAGGATGGCGATTGAATGTTTTTCCAGAAACTGGCGGACAATCAATGCTGAATGCTGTGCAGGTGCATTGTCATGGTGCAGTAGGATCCATCCATCATGTCCGGTTTAAATAGTGTGGGCACTGTTGATTTTCCTAAATTCAGTTCATCAGCGACTATCATTCGGACAGTTTTTCGACGATCGGTAAGGACAATGGACCGCACACGATCAATGTTGTCGTCAACACAGGTGGTTGGAGGTCATTGTCCCGGCCTTGCATCATCCTTAGAGTCTTGTCGGCCATCTTTAAAACGCTCAATCCACTTGAAAAAGGATATTCTCTTCAGAGCATCATCACCGTAAACAGCGGTCAACATTTCAGTTACTTCTTTATAAATTTCACCGGATTTCACGAAAAAACTTGATGTTGAGTCATTGCTCCATGATTTCGTCAATTACCACTTTCGGCAAGCACTAAAAACACGGACAACATAAACTAACATAACTGGCACCATACTCACAGCTCGACGATCCGCCAAGCACAAATGACTCATTGGGGGTCTGAGGCAACTAGCGCCGCAAGTGGGCGGGGCTACATTCAGCGTCATGGTCGCCAGATTGCACAAGTTCGCGTATTTATTGTACAGACTACGCATCTCCATTACGTTTAGTGGGGTTTCTGATAGATCCTTCACTTTCATCAAATTTTTCCCCCAAATCCTACACCATGAATCTACAGCTCAAAAACTCGATGTTCTAGAGCAATTGAAAATCGTGCAGCATATTGAGACAGGGAAAAATTCAAAAGAATGGGTTTACGAGTGGTACTAGTATTTCAATCAACCTCCAAGCGATCACCTTTCATGCTACAATATTCGCACCACGACCGATACCATCCCACTTGCACTAACTCCCTCCCTACACCCATCCAGAATTTGCAGTGCATATACCTCACTCTGGACTTGCAAACCTGAATAACACCTAAGCATGATGCATAACCATTGAAACGCTCGTAGGGCGGAGTAAATTATTGTGGAGAATTACAATGTTCTCATTCTGCATAGCACTTAATGCATTGTTTTTCTACATTTGAGAACTTGAAACATAGTCTACGGGATTTTTACGGAGGAATTCTGCATTCATGCAAATTGGATAGAGTGCGATGACAAAGCCGTCAGTAATCTGCCGGGGGGGGGGGAGCGATTTCGCTCCCCCGCACTGTTGAAATGGTCTTCCGTCCATCCGGTTGCGTGGCATAACTCTTCGGCTTGCCCTCGAAACCGGGATTTTCTCTCCCTCCCCCACTTGGCCGCGGCCGACGCGAAAAGCGATGCCCTCCCCTTAAACTAACCGTGCAGTTTGTGCATGAGTCACTTCGCGGAGCTCGACCAATCGCTTGTGTTATGGTTCGGAGAAAGACCACGCCAGGGCTTCATTTGTTTCACGGCCCGGTAAACGCGGAAGGTCAAAAAGTAATCGTCGAAACGTCCAATTGGGAGCGCGACGATCGAACGTTCTTTTTCCTCGTCGAAGCCGCGACCACCATGTGATCGGAGGTGGGGGATGGGGTTGAGGAGAGGACGGACGGACGGAGCGGGGGGGGGGGGGTCAGGAACGGAGGGGATGAGCACGATGGCCTGAGGAGCCCAGCAGCCTGGGAAGTGAACGGGGTCAAGGGGTCGCCCTCGGGAAGATTGCGGCTCGGGAGGTTGGGTCAACGCGAGAAAATGTACGGCGCGGCGGCGAGCGACGCAGAAAGCGTGGAGGGGCCCCCTTCTCCCCCCTGGGGGTGCATCCGGGAAGGAACGGGGGATCCGCCACCCCCCCAACACATTCGTCACGTTCCCATGCATCGATGATCTCCGATATATCCATTCATTACCATCATGATATCGGATTTATTGACGACACAGACCTGCTTCCTCGATGCATTGAACCATTTAGTAGGCATATTGTTAAGCATTTCGTCCATTTGTTGTTCCGCATTATGACTTTGCTGAAGAATCACGAAATCGTTGTCTCGCCGACAGATGGACGAGTCATTGATTGCGTGGCAGTGTTTTACTGCATGCTAATGTTGTTAAATGGCAGAGAGTCAATAACAATTTCTACTTAATAATATTTCCTCGACTGGTGCTTTGTATGCGCTCCCTAGAATTTAGCCTCTTAAAAAATTATAAGGCAATTTTTACGAGCTGGGTTGCGTGAGGAGCATTTTCGTGAGTCTATCGCACCACAGGGTGCGATTTCAAATGACCAAGGAGTTTTGCATTCAAGATTTTTTATATGAAATAATTTCGAGAGATTTACTCTAGTGTCCCCTATTTTAAGATGAAATTTCTCTAGTGTTCCCACATGAACCTTATCCGGTGAACGAGGAAATCCAACACCGGAGATAGCATCTCTGACAGCGAGTGTGTATATATATATATATATATATATATAAAAGCAAGGATAAGACTTGTTGGTCCCATCGGGGATATCCTTACTTCTATTACCTGACTCCTGCTACTGGGGTCACCAATATTTCAAGTTGGCGATTAAGTTCTAGCTCTCGCCTCGATATTTCCGCGAGAAATGTCTGTGCTCATCCGTTTGCCATAGGCTAATTTATACTGTAGCTACAAACAGATAGGCCACTCCTATGGCATAGGGAGCAAATGCGAGGCATATTAAGTGGGGGAGGAGATTGAGGCATTGTATGCAAAGAACAAAATAGTAAACAAAGAGGCACTTTTGGAATAAGCGAGCGGTTTGGTTCATCTACATCTACATAATACCCCGAAAGCCGCCGCAAGGGCGTGTGGCGGGGGGTGTTAGGCCACCACCCGTAAATAGGAACAATGCCACATGCAAAAACAACAATATGGAAAACTACACCCACACACTCATGAAAAAACACTTCATCCAACGCTCATGCAAACACATATACCATAAACCAACAAACAACTGCACCCCAGGATGCAGCACTGAAGCCATCCAACAACACTCAAGCCAGGACACAACAAGCAAGAATGCGAAACTCCACCACCACATGAACATGCACACACAAAACGCTCAATTGGTTCAGATGGAATAGCTGTCATTACGTTGACTTCTAATAAGGGTCATAAGGAAATTCACTTCCCGGAGAGATACCTGCCCTCGCGTCAATCGGAAGTCACCTTCGGAGCCAACAAAATGGTTTACAAAAAACTAAGATACAATTCACACGACTACGCATAGCCTACTAGATCAAATAGTGAGGATTTGACTAATAACACTGGTGTAATACTACGTCACTATAAGAAGGAAAGGGTTTTAGTGATATTCCACTCACTCATCTATATTCCAAGATACCATAACGGTGTGTGGCAGAGGGTGTTAAGAAAAATAAAATGAAAAAGATGTAATCTATGAAGGGGAAATACATATTATGCTCCTTCCGTTCCATCTCGGTCGTGAATTAAGTCTTGGAATACTGATATTTGTACCTCATCGTTCAACGGTCTTCAAGTTTTTCATTAATGATCAACTGATGTGGAAAGGAGCTGGGATATTTCATTGACGCCTTGAGTGAAATCGCGCGATTAATATTTAGCCTATGTTTGGCATTCTACCGTTAGAGACATTATGGAAACACGGCCTACATTTCTTCTATTCCCAATAGTATTCCTTTAATAGAACATAGCTATTTTCTTCAGCCCCTTACTTCGCCTGCCTATCGCCCTCCACTCTATTACAGTCTTCTACATGCCGAAGTCAATCAAAACGCGATGTATTCACTTAAATTGTCTCTTTTGGATATCTCCCAATAACCCTTTTCCCTCCCACACTACGCATAGTAGCTCATCCTTTGCTTTCCTTTCCGTTGACTCTACTTTCTCCACTCTCACCCACGTTCATATCTCAAAAGCCTTCAGTATCTACGCATATTATCTTGCTTCAGCGACCAAATTTCCGCGCCGTACATAGCTACGCTCCATGCCAAGGTTTTCACAAATGTTTTCTTAAATTCCTGACTCAACGTCTATCTCATTAAACCCCTTCTCCATTGACAGCTTAAATGCCTAACGTAACTCTTCCAATGATCCTACTGTTTTGGTTATCTTGGTCCAAAACACTTCCAGGATAGATAAACTGCGCCACCTGATCTAGTTTATGCTTCATAATTTTACCGTTCATCTTGTTTTCACTATTTCTCTAAAACCTCAATCTTTATTTTGATTACATCTTGTAATCCCATATCTATCACAGAGATATTACGATTCGCAAAGCAGTGATTTGGTTGACTGTCTTACTAAAGCTTGATCATCCGTAAATCTGATTTTTACTAATTTCCCATTGATTTTTATTCCTACCTTCAGCTACATCCACGATTATTTTACTATTTCCTCGGCGTATAAGTTGAAAAATACGAGTGATTATGGACAGATTCCTTTTACCAACACTTCCCATCCCCAATCAATCCGCCACAGGCAACTGTACCATCTGAGACAGGACAAGTTGTGCAAGGGTTATCTATCCCTCCAATCTACTCTCATCTTCTGCAATACATTCTTCAACTCCAACCAATTTACTCGATAAAATTGCTTCTTAAAATTAACGAATCAAACAAATGTATCCTGGTTGTATTCTATACTTGCTTCTGTCAGTGACCTCATTACTGTGATGTCACCGAGCGCGCTTCTCCCCTTCAGAACCTAAATGGATCATTCCCTACGAATTCATTTTCCTTCCTCTCCATCCTTTTATTGATGATCACAAGTACTACCTTAGCTGCGTGACAAATCACACTTATAGTTCTCACATGCTGCGGCTTAATTATTTTTTAGGAATAGGAATTAATAATGGCGTGACGAAGTTTTCAGATAAAATTTCTTTCACATATTTGATACGATTCAGCTCATAAAAACTCTTCCATCCACGTTTTCCTTAACTATATGCACAAATAGTTCCATGGATATGCTACCTATCCTCAATGCTTTATTGAATTTCATTTCCTTTAAGGCTCTGTCCATCTTGAAATCAAGTAGTATGCCTCGACCAAAGGCATCATCCATCGACATAATATCAACTCGCTGGCCTTATACGTATGTTCGACGTACCTTTCCCCTATGCATTCCCCGTATGCCTCTCTTGAACCCCATCCCTTCCTCGGCCGACTCCCGCATCTTTGATAGTGACCATAGATATTTCCTACTCCCTGACGTGCCTTCGCTTTCCTTTTCAGCGCCCTCATTTCGACCCTCGCTGTCAACTCTACACATCCGCCACACTTCTTTCTCCACCAAGTTTCCCGCCTCGGTTTATTTATCATTCGTTCTTCCATTTTCTATTCGCATTTTTCCATTTCCTTCTCTCGTCTATCTTCCTATTTATCTCACGTGCCCTTTCCCTCTTCACCGCTTCAATTGTTGCGCTTGGGGCTGGCGATATGTCTTTTAAATGAGTAAGCCCCCGTCTTCATTCTTCCATCCCTATGGTCACTTGTTGGCATTTAGCCCTGAATAATGATCTTTATTCCAGATTATCCTTTACTAACTATATGCCATTAATCACCCTCTTTATGTTTAGGTAGGCTCCTCCCTACTAGTTGGTTTAATACTACACCCTTTTGCAGCCTCTCTTCCCCTCAGCTACATTGCTGAATATCAATCGATCCCAGATAGGGGTGATTCCTAAGCGGTGTGCGAGGTGAGATGGAAGGATAGCGGGGATTACTGGAGTGATAATTATAGAATAATATACAGCGGCGGGGACGAGAGCCAAAAAGGGGTTGCCATAGTATTAAATGAAGAGGTAGGAAAAAGCGTAGTCAACATAGAGCAGGTAACGGATAGAATATTACTAGTATAAATAAAAGCAGAACCGACGAACATGGTTATTATTCAGGTATACATGCCACCGAGCAACCTTAAGAAAGAAGAGGTGGATAGGATATACGATCAGTTAGAGGACATAATCGCGTGTGTTCCTGCAGGGAAACGTGTGATAGTGATGGGGGATTGGAATGCGACGGTAGGCGAAGGCGAAGGTAGAGACGGTGATGAGGTGGGGGACTACGGTTTAGGCACGCGGAATGACCGCGGGGAGAAAGCAGTTGAGTTCTGCAGGAGACAGGGGTTAGTCATCACCAACACTTGGTTTAAACTCCACAAAAGACGCAGGTATACATGGAAAATGCCAGGTGACTCGGAGAGGTATAGGCTAGATTATATTATGGTAAGACACAGGTCTAGGAACAGTAAGATCATTTCGCACAGCTTCCCGCGAGCGGATGTGGACTCTGATCACGCTCATGAAGTGTAGCGTTCGATAAAAAAATAAAGCTGGGGTATCAGTTTAGGAACCGAAATGTAGAAGCATTAACAGAAATGAAAAGGGAGGAGTATCCGCAGGTCATAGAGAAAATAATGAGCGAGGGAGAGGAGCTGAGTATTATTGAAGAAAAATGGGAATGTATCAAAAAAGGCATATCGAAAGCCGCAAAAGAAACTATAGGAACGGCAAATAGAAAAAGGACAAGGAAACCATGGATCACGGATGAGACGATTAGAAAGACAGATGAGAGAAATGATGAGGAAATGGAATAATGGAAACAGAGTCATGTAGCAGTAAATATTAAGAGTCTAATGCTAATCTGAGGTGGGAAGAGCGATATAAGCGAGGTGGAAAACGCAGGTGGAGGATATCGAAAGTTCACAAAGGATGGGTGGAATTGGTGCGTTATACAGCCAGGTGAGGAAATAATGGGGGGAAATCCGTAGATATAATCAAGCATAATTTAGGAAGATTACTAAATGAGTCAGGGTAGATTCAGGAGGGATGGATGGTATATGTATACAGGGGATAGCAAAGACATTAGGCCACCAACTTAGATATAGAAAGATAATATGACAAGTAAGTAATGGCGTTAGTACGGGGAATATTCGAAAAGTAAGCGCCGTTTTCTTATATTTAAATATTGGGGGGGTCAATAAAGTTTTACGTATGTAGCTCCATCTATTGACTGTTTCCAAAACCACTGAAATTATTGTTTTGATTCGGAAATACTTTGCCTGTCGGCGAATGTAAATACGTAATGTAATACGGCGACATTGTAACAATGTCCGCAAAACTCGTTGCTCCCGCTAGTTGCGGAGTGCGTGCCATGATTCGATTTTTGCATGCAAAAGGGTCATCAGCTGGTAGAATTCATCGGGAGCTGTCCCTCGTTCATGAACCCATAGTAATGAGTGGACGAGGAAAGGTTAAGACCTGAATGGTGTCGAGACTTCAAAAGTGGTCGCACAAGAGTGAGTGAATGGGGTAAAGGCGAGTGGCAGGCCCAGCATCCAGACCGATCATATCGTTCGACAACTGGATCAAGAACTCCGATCTGATGGACGATTAGTGCTCTGGCTTATAAATTTCCTTTTGTTGGACGTGCCAATATTTACGCATGGAGGATACGTCGAAAGGCGAAAGGAGAACATATTTTGTAGAAAGCTTAAAACATTCATCAAAACTCTGTCGAACGAATATATTTTTTCATGATCAAACGGTCCATAAATTTCGAATAATTCTCGTGAAATTTTTCCAATTTCCTGCCCTTCAACTTTCTTAGTTCATTTCTATTACGTTCATTTTCACACATCTCTTCAAGGAATCTCTTTGCCCAATATCTTAGGTTTATCAGATTTTCTTATCCTTTCACATTTTTATTATTCTCCAGATATGATAAGTATACTTCGCCTAACGAATATTTCAAAAATAACCAAACGGGTATTAATTTTCGAATATGTCTCGTTTCAAAACGATGTATGTGCATTGCTCGTTTTACCTTTTTGACAATAGTTTTCTAGGGTCCGACATCAAGGCTTTTCCGTTTTTTTGCAAATGTAGCTCAGGGATGACTATTTTAAGTATTCTAACGAAAATAAAAAATGTACGCGTCCCATTGGTGTTCATTCTACTGGGCTTTGATAATGGCAGTTTATTTCATACAATTATGATGCATTTACATACCAATCAAATTCTTAACTCATACTAAAAGGCCATTTAATGAGCTTCAGTTATTCCTCGCAAATTTCTACAAAACCAATACGGTAACGCACCGGTAATTCGCAATTGGAGGGACTAAGCAATTTAAATAGGTTGAAATTATAAGTAACTATAAAGGAGGAAAATTCCATGGCACCACTTTGCCGGACAACAGAAAATGCTGCGTGGATAAGGTTACGTTTGTTTCAGGCATACTTTGCGGTGAGGCAGGAAAAAGATCCACGGGAAAAGAAAGCTAATGAGAAACTTTGAGTGTCGATACAGGTATATCGCATGCCGATACCTGTATACCGCAGAAATTAACCCAATTACTAAGAGGGAAATATGGAAGGGCGACTTTCCCGAAACACAAAGAAGCATGCACGAGGTCAAGAGTTCAAAAATCTTCGTTACGTCAATTCCAACTTCAATCCGAATAATATTTAACCTACATGATGTGAGGATTAAGAGAATGATGAGCTTAAATTTGCATGACGCAAATGCTGCCATCAGAACATAGCGTTATACACCGGTCGTAATGACTACCCGAGTGAGGATCAGTTTGGGTTGAGGACAAAAGCATGTGGTTACGAAAGTAATGAGAAACCTGATAGAATGGAATATGCCAGGACGTCTTTGATTGATTCGAATATACATGAACATGAATTGCGACAGAGAATACGGGGACCGCTGAAGAAAGTAATCCAGAAGAGAGGAGAGGAGGCATCGAAAGGACATCCGCAGAACGAAAAACCTTCAAATGAATCATGCTAGACATTTACATGATCGATGGAGAATCGGCACTCCGGTAATCTACTTGTATCGCCCGTACCTTTTGACCAAAACGCAGGAAATCATAATATTATGAAGAGTCATGGGGAGGATTGAGGGTAGGAATGCACGTAGGGGGGAGCTGATGAAGTCAGTTGCATTCACAAATTGAATTGAAATTTAAGTCAGCCAGTCAGGATAGAGATTAAAGACCTTAGAGAGCACATTAAAGATAATTTGAGAAGCACAGGATGAAGATACATAGAAAACAATTGCAATTTAAAGGATTAGGAAAGTTAAGTTAGAACAGGTGTAAAAATTAAGTAATTCAACGTAAGATGGCATAATCTTATAACGAGAGAAACACGCCGCTCTCAAAAAGTAAGATATTACAAACAATCACAGGGAAATCACATGCCTTGGACAGATTTAACTTATGCATGCACTTCTTTCAATTCAAGCTCAAAAAAATTTGAAATGAGCTCAACGTTCTCAACACACTTGTTTTGACGATGAGAAGGGGTAATAATAACTTGATACCTCACTTTGATGGGGTCGACGTTCACAAAAGGCCGCCAACATATTACAATCATTAAGTCCTCAAGACATGTGGAGAACAGAGTTTTGACTGAGAGAGACTAAGATTTACCTAAGTTTGAACATAGTTTCTCGTCCTGTTTAGTTAAATGACGCCTCGGAAAACCTATTAACGATCATCTGCTGCAAATATTCCAAGTTATTAATCTTTGAAGACGTACTAAAAGTTTTTCAAATTATACAATAGTTTGAACAGATTTTACCATATTCAATATAAATGGAAAGTAAGATGGGGAACATTCAGACACGGAAAACACCAAAGTCAACCAGATAGAAAGAGAATCCAATGATAAAAGTTTCCAATAAAAAAAGCTTCCATCATAAGTAGTTTTATTTCCAACCGCGTCAGTTCTCATGTTTACAGATAAGGGCATTAAATTACATTCAGGTAGTATCTCTGGGATCCTATTTTAGTTACCCTTTGGCTTGCCATTCAGTGTCCCTTCGCCTGAACCACCAGAGTTTGCAGAACAACTATGCTCCAGGAGAGTCGAACCCGAGACCCTATGGCTAGAAGACGGCGACGTCACACTCCAGACTAACGAAAGTTGTTTTCGGAGGTCACGTTTCGTACTTGAGTGTTTTGAGGAGGAAAGTACGTTACTCTATTATCAACACTTAACAGCTAAATGCCACTGATTACGTCAACGAGATGCAACAGGAAGTGATTTCCTAATGTCACTGATGTCAGCAGCGGAATGCGTGAAGGGTAATCCCAGTTCGTGTCGATGAAACTCGGGGAGGGAATTACGTGGCATTGCTGGGACGAGTTTGCGGGAATGGATTACGCCATTTTATTTGGACTTGAGTGGAACAAAAATTAAGACACTTTTTTTAACAGAAGAATGTCTACATTGAATATGACTTTCCCGCTCTTCGCAGGCTTATCCGCTGTCCGATCATATACCCGTGATGATTCTTTCATTGCGGCTAACCGCCTATACGACGGACAACAACAAAAAGTCAATCAAATAACCAAAGAAGTTTATGGAAGTCGCCACTCATAGTGCCTTCAAGCGCTACGGACGCAATCCCCAAAAAATGTATTATTTATTGCGCGTTCGATAAACACATAGTTATTTTCACACCGTGAATTCACTACCGCGGAAAATATTCGACGATTGTCATTCAATATTTGGTCCCATTAGAAGCTCTGCGACGTTTTCGTCAGTCAATTCTCACGTTGACCCCGTTGCCCGGCTGCTTATGCTATACTCTTCATCGCAGTTAGTAAACGACTCCCTAAGGGTAACGTCAAGACTGAATTGTACGAGAAAATTAAATTAAGATTTCACATAGCCAAACACTTCCTATGGTTTATAGGAATGATAAAATATTTGATCTAAGGCACACCAAAACGTACCAATGTATTGAATGATTCCACACCTATCGAGAATCTCTCTCCGAATGGGATGGGAACTCTGAGAATCGAATGCACTAGAGGCAGGGGGATGCATTGCAACGCAGTCTTGGGTTGCTCAGTAATTTCCTCACTACCTGTGGCGTATTAAGGATCGTTTTTACAGAAAATAATAGACGCACGCTTTTGAGAGCAGGATAACAGTAACAGGCACTTAACGCCGACACGAAGCTACAACAGACAAGACATGATCGCATTAGATCAAGTTTCACAAGTGCCTATTCACATCGAAAGAATTAATTATGCATGAATTTCCTCCCACTTTCTATCACCGGCTTATTTCTCTTTAGCTATGAGCAGTACTGGCATGAATGACATCAATTAAGACAAATTTCAAGAAACTGCGGAAGATACCGCAGCAGTAACTTTTGACGGAGCCATCCGCTAATATGCATTACAATTTCAAAGAGTACAAATCATTCGCCTGGACCGGGATGGTTTTGATGATCATCATCATCAACGTATCATAATCAAAACCTGATGATGATCTCGGTCAATGCGAATGATTTTTACCCTTCTAAATTGTTGCATTGCCATCTCAATTACGATTAAGGATAGCCAGTGCCACGGATACTAAACACATGCCTGGGAAATGTTTTTTTTCGGGCCCACTTACTAGTATGTACAAGGTCTGTTCAAAAAGTATCGCGAATTTTGAATTTCCGCGGGTTACGTATATTTCATTTTCAATTTTGTTGTGGCGTTATGTTGTTACTTATGTCTCTCTTGCTTATGCCGAAAAGTTCGGCCATTTTGAATGTTCTGTTGAATGTTGACAGCTGTTTTGCTTGGACGTGTTGTGGCTTGTCTTCGATTTTTGCCTGGTCCAAAAAATGGATCAAAGAATCTGTATCAAATTTTGCGTGAAAAACGAAATTAAGGGCGCGGACACATTCCGAAAGTTGACTGTGGAAAATGGAGAAGCTACCTTGGACCGAAGCAACGTTTATCGGTGGTACAAAATGTTCTCAGATGTCCGAGAAGATGTGAACGACGAAGAGCGTGCCGGAAGCCCGAGTACGTCAACAACAGATGCAAATACTGATGAAGTGAAGAAAATAGTATTGGCCAATCGTCGAATCACCGTTAGAGACGTTGCTGAAGACCTAAAAACTTACCGATTGGCTCGTACCATGTGATTTTTACCAATGATTTGGGCATGACTTGGGTCACCGCGGAATTGGTACCAAAATTACTCAATTTCGACCAAAAACAGCAACACATTAACATTGCTAATGAAGTTTTCCGCGACGACCCAAATTTGCTCCAGATGGTCAAACTGGTGACGAATCATGAGTTTATCGTTATGACGTGGATACTAAAGGTCAATCATACCAATGGAAGCTGCAGCACGAGCCAAGATGGAAAAAAGCGCGCCAAGTCCGGCCGAATGTGAAAGTTTTTCTTACAGTTTTCTTCGATTACAGGGGCGTGGTGCATCATGAGTTCTTGCCACAGGGTAGAGCAGTAAATTAGGAATATTACCTGCAGGTTGTGCGCCATTTGCGCGAAGAAATCCGCCACAAACGCCCGGATTTGTTGAAGAACAAAAATTGACTTTTGCACCTTGACAACGCCCCTGCTCACACATCGTTACTTGTGCGCGAATTTTTGGCCAAAAACAACACACTAATGATGCCGCAGCCACCGTATTCCCCAGATATGGCCCCCAGTGACCTTTTCTTGTTCCCGAAACTGAAGATGCCCATGAAAGGACGACGCTGCACTACGATAGACGAGATAAAGACTGCATCGAAGGAGGAGCTGAACAAGATCACAATAAATGATTTTTTGAAGTGCTTCGAGGATTGGAAAAAACGTTGGCACAAGTGTATAATATCTAATGGGGATTACTTTGAAGGCGAATGAATAAATCAATAATCTTTGAAAAAACAAACTCGCGATACTTTTTGAACAGATCTCGTATCAATGCATAGTTTTTAGGCAAAACGGATGAGATCACTCTAAACCGACCTCAAGAGAACGCACTGCCAAGGAATAGATTTGCGTTCAAGGCGCGATCTTTAGGTCAACCGGTGAGAACGTTGCTCGTAAAATGTTCAACCGGGACTGTGATCTCACACCTGGTCCAGCTACTCATGTGAAAACTCAAAGGAATTTCGTGGCGAATACCGCGCGTGACTCTTGGCCATTAGGGAGGAACAAAAACAAAAGTGTTTACACGGCATCGGTGTAAAAAGCATTAGACGCAATTTCACTCGATAACCAGCCAAGGAAAAGTAGTGGATCCAAGGCCCAAGGCACCACTTAGTCGAACATGAACAAGCACCGCGCTCAGAACGATTCGTTCTCGTTACGTCGGCGACCAATCAGGGAAACCAGGCCGCCTGGCGCACGTGGACAGAACGAATCGGCGGAGAGCCGCATTTTAAATATTCGCGGAGCCGGACCTCGATTGGCTGAAACCTGGCACGAGGCCGTTATCCTCGGGGACACACCCTAGCAAGGGCACTCGAGCGAGCCGATGCATAATGAGGACGCTGGCGGGAGGGTTTCCGTGATGTCACGGCACGGACGCCGCGATTTAGGAGGTCACGAGGGCACTCCAGAGAGATTAGTGACCACCTGCTATCGTATCGAACTGTTTTCGATATCGAAGAAATTAGTGCAAAAGAGCGAGTCCAATTGATGAGTGTGTTTCTCGACCGCGTCATTCAATGGAACAAAATAAAAGAGAAGCGGGTGGGGGAGGGGGGATGAAAAAACACGAATCTTCTGGGTCGAGATAAGAGCAGCTGGACGGGATCAAGCGGAAATACTATCTCTGCAGATGTCCGTCGCATGTAAACCAACGAAGGCAAAAATGAATGAGAAGACGTCATGCTCCGATGTGTGCTAGTAATTTTATTTTTCGATTGAAAAAAAGAGACAAAAATTGAGGCAGTGACTGGGGACGGAGACCTCCGGGGATACGTTACGAAAGTACTTGCGCCGCCGTTTTAACGGAAAGGGAAGAAATTAATATGGAAAAATAAACTAAATGCATTTTAAATCCAGTCGGGTGCAACGCTTTAGATTCCTTATGGGTAAAACAGCGGATGGGGTTCGGCATCTGGCTCCAGACGGGAAGATTGAGCTCGACCATCTCCCTCGCCGGCTGGGTTTTTCAAAGCTGGACTACTGGAGGCTGGTCGTCGGCCTTCGCGCGCCAGATATGGGGACGCCAGGAGCAGAGAGCGTGAGAACGGGAATCATGACGATGTCCGTATTTTGGAAAAAGGGGTTTTCGGCAGCACCTTTTAATGATGATCACCTGATAGACCGAGGACGAATATTGAGGCGGATTTACTCACGGATATTCCACGATTTTCAATGCACTCCGGGCCAATGTGAGGGATGACTTAAAACTACAAGAGCTAAGACCAATTGACATTTCAGAACACATTTTTATCCAGAAAATGATCCAAAATCATGTTATTTCGCCACAATCCCTATTAAAATGACAATGAAAGTAAACTTAATTAAAAGACGGGTTACATTATTTTAAACTGAAAAGTAACATGAAACCATGATTTTTTTAAGGTAATCTACCGGTTAAGGTAGGTTTTTGGATGGACACAACTACCAAACAAATATTTTATTACTCCTAACAAAACACAAAATCCATCATCCTACTCTATATCAGGTCCCTCTTCATCTCTGAGTACTTTATTCCTCCCTTCATCCCGTTCAACATCCCTATCCTGTTCCTTCCCTTTCCTCAATTGCCTAACATTCTCCCCTCAATTACAGTCTTCAACATCCCACTGCCGGTCAATACTCCCTTCATCCACTTTTCCTGCCTCCATAGGATTTCTCCCAACAAACCCCTCTCTTCGCCCACCATACCAAGTACTTCCTCATTTGTTTTCTTCTCGGTCCATTTCACCTTCTCCACACCCACATTTCAAAAGCCTCTAGTCTACGTCCATCCTCCTGCTTTAATGAACACGTTTCCGCGCCGTGCATAGATACGCTCCATATCAAAGTTTTTACGAGTCTTTTCTTAATATCCTCACTCAACGTCCCTCTCATCAACTCCCTCCTCCTTGTAAAAGCCTCCTTGCCGAGCCCAATTCTTCTCCTTACGTCCCTACTACTTTGACCGTGTTGGTCCAATACACTTCCGAGATAGGTGAACTGTTCTACCTGTTCTAGTTTTCGCCCTCCTATTTAAAGTTTTAGCTTAGCCTTTTTCTTTCTAGAAAATCGCATAACCTTTGTTTTATCAATATTGATTCTCATCCCATACCTGTCGCACTGAACCTCCAATTCACTCAGCAATGCTTGCAGCCCCTTGGCTGACTGACAAACTAAGGCTTGGTCACCAGCAAACCTAACTGATTTTACGAATTCCCCGCCCACTTTCATTCCGACCTCCAGTTCTTCCCATGCCTCTTTAATCATTTCCTCTACATACAGGTTGAACAGCAACGGTGATAATGGGCAATCCTGCCTTACACCTCTTCCTAACACTTCCCATTCGGCTCCCCGTTCCCCACTCGCACCTGAGCAGTCTGAGACATGTACAGGTTACGGATTAGCCTCCTATCCCTCCAATCTATTCCTATTTTCTGCAATATACTCATTAGTTTTTCACAATTCACTCTATCAAACGCATTTTAGAAATCCACGAAACACGCAAATACCTGGTTGTATTCTATATTCCTCTCGATTAATAATCTCATTACTGCAATGGCATCACGCGTACCTCTCCCTTTCCTAAACCCAAACTGGTTATCCCGTAAGTAATCATTTGCCCTACTCTCTATCCTTTTTTTTATGATCCTGAGAATAACTTTAGCTGCGTGGGATATCAAACTTATTGTCCTGTAATCCTCACATGACGTAGCCTTTACCTTTTTCGGAATAGGAACTAAAGCTGTTCTCACAAAGTCTTCCGGCCAGATTCCTTCCTTATAAATAATACGAAACTGCCCAAAAGCCTCTTCCTCCACATTTCCCTATCCATTTCAATAGTTCCGCGGGAATGTTATCGATCCCCACGGCCTTATTTAGCTTCATCTCCCTTAATACTCTTTCTATCTCATCATCGAGTTTGCCTGGACCTAAGCTGTCTTTCTCTACGTCATGTTCCTTTTCTATGTCTAGTTTTGTTTGTCTAAGTTCTTTACCATACAGTTCTTCTATATATTCTTTCCATCTCTCTTGGATTTTTCCTGTGTCAACTATTATCTTAACGCCCTTATCTGTAACTGTTAGCATAGATCTTCTTTTCTTACCTCCCGATAAAGATTTCACTTTGCTGTTCAGCGAACAAATTTCACTCTTCCTCTGCAGACTTTCCATAATCTCGCACTGCGTCTTCCACCATGCTTCTTTTGCTTTATATGTTGCCCGCCTCAATTTGTTGTTTAATTCTTTGTACTGCATTTTACCTAACTCTGTGTTTACATTCTTCCATTTTCTCCGCTCATCCATCTTTGTCATCATCTCATCCGTGATCAACGGTTTCCTAGTCCTTTTCGCGTTAACGGTTCCAATAGTATCTTAGTCGGCTTTGGACAACAATTTCTTGATACTTTCCCATTTTTCTTCAATAGTACTTAGCTCTTTACCATCCTCCATGATTTCCTCAACCGCCTGTTTGTATTCCTTCCTTTTCAACCCATTTAATGCTTCTAAATTCCATTTTCTAACTCGTCGCCCCTGCCTTATCTTTTTGAAACGGACGCTACACTTCATAATATCTAAATTGTGGTCAGAGTCCGCATCCGCTCCCGGGAAGCTGTGCGAATTTATCACACTCTTCCTAAACCTGTGTCTAACCAGAATATAATCTAGCTGATACCTCTCTGAGTCACCTAGCATTTTCCATGTATACCTTCGTCTTCCGTGGTGTCTAAACCAAGTGTTGGTGATGACTAACCCCTGTCTCCTGCAGAACTCAACTGCTTTCTCCCCGCGGTCATTCCTCGTGCCTAAACCGAACTCCCCCACCTCATCACCATCTCTTCCTTCACCTACTGTCGCATTCCAATTCCCCATCACTATCACACGTTTCCCTGAAGGAACACGCGATTATGTCCTCTAACTGATCGTATATCCTATCAAGTTCTTCCTCCGTATGGTTGCTCGGTGGCATGTATACCTGAATAATAACCAAGTTCGTCGGTTCTGCTTTTATCTCTACAAGTAATATTCTATCCGTTACCTGCTCTATGTTGACTACGCTTCTTCCTTCCTCTTCATTTAATACTATGGTAACCCCTCGTTGGTTCTCGTCCCCGCCGCTGTATATTATTCTATAATTATCACTCCATTAATCACCGCAATCCTTCCATCTCGCCTCGCATAGACCTAAAATATTTATATTTACCCTTGCCATCTCTCGCTTGATATTCTCCAGTTTACCTGTCCTCATAATTGTCCTGACATTCCACGTTACTTTTCTAACTAATTTGGTCTTCTTCTCCTGCGTCTTCTGTCCTGCTGCTGATGGTTTTCCCTAGCAAGGGTTTTGTAGGATGACGACCGCGGAAGCCTTGCCTCCCCCGCTGCCGGGCCCGACACACGGCCGATTGGGCCGAGCCCCGTAGTTGCCAGGACTCAAAGTCTCTATTACTGTCCATCATGTAAATCTTGGGAATGATAATTGAGGCGGTTTCCTTATAATATAAGGACTGAGGGATGGCATTTGTCATTGAGGCGGGAGATTTGTGCATCTAAAAATGTCAGAGGAAGAAGAAGTGGGAGCGAAGAAAACATAAGACGTGGTATTGAGGGAAGGGATAAAGTCCACGCTACGCTGCAGAACGAGGTAAATACCGTCAATGTATCCGAGCCAAAGTTAGGGTTTCAGGGTGTAGTGGGAGAGAATATTTTGTTCAAGGATGCCACGGTAGAGATTGCATAAGGAGGACTGAACTTACTTCCCACGGCGTTAACTTTGATTTGAAAGTAGTAGCTATTGTCGGAGGTGAAATAATTATATGCGAGATTGGATTTTGTAAGGGGAAATCCGTGGCAGGGACTTGTGGGGTGGGACCTTTGGGAAGGAAATGCGAGAGTGCGAGGAGAGACCATCTTCACTTAAGTCTGCATGGTGGGGAAAGGAGATAGTATTGTTTTAATAGATAATGGTGTCTTTATTTACGACGGCAGAGAGTGGAAACGTGACTGAATACGTTAGTTAACAAATGCGGAGATGCGTTCTGTTGGTGAGTTGCGCGAGGAAACAATCGGTTGGCCAGGAATTTTAGGTAGGTTCATGAATTTTTGGAGAATGTAGAGCCGAGGGGTAGTGAGAGTAGGAGGGGAGAGGATTGAGATGACTTCGTCTGACAGGCCTTCATGGGGACCTCCGTCTCAAAGAAAGGATGATATGTCTTTTTGAGAGATGGGCTTTGGGTCAGTCGGGGTGGCCGCGTATGAGGAGGTGTCATCAAGCTGCCTCTTGGCCTCTTTTATGTAAGCTGTGGAGTTAAGTGCTACAACTCTGGAGCTTTAATCTGCTGAAGTGATATGACTAGGCTAATATTGCTGATGAGTTTTTTAAATCAAATGATGCATATGTGCAAAGTTTGTTCCAGGATTATCATGAATTGAGGAAGGAAGGACTAGAGACTTTGAATAGGAGGAGGAATCAACTGAATGATTGGGGAAAAAGTTTCGGATGGGCCTCTAAATTGCAAAGAAGATGGTGTGGATATTGCCGGTCTTTTAATGGCGTATAGGTTGAGTATTTCTAAAAGTTTTCCACATTTAGCTAGGGCAAAGTTCGAGGGTATCAGTTAGGTAGAATGGTAACGTGGTTGATTTTGAGGGTTGGTGAAAAAGAAAGACCTCCGCTTAGGTTCGATTTTTCACTAGAGGTTAAGGGAGTCGTAGAAAGGTTTAAGACGCCTTCAAAGGGAGTATGATTGGAGAGATGCGCGGCGTGGTTTTAAAGAGAGGGTGGACCGGCTGAGGAGTGCATTTTGCGGGAAACTTTGGAGGTGGGAGAGGTAAGCAGGAAAGGGTCGCAAGTTCAGCTTTGTATAGGTCTGGGGGTGGGGGATGGTTGGGGGTCGAGAAACGCAGCGGTAGTGATAGACCATCATGAAGATGGGAGGTGCACAGAGTGGAAAGCTTCACTTCAGATTTTTTCCAGCGACTTTCAAGGGAGTAGAGTGCTCTTTTGAGAATTTTTTCGATGCAACAGTTTCAGAGTGTAAAAATCATTCGCCTTGACAGGCGAATGATTTTTACACTCTGAAACTGTTGCATTGAAATGCACATTAGCGGATGACTCCGTTAAAAGTTACTGTTGCGGCATCTCCCGCAGTTTCTTTGGAATGTTTTCGATATTTGAGAGGAGATGCGGAGCATCTCATTGCTAAGTAACCAAGGATTGTCGAAAGCAATGATGTAGTAGTTCCAGGACGGCAGACTTTTCCGGATGTTCTTGCTTGATGCGCCGTCTGTACTCTCCAATGCGGGTTTCAATGGTGCGGTCCGTGTCACCGATGCAAACTTCCCCACACTCCCAGAGAATATGTTGGACCCTGGGGGTCATGAGTCCCAGGTCGTTTAGTCTCGGACAATATGGTGTTTTACTTTCCACGGGGATGAGTGGATCGCCTCTATATAATGCCTCTGGAGTATTTCAGACCGAAATAGTAGAGACATACGGGGGGCATGCCTTGGCAACTGGTTTCACCTCGTCTTCCAAGTGCATTTTCGGGGCCTCAATTCGGTGTTCACGACTGCAGGTCTTGCCTGACGAGCATCAATAAGCCCCTCTCGAATTCATTCAGTCGGAAGGTCTTCTGCAAATGTTCTAACCCTTGGGAACGGCTTCCCTCATCTCCTATGGGTCGCGCTCCATGAACTAGCGTAGATACAACTGCTCTGCATTGTGCCGGGTGGAGTTGGCTCCGTTCGTTCAGATGAAATGCGTGCGGGTGATGTCCGTCGGTTCTAGGCGGACGCTGTGCAGCTTTCTCACGAGATCACTCCAAATTCCGATGCGATGTTCACATCCTCCGACAAAGGGAGAGAGGAGGCCGGTGGGATGACCACTAAGGCCTAACATCTCACCGGCCTCCTCTCGCCCTCCGCCAGAGGAGCTCTAGGGGTCGAGGTTGTTGTCCGGTCGGAGGGGTGTAGCACTCGACTTGATAATTTATATATCAGTCGCCTATTCTTCAAAACACACTTGTTTCATTATTAACGATCTTCAGATATCTTACGGCAAAGAAGAACCTTTTAAGTTAAACATTAGGTTCGATTAATGCAAAATAAACGGAGAAACATACAAAAGATTACACATTATGGCTGTCTGAATGGCTCCAGGAATGTCCAAAACTTTTACATATTTTAGCAACATATACCATTGGTGTAAAATGGCTATCGGATGAGGTAGTTTTTCCATTTTTGGGGCTTATTGACTATCGAGATTCCATCCTTATTCTCGAGCTTCTGTTAAACTTCAAATAATTATTTTAAATAGTCGACCCATTGAGTTCAAAATGTTAGTGTTGCTGTCAGCGATTCCATATCCAGGAGAGAAAATGGCTGGACAAAATTTTCAGTGTTGTTATGACTCAAAGGCAATAATAACTTGAACAATAATTTCTAAATTCAGAAGAGCACGTCCTGTGAATGGCCCTCTGAGCTACCGACCGTAGAATTTGGGTTCGGTTCCGGATGACCCCGGTGGGCACCCTCGGCATCTATCTCTCACTGCATTTAGTAAATACCCGTCACCGCTCGGCTTTTCGCCAGGTGACTACACATTAAGCACGTTACATCAAAAATTAGGTCTTTGTCCCTTTTAAGTTGCACTACATTTCTGTAAAATTTCTGGTTTTGTTTTTCACGGGGCGGAAACATGGACGCTGAAGCAGGAAAATAGGCGTAGATTGGCGGCTTTAAAATGCGGGCGTGGGGAAGGATGGAGGAGGTGATAAAGAGCCAGAAAGAAAATAAACGAGGAAGTGCTGGGCATGCTTGAGGAGGAGAAGGGACTGCCGGGAGAAATTCAAAGAAGGAAGGTGGATTCACAACTCTTCGCAATAAAATCGCACTTGACCAAGTGATCTGAAAATCTTGATCTTGAACTGAAAATTCTCTTGATCTGAAAATTTGCGCGCTCACAGATGACAACGTGACAAAGAAACTGTCCAAGTACATAGAAAGGCCTACAAAATATACCGAATTGAATCAATTTACAGCTGTACCGATAAATTGGTCCGGCAATGTCAGGCATAGCTACTAAAGTGTGTGCCTTCAAATATATATATATATATATATATATATATATATATATATATATATATATATATATATATATATATATATAACTTAACCACTTGAGCTATCGAGGAAACGTAATTTACCCTGAGATCCGTGGGTCTAATATGTCGCCAAGCGCCCCGATTCTTTAGCCAAGAGATGGCGTCAGGGGGCTGTTTCACCCACCAAAGGAGAAATAGACAATACACAGGAAAAGAACAGTGCGTTTCGTGGCACGCATGATGTTGTATGAATTCTAACCCACTGTCCTTTCCTCTTGTGTATTGTCTATTTCTCCTTTGGTGGGTGAAACAGCCCCCTGACGCCATCTCTTGGCTAAAGAATCGGGGCGCTTGGCGACATATTAGACCCACGGATCTCAGGGTAAATTACGTTTCCTCGATAGCTCAAGTGGTTAAGAGCATCCGCCCGGCAAGTGGAAAGATCCGAGGTTCGAGTCCCGCTCAAGGAAATATTTTTACTCTTGTGATCCGTTCGATTCCGCCTTCCCCACCTCTATTGTGTTCGTCCTTTGTGTGTTCCTATCCCTTTTCCTTATATCTGTTTATGTATATATGAGTATATATATATGTGTATATATATATTATATATATATGTGTATATATATACATATATATATATACACACATATATATGTGTATATATATATATATGTATATATATATATGTATGTGTATATATATATATATATACACATACATATTCAAACCCATATATACATACATACTGGGGTCGTGGAAATCCAGGGGCAGAGCGTTGGACTACTGACCAGAGTGTTCGCCTCTGGGTACCCTTAGCTTCACACGAGCTGAGTACTTTTTTGGGTCCCAGATCTTCCTGTGAAAACATAGCCGGAGCAGGAAAATGATCTGGCTTCCCTACCAAGTTAATGTATGAATTTCACACATCGTCCGGCTTAGTATCGGGCGAACTTCACTCTTACATATCAAGCCAACCTTCGGCTGATAAATGTATTTATGGTTATATGCGAGTATATACATACATACACACACGTACACAGCAGTTTACAGAGCTACCATCTTCTAGGCAGCCTCCGAGTTAGAAAGATACAGTTTGAATGCATATTAGCGATTAGTTTTGCCTTGAACTCGGCTGACGAACGCCTAAGAACTTAAAGAGGTTTTTATTCGGCAAATTTAAATTTATGGCGTAAATTCTGAGCTTCGATTCCATTATTATTATTAAACTCACTCGTGTGGTTGGTCGGAAAGACAACTTTAGGACATTAGAATTAAATTCTGGGGACGAGTCTGATAAACACATTATTGGCTGAAGTATATTTGATTGCAAGTACGAGTCCGCAAATATATCCATATAGATGCCGCAGTTATCGCTTCCATCGTATATTAAGCGGATAAGGGATGCTCTCTTGACGAAATTCACGACCCGAGATGGCCACATCGAATAAATTGAGGGTGGTTACTTTTAACGGCCTCACAAGTCAAAGGACAACGCTTCAATGGAAGAGGATACTTCGTTGACATGAGTTTGGAGACAGTTTTCATAGATGCTAATTACTTGCAGTTCCGATATGGTAGGTCACATCCGCCGAACCCTGGGCGAAAATGCTAGCATTCGAGGTCATCCACTTGGCGTATTGGAGCATGAAAAGGAGGTTAATGACTCGGTATCAACATCTACCGCCATCTCCAGCAGCGCTTTCGATGGCAGTCAGTATGTTACTCTGTACTTTTACCTGCCTCAGCCATATAAACGACACCGTCTGAAAATAAAGTAAACACTTGGATGGATTCCATTTTTTATTGGTGACAAAAGAGCTTAACACTTTATTTTGTCAACCGGGAAAATATTGGCCGTATAACACTCCGAGTTTTTCTATTCGACCTTCAAATTGTACACCACGGAATAAAACCGCAAACGGCGTAACGAGATTCTTCCAATCAGAGTTTTCTCTCTCTTCACTAACGAGACAATTCCGGATAACAGTCTGAAACGCAACGCGTGAAAAACGAACGTTTCTTGAGACCCTGTTTTTCAGATATTATTGACTTTTAGCATCGGAGTACTTCTCCACTTTTCACTTTGTTTCTCATAATAACGAACTTCAACTACATCTCGCCTGAATCTATTGAATACATCGGAGAACTATTTATCCCTACAGTAAAAAATAAACAAAGGTTAAGTTATGCAGAGCTTCCGCATATAAATATTAGTATAAAAATTATGGTAATCGTTAATTTCCTTTTACTTATTTGCCTTTAACGTAAATACCGCGCATTAAGAATTTCACCACGACAGACCTAATATTGTTGGAGAGAGTCAACTGATGTACACAATTTCCAACAGTTTCATTGACAATTTTAGTGCCAAAAGAACGAAGGACAAAAGTGGCACCAAAGTATTTAAAATTAATGACTTCAATCAAGAAGTAATCATTTTCACAACTAAAAGGCGAACAAGAAGGAAGGATTGTGGAAATAAAACAACGTCATAGATGACGTAAGCGCGAAAATAAACACGGAATTAGGATGGTGCCACCGATTCGAAGAAAAAAGGATACCAAAAGACAAGAGGTGATACGTTTCATTAGCACACCTCTTTTCGCTGTACAGATATTTATATGAATGACAGGCTATGCATATTATTTCGAAGGGGTTAAGAATTGATCACAATTTATAAATTAACATAGGAAGAATAGGCGAGCCAGAAAACAGTTTGAAATACTATTTCTGCCCAGTTACTTGATTTTGCTGTGATTTTGGTACGAGGGAGCACACTTCATTACGCAAGAAATTTTTATAAATGAATTTGAATCATACAATCTGTCACAAAACAATGAATTAGTTAAGAATGTCTCACAAAACAATGAATTGGTGATCACCGACGTGGTGCAACTCGCTGCGGAGAAACCAGAGATTAGAAATATCAAAATTTTGTTATTAACTGATTATTTCCTGAAGATACAGAGAGCGATACAATGCGTTGTTATTGTGCAATCAGTTCCATATTAAGTTTCATCGTTACCCAACGATTGGCTTAATCGTATTTACGTGAAAATCATGACAATTATACGAGTGGTTATTTGGAGCCCAAACAGTTCCGATAGCCTTAAAAGACTAAAAGACACACATTAAGGAAAATACTGATCTACCCGATGTAATGACAATTTTATGCTGAAAACGTGAAGAATATCTGAGGGCTATTATTATTGGTATTCTACCAATATTAATTTAGGTTTTCCAGGGCCATATACAAAGCAATAATACATTTTCTTGCCTCCCCAAACAAAACACACCCCGACATCCGACGAGAAGACCCGCTTTAGTTCCGTTTACTTCCTTCCACCCTCATCTGGGGGTAACTGTTAGATATTTCATGTGGACGGATACATTTATTATGAATAATTAAATTCAAGTGGAAATACAGTGCAAGGGAAACTATTACGCTCTGTCCAACTGTCTATCAGATATCTGCAAAACCAGAGTAGACCGAAATCGGCTCGGCCCTTAGTCGGATGAGTTTTTCTTCTTCAGCGACCGAGCCTACGAAACACCGGAGACAAACCGAAAGAACGGGGCATGAACTGACTCGAACAAAGCTTAACCCGTCGGAGGATGGTGTTCCCGGGAGGAATTAACCATACGGTGAGTTGTCTTTAAGCCTCTACAAGCTTTGAATCGCAATATGCTGGTTACCACAGGTAGCAAGATATTCTTATTTCCAAATGAGTAAAATTTTTGCCAACGCTTCCATATGATACCATTCCATAATTAAATTGAACATTCATTTATTACTGCACAAACAGAATGCTGGTGATCGTTGACTATGATCCAAAAGTCGTTTCTGAAGGCAATAACAGTGTGATGGCGAAACCAATACACTCCCGGCTTGTTGCGCTATGATGGAGCTCCTCCAATACTTGAAATACACGACCTAAGTCACCGGGTGTCGAACTTGGATCCTTCCGTGATTATTAGAATGCTCTGGCCATTTGACTACCAATTGGACCCCCCCCCCCCCGGTAGCACACTTAGTTTCAGTGTGATTCATTGCGTGTGTACACGTGCCGTTGCCGCCTGCACTTAGGGACCAGAGGGTGTCTGCCGGCCATGCCAACGGTCACCTCCGCCCATCCAGCAGGCTCGCCGCATTGAGCTCGAAAAAAGCGATTTTATTTACGCCATGCGGCAGATGGAGCAGACTCAGGACAATGCCCCTCAGACTTCTTGATACGATATCTTTGCGAATCAATGGGTTATTTGCCGAAGATAACCCTTCGAATATGTTCAATTGTGTACATATTGATGATATATTGACCATATGTGGGTTAAAAGATTTTACTACAGTTAGATGCCTTTAAGGAAATTAAAATAATAGGAAAGTACGTCAGCAAATAATTCGAATAGAAAAAATGTAGCCTCGATTACACCGGCGGAAAAGTGATGCGGGGGTGGAAAACACTTTTATAACTTACGGGAAGAAAAAGATAATATTCAGTCACTATTATTGTGGCCACGGCACTATAAACGCTTAAAGTTTTTTTTGCTGAAAACATTGGTAAAGAGATCTAAAATGCTTCCTCTGTACTCTTGGAAGCAATCGTAGTACATACAAGCAACAATAAATAGAATGAGAAACCATATCATATAACCATAAACACAGTAATTAACCTGAGGGTCGGTTTGATATTGATGGAAGAGTTCACTCAGCCCGTCGGAGGGTGGCATTCACACATCAGGTCAGACGGGCCCTGTGCCGCCTGTGGTTTCCCATTAAGATTTGCTATCCGAAAAATCACACGACTTGGATTAGGCTGAAGGTGCCCAAAGGCGTACCCAGGAATCGAACCCGGGACCTCCGGTAAGCAAACAAACGCTTTACCACTGGACCACTACACCCAGAATCTTAACATCAAGATGTTTCAAATTCAAAGAAACTAAATCCATCCTTAATTATGGGATCGGCTATCCGAAATTCTACATAATAATACATATTTTCAAAGACAGAAACGGCTCAACTTGCGTCGCATGCAAATTGGAACGCAGTCCGACATTTCAAAACCCTACGTCAAAGAGATAACATAGAAATACCTACAACGTACAACCTTATAGCGAGCTCTATTCCATTCTGTAATTCACTAAGTGACACAAGGGTCAGTTCACTATATGGTGACCCTGAAAACAATGGCATCTACTGCATTTTCATTTTACCTTTCATTAACGGAACATCACTTAATTGGACAATCATATCTGGGGGAGGAGGAGAGTCCGTCGCGGTGGATGACGTGGGGAGGACAGGCACGCACAAAGCACATATCATCACACGATACTTTCTTCGTGATTGTTATTTTGGAAATTCCCGTTAAAGTTGGGAAAATTTCCACATTCACGTAATCAGAAATAAAATATTGTGTGAAGGAATTGGCGAGGAGAACGATGGTACGTTTTTGTAACAATGTGGACTTAAGCTAAGTTAAAGCAACTGAAAGCAGAGAATTAAAACGATGCTTGAAAGGTATGCATGAAAGCAGCAGAAATAAAATGTTTCATGTTCAAGTTCCGATTGTGTTATTTCGTTGAAGCGTAGATTCCTATTTAGGTTCGTCGGTGAATCTCCATCAAACCGAACACCGCTTGTAGAATTTCTATAAAAAAGTGAATTAAAAAACAAAGCAATGTACCCAATGCTTCCATTCCTATCCATCAAACATCCTTTTTGTACAAAAAGAGGCTGTATAAGGTGATGCGCGAGATTCGAAATGACAGGTCGTAAAAAGAGGTTCAAGAATATTTGCGATGTCGAGCGACAGGGGCGCTCTTTCTGCAAATTTCGGCTCGGATCATCTCGCAAATTCCGTCATTGAAAACCATGTGCAAGGCATCTGATCACTGCAGCACATATTTTTAACCTTTGAAGACCTTCAATTATGAATGGCGATTATTTAACAATCATTGAAACGTCATAAAGAAAAAGAAGCACAACGTTCCTGAACATGAACCATAGTTGATACTCATTTCGAAGTGGTTTCACCCTCCAATAACAAAAACTTGCCAATTTTTATAAATTAAGTGATAGTAATGACATAAATACAGTTTAAGTAGCACTGATTTACGGGTTGTTAGGGTTTGCTTGAATAAAAAAGTGATGCCCCGACAGAACATTTCATACTTAGTAAGAATATGACACAGCACAGAAGGACAAAGAAGTCAAATCCAGTTTCACTTGCTACTCAATGGGAATAGTTGACGGAGTAGTAGTTTTAAGGGGAGGCGACCGACAGCTAAGGTCATTTGCGCCATAGGGGATGGACAGGAAAGGATGAAGGGTGGAGAGAAACCCGGCGTCGGCATTAGCCTGCTCTTTACGAAAGGCGCCAAGGGGTCCGCAGTTTAACGTCCCATCCGACGGACGCCGTACTCACTCAAAGTGCCCTCCACAAAGCACCTCAAGTAGGGATCGAGATACCTCTGAAAAATATTCAACACCGCCGGGTTTTGAACCCGCGCCCTCAGGGTGGGAAGCCAGTACGTTAGCCCCCGCACCATCTCGATCCCCTAGTTGACGGAATCCAAGGCATGGGAAAGAGATGGGATGGGAGGTATATTGACCACAGTTGTAGTATGCGTACAGAGAGATTTACAAAGGCATTGCATTGCGTTTGCATTGACGGATCGAGGGAAAAGTAACAAATAGTGACATTTTGTACAAACATTTCGACCTTTAGTGACGCAGATTGAACGAATGAGGTCACAAAAAACGACGCGTTTTGAGCGCTGTTATCTTCGCCACGGCGCTAATAATAAATTAATAAATATATTAATGTATCGGGTGTGTACCAGTAATGAATGTCATCAATTTAACGCCAAATATCCCCGGAAAAATGGACGGAGCAGCGGCGATTTCACAGTGCTTTCAAAAAACAGTCGAGAATGGCTGGAGGAGGCACTGCAAATCGCCCCGAGCTACGCAGAATGGCCACTAGACTGGCGACGCTCGCTCGCTAGCCAAGAACCACTTGGGGGTGGGTGACCGATTTGGGATCGGAGTGATTACGGTCGAAGCGTTTTTTGGTGACCTAGTCGGGACGCTGTCCTTCCAAGGTCAGTGCATTCCATCACCTCGCCAATTATG
This sequence comes from Hetaerina americana, assembly GCF_022747635.1. Lineage (NCBI taxonomy): Eukaryota > Metazoa > Arthropoda > Insecta > Odonata > Calopterygidae > Hetaerina > Hetaerina americana. The sequence goes on along the minus strand of NW_027286985.1, from coordinate 1,168,904 downwards.
TGCATCGATAATCTAGTTCGGTTACACGCAGAATACTGGGTCGCAAGAGCATTGCTTCCCATAATTGCCTTCACTTCTACAAAACAGGCGATAATGCTCGATTTCGATTTTAATTGCGCAATAAACGTTTATTCAAATGGTTTCACTGTTTGAAAAGCGTCATAAAAACCACATTTTTTCCGAAATCAGACAGAATCTAATAGAATATGGATAATATCCACCACTTCGACAGTTGGTTGCGAGACGATTTTTTACTAGAAGGCAGTGACGGGCGCTGACCCATGGTAGAACATGCAAAATAAATATATGCTCATCTTGAGACAAAGGAAGATAGAACTATGAAAAAACATTTCAAAATAAAAATGTATCATTATTACAAGGCTTACATTTGAAGTACAGGGAACAAGTTTTTCCTGACGCGACTGTACGTCGCAGCGCGCAGGCTTGATGGTTGGGGGTCTGACCTTCAACCCGCCCCAAGCGCCAATCGTCTGAGAGCGTTCATTCAGGCCGGATAGTGTTTTGGTGCAGGCGTAAAATGCAGCGAATGATTGAACAGCGGTGCGCCATCAATTTGTGTTGGAACGAAAACATCGGGCACGGAGACGTTGGGCATGATTTTTCAAGTGTTCAAGGATGAAATCAAGTCACAAACTGCAGTTTTTAAGTGGCACAAGCTCTTCAAAGGTGGCTAAGAGGGTGTGAAGGACGAGCCCCGCGCTGGACGGCCGCGGACGTCAAGAACTAACGGCAACGTGTGCGTGAAGTACTGAATTCAGACCGTCAATTAAGTGTGCGCATATTCGCAGATCGTATTGGCATTGATAAGGTGACAACGCCCACACCATCATCACAGAAAATTTGGCGATGCGAAAGATCTGCGCTAAACTCGTCCCGAAAGTCTTGACGGACGACCTTGTGTCCAATGTCTGCTTGCGAAGACCTGTAACGCCATCGCGACGACTCCCCAACCCCATTACGGTCCCAACATGGCACCAACTCTTGGCGGATGCGAGAAAAACGAATATGCTACTATTTAACAAGATCTATTAAGTTGACGGTTGTCAATGTGAGCTGATTGAGGGATATTCACATTTATTTTTTAACTGTATAGGGGAAGGGCGAAGTGTAGGAAGAGCCATGCGTTGCACGTTGGAGGGAGGGTTTACTGGAAGGATGATGAGAGGCCAATTCACTCGGAATCTCTCACCATTAAAAAGATAGACAGAGAAGGAAGTAAATAATTAAGTACGAGAACACGCTAAAGCAACGATAGACTACATTACAGTCGCTAATAATGCATGCAATTCACACGCATGATGTACAATCATGGAGGCAAGACCCCTGGGAACGTGATTTTTTGTCAACGGCACACATGCTACAAATGTATTGAATTTATTTTTCCTTCAATGTACTTATATATATGCATATCCTTCACACCACACGACTCCAGTGGAAAGGGGGTTGGAACTGCAAGTGTGGAGTGGCTTTAGGAGGTTAAAACCGCGAGACATCGTGGCAAAGGTCATGAAATGGAAAAGAGCATGAACAAATAATTGGAAAAACCCAATACTGCAAAATGATAACGTCTCGGATGGTGAAAAATTATTAAAATGATCGTATATATGCACGAGTTTATGCCCATTAATTATCTTACCATTCAGATTGCAGGTCCAAAACGAAATCGAATAAACGGGTGTCTCTTTGGCGAGATGGCCGCAACAAAATTTAATAGGTTCGATCAAAGAATTGCCTCCCAAAATGGAATAATCGAAATCATTCACAATGTTAAGCCATGTCATAAATATTACATAAATAAAAATGAATGAATGAATATTCTCAGCGAGGACACGCAGGGAAAGGACGTCGATAGAAGGATAATGTAAAAAAGTAATACGTAAAAGAGAGGATGGTACGTTCAGGCACGGTGAAATATTCGCAGCTACAGCAGTCATCTGATTACTTATTCTGAAATCAAAATGCATTTGGCATCAATATGACTAATTGCAGACTTACCTTCCCACATCACCCTAACCACCTCATCCCTTACCCTTTCCTCCTGGTGCTGCACCCCCTGCCACACACCTTTTCGGTGGCTCGCAGGGTATTGATGTAGATGACCACAATCAGCATGCCAAATTCATTCCATTCCTTTGTTCACTCAGGTATTTTTCAACCACCCCATCAACAAATTTCAGTGGTCTATTCGTGCACAAATAAAGCAAGAATTCGGTTGACATGGTGCGTTTGGTGGGTCGCCCAGCACACTCCCCGTCTAATGGACGTACACAACTTAAAGGGGCAACTCGGTGCCCTTCGTCCACGATGGGTTATTGCCAACATCTGGCGTCAAATCACCATTCTTCCTCAGTCCTCCAAAATCTATGTTAGCACTTTCAACTCCACATGTTAGGCTGACATGATTTTTAAAGAGGTCCTGCTACAACAAATACCAATATTTGACGTTGGTAATAACGCCTAATGAATATCTGATGGCATTACATAGCCCCAATACGTGCTCTGCGGTGTTATTACTCGACAGATGAGGTGATAGTCCTCCACCTAAGCCGCATATCTAACCAACAATGAAACTGCGATGACATGTATTTATTATATATATGTAGAATATTAATAGTTATTTATAAAAAACTTTATTTAATGAAAGAAGGCATCGAATGGCATTTAACAGTTAAATATTTAGCTCCTGGGCTGGGCGCGCCGCCCCAGGCGCGCCCAGCACCGCTCTGACGGGCTGCGATTGGAAGGGGGTATGTTGGCAAGCGACGCTGAAAAAGGCAGTCGGCTCTGAGCTGTGGTGTAGTGAGGAGCTCTGTTAACGCGAACCTCCACGCTTCGACCCACGTCACGGAACGCGATGCCGAAGTTTTTGGAGCAGCGTTATTCCATCAAATTTGCGGTAAAGCTTAGGAAATCGTCTACCGAAACTGTCGGTATGATTAACCAGGCTTACGGGGAGTCAGCCATGTCCAGAAACATGATCTTTCGGTGGCACAAGATGTTCGTGGAGGGCAGAGAAGAGGTCGACGACGAGTCTTCGAGAGGTTCCCGATGATGCCTTCGCGGGAGCGTTCCAGGAATGAGAACGCCGCTGGAACAAGTGTATCGACTCACAAGGGTCCTATTTTGAGGAATATTAGCTTAAGATAGGTAAAGGGTAATACATTTTTTTTCCTGAGCTCAGTACACTTATTTTCCGGACGAACCCTGTAGATACACCAAATTGGTGCCCGGTGCATATACGTGCGCACAGAGGGATGCACCGCACCTGGAGTCACATGAAGCAAGTACCATACGTGTGTGTGACGTATTTTAACCCCGGAATCACGACTGTATTTATTTTTTTATTTGATTCAGTAAAAGAGACAAACAATCTTAAAAAGTCAATGACATCTTATAAAAGCCATTAATCATAAAAATCCAGAGAGGTACTACAATACGAATGCAAGGAGATTCCGAAGAGGTTATACGAACTGATCTATGATATCAATCTCAATTGAAATTATTCCGAAAGAACTAAATCCGGTGTTAACTACTCCATGCCCATTACGAATTGGGCAGACGAATGCCGATGTTATTGATGACGACAATTTCGCATTAATTGCATACACATTATTTGCAAAAAGAAGTAACGAAAGGCAAAATAATTGTCTGCCGGGAGGCCGATTCGGGAAAAGGAACAACAGAAGGACAAGGGAAAGCATTTGACTGTCAAGAATCATCGCAGAAAAGAGCAAACGAAAACACAAATCCACATCGATTTCCTCATTGCTGGAAGAAATACTTTGTTCGCGTTGACTTGGGCAGAGTGCTGATTCTGATTAAGGAAATCACGACACTCCCAAGGAAGATGTTAGAGCCAAGAAAGCAGTGCTACGCGATACGCTTTTTCATCCAAGATTTTTATGCTAAGAAGACCAAAACAGAGGCAAAGAAAATTTAGGGATTTACTTAAATATATGCAATTACGCTTTCCTGATACTAGAGCAGTATTGTGTCGGCGGAGAAGTAAGTTTATGTGACAAAGATGCTGACCTCCACGAAAACAGTGGCAAAGAAAATTATTTCTTTAATAAATTTGCGGTAAAAGATAACAATAATGGTTATTTGGTAGACGGCAAGAGCACAACATGAAATTGATATGCAGGGCAGGAAATGAAAGTAAGGGACGGTTGTCACATAAAAAGTACGATCAACGTTGATAAAGAAGTAAACTACGCATGGCGTATTGGAGTAGATTAAGTAATATAGTAATTAATAATGTGTATGAAGTATAGCAGCATAGTTAAGGTAACCCAAACATTTTACCATGAGAGGAGGCTGGAAGAAGCTAAATTTATGTTAACTTGCTCAAGCTTAAACAAGATCTGCCCCAAAAGTAGAAGGACTGAGTCTATTAAAAAAAATATTGCCAGAATTGATCCTTTCACTCAGTAGTCTTCGCACTCTTGCGCGCCCACACGCACCGCTGCCAGCGGCTTTCCCACGCCTCGCACGCCTTTCGGACGGCGGCGCCCGAAATACTGCTAAGATCCCCCGTCACGGCCTATTGTAACGCTTCCACCGAGCCGTGGCGACGTCCATTTAGCACGAATTTTAGGCGTGGAAAGAGAAAGAAGTCTGGCGGGGCATTTTATACATAACATTTGGATCCTCACATGGTCGAGAAGCTCTTAGCAGAGATCAGCGTGAGAGTTACCTTTTCTTCGACCGAGAGCAATCGCGGCACCGACTACGCACACGCCTTTCTCATGCCCATGTTTTCGGTCACAAGCTGATGCCCATCACTTTTAGGGAATAGTTCGTCAGAAACCATGCCAACTCTTAATCTGCGATCTCTATCCAACAGAGCCTTCACTCTTGCCATACTTTTGTCACTGCTGGAGGTCAAACATATTCTCTACCCACCCGAAGCAATTTCCATCACTCAAGAACACTCGATCTATCCATGGCGTTATCATTTTAAGATGCCTTGAGCATGTCATGAGTCTCTTTCCCGGTTTGGCCCAGTTTCACGCAAAATTTGATGGCGTAGCACTGTTTCAATAGCCGGTTCATGACGGATCGTAATGAGGTCACGTTATAAAAGTTTCGCAAACGAACTATGCGCACTCCACAAAGGCTGAGAGCCAATTGCCACCGGCCTCCTGCCTTTCCTGAGAATCCCCTCCCTCGAACCAAGCCTGAGAAACCGCAGCCCGTCCGTCCGTCTATCCAGGAAAAAATAAGTCCCACTACATTTGGGACATACCTCATGTCCCCCGTGTAACTTCTCTTTGCAGAATGGATACGACAGAAGCAAAAACTGGAAGATAGATAGCAATGGAAACATGACATTACGTGTATGAGATATAGGAAATGGACACGGAATCGCCAAGAGGGTATATTTACGAAGAACAGTGATTGAAGGAAGTGGTGAAAACCATCACAGAAGAAGCAGCGATTCAATGAAACGTACTCAAAGACATAATACGAGACCCTTAGTATACTGGATAAATAAATCGAAGAGATAAAGGCAGATAGACACAGGTAAAGGGAGAAAAAGAGAGAAGTACATATTATACTTTTTACTGACAGGCAAGCTTTGCATGTAAAGTGCAGTCTTCTCTTAATAACAGGCAAATTAGTTTTAGACCGCTTTAGTTTAGGGCCATTTAGAGTATTTAATATTGAAATTCACGAAATATCATTTGAAATTTTATACGCTCTGCCTACACCGAGACCGTTGTACCAATGAAAAGTGTTACTACCTGCGGTGAATTGAACGCAATTATTAGCCGTGCGAAGAAAGTTCGTGCACCCGTTATGACCCTAATAAACCTGCATTCAGGTGATATTTATTCTCAACACCACTTAGAGCCCCATTTAAATATTCCGTTGGTACACTAGTTCTTCTCTTTCTCGAAACTCGATTTAAAGCTACGACTGAAAGGTGACCTCCATTCTCTTCAGGAACTCAAGGTGTTCCAAGTTAATCCTCCCCAAATTAATGCAAATACACTTCTTAATTTCAAAGGCATTAATAGCCGAGGTTGACATTCTTCCTGGAGCCTGTCTCGCAAGGAGGACATTAATATACGCTGTGTAATGACATGTTGAAACTAAGAAAGTATTGAGATTCGTGAGCGATAAAGGATACTAATTACAAGTGAGAAAGGGCATTTTACGAAGCGCTTCCTTTCAAAACGATGCCTGAATGGAGATGACGCAAACTGCGAAATGGAGCCTGGAAGTGACCGCACCAGCGGATAAGGGGTCATTTCAAAATGGAATATAATCAAGCATATCAAAATCATCAGCTGATAATGTGTCCAATTTGTCGCATTAACGATGCCTTTTACCACTCTCAAAGTTTTTCCTTAAAACCATGGTACCGAATGCAGTTTCATGACTATAAAGGGGTTGAAACTACTGTCATTCTTATTACACACTCATCCTTAAAGTTTCATCGCACATAATGTGAGTTTACCGCATTCTCGTTTTTTCAACGTAATTGTGATACTCCAAACAGTATCACGGGAGTTCATGGAGTAAAATGAATAATTAATCTCAACCAAATTACACATATAATTTCATCATTATTTCTTACGGCTTATTACAGGAATGACTGCACGTAGAAAATACAATCGACAGATATTGTAGATTATTTTTTCAGGCCTACCCATTAAATCACGAACATAATACATATTGTCACGGTTATGTTCTCCACAAATATTTATTAATAGTTAAAATTATACCGTGGAAACACGTTCATTAGTTGACTACCTACGTACATCTGACCGAAGTACACTATGAATGCACGAGGGATATCATCGTCAATAGAAAACTACTTTCTAAGAAGCGTGGACTAAGACAAAATATTTTCCCTGGATTATTTATTACTCGGGTATGACTAATGATAATTGATCTGAGTTAGGACAGTACCGATAACCAAGGAACTCTTCTATTTAATGTTGCAATTACGCAACGACTACGACAATAACAAAATTAAACGATAAGTAATTGCTCCGAGACAAGTTTCGAACTGGCAGCCTTCAATATGACTGACCTGTAATATGCCCGCCGAAGTAATTGAACCCCGGCTGCCCTATCTGAAAAAACCACCACATCAAAATCAGGTCAACCCGCACTTCACTTGAAGATAAGTATGATTTTTAAGGGCGCCACTTCTTCTCCCTGGCCCACCTTGCTCCAGGCGAATCAAACAGTTTGTGCGGAGATGGGGGTAAGAAGACAATTTGGTCGAACTTTTAATTAACACTCACCAAAACAAATGATGAAAGTCAGTTAAGATAGCCCGGTGATTTTTTGATAAGCACGAGAATAATGCAGGGCTCACCAAATCCCAGTCGAGCATCGTCATGCGCTCTCGCCATGAATGAGACTCGCTCGGAAGACCTTCAGTGTGTATCAATCGGAAATGAGCAATTGATTTTCCGAAGGATTTGAGGCCCGATTTCAGAGGAAAATTGTTAACAGCACCTGGGAAAGAGATGCAAAGTTGCGGGGGCGGCATGGTTTGAGCGGCGAACTCAAAAAGATCTAAACCACAACGAAGCCGAAGATGACTGACTAATAAAAAAAAGCTAAAACGAAGAGCGGCCGGCGATCTTCAGTTGCCCACCCCACGATGCAACGCTGCCGCCGCCGTCGTCAGAGAAGAGGGGATTGGATCGGAAGGAGAGATCACGATCATATATATACACCACTCCCGCCGTCCGCCCGGCGAAAAAACGCTTCCCTGCCTCGAAGGAGCGCGTCGAAATTTCTCAAGTTCCCGTTCGGAGCGCCGTCACCACAGGAGGGCTCGCTTCTTCACGACCGCTCTCGGCCAAGGGCACGCCGAAACTCCACCGACCGGACCACCACCGAGAGAAGAAGGAGAACGACCATAATAAAACCGGTGAATCCCGCGATTTTAGTGAAAAATCACTTGGATTGCTCCAGCTCGTTCCACTTATCGTTCGCTAAAAGAGACGTGGTCGGGGAACGCGAAAAACACAACGGAATTCGAAGAATCGCAACCACAAAAGGAGTAGGGAGGATATCGCCGGCTGGAAAGCCACGTGAGTAAACTTTTTTCTTGTGAAAATTAAGGAGAAATCCTACGGAGATCGTTTTATTGTCTCCGCGTGTTCAATTAATTGGTTCTCGTCGGTTGAAATATCACTCAGTGCCAAGCAAATCCAATGCAGTGTTTTCCTCGGGGGAGGAGTTTCCTTGAGTTGGGTAATAGTTTTCTTGAGGCGGAGTGACATTCGGACATTGTCACAGTAAAACTAAGCTCATCACGGCATGAGGAAGAACAAAAGAGACGAGGAGGCAGGTTAAAAGAGTGAGGAGAGGGAGAAAGGAGGCCTCATTCCGATTACATGCAACCCATTTGCACACTTCCGGGGCGTACGCAACTCCCAATGATTTCATCTTCTTAAATCCAAGGCCATCGTAACAAATAACCTCGATCTTCACCCAAAGCTTTCATATTGGCTTAATAAGATGCCATTAAACTAAAAAATTCGCTAATCATAAAGCTGGCTGGATTCGATTAAAACTAAAAAATCAATTCTACCGACCGATATTTAAAAAATATCCAATTTACGGTTTAGCGGATTATTAATGTAATTAAAAGTGATGTGCGAAACCATTTTTGCTTAGCCACACCAACTTATTGGTTAATAACAGTATCCTCTTACTATATAACAGTCGGACGATTAGAATATTAGGATTGGTATCATGAAAAAAAAAGAATTATCAAAAACTATTTAGCTACTATTTAGATGTCAAGGAAGAATGAAAGGAGCTCTTCCGATAGGTTTGGAACAAAAAACCCTAAGCGGGACTACGAACTCCTCAAGGGAAAACAATTACAAGGCAATTATAATATCTTCACACTAAAAAAAGTTAAAATTAGTAATAACCCCGCTATGGGTTATAATATAAGGATCACGGTGAGATTGAAGGCGGCCTTGAAATTGTTGCCCGGGGCAAAGCCGACCTGTGACAATCAGAGGGCCCATCGGATTTTCATGAACTGCCAAAGTCAGATTTACTCTCCCAACGAACGGTAAAGGAGAACGAAAATAGTAATTTCAACCATTAAGTTTCAAAGGCTCGGAAAAGCTGCATTTACCGAAATGTACAATTATTAGAAATATGTCATAGATTTCACAAAAAATGTGTTTAAACCATTGCCTGAATATGCCACCAACGCTATGCCCCAACTCCCGCCGCGGAACTTGCGTAAAATTAACGAAGTATTAACTTAAAAAACGAGACACTGAGAAAGCTTAAGCCTGAAAGAAATGAATTTACATTTAGGCGTCTTATGATTCTCATGTGGACTAATGGCAAGGATTCCTTACTATTAGTCCATATGAGACCACTGAGTCCACATAGCCCACCGTGAAACTTAATGAAAAACTCTCCCCAGAATAATCAAGATGCTGAAGCGACCAGGTTAAATTTAATGAACCACTTTTTGGATCAATAAATTCAATTCGATTAAATAGCATGTGGTGGATAAGCATATCAGATCATGTACATTGTTACAGCAGGCTTTCAGAGTAAAATCCTTTGCCACATTTACATGTACGTCGATATTTGCAGTTGATCTCATGGCACAAGGTGTATCCAGGTCGGTGAAGTCATTGGTCGCTGGAGGGGTGAACGCCTCTCAGTGACCGGCCTATTATGTGACGTCGTAGCGACAGGGCGGCCCTAATGAACCAAGTGCCATGTCTAGTCGAGTGTTTCCCAGACCCTTACACAATAAACTCTGATGCGACTGAAAAATGTCTCCATCTACGCTTGGGGCGTCCTTCATTACAAATAAAATACGAACTTTCTTAGACATCCATCGGAATTTAATGATTTCAATACACTTTCACCACAGGTATCATGGATAGAATAAATGTCCACGCGACCCGTATTTCATTGTTTCATCATCACCGACAGTTGCAGTAAAACAGAAAAACGAATTCTATCTTTACAACTCAGTAAGGTGGAAAAGAGTAGGGAGAAGAAGACGACCAGGAAGGCCAAGGAAGGCCAGGGAAGAGAGGAGGTGGAGGTGAACATGGATTCATTTCGTCACAGCTAAAAGGAGGGGTAATGTGCTCAGTTTTCTGCAAGACAATCGTTTTACTGTTTTACCTCGTGATGTGACTTTACCCTCGTGATGATTCTTCAAGTGCTCAAACGCGGGTGGCGTGAAATTTATTTTATCTGTGGTACATTTGAAAAAGTTTATTTCAATAATTCAATTGAGCCTTTCATTTTAAATACCAGCTTAAGTAATGATTTATAATAACTCATTTACTAAATACAATATTATACTACTTCAATGAAGACAAAATCCACGGATGAAAACTGCAAATAACAAATTTTTCCAAAAGTTATTCTATTAATATGAAATAATACGATCTATTTCCGCTGGAAACTCGTTCCGTAAATTCTAGTTTTCCCTTTTCGTGATACCTGTGAATTTAGAGGAATATACGTCCTAATTATAGCATGGTTTTATACAGTCACAGTTTAGGACGACCTAATCCAGGGTGATCATTTTCCTTATCCCAAAAGATTTCACACAGAATAAACTAAAGAGTGATTTGACGGGCAAAAATATCGAGTGCACTTCTATTCGCGTCCATTTCTCACGACCAGCATCTTCTCGAGTGAAGTTCGTATGAAAAAGAATTACGCCAGATTGAAGTACCTTTGGAATCGAGAGATTTGAATAAAATTTATAACAGAGAAATGCAGCACAGTAAACTTAATTAGGAGAATGCTTTCATTTTAAATTTTGCGGTAGGTCATCTGTTGAACACAACGTCTGCTATAGGTTTGATATTTAATCAAAATACAAATTAAAATGTTACCCTAAAGATGACCAACAGAAAAAAATACAATAAAATAATTGAAAAATAGTTGTATTTACAATGCAATAGCCGTAAGTGTCATAAAATTTGAAGTTTTAGTTGTAAAGCTAAATAAAATAAGCAGTGTAAAATGCTTTTTGGTCAAGCATTATTTCTGGTGGGATGATTTTTCCCGAAATAGTATCAATTTCAGGTCAAATAATTTACAAATACTTTTGCACCTGCAACATTTGGTCAAATGTGTTAAATGCGTGACGTTGATTATATTTAGAGGTTTTGATTTCTAGTTCTACAATTTCAAATCACATGCACACAAATGTCCATGTAAGGATACCATCGGGAAAGTGTTCAAAACGTTATTCAAATGCCCATGCGCCCAAGGACCTAACTTTTGAAATACGTAATCGTCACTCCATTTGCCTCCACGGAGACTACAATCTCTAGACCATCCACTGTAATTCGATACGATAAAGTCAACATGAAGAAATTCCATTAGGTAGCCGAGAAGTAGTACCTTTAGCTATCAATTAATATTTCCAATGCATATTACTGAAAGAAAGTCTCATTAAAGCTGTGAATCACACCAATATGGTTGCAACTAACTTCTCTGCTAAGCGAGTAATGTTGCTATATTCATAATTGGTAACACGCGAAAGAAGACATTCACTGAACTATACTGACCAGGAGAATACTTTTTTTAAATTAAATTTACATATTATATTGAATTATTCAGAGCATTATAGTAGGTATGCTGTAAGCAACTGGATGTTGAAAAAGAGGGGCTTCATTGTACTACACTGAAGTTACCGATGAAACAATGATTAACTTTTTTCATTAATTCTTCATTATTTTCCTTATAGTTAAGCCTAAACTAAACTTTCATCATTTTGATTTAAAATAAATGGCATGCAACATTTATAAAGCAATAAGCACACACAATGAATGCATTTTAATTTCCAGAATGATAAGCCAGGCCTGACTGACCAAAGATTAGAAATTCACATTTAAAGTTCCTGTAGAGTTGATTGGCAGAATTGGTTGCAACATACCTTGTTAGTGCATTCATTGCAATGCATGAAAATATATTTAAACATAGCTCTAAGTGAAACTTGATCGACAAAAGGTATTTAATGAGTTGCATAACGTAAATTGTCTTTTTCTTTCCTATAACCCGTGTTTTCCCTGTGCGTACATAAGACATTTAAAACAGAGAAATGTGTGGGGAAGGAAATTCGATATTTAACAAATATGGTTTGTTTTAAATATTGAAAGCAATAAAATATTAAACTTATTCCCTTTTTCATGCAGATTTCCCATTTACCGCCCCTCCCCCAAGCAGCCTGCCTTCTGCCCCCTAGGGAACAAGGGTACATTGTATCGGATATGGTACCACTGAGCATTCAGAACTATTAAAATCAAAGTACCGAGTAGCCACTTCAGTAGCAGCACGTGGCATTAGTGAATAAAACAAAGCACAATATCATTATAAAATATTTCACGTCTATTTATTGGTTGTCAGAAGCGTTATATTACAGATCATCTGGAAATTGTTTAGCACAAATCAATTGAAAAATAATCACAAACAGGTGTCTGTTCTACAGCTGATGTTGCAAATTAACAAGCAAATCTGGGCTAGCAAACACGGATAACAGAATTTTTGTAAAATAAGGGTAAATACCAAAGGAAAGATTTTAATACAATTACTACTATCAATAAACTTCTTCAAATTAACTCCATATTAATGATATAAATGCAGTTATTCATCTTTATAATAATAAGTTACGTTTGCTTTATATGCGACGACATTATTATCACAGCCTTTGACACTTCCGTTTTTCCCAAGTCCTGGATCTATTTGAAAACATTGTGGAATACTAATTCAAACACAGAAGACGCGTAAAGGATTTTCTATCAATTAATAATAGTAAGGGCATCATCAAAAAATCATACGACCAACGTAATTCGAATTTAACTTCAAATGAATAAAATATGATTTTCATTTGCAAAACAAGCTAAATCCTGCCCAAAGGTAGGTCATGCTCGGCGAAACAACTGAATTGAGGATATTCGTCGACAGTTGCCAAGAAACTCTAGTATTAAATTCACAAAATGGTTCTTTCCATCTACGAAAAGAACGCAATGCTAGGCTTAGGGGTATTCTATTCGAACTGAGGACACTTCGAGTGATTCTTTCGAGCGTATTCCAATGAGAGATATAATCCGACGACCAAAAAGGTTTCCTCTTCAGAAAAATAATATAAAGGAAGGCATTCATCAAATTAGTCACTTTCAAACACCAGATTCGTCGTAACCATTATCGACTAGTTCTTTGACTCGTAGTAAAAGTCGTCCTGAACAAAAAATCCGGGTTATCAGTGGAATAGTTGAGATCACAACTAGAGTGGTGTTAGGTTGCCGGAAGTGGTACTTTAATCATCGCAATCGCTCACGAGGAAAAAGTTCGGTTTGAATGATTTTGAGCGATATTTAAGCTTTCCCCACAAAAATGAACGCCTTGTGATTCTGTCTTAGCACACTACCAATGTGATCTATTATTCTTGAGTATCAACCACTAGTTGAGTAGTTTCAACAAAATATGACATCGACAGGATTTAGAGACATTTTAATGGAAGGTAATGTTGGTTTTGGATCATTTCCATCTTGCTTGGTAATGAAAAATATTAGCTTTCTTGATAAACTGCTTACTTTCCCTCTGCGGAAACCGATAGTCATCTGCCCGAAGATATATTCTCCGACAACCCCTCTGACGAACACTTATCAAATATATCGCAATAATGGAATATACTTGGATCACTCAAGTCCATCCGCTCCAAATTATTTCATCACATAAAATATATTTTCCATGTCATTACAGAAAATATTCATAGATGGAAAACATTTCCTTAAAGAATATGGATTTGAAGAATAATCATAGGGTCCTCATTACAATCACTTAAGGACAAAAAATCCGGATTTCCTTCAGCATTTGCGTTCAGCACACTGTGTCGCCCGTGGTCACCCGTTCTCTTAGCTTCGCGCCATCGCACGTACATAAATGATTATGATGGGAATGATGATTATAAAGGAGAATCATCGCGCGGCTACATTGTCAACTTTAATCAAGTTTTAAAATAAAAATTTCATGGAGACATGTGATCAGGAATAAAGAGCAGGAAAAGTATATGGTTCGTGTCAGAGATATATGGAAATAAGTCAGCAAGGATAAAAGAGCTTATATGTATTTTTGTGCCGGGGAATATGCCTTCATCCGTGAGATTTCACATCGTAACCGGATGAAACCGGAAGGCTCAGAAGGACACTCGTATAAGAAAAGGCTATTTACTTTCTATTCATCTCTCACATCTTCAACAGCACTGGAAAAAAATGACGGGCCATATGAGGCAATGTAATAAGTGAATAACCCAGTAGATGCCAATGAAGTTGAATGTTGGCTTAAAAATAAAAAAAATAAACATCGATTTAGTTACGATTTTCAAAGGCCTAATTAATACCACCTTTAGAGCGCTCAGTGTAAGTTTTTCATATTAGTGACATGTGAAAAAGAGGCAAAAGTGTTGATTATAATCACTAAGCGGTGTTAGCCTAGTGAAATTTTCGGATTTTCAACCTTAAAAAAGCGGAAATTAAGTGCACCACTTAACTTGGTGAATGCGGTGGCGTGGGGCAGTAGTAAATATTGCTTGTACGAAAACTGTTTTTATCAACACGTAGCAATTAACCAGATATCCAAGATGATACTGTTGGCTTTAAGAGTATATTTAATTTCAAGGTAGGCCAAAGCAAAAAGTTGAAAAGGAATGTTAACAGAATACTCCACTGGGTTATACAATCACATGACGCCACCTGATGCCGACCAAAAAACATCTGTCGGGAAAATTACTATTCATTAGCGATTCGACCTATTACTCGGAAGACTGTTTTGCCTTGCAGAACGTATGATGCAGCTTTCCCAATGGGAATGCGAATCAAAATGACATTTGCCGAAGGGAAAACAACCGAGCAATTAAACTGTCACACGGGAATTCTCAGAACCGTAAGCTGTATAAGGGGAACCCGCTGTTTGGTAATCCATGCAAAAGCTGACACCTGCGAAATGTAGTTACGTGTATCGTATCTACTTCAATCCGACCTCGAAGTTCAACACAAACATGCAAAATAAAAAGAGGTGAAGGTGTTCTATCATATTCGTACCATAAAATAAATAAAAGATAAAGCTATCTGTTACCGCAGTTCGCCATGCAATAATGGGGAAAATACTCGTGCTTACCGGCACGTCGTCCAAAGTCAAAAGAAAAATTGCAATCATGGAATTAAACTTCGGTTTTAATAATTGCAAGTGTTATTTGGCAGCCTAATCCATTTTTTTCAATTCAAACCCACTCAGCTAAATGGAGAGCGGTATATTTAGGTGACACTGATTACTCGTAATGTTCACAATTGCCACCACGTACAAGTTGAATTTTCTTATTTGTACAATTATGGGGGCTACGAAATTCTTGTTGCTGAATTAAAATAATGCTCAATAATTGCTATGTCATTCAAATTAATGGCGAAGCACTGCATCACTGCTACTATCAATTCCAAACATCCTTGTGGGTATTCTCCCCATTTTAAATGGGGATATGGAAAAATGTAATCCGAAAATACACCTAGATATCATACTCACCCTGTGCACTGTAATTTCATCCCCTAAGTGAAAAAAACACACTCATGGATCCATATAACTTGAAATGTTTTCTACTACTTCGATAAAATTTAAAAAGTTTTAACTTGATCCACAAGGAGCACTTTGAAATACTCGAGCATGAACTAATTATATATGCATTCAAAACATTCTTCGAGAAAATAAATCGAGAGTATAATGGAGGTTTTTGAGGGGCGGCGCTGGAGACTGGCGAAAGTAAACAATGGGCAGACGATCGAACTATTGGCAGATATGATGATCGGGGAAGGGAGGGCTGGAGAAAATCAGAAAAAGATAAAAGTGGGCGGGATATATACAGGTATGTGCATGTATAGGCAGTGGGACGCTGAACGATGCAACTAAAAAAGACAACTTGAGGCAAGCAGTGCTTGAGGTCGGAGGTGAAGACGCTTTTTAGACGGCACGGAGAGGGAACATTAGAAGATGAGATTAAGAAGGAAATGATAGCTACCACGTAAGATGTTACCTGCATTTGAATGCTCGATTGACGTACGTGTGTTTTGTTGGGTTGTACATCCATCCGTGCACAAGTCAACAAAACCTCGGGGGTGTTGTCCTCAATTTTGGTCGACGTTTCAGGGCTAAATACATACATCACGTTAGGCTACAAATAAAAATGTAGAATAATGCAATAAATAGTGCGGCAGAAGAGCAACTCCAAGGAATAACAATAAAACAAAATATTTAAAGAAGTAGACGTGACTTTCATAAAGACACTCACACTCGAAGGATGCTTTGATAGGAGCCAATTGAGCTAATTTTGTCATAAATGCCAACATGTGTGAATTTCGCTACTTCAAGTTAGGTACGTGATCTTCCCCGGCAGCGGGCGGCTCTCTGGAATGTTCTGCGCAGAATCCAGAAACCCACACCCACTGCCTGGTCTTCCTGACCAGGCGTCACCCGCAGTTGAATGAGAGAATTTTAAGGAAACTAACTGATGGCTATTATGGTAACACAAAATTTTGCGATTAATATCACCTAATATCTAAATATGATATCTAATAGAAATTACGAATAAGGGGAGTAGAAGTGTACGTCACAGGAGTCTCAATTGGAAGTGGACCGGGAGTTAGGAAATATTCATGCGAGAATTTAGGGTGGAATAGTAGATCGAAGACAGAATTCGGGGATGAATATACTATTCGTAATTTAATGCGTCAAATCTAGGATAACTTGCTCCTCTTGGCAAGTTTCGCAGCAGACGGCGACGGGAGAAAACAAACAAAGACGTGAGTGTCCCTCTTGCCTTCCATTATCTTCCAACCTTCTCCCGCCACTAAGCAGATGGAAGATTTTTTACTACATCTTTCTCAAAGGAAGCGAATCATTTAAATATATATATGGTTATTCACTAAATATGACGCCTTTTTTCACTCCTGCCCTGATAGCTCTTAAGTTAGTGATAAGGAAGCGAGACTCCCATTAAAATTAAATACATCAAACATGTATTAGTTCTATAATTTTTTCACATGCATAAATATAGTATCGTACAACTCCAAATCCTATCATGTACAAAGATTGAACTGCAGCCGCTAGACTTATTTTGCTTGCCCAACGTTGAAAATTTATGGATATGTATGCCTATGAATGCATATTATACACATACACGACCGCCTTCCTCTGCGGAAAGAAGAAACTCTTTTTCCTTCTCTCCGCAGAGGAACGTGGTCTTGCCACCGAAAATTTGGAATACGTGTGAGTGTCTTTTTTCGCGTGTTTTTCAATTTTTTTGTTGGCTAACACCATCTCACTCCTTTGCTTGAGTCACATATACATATATAACCGGAAGTTACATTGCGTCCCGTTTTGCAAACAAATTTTCCGCATGATTTTTGTAGGTGACCATATTCTTTGAGAAAGCGACGAAAACACACTGGGCTCCCTCGAGGAATCCTTTCCGCCCGCGCGCCACTCCTGCCTGCCCGTGGGATGGGCCCACCGCTCCAATGTCCACCGCAAACGAAAGGAGCCGATCTCGATGCTACTATTACTTGGACGACGGCGTCATTCCGCGATCACACACAGTTCACCCCGCGAGGCGCGCACCAGGGACATTATTCCGCTCACCCATACTCGCCTCTCATTAAAAAACAATAATGCGGGGCGATAAAGATGCCTTTCCGGACGCGTTTGACAAGGCCGAAAACAGGACATCAAACGAGTAGCTCCAGAGGAATATAATAAAAAAGATCGTAAAAATTACGATACGGACCCCGCCCGCTCGACGCGTGACGTTTGATAATATAAAAAAGAAATAATAAAAAATCGAGATCTATAACCATAGGGGAGGAGGAAGGGGGGGGGATTGATTATGGGGAAAGGAGAAGATTTCTGGATGCGTCTGGATCAGTCGTGCGACGTTCCGGCCTCCGAATGAAGGAAAACGGACGAGCCGGGCTGGGAAGGGCGACGGGCGGGAATTCGGGGAGAGGGAGAGTACCGGGGGAGGGGGAGAAAGGGGGAGGGGAAGAGGGTCGAGGGGCGGGCCGACGGGAGTGATGAGATGACGACGATGATGTCATCACCTTCGGCGACCAATGGGAGCTCTCGGCGATAGTGGGCGTAGGTCGGATGCCGTCGTGGTTCACCGTCCGGACGCTGGACCAAGATCCAGCAGCCACGTCTTGAAGCATCTCCGTCCCCTCAGCCATCCACCTTCCCCACCCAAACAGAGTGTACGTCCGCTGCGTCCCCTTAACGCCAATGCTCGTGATTCGTCGAAATCACTGTAGTTGACAAGGTGGCCATTCGACTGCGATATGCTCCGAAACAGAGCAATGGCGTGGGCTCAGTTCGAGTGCTGGGAAGGCCTTGTGAAGACGTTGGGGCGACCATTGCGGTAGCAAAAACCTTGACGGAAAAAATGTGTGTGGAGCACTGGGATTGTATTTCCCTTTTTCGAGAATGAGACGGGGTAGTTCCAAGAGTGAGAATGAATTTGGGATTTTAAGGAGGGGGAAATAATGTCCTTTTGAAACCACTAATTGAAACAGCCTGCACGAGTATGGGTTGGGAGACGAATTGAGAATCAGTAAAGGCGGTGATGGACAAGTGGTAAAACAGAGTTGTTCGTCATTTATTACTTTCGTTCGTTCGTTCTTTTTTTGCCTATTATTACTATTGGTAATATTCCGGTTGAAGACGATTTTGGTCGGGCACAAGTTATTTAACGGTACAGCGACAGCTCCCTTAACATAACAACACCTTACATTCGACACTACAATAAGCCCCTCTTCAATATCGCATACTTCCTTCCCCCGTTCATTACGTTCACCATGCCTATAATACTGCTGCCCCTTCCTAGCTTGCCCAATATTCTCCCCTCTATTTCAGTCTTCAACATCGCACTGCCAATCGATATGATCTCTGCATCCATCTTTCCTGCCTCCTAATGATACCGACCAACAATCCCCTCTCCGCCCCTACCATACCCAGCACTCCCTCATTAATATTCCTTTCAGCTCACTTCACTCTCTCCACTCGTGTCTATCATCACGCTTCAGCGACCATGTCTCCGCACCGTACATCTCCTATTTGTACATCTCACCTCCTTTGCCGAGCGCAATCCTTCTCCTTACGTCCCTACTACTCAGACCATTTCGGTCCGAAACACTCGCGAGATACACTAACTACCCCACCTGCTCAAGTTGTTGCATTCCTATTTTAACGTTTAACTTATCCTTTCTCTTTATGGAAAACCGCCTAACTCGTTTGATTTTCATTCATCTTAATCCCGTAACTATCCCACTGATTTTTTGCTCATGCATAAATACGAGGGTCATCCGGAAAGTAGTACCCGTTCGTGCCGCATGAAGTGCTGACGACGCGAGTAGCCGCTGGACGAGGTCAGATAGCTTCAGTGGCTTGTCTGCCTTCTCTGAGCCAAGTTGCGTGACGCTAGCATTGCCTGTGTTGTTTCTGTGATTGTTTACAATGTTTAAAAAAATTGAGAACGCCGCCAGTTGTGAAGTGAGGGCAGTGATTAAATTCCTCAATGCAAGAAACGTTCGCCCATGTGATATTCATCGCCAATTAAAGGAGGTGTATGGAGACAATGTAATGGACGAGTCGTCTGTTCGGCGGTGGTGTCGCAACTTCAACATGGGGAGGGGGAACACACACGACGATGAGCGTTCGGGGACACCGTCTGTCATTACAGACCAACTGGTGAGCTCAGTTGACGAATTCGTGAGGAACGATCGGCGCGTCACAATTGATGACATCTGTGAGCATTTTCCCAATGTTTCTCGAACAATTGTTCATGAAATTGTTAAACACCATCTGCATTATGCAAAAATTTGTGCAAGATGGGTCCCTCGCGTATCTCAATGAGCTGGCGGCGAAGGACTATGCAGCAGGAATACAGAAACTTGTCACACGTTATGACAAATGCCTTAATTTGCTTGGAGATTATGTTGAGAAGTAGTTTAAAGTATCCTCTTTCAAATAAAATTTTTTATGTTTGTTAATATTTACTTTTGTGTCTTTATTTCACGAACGGGTACTACTTTCCGGATGACCCTCGTAGAATTGTAATAGAGATGTGGGTGAGGTTACAGTTTGTTGGCGGGTTGCTATTTGAATCAGTTCGAATTGCGTTCGAAAGAAAAGCTGTAACTCAATTTGAAAATCTGATATTTACTTGAAGGTGGGTGAACATAAACAAGGAAATGGTTATTGGCACCTTTATTCAGGATTTAAACGATGAAGGTTATGAATTGAACAGTAACAGTATTCATTGAGCATTCATTTAAAAAAAAGGTTAGGACGTACATACGGTTGCAGAGCAACGGAAGGGGAGTGTGAACATACATAAATACATACATTACCCTCACTCCTAAATTCACACAGACACAATTCTTTTGACGCGCGATGGCGCCCTCAGCAGCCGACGCAAATGAGTGACGCTGGGTCGAATCAGAAAGGGTGTCAGGCATTTAATAACGGAATCATTTGTTATTGCCACTCACCAATCATAGCAACCAGATGAAATTAGGAACTAATCATTATCATTTTTCCCTTTCAATCAGACCTTACAGTAGATACTCCATTATACTCAATTAAAACTCATTTCGTGCAATGTGAAGTAAGAAAATATTTCTTTATTGAATTCAAACAGATCCTTTTAGCACCTGCGGTCCAACACGGGATTTTCAAGCTCAACTTATCAAACATTTGTTTAAAATAATTTCTAAGTCATTAATGTTTCCCTAGGGTTTCCATACTTGTACGGGGGGGTGGGGGGGGGCTGTCACGCCGCCGTGCACTTCCACGTCCGCTGACCCACAAAGGGCACCTGTATTTGGCCTCCTCTCCCTTCCATCTCCCCTTCCACCCCCCACATCTCCCCACTACTACTGCAATCGGACAAATCATTCCGAGAGCGGCGCTGCTGGCGACGGGAAAGTGGTTTTGGCGATAACATGAACGAATCGAAGCCGCCTCAATTAAAGTAACCGAGGTGGGCAGAGAGCGGGCCGCATCTGCATCTCAAACAAACTTCATTTCGCTGGGTAATCATCGCGCCCACGGCTCCGCGCAGTCAGCGGCGGGGAAATAAACGGGACTCGTCGTTATCACCCGTCGAGGCGGCGTACCACGAACGGAAATCAAATAGCCACACCCGCAGTCACTTCAAACTTCCCCACTTTTAATGGCACGCAAATAAGTTGCAGGATACCTGAATGTTATTTAAATAATGACGAAAGTGAAACGTAAATTCTTTTTATTTGCAATGAAAACTTCCGTACGTGTGGACCGATTTAAAAAAGTTCTTTCCGAAGGACTGCGGAATTTTTCCCATATTGTACGAGATAGAATGGGGCTCATGATGCAAAATTATACTAAGAGAATATGAGAGTTGAAAAAAAGGACCCAAGAAGAAATACCATGGCTTTAACTTCCAAGAGCAATGGTGTCATTGATTATTGTGCTTGACCCGTTCAAGGAATCTCTTAGAGAAGTAATGCTGTTTAGGAACTGCCTAGTTCACATGTGACACATTAGATGACCTAAATGCCAGACAACGCGGGTGGGACACAAGGCAATTAGAATTAAATTGAATTAAGTGCGTAGTGATGACCTTTTGGGAAAAGAGAAATTCCCTTCCGAACGCCTACTGCATTGAGGATTACCGAAATGGATTATATAGACTCGATTAAATATCTATGCGTTAACCCTCACTCACGACCTCTCCTGGATGAAATGCACATACGGGGAATATGTGGACAGGCTAACAAAAAGTTAGGATTTATTAGAAGATTAGTGGGTAAAGGTGATGAGAAGGGAAAAGAGAATGTTACCTTTCGCAGGTTAGGCCTCATTTAGAATATGCTGCTAGTATATGGGATCCTCACGAAGTTGGATTGATTGCCAGATTGAATCGAGTTAGATTTGCAAAATGTTATTACGATAAATGGAGTACAGTATCCAAAATATTAGAGCAGCTAGGCTGGGAATCACTCACGGAGCGAAGGTTAAATTGCAGATTGAAGCACTTGCATAAATTAGAAGGATGCGTCTTTAGCAGTGATTATGTGTAAAATGTATTATTACCCCTATCGTACCAAGGTAGAAGAGATAATGTAAATAAGCTTAGAGAGATCGAGGGTGGAACAGATAGATTTAAGATGTCATTTTTCCACGAACGATAAGGGATCATAATAACATTGTTCGACCGAGGTAGGGTCATGTTCGGGGAAAAATTATTCTGGTGTGTATTCAACCTCTGCCACACACACCCTGGCGTTGGCTTGCAAGGTACTATAAAATACAAAAATAAATGTAAATTTGTTGGAGTGGCAGAGATGAATCACCAACTTTCATTCATCGACGAATTAAAAATGTTTCTCATCTTAACTACTTCAGAAAAAAATGAGAGTATTAAACGTAGTTCCTCTGTGGTGCATCCTGCAATTGCAGCTGCCATTTTTATACTATTGTTGCACTGTATTGTTGCTTTCTGGCGTCATACTGTCACCTGTGGAACACTCATAAAACCATGCCTACTACTATCGCCAACATACAGGAAAGTGAGACACCATTTTGAAATTTTAGTGCAATTTTAAGGATTTCATTTGATTCACCCTAATTGTATTGGACGTAGACGAATGTGCGGGGGATTAAGTGATTTAAAAATTTCAAAAAACCAATGGATCCTTTTTCAAGAACGGTCAAAGAGTCTACCTAGGGCAGATGGCTGAAAATTCTGGGTCTGGTACTAAAAAGCACAGAAGACGCAGGATTCCACGAGCTGCAGAAAGGGGATGTCGCGGGGATATACGATGCACGGTACAAGACCAACGAACAGGGAATCCCAAGGGTTTAGGGGTTTGGGTTGCAGTTTGCGAACTCGATTTCAATGCATATGAAACAAATCGGTGTATTTACGCGGGAAAAGGAGGCTCGAGCAAAACAAACGAAAACCATCGCGCGGCGCCCACACGATTCGAGACGGTAACGGAGACGCTCGGCTGATTGGATGGGTGGCTGGCTGAGAAGGAGCCGGTGGCCTCATGGGAATGAATACGAGGGTATTAGAAAAAATAATCGCCGAGCTTCGGGACAGGATCTAAACAACGGAAGAAAAAAATCCCCCGGGCGTCTCGGAAGGAGAAGTGCCCATTCGCCGCGCGGGAGACGGCGATGGACAGGGGCGAAAATTAATTCTTTACGAAAAAAGAAAGAGACGAACACAACCAGTTTGGGATTCCGTGGAAATTCTCTTCCAGGCGGGAGTCGGCAAAGTGAGGGCAACTAGTAATTTATGCGCCAGCTACGGAAATAAAGTGAAGTTCAATTTGTCTTCAGGATACATCTCCATTCCCCGAAGGAAAATCTTCTGAATCCTCATCCACTTCCGATGACCAACGCACAGTTTCGGCCCCAGCTCGCTTACACGCGTCGGTAAATCCGTGAAAATGGTCAATTATGGTCATATTATTCGTCCCTGGAGACGAAACAAGTAATTAAACTATATTGGCTTCAACATCAAATTTTCAGGAAAATTTAATATCGAAATTGATTTTTCGCAAAAAGAGAGAAGGCCTTGAAATAATGACACTCGTCAATAGTGCCTCCAAAATGTTCCCATTTCAATTTGAACATGTTAACAAGAGCTACTATTAATCATTAGGCACGCCTTGACTTAATTTCACACGGCAATTATGAAACAAAAACACCGACGAAATGATTGACCATAAAAGTGCCACAACTGGACCAACATTAGACACAACGCCAAGGCCACATATCATTTCTCGAGGCAATTTTCGGGCGGGGGTGAAGTAGGAATTCTGTCGAAAAAAATGACGGATTTAGCTTTTCCATTTGCAAGCCTAATGTCGTGTGAATTTATAATGCCAGGTTAGGGGGTGTGGTAGGGCAGATCCATTCTCTCTGCCGCCAATGGTTTTCCAGGAGGTTCCGGTATCCGAAAAATTACGCACAATTGGCGAATCTAAGGATATAAAATTATAAGGAATATATATATATAGATATATATACATATATTTATATATATACATATATTTATATATATACATATATATATATATATATATATACATATATATATATATATGTATGTATGTATGTATATATATATATATATACATACGAGGGTCATCCGGAAAGTAGTACCCGTTCGTGCCGCATGAAGTGCTGACGACGCGAGTAGCCGCTGGACGAGGTCAGATAGCTTCAGTGGCTTGTCTGCCTTCTCTGAGCCAAGTTGCGTGACGCTAGCATTGCCTGTGTTGTTTCTGTGATTGTTTACAATGTTTAAAAAAATTGAGAACGCCGCCAGTTGTGAAGTGAGGGCAGTGATTAAATTCCTCAATGCAAGAAACGTTCGCCCATGTGATATTCATCGCCAATTAAAGGAGGTGTATGGAGACAATGTAATGGACGAGTCGTCTGTTCGGCGGTGGTGTCGCAACTTCAACATGGGGAGGGGGAACACACACGACGATGAGCGTTCGGGCAGACCGTCTGTCATTACAGACCAACTGGTGAGCTCAGTTGACGAATTCGTGAGGAACGATCGGCGCGTCACAATTGATGACATCTGTGAGCATTTTCCCAATGTTTCTCGAACAATTGTTCATGAAATTGTTAAACACCATCTGCATTATGCAAAAATTTGTGCAAGATGGGTCCCTCGCGTATCTCAATGAGCTGGCGGCGAAGGACTATGCAGCAGGAATACAGAAACTTGTCACACGTTATGACAAATGCCTTAATTTGCTTGGAGATTATGTTGAGAAGTAGTTTAAAGTATCCTCTTTCAAATAAAATTTTTTATGTTTGTTAATATTTACTTTTGTGTCTTTATTTCACGAACGGGTACTACTTTCCGGATGACCCTCGTATATTTATATATATACATATATTTATATATATACATATATTTATATATATATATACATATATATATGTATGTATATATATATACTATATATATATACTATATATATATATATATATATATATATATATATATATATATATATATATATATATATTTATTTATTTATTTATTTACTTTCATGGCAGCGCCTATAACTATATACATATGTGTATAAATATGTATATATATGTATATACATTTGTGTATACATATGCATATACACACAATTATATATATTTATATATATGTACATATACGAGTATATATATATATATATATCCATCCTCTCCCCGGATTACAGCCTTGACGTGGTGGAAGGGCTTGTACGTTCCGATGACCCCAGGAGCTGTGCTGGCGGGAGTAATAATAATTGCTCCTGGTAGGGTCACCCATGCCACATAGGTCGAAGGTTAGGAGCCAGACGAAAGGTAGTCCACGCAGCGTCTGTTCCTCAGTGAGGCGGCTGCAATGGCGTCTAACCCCAGTGGGGCGGCCAATAAGTGATAGTGTCACGTTAAAAACACTATTGAGGGAGGCAACGGGAAACCACCTCAATTATCATTCCCATGATAAATATGATGTTCACTGCAGAGAAAATGAGTCCTGGCAACTACTGAGAACAGGGAAATTGGAGAATATTAAGCGAGAGATGGAAAGGGGAAATATAGATATTTTAGGTCTATCCGAGGTGAGATGGATGGAAAGCGGGCATTACTGGAGTGATAATTATAGAATAATATACAGCGACGGGGACGGGATCCAACAAGGGGTTGCCATAGTATTAAATAAAGAGGTAGGAAGAAGCGTAGTTAACATATAACACTTAACGGATAGAATATTACTAGTAGAGATAAAAGCAGAACCGACGAACTATTATTCAAATAAACATGCCACCGAGCAACCATACGGAGGAAGAGGTCGATAGGATATACGATCAATTAGAGGACATAATCGCGGGTGTTCCTGCAGGGAAACATTTGATAGTGATGGGGGATTGGAATGCGACGGTAGGCGAAGGAAGAGATGGTGATGAGGCGGGGGACTATGGTTTAGGCACGAGGAATGACCGCAGGCAGAAATCGGTTGAGTTCTGCAGAAGAAATGGGTTAGTTATCACCAACACCTGGTTTATGCACCACAAAAGACGCAGGCATACATGGAAAATGCCAGGTGACTCAGAAAGGTATAAGCTAGATTATATTCTCGTTAGACACAAGTTTAGGAACAGGGTGATAAATTCGCATAGCTTCCCGGGAGCGGATGCGGGCTCTGAGCAAAATTTGGTTGCTATGATATGTAGCGTCAGTTAAAAAAGATAAGGCAGGGGCGGTGGGTTAGAAAATGGAATGTAGAAGCATTAAATGGATTGATAAGGAAGGAGTACCAACAGGCTGTACAGGAAATCATGGATGATGGCAAAGAGCTGAGTACTATCGAAGAAAAATGGGAAAGTATCAAGAAAGGGTTATTTAAAGCCGCAAAAGACACTATTGGAAGCGTTAACGCGAAAAGGACTAGGGAACTATGGATCACGGATGAGATGATTACAAAGATGGATGAGAGGAGAAAATGGAAGAATGTAAACACAGTTAGGCAACATGAAGACAAGGAGTTAAAGAGTAAATTTAGGCGAGCAACAAATTGAGCAAAAGAAGCATGGTGGAAGACGTAGAGCGAGGATATGGAAAGCTTGCAGAGGAACGGTGAAATTTGTACGCTGTATAGCAAAGTGAAATCTTTATCGGGAAGTAAGAAAGGGAGATCTATGCTAACAGTTAGAGATAAGGCGGGTAAGATAATAGTTGACCCAGGAAAGATCCAAGAGAGATGGAAGGAATATATAGAAGAAATGTATAGTAAAGAACTTAGACCAACAAAGTTAGGCATAGAAAAGGAACATGACGTAGAGTACGATAGCTTAGGTCCAGGCACACTCGACGATGAGATAGAAAGGGCATTCAGGGAGATGAAACTAGATAAGGCCGCGGGGGTGGATAACATTCCTGCGGAACTACTTAGAGGTAGAGGAAAATGGGCAGTTTCCGCAAGTTTCGCAGTTTCTTCGTAATTTGTCAAAGTATAAACACCAAGTGTTTAAAATATGGCTTTAACCTCGTGGACTGTGGCGCGTCGCGCACGAATACGAATGCCTGTGACATTGGATGTACGGTATTTCGTCACAACATCTTGTTCCTTTAAATGCCCCAAAATTTCAGAGTTTAAGAGGACGCCTCGGTAGCTTAAGTTGCTAAAGCACTCGACCGGATATTGAGGGATCTGGGTTCGAATCCCAGTCAAGGGGAATGAATTTTAATCTCTGATATTGTTGCATTTAAGTTTGTGTAATATAAATAATATGTTGTTATATAAAAATAAATATATATATTTATACACATAATATATATACATATATATATAATACATATATATGTATATATACATATATATATATATTATATATATACATATATATACAAAAAAATTCAAACTCGAAAACCTGCCAAATGGCAAACATATACACTGATTCATTCAAATGGATACATGTACATAGATATAAGGAAAAGGGATAAGAATACACAAAGTAGAAAAACAGGACTGGTGGGGAAGGAGGGATCGAGCAGATCACAAGCGTAAAAAAAAGTTACCTCGCCGGGTTTTGAACCACGGATCTTTCAACTAGCAAGGCCGATGCTCTTAACCACTTGAGGTATTGAGGAAACGTAAATCACACGAAAATTGGCGAGGGTTTTATGGAACGAAGTGCCCCGATTATTTGGCCAAGAGATGGCGTTAGGGAGCTGTTCCACCCACCAGAGGAGAAATGGACGAGGATACCATAGGAAAGGATAGTAGGGAGAGAAAATCATACAATGTTATAAAGAATAGGTACAATGCGTTCGTGGCTCGAATAGCCAGCAGAAGGAGACCAGCCAAATTGGCCAAATACACATTCAAACACGAGGTAACTCATATGAGGGCCATTTTCAGGTAGAGGCTATTCAAAATTATCACCGCAGACAATGTCATTCTGATTCACTTCGAGAACAAGCATGTTACTATTTAGTAACTACAACATTCGCCCAAATACCACGAGTACGGCACATGAAAGGTTCACGGACATTTCAGTAAACGTTTAATGGAAGCAGACACAAATTAACAAGCACTCACCGCCATCCGACCCTTTATCGAGCAAGTTCTTGATTATGGCCGTCTTCTCCAAGTAGGCTGGCGTGTTGGACACCTCGGCACAGAGTCGCCTGAATTCCCGAAACGCATGGTCCTTGTGATCGGGGTTGGAGGGCGGTGGGCGGCGACCCGGAGCCGCCACAGACCCATCCACCGATTCCTTGGGGGCCACGCGGTCGCTCCCTGCGACACGAATGAGGCATTAGATTCAAAAACGTCGCCTATTGTCATTGAATATTTCCTATGATGCATAAGGTAGAGCAACGTTTAAATGGTAAACAGTAGACGAAACACTCCTGCAAAAACATTAACACAGAGAAAACTATAACACGAACCAAGATTTTCGAACATTCGTACTCATCCCATCTAATTACCAGATTATTCAAATTTATGAGAGATAGGAGTACACGCGAACCTGAATGCATCTGAAATATACGGTCCAGTGGAAAATACTCTGATAAAATGTTCGTCACATACCGCGAATAATACACGCGGGAGACGGATGAAAAATTGGCATTAAGGAAAGAAAAATGATTAAAAGAAACAAGAAGTAAATTATAATTATTTCATTTCAAGTTTACTCTACTCCATAAAATATAAACATAAGAGCGTTTGTTTGTGATAACGTTGCGAGAAAACTAAATTGGAAAGACTAGGGAAAAGATAATACATTTTTAGACCTAGTAATAGAACGGTGGTACAAAATTCAATTGCGTTTGATAATGCCTTCATTCACTTAATGAATTATCGGGACAATTTAAGTAGTTATTTTGGAGTAACTTCGGGGAAACGAATCATTTCATATATTGAAAAATAGCAGCTATTTTCTACTTCTAGTATTTCTTTAAATGATTCATGTAGGTACACTCTTTCAACGTCACATTTAATAAATCGCATGCGTACTTGGCCAGTGAATTCATAAACTTTAAGATGGCGCAGATCGTCGAAATCAGTTGTTTTAAAGAAAAAAAAGGGATATAAATTATTCCTTGGATTCTTCTTTACGCTAATAAATGAAATTACTACACGAAACTATTCGCAAAAAAAATGCTCAACCCTAAGTGCGCCATGGTCAACATTTTGGAATTTTATTCACTCTTTTGGGATGATATAAAATAGTCCACATAGTTAAATAATTAAAAGAATTAACTCCATGATGCCGAAACTGTGGATTTATGGGTAAACATTTATTTATTTATTTTTATTTATTTATTCAGTATAAGTCCGAAAACAGCACATTCTGGCCTTTACATCGAACTATTAACAACGATAACAATGATCACATTTACAAACACCCAAGCCCTAGGTGGAGGAAAACTCACCCAGGCGGGAATCGAACCCGCGACCCTTGGAATGGCAGACGAGGACGTTACACCGCCGCCACCGGGGCGAGGTAACGTCCACGGCATTAGGAACAATAAGACAATTGAGGTTGAGAGGTAAGGTATTGCAGACAATTTCAAGACTTGAAGGGATAAGATTTTTAATTAAAGCCAAGCCACGGGAATATGTTAACCCTAGCCCACATAATCCCTCACTCGCCTTTATACTTGTCTCATTTTTAGTCGCGCACAACTCTGATAGAAGCCACCCTTAAAACTTTAAATTGGAATGATGCTACAGTTATAATTTCTCCTCCCAAAGAAAGTCTTGGGTTTTTGGGCGGGATGACAAATGATGAAATGATTCCAGTGCAATGTGTGATCCTCAGGAGTTATCAAAACTACCATACGTGACTTTAATTACAAGGAAGCGAGGAATGAGATGAGCACTCTATTGCAATGCAAATTTAACGTCTCTGAGATTTCCTTTATTCTATACTTAATATCGGCCCTGCATTAAAAGATATAGGCACAGATGATGATTCTATAAATGGGGTATACTTATGCTACAGATATCGAAAGAGCCACAAATGAGAGAGGGTTCTTCTGGGGAGGAAGAAGAGGTGGTGAGAATTGACGTCCGGTGAAATGATTTCGTCGCACTAAATAGTGATCATTTTAAGAGAAAACTACGGTATTGAATGAGAGATTACGGCTCGTTTATATAGCACAGTTAATTATGCGAAATATTTGTATTGCGAAAATAAAATCGTCCAATAGCAATAAAAATCTTACACCGCGGGGCCTTTTAAATACAATTCAATGGAATTCCCCTGTTTTCGAAAAATATTGGTTAGTGACGTTTGATGGAAAACGCACCAAAATGACTTATTTCATTTCCCGTGGCTTTCCATGCGATAGATTTAGGCATGCGTGCCATCGTTACATTCATCCTTGGGCAATGAACGACTCCTGATCACCAAAAGCCAGCAGTAAAATAATTCACACCTATGAGTGAGATGATCTCTTCTTTGTACTCCTCGTCGAGTTCGTCCCAGCCTTCCAGCTCATCCTCCGGGCACTTCAACCGCCTCGTGGTTGCCCTCGCCTTCAAGTACGAGTCAAAGAAACATTGCGGGTGATGCCAATTCTTCATGAGTCCAGCGCCAAAAGGGCTTGGAACAACCTTTGCGATGCGCAGTAAGCCGGCTTCAATCTTCTCCTGAAAAGAGTTTAAGGAGGCCACGCTTTGAAGTAGCGCAGGACTTTACGACGAGTACAACGAAAACTCAACGCACCGAAGTCTCAAAATGAAACACTTGGACGCCAGTGAGTGAGAATACAAGTACTATGCGGAAGGTCGACAAATGGGCCCCCACGACATGATTCCCCACCGTAAGGTCGAAGTTATAAACACCGAAGGAATCATCAAATTTCAATCAATCTAATTAATGCTCAACTGGTGAGGTCTATCGGACGATTTACATCGGGAACTGTTCTCAAATTTAGTAAGAAGTGGGCATCGTACGTTTACATTTAAGAGACAAGAGCATCGATTACAAACTTTGGCATCAATATTGATTCAAATTAATTCTAAAAACTGCGGGACCAAACAATCCAAAATGATCCACTTCTAAAAAAATTAAAGTAACAATTCCAAAATTGTGAATCTTAACATTCATAGATGGTGACAGATACAAACGGAAAACACTCCAGGGAAATGAGAGTGAGGTTCAACTAAGGAGAGTTTGGAACGCCTCTCTTAGCAAACCCATAGGCCTCATGATTGCACAGAATTGACATGAGCAGGCATTGGGAAATGGGATTCGGGTGACGCAGCAGGTCGGGCGGGATCATACCTTGCATTTCTTGCACGCAGCTCGGCCGGTCTTGGCTTTCTCCGCTGCGAACCACTTCTTCTCCTCCTCTTCCTGCTCGTCCTCAGCACCGTCATCGGCGTTCGGCTCTTCTTTGGGCATCGCTCCTCTTCAAATAATCACTTTGTTATCCTATGACGAGCAAAGACAAACGGACAAATGCATTAAATTCAACAAAAAGAGAAGAAACGTCCATGAAAACATAATTTCTCATATATTCCTCGCACCATTAAAGAAATTTCCTTATATGCAATTATATCGTATGAACGCCTTCTTTTCCAGCATAGTTTTAAAAAACAAGGACAATTCACTGATTTACGCAGAGTGAACATTATTCTTTATTTAAGAAAGTAAGCAATTTAATACACTCGCCAGATGTCCTCATCGTTTTAATTTGAGTTAACGGGAGTTATTTGAAAGTGATGTTAAAACACCTTCCATGACATGAGAAAATAATTTCGAAGTCAAATTAGTGTTTGACTATCTATTTACCTGTTCTTTGGTGGCAAAATTTGCTATGAGGTAATTATTTATTCGCATATTACCATTCGCTGGTATTATTGACGCGGCGACACACTTTCATATTTTACCAGAGTATCCACAGAGTATTGGTATCAGCTGGAATACCAATAAATGTTCGCAACAGCTTATGTGTTTTGTCCAGCTGACATTGGCATCTTATTTACTGACTTAACCTCGTTGAGCAGGCTATCATGGACACAGAGTTTGACTAATTACACTCAGTCTCTTCTCTGATTTAAGAGGTGAGACCCGAGGGTCTAAGCAACTCTTAATGCAGAGAATGTCACCAAAGATTGACAATCAAAGACGCAACTTCATTACCCTGTTACGCCACTTTCCAACAGCCGAGGCATAAAACAAGTGTTGGGACATTTGTCTTGGGCGTCTGGGATAAGGCACCGTGTCACACCACATTTTCGTGACGCTAACGTTATCCCGAATGGACGATAAGTGGGCAAAAATGAAGCCACATTCGCCAAGCGACGGAAACTTTTTTCAACCAACTGTTAAAGAAAAAGGTGGGTGCCACAACTGTCAAAGTGCAATCCGGAAACTTTCAACTAAAACTACTTAAAATTTGTGGGTAATCACTCAAAATATGCGTCAAGTCAATTAACTCAAATAATGATCTCCTTAATAATTACGGCCGAGCAGGACACGCGTTGAGAGAGAAACCATTCAACGGTGGCATTCGAAACGAAAAAGGAATATTCAGCGCCACACTGCATTATTTTGGGGAATAGGCGAAACTTTGAAAAACTTTCAGAAGCCACATGACGGTTGGCTTTTCAAAAAGTTTCCGTGACCAACATCGAGACCGCTTTCAGCGAAGTGCCGGGGGATTGTATCTGGATTGGGCGACCTTTAAGGAATTTGGACGGTTAATTGCTCCGCTAACAACTTCCCACAAGATTGGCCGCAATGAGAAAGCGTACACCTTCGCCAAAGATTAAATCAAAGGTCCTAAGATCTTTAAGATTTCACTAACACAGAATCAAACACAAGAATCTTTTTCTAACACAAACGAATTAAAAATTTAATTTTCCCATAACACTGCTACAAAACGATTACCCAATTAACCTGATTAATTGCGATTGCGAAATATATGAAAAATTATATTTCCATCACATGACTTACATTTTCAAAGACGGGGCGGAAATTTTAATAAGTGGACCGGGCGCAAAAATGGGTAAAAACTAACCTTGATCGAGGAAATGTTATGTATGTATGTATATATATATATTTATATACATATATATATATATATATATATACATACATATATATATATATATATATATATATATATATATATATACATATATATATATATACATATATATATATATACATATATATATATATATATATATATATATATATATATATATATATATATATATACATATATATATATATATACATATATATATATACATATATATATATATATATATATATATATATATATATATATATATATATATATATATATATATATATATATATATAAATACACATACACAGGAACGCACCCAAAAGTGGTAGGACTGATTTTCTCTGGCGCGAACGGAACGGTGGAGGGGGGTCTGCCTGGCAGGGTAAGGTGGAGGGGGCTCTTAGCAACAGACCGACCCCAACCTTAAGTCACCTGCGGGCTGTCGTTGAGTGAGGACACCGTTTTAAGGGAAGCAAGTTTTTTGTCCGCGTCGAAAAACAAAATGAATCTGAATTTAGAGCAACGTTAATCCGTGAAGTTTTGTGCGAAACTCGGGAAGACGGCAACCGAGACCCTCGATATGATCAAGCAGGCTTATGGGGACACTGCCTTAAGCCGTTCCACAGTATTTGAGCGGCAAAAGTTGTTTAAAGAGGGTAGGGAGCTCGTTGAAGACGACCATCGCTCCGGACGGCCGTCGACGGCAAGAACCGACACGTAGGTGGACAGAGTGAGGACACTGCTGAACACAGACCGACGCTTAACCAGTGAAGAAATTGCAGACCAGTTGGGTCTGTCTGCATCCAACGTCCAACGCATTATTTCACAGGATTTGGCCATGCGCAAGGTGTGCGCCAAGATGGTGCCGAAAATTCTGAGTGTCGACCAACAGGCAACGCGTGTGCGCATTTCCGAAGAAGTGTTAGCCAATTTGCACCGAGATGAAAATTGTTTGGACAATGTGATAACTGGTGATGAAACATGGGTTTTTCAACATGAACCCGAAACGAAAAGACAATCCGCGGAATGGCACACTTCCGCGTCCCCACGTCCAAAAAAGGCTCGCATGAGCAAATCAAAAATCAAAACGATGTTGATTGTGTTTTTCGACCGTCATGGAGTGGTTCACAAGGAGTTTGTCCCACCAGGGGAGACTGTGAATGCGAACTTTTACGTGCAGGTGCTCACCCGCCTCCGAGAACGCGTGAAAAGAGTCCGACCGGCCATCGCAAACTCCTGGGTGCTTCATCATGACAACGCGCCGTGCCATGGCGCGCTCGTCGTCAGACAGCTCCTGGCCAAATACAGCGTTGCCGCACCCGCCCTATTCTCCCGATCTGGCACCACCGGACTTCTTCTTCTTCCCCCTGATGAAAAGACAGCTCAAGGGACGACGTTTTGACTTGATACAGGCCGTTCAAGAGGCTTCGACGAGGGTCATCAACGGCATCCCCACAGAAAATTTCCAGCGGGCGTACGGGGAATGGGAGCAACGATATACTAAGTGTGTAGCAGCTCAAGGAGCATACTTTGAAGATTATTAAGTCGATGTAAGTATATCGTCAATAAACTTCTTTAAAAAAAATCAGTCCTACCACTTTTGGGTGCGACCCTGTATACATATATATACATGCATATATATATATATATATATATATACATATATATACATGCATATATATATATATATATATATATATATATATATATACATAAATATAAAATACATATGGGGAAAAAGTGGCAAACGGCATTCAGAAGCCCTGAAGACGATGATCGAGTCGGACATCGAAACGTCGGCCGATATGGACGATATAACCCGGTGGAGGACCCGAGAGGAATTTACGCAGCTGATGCGCCGGGAAAACACCAAATCTTTTACCATATATATACGTGTATACCATATATATATGTATTTACCATATATATATGTGTGTATATATATATATATATATATATATATATATATATATACATATATATATATATATATATATATATATATATATATATATATATATATATATATATATATATATATATATATATATATATATATATACACACATATACATGTAAACCATAAACACAGTAATCAACCCGAAGGTCGGTTTAGTAGGTGATGGCAGAGTTCACCCAGTACTAAGCTCTATACGGCGTGTGAAATTCACGCATCAGGATCAGGGTAGGCGGACCAGTCCCTTTCCCTGTGCCGGTTATTGTTTCCTAGGAAGATCTGGTACCTGAAAAATCAAATAGCTTGGGTGGAGCTGCAGGTGCCCAGAGTACCTTGCCCGGGAATCGAACCCGGGTCTCCGGTCAGCAGTCCAACGCTCTACTCCTGGAAAGCCGCGACCAACATATATATTTTATATATATATATATATACATATATATTTTATATATATATATATTTTTTACATATATATACATATATATATATATTTATATATGCACATATATATACACATATATACATATATATACATATACACATATATATATATATACACACACATAAAAAAATATCTTCGAAATGGAACGCTCTTCGGCGACGCACAAATATATAAAAACACAGATGTAGATTTTTAGAATATTATATATATATATATATATATATATATATATATATATATATATATATACATACATACACACACACACACATATATATATATATATTTAAGAGCACACACTAGGCACAGGAATATTGTTACCACCAAAGGTTATTGAATGCATCTGTCTACATTCACGTAAAAATTAGAAGTATAAGTATTGTTACAACTGTGTCCTCATCTTTAACTTTGATAACTGTCAAACCATGACAATCTTATTACTTCCAGTCACAAAAACATTTTATGTTAACTGAGATGACGTAAGTTATTGAATTACCTTCCACACAGTTCGTGAATCCCGCCGTGTTAGGTGGAAAATACACCCTCGCAGTCTGAATGAAATATACCCGCTTCATATCGAAACCCACTGTTTTAAAACGCCCCAATCTGAATTATGCTTGGGGATAAACAACCCCCTTTTTGAATTTCTAATTAAGAATTTGATCCTCTGATATTTGAATTACATTGGTGGCAGTTCAGCCGGGGGGAAGAGGAGATGGATCAGGATAAGATCCGTTCTCTAAATCGACGAAATAAGACACGGATTAGTCGTAAGTATTAGAGATCACTTCCTCAAAACGGATTCGTTCTGAAAACAATTTGTCATACTCTTAGGTCATGTCAAAATGTGGTTTACCAAAATTTACCAATGAAGACAGATAAAAAAAATTGCTTACCGTTTTATTTTGAGAAATATTTGCTCGCAAAAAAGGATTTTATTTTAGAAATCAGAAACAGAAGGTACAATGCACAATCAATTCCCTTATTTTGTGACCATGGTTTAAATATCAATTTCATCGACCATTAACTATTTCCAAAAAAGTTCAATAAAGATCATTTTATAATTATTAAAAAATTAACAACAAAATTAGAGCAATGCAATTTATGGATACACTGAGGTTTGGCAACTCACGCATTTTTCCTCGATGGTTAAAACATTTCTTCAGAATCAGAGCACGTGTGTGTTTGTAAGGTGAACTGCTCCCGAAGACGCCACTCATGTAAAAAGGTAACTTAAACGTAGAAAAACAAATAAAACACCCGCCATTACGATAACACCCATGAGGCCCTTTGGGAGCGAGTTTCGATGGAGCTTACCACGAGCACACACTGGCTACAAGTGTATGAAATCCGCGCTTTTATCCCATCACGCCGTAACAGTCCCGCGTCGTCATCAGCATGTTGAAATTGAAACCATTTTCCCACGTTCAAATAAAGCGGCGACTGTCAAAGCTGCCATTCCATTTTCCCGCCCTCCTTTGGAAGAACGAACCCACACCTATGACCCACAAGAACGCTTTATCACACGGAAAAATTACATAAGAGGACCCGAGTGACTTTTAAGAGACACAGACATCTTAGACAGCAACATGCAATGAAAGATTAGTTCAAAATTTAAACAGCAAACGAAATTCGGTGAGAGATATACCAAGGCCATGGTATGAAAAACGGCAATAGCGAAAACAGCATACGATTGTTCAATTTTCTCACCAACCAAGCGCTATTCCAACTGAAGAACTTAATAGAAGGTACACTCAATTTACGATCGACGTGGTACGACCGTGTACGGCGGATGGCACTACATAATGAGCGAAAAACGTCAACCGACAGATGACAATCAACGTGCGAAGAGCGAACAGCCCCGCAAGCATGGAAACTCGCAACGGACACGATTGATCCGCCCTAAAAAAGAAAAACAAACTCGAGCCGAGAAATGTTTGAGTTGGAGAAGGAGAAGAAAAAACACGAGAGCCGAGCGAAATGGAATAGAAGGCATTTACATAGATTTATAAATGTGCAGATGACAGCGAGCGAAGGAATTGAGAGAAACGTTTCAGGAGTGGAGAGGAAAGAGGGCAGGAACCTTGTTGTTTTGGGAGATGTAGCAAAGGCTGAGCGATTTATAATGGAAAAGACAAAAACATATTTTTCTCCATTAAGCCAGTCAATTTTTCTTGTTTTCGTTCGCAAGTCAATTCGAAAGAGAGACGGCGAAAGGCATAGAATGAGAAGGTTTTCGTTAGGGAGAATGGGACGGAGGAAAAGATACAGTAGCGGGGGACTAGGTTGTAATTGAGGGGTGCCGCGTACCCTGGGGACTGAGTTTGGTGGGGGGACGGGGGAGGCGGGCATGAATGGGATCGGGAATCCGCCGCCGGGTCGGGGGAGGGGGGCGGGGAGGTTGAGGACGGCAGTGAGGTGAGCGGGCAGGGGGAGCCCTCCTGAAGGGAACAATGTATGTCCGCCTTGTGACGTGGGAGTTTCAGGCGGGGATTAATTCATTCTCTTTCTACCTCCCACATCTTTCCATCCGTACCGAGGCTCGCCAGGAAAGCGAAAATTTTCCCGCTGCAACCCAGGAGCAGCTACTCCCAGGGCCTCCCACGCAGGGGCACACACGCCCAACCGCGCCCCTCCCCCCACCCCTCGCTCGCCGGCCTCACAAAAGGTTGAAGGTAGGGCGGCGGCGGGCGTAATGTAGTCGCCGAGGACGAAGGGGTGGGGAGGAGGAGGAGGGACCTTTGACGCACGACGGAGGAAGAGGGGAGGCGGGGAGGGAACGATTGAGGAATGGGCCGTCACCACGCTGCTGCTCTTACCCATCGGGGCGCAGTCGTGGGGGGTGGGGCGTACCCGTGCACGAAATATATGAAAGCCATTCAAAAAAGGCGGAATTTACAAAGTGAAAAAAATTAAGTCCTTCCATTCTTCATCCGCATCCTTTTTTTTTACCGTTTCTCGGGATGCGATTCATTTTTGGGGATTTGGAGGTGGGAGGCTAAGGGAAGGGGGGGAACGGAGGAACAAGGGGTGCGACGAATAGCCTCTCGCTTTCCACTGAAGGGCCGTACTAATCGTTTCGATAAATGTTGGCCCCGCGTCAATGGCCGGGCGCACTCAATGGCGACTCGAGGGAGAGGACGCCGCCGATGTTGGCGGAAGACGCGCCGCCGATCGCGGCGTGGGTGGACGGTGCAGGGGGACGGCCCAAAGCGACAATGGCCCGGATAAGGAACGGGATTGATGCGCGCCGGATCCACGCCATAAACCACGAGAGCGGAGCACACTCTGTTTCATACGGGGATTGGCTTCACGGCGACAAAGAGACGGGCATCACGAGGTAACTCGAGGAGGGGCTCTGGGATTTGCGAAATAACCAACGAGCCATAAGACTTACTCCGATAAGAAATTTGATAAAATAAAATAAAAGGGGCAATACTGTGAATTCTGCGAAATCAGAATTGCAAAACGGCACCTGATTAGATCACATAATTTCCCCCCTTAAAGTTCCGGGTTTAAAATTAAGCGATCACTGACGTATGTAAGGAGACGGATATCCTATGAACCAGGCATTGGCGGTAATCAAAGGCGAAACCGTAGTAACTCGACGCGGAAACAGTAATATCGTGCATCATATAGACTAACACAACGCGAGTCTATTCCTAACATTTAAAACCAATTTCAATTCTGCCCACTACGATGATAAACGTCAACCGTCAGTTCAGAAACCGTTTTCTGCAGATAAAATAATTTTTCTTTATTTAAATTTCACTGCGATGATAAAATTGTCAATGCCAGGGTATTTGGATATAATAAGCAATGTTTAAGGCAATAAGGGAAACTGCCGAGGAGCAAAGTATCCTGAAAGTTAAGAGGACAATGGACGCCAGATGGATGCGAAATAACTGTTTCGGGACGGAAGAAGAACATATAAAACGTTTCCTATAAATTAAATAGTCATATTATAGTGAAGAGGATACTGAAGTACGATCAGCTGAACCATTCGCCGCTGAATCACTCGGCGGTAGCGGTAACTTATTCCTTCAAAAAATTGGGAAATTTATGTGACATTATTTCCCTCTTGCACGTATTTCCTAGCAATAAACATATTTTTCCTAAAAATAACAACATTAGAGAGATATACAAATAATTTAGAGACAAAATGAATAATATAATTGAATTAAAATAACATAAAATGAATGATTAAACCCCGCAGGACATACGAATGGCAATGCACCACCCCCAAACGAAGAGAAGGGAGAACGAAGCAATAATTTCCGAGTGTAAAAATCATTCGCCTTGACCGGGATTTGAACCCGGATCCCTCAACGTGCGGTCGAGTGCTTTAGCCAGTTAAGCTATCGAGGCGTCCTCCTAAAGTCTGAAATTTGAATTTATTGACTGAATGATTTTTGCACTCTGAAATTGTTGCATTGAAATGCACATTAGCGGATGACTTCGTTAAAAGTTACTGTTGCGGAATCTTCCGCAGTTTCTTTGGAAGGAGAGAGAACCTATTACTGCAAGTTGAGCAGAGAACTCATATTATTCAAAAATGGAAAAATAATCAAGGGACCATATCATGTCCATTCACCTGTGTCTTGTGGCACCCACATAATAATTCTACTTTTCCTGTTAAATAGAATGTACGTATGGCCGAGCAAGTGGAATGGCGACGCATGGAAACGGGCGCAGAGCGAGGGGCCGCCGGGTACCTTGGGTCCATGGTGCTGCGCCCGACATTATTCTTTCACGATAATGAGATCAATATCACTGTGGACAGACAAAGACAAAAATGTCACAAAAATAATAATTGAGGTGAGGAAGAATCAAGTAATTACTTGCATATCTAACTTTTACGACAATAATAGGCACGCTCTAAATTTTCACTACTCGTAAATAGAAGTGTGTTCCTGGTTTTATTAAAGATTCATAAGCAAAAACAAAACTCTTTGCATTCGAAAGCTCGCAAAGATGGCTCGAATCTTGAGTCAATACTCTGCATTAAACATGTTCACTTTACACTAGATTTTCTACAACGCACCACAAAACGCTAGCATTCACCAGTACGGCATTGCTCAGTGAGATACCTTTCCACAGATGCGCCAAGATTACGAGTGCAGTGAATGCACGGGGGAAAACTGAATTCTAGGCGCATTTATGTGCCAACTTGGTTGCGAGAGAGGTCGTCCACAACGATTTGCAAGGATACAGAAAGAGATGCACTACCAGAAGTAGCCGCCTTCTCCTCTCCTAATTGATTGAGGAGTGAATGGAATACTTACTCAACAACAACGTGACTTACTCCCTGGAGGAAAATCAGCTAGTAAGCTAAAAATCCCTTCACTCAAAAGAAATATTATCTCATATGAAGTTAAGTAGGTAAAGGTTATCTGCTAGATGAGCAGGGAAGTCGAATAGTGAATTTCATCCATCATGATTACTGCCAAATGCCATTTTCGTCCTTGGGCTTCTGTTAACAAAATGTAGGCGTAGATATCTTTGTTCAATTGGTTCGACGGAAAAGGTTATTTGGCACCCACTAATCGAAGAATCTACTATATTCCTATACACTCTAAGCATTCAGCAGGCAAAGGCGGAATCGGAACTTGCAACCTCTCGGTTGCCAGATTACTATTCGAATGATTTCCCACAAAACATATCAAAGTATGCCATCGGCATTGAGCACCAGCGTCACAATCAAACAGTTGTTGTTTCAATTCATTTGACCTTCATGAGTTCGACGAGACACCGACCGATATGGTGCAGGAAGACAAGCATTGCGATCGACGCGAAAATAAGCGATTTTCTTGATCTCCCAAAGCAAATGATTTTGAATTAATGGAGAAAGAAAAAAAATGAGGTGGTCTATGAAGCCGATGCGGTGTATTACAGTTTAACAATAGATGGGCCAACAGGAGAGTATAATGAAAGAATATTTACATTCAAAACAGGGAAAGGAGATGATTATTACCGTCGAAGAACTATCAAAGGACTCAGAAGACAGTACAGTCCTTCCGTCGAATGCCAAAAGAATTGTTTCGAAGCATGTTGAATACTCGGCATGGTAAAGGTGGATGGATTTGCACGTGCTCGCATTAGGCCCGGATAACGCTCGGCGGAACTGCCTCAAAAGATACCAGCAAGTCACTCGTGCATGTTTGCAAGTATGTGTCAATGAGCTGCGGCCATATCTCACAATTTAGATTATGTAATTGTGGTAGCGGAGGGCGGAAAAAGCAGTTAAGACAGGGTACACACCAAACAGTAATTTGCTCTCTTCCGAGAAGGAATCGCGTCGCTACGGTGGAAGAAGAACGAAGGGTATCCTTTTGAATTTCATGCTATAAGAATGTCGACATATAAACAGAAATTCCATGACTAATTATAGGACAAATGACGGCTGATTTCGAGTAAGAAAGGATGCCACGAAGATACCAGCTTAATCATTTCTCTTACTCATTCAATTTGTCCAATTACGTCGTCCATGACATTAGCTGCAGGATCTAAAACCCTAAGACATGTCGCTTCAATACGACGAGATAAATCAACAATTAGAAAGGAATAAACATAGTTTATTTCTCAAAATGGTACCGGGAAAACAAAAGGATATGAAAAGGAAACATTAAAAAAAAATCCTTCCGCTCATTTGGGGGGGGGGACGGTGAGAAATGGAGTGGGAAGTCCCCGGGACTCGTACAGAATGGAAAAAAGAGAGGTTATCCGGGCAGTGACGCAGTCGATGGGGGGCGGGGGGGAGTGGCCCCCTGATTTGGGTTCGCTTTCGCGCGCGAGATTTTGCGTCGCTTTACCAACGGGCTCGCCCGATGTCACCCCTCATCATAAAACCAAGGTGAGTCGAGAGTACTATATTCTTCATCTAAACAGAGTAGGCGATTCTTGGAGAGGCATTTGCTACATGCAGGGAAATAATGGAAGCGAAAAAAGGCTTAGGCACAATTAACTCAAGTAGGTTCCACGCAAAAACATTTTCACGACGAAATCGTCAAATTATAACGGTGCTGATGCTACGATTGAAATTTGAATTTGGTATAAAAGGGCAGTTTGAAAAGTCCAAGCAAAATGAGAGGGATGCCACCACTGGGGGGCATCGAAGTTACTTTAAGTTAAGAGCACATTTTAAGTAAAGACTTAGGTGTCAGCCAGATCAATCAATTAATCTGTTAAGCGTTTATTTGAACCGAGTAAATCGAGTGATTTCCAAAAAAAAATGGATGAAAGAGCGATCGTGAGTTGATCAAACAGTATTTTATGAAAGAAAAAACCCTCAAGAGACTAAAGAGAAACTTGATAAACACTATGGTTTCAAATCATTCGGAGTTTTCACGTGAAAACAAGTGATGCAGAAGGACCACAAGTGATGCAGAAGGACCTGGACGTCCTTCTTAGGCACACTTCTCCACAAATAATTTGTAAAACCCGTGATATGGTGATTAATGATAAAAGAGCGAAGGTGTGTGACATCGTAAATGCTTTAGGCATATCTAGCGAAAGGGTACATAACATTTTGCATAAAAATTTGAGAATAAGAAAGTTACCGCGACTGCTATCAAGGGGAAAAAATAACGTGACAAGCTATATGGGCGGTTTGCAGCATTTCAGCGACATCTGCAGGGGTTGTGGGCATCAACTCGTCGGACTTACTATTCACGCTTCGTCCCTTCGGACGAAACATGAATATCTCTATACACGCAACAATTTCAGAGTGTAAAAATCATTCGCCTTGACTGGGATCCCAGTCAAGGCGAATGATTTTTACACTCTGAAATTGTTGCATTGAAATGCACATTAGCGGATGACTCCGTTTAAAGTTACTGTTGCGGCATCTCCCGCAGTTTCTTTGGAATATCTCTACACACCTTAAACCAAGGAACAGTCCAAGCAATGGAATAACAGCAGGGAGCCCGCACCAAAGACGGCGAACAGAATGCTATCATCTGGAAAGGTTATGGCGTCTTTTTTCTAGATTCGCTAGGAATAATCGTCATTGGCTGTTTTAAAAAGAGCCAAAACTGTTACAAGTGCACACTAAACATTGTTATTAGATCGTTTGAAATACCGAGATGCAGGAAAAACGTCAAAGATTGGCCAACAAAAGCCATTTTCCATTACGACTAAGTATAAACTCATTCCTCCTTTGTTGTGACCACAAAATTAACGAATTACAATTTAAACCCGTTTCCCATTCCCCCCATATTCCAGATTTGGCTCCCTTTGACAACTTACCACTTGTTTTCCATTATGAAGAAATGGCTGGCGGGAAGGAGATTTCATTCAAACAGGGAGGTGAATGAGGAAAAAAGGCCTATTTTCAGAAATGGGACAACCTCATCACACGAAAGAGATTCACAAATTGGAGCAGCGCTGGGCGATATTTATAAAGCCTTCAAAATCAAACTATATTGAAATATACAAATGATTGATCACGAAAAATGAACTAAGTTTGAATTTTGCAAGGACTTTTCAATCCACCCTCGTGCTTATTTACTTGAATTCAGCATTGGCATTTTGAACTGAAGACGGAAAATTTTTCTATCACATGCATGGATAAGTAGCGCCATATGGATGAATTACCAACACCATAATTCTGACCGAATTATTTTCAAGGAGCATTGCGCCTTTCTATTCCAAGCGAAAGCCAAAATACTTTTTTCCGACATCCGGATGATAACAATCGTTACATATAATACAAGGTGCGACGGCATAACTTCCTTTTTGAAAAGCTTTTTGCGTTTGAAAAAAGGAAGATGTGTTGCCGACCCTGTACTTGTAGAATGCTTGATATACCTACTTCTTTAATTTTATGCCATGGGGCCGCAAAATGAACAGAAGCCAATTTTAGAGCACGGTGGAAATGGAGAAGCTGAAACGAGGAAAGAGCAAAGAGACATCTAGAGCTGATGTAAGCACACCCTTAATGGGAATAGCTCCCGAGTAGGAAAAAACCGCACAAGATTGATATCTCACGCCGCTATGCATCACTCAGAGCGGTTTCCATGGAATGTGGGTGAGTGGAACACTAGGGATAACTCCCAAGAGGCGCATTCGACTCCTCCCGAGGGCGATATGCTCCAGGCCACGAACCCGAAGGTCCCGGATTCGAATCCCGTC
Organism: Hetaerina americana; assembly: GCF_022747635.1. NCBI lineage: Eukaryota > Metazoa > Arthropoda > Insecta > Odonata > Calopterygidae > Hetaerina > Hetaerina americana. Next base: position 1,124,220 of record NW_027286985.1, on the reverse strand, counting down.
CTCTTGTGACGACCACGCTCTTTCTTCAACTACAGCGTGCGGCAACACAACTTCCTTTTTTAAAGGGGTTTTGCTTTTGAAAAAAAAATAAGTACTTAGTTCCATGCCTAGATATGGCTGTAGGATGAGGGTGATCGTCAAGGCGTTTGGCGATAATATAGAATGCATTAGAGTTATATCATAAAAGTGAGTAGAACTGTTTATCGAATCAACCAAATCAATTCTAGGGTGGTTAACTTGGGTTGGTGGAAATTCGATCCATGAACGTGAACGGTTAGCTTTGTGGATCGAAGATTACATTTTTAAATATTATATGTCGCTGGTTAGACCTCATTGAGAATATGTTGCAAGTATATAGTATGGGATCCCCACGAAATTGGATTAATTCCCGGATTGGATCGCGTGCTGTGAAGAGGAGCTAGATTTGTAAAACGTTGTTATGATAAACTTAGAAGCGCATCCAAAATATTAGAGCAGCTATGCTGGGAATCACTCACGGAGCGAAGGTTAAATTACAGATTATGTCTCTAGCATAAATTGGAGGGAGGTCTCTTTAGCAGTGATGTTGAAAATGTATTATTACTCCCATCGTATTGCGGTAGGGGAGATCATGTCAATAAAACTAGAGTGTTTAAGTGTAAAACAGGTAGATTAAAGATGCCATTTTTTCCACGAACAATAGCGGATCATAATGACATAGTTCGACCGCGGTAGGGCCATGTTCGGGATGAATTATTCTGGTGTGTATTCACCCCCTGCCACACACCCTGGCGGTGGCTTGCAGGTTATATATAAATAAAGAGAAGCGCTAACTAGCAAAATTGACATCAAATGCAAGCGACGGAAAATGCTGTAAATCCGCGGTACAGAGTAAACTTACTTTTCAATTGAAAAAACTCCGTTTCGACATTAATGCATTATTATTTGACCATCATTTATTTATAAACGATATCAATCAACAAAAGTTTGCGGTTACAAACAAATTTATTATTGTGATTTTAAACACTACTGTCGGGGGATAATTGGAAGTGACTTCAGTTAAATTCAGAACTGGAAAATGTAGAGCGAACAAAAGAATAATCAATAGTATCCCACCGCCTCTTGAACCTAAGATATCCCTCATGACATTTACTGTATTTGAGACCAAACCTTTTGACTGAGCCACCGAATAAGGGGAAAATGTAAACGCCTCAAACAGGGAGATTATAAATACGATCGGTCTGCGCATCAACGAATTAAGGCACAACTAGTGAAATCAGTCATTTTATCGAAGACTTTTTTTTTCTTTTTGCAGGGGAACTGTAGACTAACTTGATCGCTTAACGTGATCTTGGACACGTACAATGTGAACATGTAGCATAAACTAGCGATATAGTTGACTGCAGGGGGTCATCTCGGGAGGTTTGCTGCGACGATGGAATTAAAGAGGCGTAATCAGCAAAACTTCACATCGGCATCATCACAAACGCTCCAACTCGACACTTGCTCGATTTCCGCAAAGGCCAACGTATTTATCATGAGCACGACCGAGTGTGATCACGGCGAAATATTTCACGCCAATTGCTCGAGCTTAACTGCTGGGTGCGACGTGTGTGGAAAGGAGGGGGAGGGGGCGCAAGGGGAGGGGGGGTCATCATGAGGGCGGGAACCCGGAGGCAAAACGACGGTGACATCATTTAAGGATTGAGCGAATGAAGGGAAAACGCACAAGACCGTATCTCGATACGCTCTATTAAATTGTGCTCCGAAGGCGGTTTTGGCAATGCGAAAAAACGCACGAGGAAAAGCCGGATGCTTAGGAAAACATTAGTAAAGCGTTAATTAGTTCTCTTTAAGAAGAAAAACCACAGCTTACAGAGCCAACGATTTCGATTGGCAAGCAATTTTCTCGCACGCATTTTGATATTCATAAGTTAAGACAGGAGTCATACGCAACCCATTTCTAGCACTCCTGACTAAAACGTGTTCAAGCTATATGTCCAGATACAAGCAAAACCATCACGGTTTCAACGGGTCTTTCAGAGGAAAAACAATGCGCTGATTTGTACTTGTTTAAATACTACTCCAATTAGAAGAGCGAACTGTGGTCGCATGGCAATGAAGGTCCACAGTTAAAAGTACACCCCAAAGATGTCACCACACAAACTGCAGCCTACCTAAATTATTGAGCCGCAGATTTGTCGTAGTAAGAATAATTGATTAATAATTTCATCGTCCGAAAGCATATAAGTAATTATAGAGGATACCAATCACATGTACGTTCCTGAAGATGCTACAGTGTAGCGAAACTAGTTGAAAATAAAGCAGTTATTTTATGTGGAAACTGCAAAGTTATTTAGTGAAACCCCTGTTTAATCACATTTAACGAAAATTGAATAGAGACATTACCCAAATTCAGGTTGTACCATTTGGATACCTAACCGAAGTATTCTCTTCCCAATGAAGACTTAACGCGTGCTTGTAGGAATAAAAGTTCGCACTGCGGATGAACTCTTTTCCACTAGCGAACCACATTTTGCAACCGGAAATTACACATGAATTAAAATATTCTGCATGCAATATCTCTTTTAGATCGTTCCGGATTTTATTCGACAGCGTCTTTGTTTCGCAATATATTCCTTTAAAGTAGGCCAAGGAAGGGGTAATGATGCCCTAAAACTATCACAAACCCGTCACATATCAGGGAATCCTGACGAATATTGATGTCAGTTCTACTGCGCCGTATTATTGCACCGGAATAGAACACTATTTTCCCCACATATGGCATTAATTAGGTCAATGGCTGGACTGGGGTAAATCCTGCATTTTTTACATGGAAAATGATTCGCATGCCTGATTTCAAACTGCATGCACAAAGTAGTTTTAGGAGGCAGTAATATGGGAGTAACAGTCAAAACCAGCATTACTAGTTTTTGACTTTGAAAGCAATTGCTAATTCACAATTATCTTTAGTATTTTTACCATCCAAACGACGAAATTTGTCAAATAGTACGACTATAGATTGAATTAATTAGTAATATGGAATGCATATTCCATTAAAATTAAGTTGAAATTGAAAAGATTTGCCAAATATCCTTGAAAATAATAACACCTACATTTTAGCGATGATTTCTTTCAAACAAGTTTTCGGAAAGAGAAAAATATAGCAATATAAAAGCATTCGAATAAAATTATCCAAGAGAAGGACGCAAGATGCTCCGTATTCTTTCACTGGAGATTCTATAGGTCTGCGTTTAACTGATCAGGAATCGATACCGTATACTTAAAATACTTGGAGCTATTCGTATAAAAATATCAACGGGAGTCTAAAGAATATAAAAATAGTGCATCATGTTATTAATAGAATATCTATACAAACATGATGATAAAATCCTTGAAATGACACTGAAAGTGAGAACTGGAACATAGCTAACTTAGCGAAACTTAACATTAAACAGATCTAATTGCGTCTTCTACTCATGAGGAGTTCTAAAACTACGTAAAAGTGATTTTAGCCATCAAAAAAGTGATGCCTCGACTGGTCAATTGTAAAAACATAGCAATGCATAAAAACAATATCATTACACTACTTTTCGAGCATATGAGAGGTGCACACTCTAAGTGCGACCGCAGCAATAGGCGAGCATTTACTTAACCATTTCTCTTTCCTGGAATACAGCTGGCTGCTATAAAATACAAATAATGACATAATGCTCAATTGGATCTTGAACGCCGATGCACAACTGACGACGTTTTTTTTAATTTTTAATAAGAAAATCATCAGCTTATATTGATATTAGCTTATCTGTTCCAACTAAGCAGTTTCTTTAGAATCAGCAAGTGGAACGGAAACACACTTCTTGTGAGACTCGAACGCAGTAAACAAAAATTTGCGGCTCGAGACAAATTATGAAGATGCTCTCCCGGCCGGGAAGTTAATTCAATACCTTGCAAATAGTATAACTTAGATTGGGAGCACAGTGAAAATACAATTTTGTAACAGATATGACTGATAATGAGAGTCAACCCTCGAAATGAAAAGAATTGAAGATATTTATCGAGGTGATTTAGGAAAGACAGAATTAGATTATGTTAAAAGCATGAGATGAACCGATGTACGTATTTTGTGCAAAACTTTTAAAACCTCTCCCCAGTCATCGAATTTGGTTCGAATTGGCCACATACAATTTACAAGTCAATCAGAACGGGTACTTTACCCTCAAAAAATGACCTGTATCCACCCAGTTGAAGTGGGTCAATCTAACACTACACACGTTTGCGAATGAAATCTGAAATATATTATTTATAAACGATCGAGGGAATAGCAGAAGAATAATCATCTGCATATTATGCGCCAATAATTCGCGCTTAAGGGTTCAAAAGGGTAATTCCCTCTAAAATCTCTCCTAGGTTTTCAATTACTAAATGCAAACAACTAATTAATGATGATAATAATATGCGCAGTTCCCTTAGCATTAATTCATTTAAAGAGAAAAATATATTAAAAGTATAGATTGATCTGTACCAATAGAGTATTATCACAAAAAAATAGAGGACTATGTCATTACGGCTGGTGCTATGAAAATGTTACAATGCTATTTACTATTTAAGAAACAAAAGAATACGAGTGGGAGAAAGACACTGGTGAAATTAGAGCAGAAATTAGAACGGGTAAATTAATACTGTTCTTGATAACATACGGAATTGTGTAAAACAATTTAAACTTAACACAAACAAGTCTCAAGGTATGATATCGATAGATTAAATCAAGGAAATATTACAGGCATAGAGATTAGGCTAAATTAACAATAGGAAATGAGATTATTAGATAATGAGGCGAAGCCCAATTAATTAGATTAAATTTAGATGGTGGAATGAAGATGACTAGCCTTATAATTATTACGCGACAAAGTACGAAACATATAAGCATTAATTGATGGAATTGGTAACTATTTATTAAAAAATAAAGAAAAAAACATATGACAATGCTATAATTGAACCTTAACATGCATGCTGTACAACGATGCTTTCGCATGTAAGTAAAAACAATAGCCAAAACATAAATATTGCCGAAATAAAGATACGATGATGCTTCTTAAGAAAGACTATGGCACGCATACGGAAAATATTTTGTATAATATGCCATGCATAGGATGCCTTGTAAGTGATTGTCTTTGTATATTCCATATGGTGGTTACATAAACATAAACAATAGTTTACAATAAACCTAGGCAGTTGCTTGATTTTTACATGATATGCACAAAAGGATATTTTTTATTATGAGTAACATCCAAGGTACTAAATTGTACAGTATATTTGCAAAGGACTCCAGAATGAAATACGCTATTAAGAATTTGTAAAAGCAATGCCATTCCGCTAAACGTTAATTTATATGGACGTTAAATATTTGTAAAGAAGTAAAACGTTGCATCAGAAGTGTGAGTAATCTCAGTGCTTCGACTTTATTCTAATTGTAAAATATATATGCAAATGACAATATTTGCTGATACACTATAACTTCTCCATTTATCAAACCACCAACGACCCTCGTTAAAACGCAAAATTACCCTATTAAGGCAAATTACGAATGGATATCGTTCTGAAGTAATTATTATGAAGAAATAACCTAGATATCTAGATAAAATTTATTCTCCATATTAATTGATCCTTATGTACATAACTTTGAAAATTATACCAAGTAATGTTGTTTTGTTTAAGGCAGCAGTAGATTGGAATAATTCGCAATATGGAGAATGTAGAGACTCAAAGTGCGATTAAGTTCCTTCATTGGGAATGTTACAGCATCGGGAAAAGCCACGGTTAAATGATGGTTATTTATGGAAGTGATACCCCATCATATGACATAGTTGTGAGGTTGAAAAAGGGTTTTCAAACTAGCCATATATCCCTCACAGGCGTTCCAAGAGTCTCCAACTCTATTATTTTTTAGCAATGATTATGAGTTAAAGATACTCCATCGTATGCCAAACGATAAGTGGTCGGCCAATAACATATCTATAAGAGAAGAGTGGTCCGGGAATGAAGACCCGCTGGGTTTAAGGAGAGCGTATACGATGACGGATACCCGAAGGATCACCTTTCGTGCATTGGGAAAGCGTTTACATACGAATCGATGGATGATAAGCATCGCGTTGCTGCCGCACAAAACATCAGAATCACAAGATTTAGGAATTAAAGGAAACGTGAGGAGTAACCTGCTGGCTGGCTGGCACACACTAACTCACTCAGTGTACGTAAAATAACATCACAGCAACCGTGGCGATGCAATTTTCACGAGAGCAATTTGAGGTTAATTTATCCGCGCACAATACATGGGAAGGCCCAGAAGTAACCGGCCTGACCTCTTTATGGCGGTAATTGTTTGAAAAATGGCATTTTTTTAGAAAGTATGCAATCTAGAAAGCATAAGTTTAAAGTTTGAAGACGCTATATTGCTTAGTATTTGTTTGGTAGCCATCCATAGTGAACGTTTTCAGTGAATTCCTGAAAATGGAGAAAATTAGTCATCGTTATGTGATACAATACTTTCATTTTGAAGGCCCCAGCCCAACATTATAGAAAAGCTGACCTGGATTTCTGACCTGGATTCTACTCTGGGTGAGTTTGCTCCTTTGTTTACGGCAGTAAAATATTGGGTTTGCAGAGTTTAAATGAGGTCTCACGAGCTGTCAAGACGAGCATCGCATTGGTCGACCAAATAAGGTGACGACTTCAGAAACAGTGACGAAAATCCACAAAGTGATCCTGGATGATCGTCGACTGAAAGTTCGCGAGATAGCAGACATAGTAGGCATTTCAAAAAGTGCAGTACACACATATTGACTGAAAATTACGGCATGAGAAAGCTGTGTGCAAGATGAGTGCTTCGATTGTTAACACTCGAGCAAAATCAGCGTCGTGAAGATGTTTCAATTGACTGTTTAGCAAAGTTTCACAGCAACAAAGCAGAGTTTTCACGCCGTTTCATAACCATGGACGAAACATGGGTCCAGTACTTGACAACCGAGACCAAAGAACTATCTAAACAATAATTTAAAAGGGAGAACTGGCTCCAAAGAAGACAAAGACCGTTTCATCCGCAGGCAAGGACATGGCGTCGGTTTTTTGGGACGCGCGTACGATAATTTTCATTGACTATCTTGAAAAAGGAAAAACTATCAGCGGCGAGTAATATGCTAACTTATTGCAACATTTGAGCGAAGAAATCAAGCAAAAGCGGCCGCATTTGGCTAAGGAGAAAGTGCTGTTTCATCAAGACAATTCACCAGCTCACAAATCCCTTATTACAATGGCCAAAATTCATGAATATAAGTTTGAACTGCTACCTCATACACCCTACACCCTATTCGCCAGATTTAGCTCCTTCGGATTATTTTCTGTTCGCAAACATGAAAAAATGGTCAAAGATTTTCCAACCGTGAAGAAGTGATGCCAGCAGTTAATGACTATTTTGAGGAGCGAGACAGTTCTTACTGTAAAAAGGGCATTGAACTTATTGAACATTGCTGGGAAAAGTGAACAGAGATGAAAGGAAATTGTGTGGAAAAATACATTTTTTTCCAAAATTTCTGGGTTTTCTTTGTTGGGTTGGGTACTTTTGAGATTGCCCTCGTATTCTAAAATATCTTCCTTCAATTTATACCGACATTTTCCAATCACACATGCGAATACTGCAGTGAACACAAAGTATACGATATTAGAAAATGCGGCATTTTTATGAAATAACCTTTACCCGATAGTAAATCCAACTAATACACCGACAAATATCTTGGCCAAGGCTCTCAACCAAGTACTTTAATTTGGCGAAAGCCTTCATCTGGTGAAAACGAGACACAATGGGCTGATGGAAGATGATAAATGCGTAATTATGCATTTAGAGCATGGTGTTATTCAATTTAATTCTAGTTAGTGGCCTAAATGTGTTTGCTTCACTAGTTATGAAAGAATTTGCTATGATTTATAAATGAACCATTTTCCATGGACAGCCTAGTTAAAAATTGGGATATACCTATTCAATGTGACCCGCGATGTGAAGACTGGGAATGTACCGGTAAACCAAACAAACGCCCGCAGGTTCGATTCAAAACTCAGGCATGGATCAATACTTCACCTTACATTGCGTAGACACATTAAGAAGTTTATTTCAACTTCTTAATATGTAGTGACACATTCGATTCTCAATATTACTCGGAAAAATTTTTGCAACTGGATGCAAAGTATACAGAGAGCATGCAAAAAATTTACGCCAAAAACATTTTATGTCCGCCGAGAAATCTACACCCTTGCTCCGTTAAAATGATGTAAAATTACTAACTTTTACGTCAATTCACAGGAAACACCTTGCTCTCGGGAAAGGGAAGAGAGGCCAAAGTGAGGGAGGTCGCCGGTCGCGGATCTCGTGGGAAATCTCTCCCGACGATTACTCGGCGAAGCGGCCCGAGGGCGGCCCAGGAAAGCGGAGCGGGAGAGGCGGGGAGAGATAAGGGAGCGGCGAGGGGAGTGGCCGGTCCAGGGCGTGGGGTTAGTAGCGTAAGCGTCGAAGGCAGAGGGGGGAGGAGGCCGGAGCCCATCCAGCCAGCGTGACTCGCTATAACCATGTGTCGTTTCACCGGGAGTGGAGGCCCCCTTGGAGCCGTGGCTGAGCAGAGGGCAAGGAAGAGCGGGAGGGGCACGGGGGGGTGGAGGGGATGGGGGACGGGAGGGAGGACCGACGGGGGCGTGGCCGCGGCGGCAGGTGAGTGTGGGTGGAACGAACATATGATGATGTCCTATACCATTCAGTTTTATGGCCCTCCACTATTCGGGGGGGTGATAATGGGGGCATTATAAATCTTCAAAGGGGAGACCGCTATGCATGCAAATATACATTATATATATATACACACACACACACACACACACACACACATATATATATATATATATATATATATATATATATATATATATATATATATATATAAATGGTAATCCACCGGTTAAGGTAGGTTTTTGGATAGACACAACTACCATATAAATATTTTGCTCCTGCTCTAGTTTTTGCCCTCCTATTTTCATGTTTAGCTTAGCCGTTTTTTTCTAAAAAATCGCATAATTTTTGTTTTATTAATATTGATTCTCTTCCCATACCTGTCGCACTGAATTTCCAATTCACTAAGCAATGCTTGCAACTCCTTGACCGACTGACAAATTAAGCTTGGTCATTAGCGAACCTAACTGATTTTACCAATTCCCCACCCACTTTCATGCCTACCTCCAGTTCTTCCCATGCCTCTTTAATCATTCCCTCTGCATGCAGGTTGAACAGCAACGGTAATAATGGGCAACCCTGCCTTACACCTATTCCTAACACTGCCCATCCGGACTCCCCGTTCCCAACTCGCACCTGAGCAGTCTGAGACATGCACAGGTTGCGGATTAGCCTCCTATCCCTCCAATCTATTCCTATTTTTTGCAATATACTCATACATTAGTTTTTCCCAATTAACTCTATCAAACGCTTTTTCGAAATCTACGAAACAGGAAAATACCTCCTGGTTGTATTCTATATTCCTCTCGATTAATAATCTCATTACTGCAATAGCATCACGCGCACCTCTCCCCTTCCTCAACCCAAACTGGTCATCCCCTAAGTAATCATTTGCCCTACTCTAAATCCTTTTGTTTGTGATCCTAAGAACAAAGTCAGCTGCGTGGGATATCAAACTTATTGTCCTGTAGTCCTCACATGATATAACTTTTACCTTTCTTGGAATAGGAACTAAAACTCATCTCACAGTCTTCCGGCCAGATTCCTTCCTCATCGATACTACCAATCAGCCTATATAGCGTCTTCCTCCCACATTTTCTTAAAGATTTTAGTAGTTCCGCAGGAATGTTATCCACCTCATGGCCTTATTTTCTTTCATCTCCCTTAATGCTCTTCCTATCTCATCGTCGAGTATGCCTGGACCTAAGCTCTCTACGTCTCCTCTACGTCATGTTCCTTTTCTATGTCTAACTTTGTTGGTCTTAGTTCTTTACTATACAGTTCTTTTATATATTCCCTCCATCTCTCTTGGATCTTTCCTGCGTCAACTATTACCTTACCCGTCTTATCTCTAACTGTTAGCATAGACCTTCCTCTCTTACTTACCGATAAAGATTTAACTTTGTTGTACAGAGCAACAATTTCACCCTACCTCTGCAAACTTTCTACATCCTCACACTGCGTCTTTCACTATGCTTCTTTTGCTTTATTTGTTGCCCGCCTATATATATATATATATATATATATATATATATATATATATATATACACACATATATATATGTACACATCAACGTCCCTCGAACTATTCGACTTTTATAACGACTGTTCGAAATAAACATATCGGCGAATTCAGGACGGAATTGAATTACGGCGTGGATGCTTCATTTGAGGTTTTCAGTAATGCGTATGATAACTGAAAACTGGTTTAATTGGTAACAACAATTTATGTACTGAGTGTACGACACAGCACACACTGTGTTGCGGGTATGTTATAATTTGTTGCTCTATGACCGGCATGAGCTCAGATTTAAAAAATGCTACGGGGCGAAAACAAATGCGTAAACTTAGAAATAAGGGACCTTTAACAGCTAGAAGTGTCAGCATTTAACTTTGAGATAGTTTTTACTCCTCATAATAAATTTACTAGACAATATTATGTAGCTTAGAGCTTGATATATATATATATATATATATATATATATATATATATATATATATATATAAGTATATATAACGTGAATGCTTAACCCGTCTTCAGTAGCGACGCCAGAAATGATAGGTAGATGATAAGCCCCTGGTGTCTCAAGGGCAGAATCCGTAGAGTGAACTCCACAAGGAAGCCATGGAGGGACTCGAAATCACCACCTTTAAGTTAGCTGACTCGCGTATTTCCCACATTACTAACTTCTAATAGACGTTTTGTTTAATTTTCACAAAGGTTCGATGATTATGCAGCCCTGATGTTAGCTAAACATTTATTTACCATTACGAAGTTTTATTCAATGTGAAAGCCACCTATATTATAAGAGTTTCTCATAAACTGCACCATTTATAGATTCTTACACTCGGACACGTATCTCGATAGAAACATGAAAACTCTTGCGTATTCAAAGCGGTTGCAATTTTACCTCGGTTGTATAACTTATCAATATATGAATAAACATTTTAAATTACAAGAAATTTTTAATAAATAAGTGCTTCACAGCCATCTTGCAACAGGAACACAATAACGACGTACCTAAGCATACTAACATTGTGAATTTTTGATCAATTAACATTTTCATTTTGAGGTGACTTCTCAACTACGATCACATACGCCCCATACCAGCCTATTCATACCCACGCACATTGTGGGAAATACAGCACTGCTCTAATCTCCCGCTTTCTCTCTACCTAAAATCAGAGAACAGAAGCATAAAGCGGCGTAACAACTACACACACGGGATTTATGGAACAGAACATGGCGATTTATAGGATATTTGCATGCATCACATTTGCAGCATGCATTTTTAACCGACTTCCCCGTTTACAACCATAAATCAGTATGGTTCATATAAAATAATATCGGAGCGTACGTTCACTATGAATACATGTTATTACTCTTCTATCCGGAATATTGGGTTCACAATACGCATATAACTAGTAGAATGTCTAAGCGGCTTTTAAAAATGTATCATGTGACTCATGAATTAACTGTTCGGAATTACTATAGTCCGATTAATTACTTCGGCGGAACTTAGCAACCTTTTATCAAACGGCGGGGAATGAATTATTTTACGCCTTGTACCCGCTAACAAATCCCTACTAAAATCTCCACTAAGTACGTGGCCTCCATTTGCAAGTATTACTTGAAAATACTTTTAGATACTTGCAATATTAACGGAAGGATATGATTATGTAGCATTGTTCTCATACGAACTAAAGACATTATTTGTTGAATATTACACTGATAAGCAAACCTTATAGAGACTGCAAATACTTTCTGGCAGCTTGTTTTACTGATTACTTATACGCGCCTTTTACTTCACTTCGTAATTGTACGAAATCACCCATAACTCATAATGTTATTTGTTGTTACGCCTCGAAAACTGGGAAAGCACTCGAATAAAGCGACTATGGAGATGTTGGTTATACCACCACTGCCACCTTATTCACAACTGACAAGAGTTAAGGTTGTGATCGTACACAAATAAAGAATGCAGTAGAGTTTGACACGAGGATACACCAGTTAACAGCTTAGTGATGCTTCCATCAGTAAGAATAAAATATCACCCACTAAACGTTCCTACTCAATAATATTGACACGATCATATCCCGAAAGGTGGGCCTTCTGACTTAGCAGGAAAGACCTGTCGGTTGCATACCATTCAGGATCGGAGAGCACCTGAAATCATTCACGTGAAATTAATTCCTCCGCGACGCTGGTGGAAGTAAACGATGGAAGAGTTGTTATGGACGCCTCAATTACGGTGACAGATATGGGAATCGATACTAAAAATGATAAGCGGCTGAAAAACGTTCCACCAATGATGAAAGCATTAGAAGGCATCTGGGTAAACATATAAAATTATTTTAGGATTGAAAGGGTTACATGGTCGCAGGACAGAGAACCAAAATCATTTCATTGTTCCCGGCTCAAATTCGTGGAAGATCATGTTCATTAAGTGAAGAACACAATGTATATTTCCACTGCTCTTTATTTAAGCACAACTAGTTTCAACGCTGAAGCGTCATCATCAGGTACGTACCAGATGATGACGCTTAAAGCGTCGAAACTAGTTTTACGTAAACAAAGAACAGTGGAAATATACATAGTGTTATTCATTGAATGAACCAAAATGATCTCAAGAAAACATGGGCAAACGAATGACACGATTTTATTGGAAAAATATTCCTTGAATCCACACCACAAAATGAATTACGAATTGACGGGGAAGGAAAGGTCTCCCTTCAATCGGGAGACGTAATATTGATAAAAAAGCGAAGTGTTCAAACCCTTAAATGCCCCCCCCCCCTGTTCAGTGAAATAAATAATTCGGAGAGAAACCAACATATTAGTGATTTCAGCAATTTTACTCATTTTTAAAGACAACTAATTAGAAAGAGAACTTTACGGCATTGGACAATTTAGGTGTGTTCATTTTCCGCACAATCGCCAATGTTCGTAATTGATTCCATTTTACTGTACTCGCGTTGTGACACAACATTATGGCAAGACAAAGAGAGATATTACAGAGTTCCTGCGTAGTCCTAATCATAGTAATATCCGTAATGTATACGTATGCTAATATTAAACAAGGTAATGTATAACTGTCATTACCTTGAAATTGGGCTAAATGTCTTCATTCTTATACACTATTCCGCGATGCACATTCAACTGGCATGCCAAGAAACAGACCAGGAGGTTAATGCTAAAAATATAGTTCGAAAAAAGGAGCGGCGGCGTGGTGGAGGTCGAACTCAAACAAAGAAAAATACTATTTCCGAAGGACTCGATTCCAACTGCATAAATTCTTAAGCGAGAGTGACTAACACGTAGGCCTCCAGGGAAGTGTTCAGAAACTTTTGCACCGCAAAAGTCTTATAGAAACATTCACAAAATAATCAAAAGGAATGAATAATTAATGTGGCCACCATTAAACGAATGTCTCCATTAAACTGAGAGATAGTTTTAAATCAATCGGCGGGGGAAAGGTAGGACTGAAATAACACCGAAATCGAAATCATCGAGAAAGATACGAAAAGTTTTCCTCGGTGAGCCATTTCCTGACTTTCAGATAATCATGAATTTTACATTTCCGTGAGACACTCTCATTCGCTTCCTAAGAAACAGTCGAGGATAATGAGCCGACCGAAAAGAATAACATTAATTGTTATGCGAGATCTTTTAAATTTCGGGAATTTCACGAATTCCACATATTTCTAACGGAATGATATTGCCCCTTCTGCGTCAATACACACCACTTTGACGAATTAATTATCCCCAATCGAAGTTTCAAAGATCACCAGGCTGAGTTCGCAACATTTACTGAGCATCTACAAAAACTGATAACTCAAAAATTGGCAACTCTTCCGTGGAAGAGATACAGCACTTAAATATACGATAATCAGGACGACAGTGGGCACTGTCGAGTTGCCACTGAATGCAACTGAGAATAGCCTCTTCCCAAGGGTTTCTCCGCGCCGCATTTTAACTTTTTTGGAGTGTAAATATCATAATCACGTAAAAAATAACTCCAAAATGTCACGTAATTTTTTACAAAAATATTTTTTTTTCAGAAGCATAAAATGCTTTCATTTTGAAAATTCAGGGCTTTGAGGGAAGTTTCACTCGGTTTCATTCACATTATGACGTTTCAGAGACATTTCAGCTTTCGTCTTCAGTTCAGATATTTCCACTTCCGACCTTTATACGAAGTTGCAATGCCTCCGAAAGTCTTTTAAGATTGACGAAGACTCAAATAGTAAAATATTCCGAAAAATGTGAATTGCCTGAAAGAAAGCACCTTGACCAGCCATCATCTTCACGGTAGAATGGCCATTAAATCAGATAAAGAGGGTATAATATCTAAGAATCAGTCCATTCGAGAAGGTCACGGAAAGGAAATCATGTGAAACACAAAAAGGAACCGGCCCAAGTGACATGAGTGCAACCAATCCTATTGCAAGCTTTCGCAAAATGCAATCCGGCCGGTGAGTTTGATTCCAATTCGAAATGCGTTGTCCCTGATAGCAATTAGGTACGGCTGGTGTAACAATAATGTCCCAGGAGAGTATTATAAGTAATTCATCACGGAAAGAGCAACCAAGGAGTCAGCGCGATTCAAACCTAATTCTTCTAACTAGAAAGCGTATACTTGAATAATTACGAAGGCTCATGCACCGTGGCCAAATATGCTAGTTCATGATGCTTGATTGCTTCGCATTGACCTTTTCTTCTCCCTTTTGACTGATCTCTGCCAACTCCCTTCTATTGACGTCTAATAAATACCGATTTACATTAGAAAAGTGTTACACTTGTTACATTTATTTTGGGCGGTAGATATCACAACTTCGTGAGCTCAGGACAATTTACGCGACACAAGAATACGTGAAATGCAACGGTACAAGTTCGAAAGATGGCAAGTTGCCGAGGGATGCATGCTTTGGATAAATTCATTTTAACACATTAGGAAAAATAAGGTAACATTTGTAATAAAAACCTTAATGTAACAATGACAAATCGCGGGATTTTAAATTTAAGTACAAGATCATACGAACAAGAATATTTATAAGTTTAAGACAAAGATAATAACTTTTACCAAGGCGGGAGGGTTAATAGTGCACTGTAAAAGGCATTGAATGATACGTTGGAATAAGAAAAATGAATTGTGTCGTTTTCAGGGTGCTAAATATTTAAAAACTGTCAAGCCCCTCGAAACAGGCTAAATTTTCACTATTGCCTTATTGGTATATTCCTTTACGCCCACTGCTCTCTTGCTAAGAAATCTCGTAAATTCATTGAAGTTAAGTTACTAAGGGCGACCGAAATTAAAGATCATCCGCGTCATTAGGGATAGGAGGGCATTTTGGTAGATGTATACTGTTCAGGGAATGGGGTAAGACGGGCTACACCCACAGAAACCCAGCGTGAAAAAAATGCGATCGTAGCAATAATATTAACTACACAATAACTACTAACTTACGTTTTAAAGACACCTTTATAAAAAGCACACCTTGGTTTGTTCCTTGCTAAGCCTTAGCTAAAATATATGTTAGCATTGTGTTATTAACTATAAATGATGGCATTTCATTCTGACTTATTATACATTATTGCTATGCTTATTCTGATAGGGATAATATTATTCTTGAAGAAATGGAACGGATGTGAAAAAATTGTTCTTAATATTTCCAGAGAATACTTCTACAAGTAGTGCACAATTTAAACTGTTAATAATATAACAAAAGACAACTTGTACTAATTATTTGAAAACCTTAATATTTTATTTTATGAGCTCCACTGTATAAATTATTCTTACAGAGGCAGTAATGAATTAAAAACAAGACAAGGGCGATAGAAAGAGAAAATTGAGAGAGGGAAACGTCTGAGACTGATTAAAAACCCCATGAGTTCGGGTTTCCTTAAGATTTTCGCAACAATAAAAGAAATTCTTTCTTCGTTCGTCACCGTTTCTCCTGATGAAAGGAAAAGCAACACGAACGAACTTGAAATGACTGAGAAAAGAAGGTCAAAGGATATGAGATGGAATAGTACCGCAAAAGCAAAATACAGGCTTCCAGAAGCAGAATGGAATTTGACGAGTTGCTCGGAAATGAAAATTATTTTCACTGAAATAATAGTTTTAAATGCAATGAACTAAAATTCAATGCACATGTTAAAAAGCAAAAGGGAGAACTAACTTTCAAAACAAGCTTTTTCTTAAGGTTTAATTTTATCATGCGAAATTTCCTTAACTTGACCTATCCAATGATCATCTTTATTCTACACAACCCAAGTCTATAATTGATAACACCCATTCTATATTCAAACGCGGCAGAATCACACCAAACGAAAAACCATCTTCATATTATAACTATCACTATACATCATTATAACTATCTTGATTGATTGCAAGGGAACAAAGGTTAAAATATCAAAATTTGTGCTCAAGAAAATAAAACAATCTAAAAAATCGGACACCATTGTAGTTTGTGAATCGGAAGACATTTATCCGAGCCGGCTAGTACACTACGCAAGGCAACTTTGGAAACGGTGATGGAAGCCCTGAGGAAATGTCAAAATCAGCCACCGGAAAGTCGGCAGCTGAAAACATGAACCGGCAGGACATTTGGGCTCTTTAACCCTCACCCAACCACACACACCTTAGCTACCATTTAAAATCTACGTTCAAAGCACCTATTTTGGTAGCCGTGGCATAAAAATAAATTCAACGAAGAGGAGTTACAGAATAAAGGAAATACCTAAAGAGATACGAAGAAACCTGACTCGTCACAGATCTGAAATTTTTAAAAAATGTCACACTGAGACATATTCAGAAACCAGAGGATACCCTTATGCTAATACCATCACGTTATTTCCAACGACAATAAAACACCAAATACAAATGTTCAGTGTAAAAAATTTAGCGTTGCGCCTCGGTGCCGACAGTGATGAGTTTCGCCAACATTGCGAGCCATGACAACTTTAGGGAGCAAACAAAATCATAGAGATAGTTGGTAACTCAATTAAAAAGTAAATAATTAACCACTAAATTCAAACGTTCCGTTAACACCTTTGATAACTTTTCAAATGGATAGGATTTCGCGTATTTCTTCACTGCTCTACCAGCAGTTACTTTGGCCCTCACCAAAGAAAGCTGTCATGAAGCCATGAGTGTGCCAGTTCATCTCTACATCTACATAATACCCCACAAGCCGCCGCAAGGGCGTGTGGCGGGGGGTGTTAGGTCACCAACCGTAAAAAGGAAAAATACCACCTGCAAAAAAAAACAACATCGTGGAAAATTACGCCCACAGCAGCGCACACACTCATGCAAAAATCCCTTCATCCAACACTCATGCAAACACATATACCGCAAACCAACAAAAAAAAAACAAAACTGCACCCCATGATGCAGCACGAACGCCATCCTACAACACGGAAGCCAGGACAAAACAAGCAAGAAATTGAAACATCACTACCACATGAAAATGCACCACAAAACAATCTACCCCCCAAAGAGTCTGTAAAAGGCAGTTCAAAGGGCACCTGTCGTCGGATTATCCGCGAATTAATTCTGCAGATCAATTTTTCACCGTTGGTAAAATTGATAATGAACTGAGAATACCAGAGTGGTGAACAGTGTCCGGCCATTTTCATTCCGTTCAAGTCACCAACTTTCGCCCCGCAAAATGAACCAACCATACTCGCAAACAACCCTATAAAGATACAGCACACTTGGGAGATACTCTTGTACTTCCAGCGCGTATGTGAACACGGGTTAACCCATGAATGACATTTATGATCAAGGTATGGTCACATAATAAGATTGAGTCACACTGGTATCATTTTACGATGCTTAAATTATAGGGCAGAAAGGCGGGGGCACGGGGGAAACGCAGCGGGGTACGGTTGAACCCGAGAATAAATTAATATGATCACAATAACCCCAAAAAACAATGGCGAGGGTGAGACGATGGTGGGGACGGGGAAATATATACAGCAACCTTTACGTTTCGCACGCACGTGACGGACGCAGAAACATTGCCGAACTAAAAGAGGTGAGGCCACCTGGCGTATGAATTTGCGCACTTTCATCTGATAACCTAAATTAGAATTAATTTTCTCCGTTCACCCGTAGGTTGCGCACAAAGACTTATAAGAAAGATAATTGTCGCACATTAACGCTGTGTACTGATGATACCAGCAGATTGCCACAAGAGAAAACATTTCTTTCACTCAGAAAATATGTAAATTGTTGACCCATTTCTTTTGTCGTTGAAAGGCACAACACGTCACAAGGTTTAATAAGTCATAAGGAAACGAATGTTTCATGCCTTTCGAGAATTTCTTAACACATAAACCTCAACAAGGAACGTGATACTTCAAACACAAATAGAGTTTGTGATTTTCAGGGTTACAGAAGGAAAAGATTCATTCAATACCGAACACTTTTCCGAGGGTGCGTTCACTTTAGCAGACGCGTGGTGAATGTGAATGTTAATTTACTCTGCGTGGAAAGGGAGTTCACTGAGCGAGACATTTCTTCATTCTTTTGGCGCACAACATTAGATCCACCTCATTTAAGTTTTATAGAGAGGATGGTAGACCCTGATTGGCCGACGCGATTAGCGCATTGGGATTCCGACCCCCGCGCCCACCCTAGGAATTAATTGCCAGGAGCCGAGGCAGGGTTTGTCGGGCAAGAGACGGGCGGGCGAGGCGAAGCGGGGAGAGTGCCCGCGAGGGGGCCGCGATGTGGGCTTACAGGTGGTCGCGGACGAGAGCGGCTAGGGGTTGAAGGGAGCCGGAGAGAGATTCGCGGATGGCGAAGGGAAGTGGAAGGGTGTGTGGGTGTAGTTTTGGAATCATGGGTGGGGGGAGAGAGAAACGGGGGTCCAAACGAGGTAAGAGATTCCGGGGGAAGAGGGAACGGGTGGGAGGGGAGAATGAAAGAGGGGACGTGTCTTCGGTACCCCAAAGGGCGGGACAAAGAGGCCAAGGGGGCGGAGGGGGCGAAGAGTGGGGAGGAACAGGGGAGAGGGGGGGTGGGAAGGAATGGGATTCTCGGGAGAGTGGAAGGGGAACGCGGCGGGTGGTTGGATGTCGACACGGGAGGAAGGGGAGACAAAAGGGATGATGGGAAGGGGGGTGCGGAGAGTGGGAGAGGGTCCACTGCGCCCACCTTGCGTTTATATAAATGGGTCATGACCCGCAGTGGGGGAGGGATTCGTCGGCGAAACGCTTAGACGGCCACAACTGAATCTCGTGCGTCCATTCATAAACGGGACTGCGTAACCCTGGTCCTCTTGCACCGAACCCTGCACCGCGGACGCTGCCCTCTTCCCGTCGGAGGCGGCCTCTCTCTCCCCTCCATAACCGCCTTCCAGTATCCGTCGACTGCGCCCTGCCTACCGAGTGCCCACGGGACGCCCGGCGCGGGGGAGAAGTCCGTCCCTTGGAGGACGAGCACACGGGCCGAGTCGTCGAAAGCAGGAATTGTTTCAAGGGAGGAGACTGGGCGGTTGCTCGCCGGGGTTTTGGAGATTGCCGCTTCGGCCGAGCAATATGGGTGCAACAGGTGAGTACTCGCCCACCGGCGATTGATGCTCGAGGGTTCCGAGACGCTCGCATGACTTCGCCTCCGTCGGAATTCCAGTGTCGCCATCCAGGACGAGAAATCGTTCCCTCGAACGCTCCCACGAATTCGCCGGCGACAAACCGCTGCGATTTGGAGGAACCGTGGCAACCGCGCTCTGGGGTTTTTACGTGGTCGAAGATCAACCGTCAGAGGAAAATCGCGCTGATACCGTCACGACAGAGACATACAAGTCCCGCGTGTGTTCACAAACTACCACGTCATTGAAAGTGAAAAGTCATGAAAAACCATTTAATCAGCATCAACAAAGTTACAAAAAAGTGATACATGGATTTTGATTATGCATTAACATTTCGAAAAGAGATTTAGCCAAATATAAAAAAAGAGATGCAATTCTAACTCGAGTGACGAGTTTTACAAGCCCGGTAGAGTCCATAAAAATAAGCGCATTTCATTTTGAAAATAAACTGCTTTAATTGAAATTGTACATTAATTGTAAATTGTAATTACAGATACACAGTCATGTTAATTGACATTAGGGTGAAATAAACTAAATGCAATAACATCTATAAAATAATCAGACGACGCCAGCGAGGATTGAATATCACATTATATTAACCAATACTGTTAATCGAGTGCATTATTATGCAGTGACAATATCGCCTAGTAATTGCAATTTATGCATCCAACTTAGGCGAATTAAACAATTTTGAAGTGTCACTACGATCTATAGCCAAGCGGCGGGTTAGCACTGACATTCAATAGACTAGGCACGGTAGAGATAGATATACAGTCAGAGATATACAAGTGAGAGGCCGCTCCACATTCCAGATTTCCTTAAAATGATCTTACATAAAATAAATATGAGAGTTATCAAAACTTATTCTCTCAGCGGATCATCTCATTTCAAATATAATTCTTTTGGTGTCCGGTTGATTGATTAGGTCTTTAATAACTTCGCCCATTTAGTTAGTCCAGCTACTATATATGTTAAAAATAACAAAATTGCCGAAATAATAAAAAACCTGTGTTCTTTTCAAATGCTATTTGGATTCAGATTTGTTTTCATAGTGATTATTGGATGCTACTTTGCCCGTAACTTCAAGTATCTTAGAGATTTTTTATTCCAGCAATCACTATAAAAATAATGAAGTCGAAAGATAGATTATGCATTAATGGTTATTTCAAACAGCAGGATGTTCAGTGCTTCTTAGAGCAGAAGGTACATTTAAGACCATTACTTAAACTTATGTTTTTAGAGAAATTAAAATGGAAAATGATAATAAAATGTTCCGCTTTGTTTGTCTTGAAACACAGGTGAAAGTTGATGAAAAATATTTCGTAGAAACACAATTTCCACTGAGTGTACTATTTCCATTAAACTTAGCCCAAAACGAGAGCTGAATTGAGACCTATATGTTCACTAACCATTTGCAAATCGTGCATTTCTTTTATTTGAACATGGAACAAATTTTTGATGAAATTTAATGATACGATTGGCGGAGAACAGTAATAATTACAAGTAATTAATTGTGTAAATATATAATTATTAATTCTATTTTTCTAGAGCCAGGTTGAAAACAAATTTTAACAACCAATGTACAGTTTATTAGCAAAATCAATGCCATACACAACACTATACAAATTACTTAAGTTAGCCCATTTCACTAATTACCTATACGTATAAATTATGTGGCGTGTGAGGTTGCGAGTTTTAAGTAAATGAATATCATTGCTAAAAGTTATGTTAATGCGCTATTAATTTAATCAGGATAATTTTATTTTTTCCAAAAGAGACTTGACTTACGCTCAACAAATTTCTGCCAATTCAATTACCATAGAACATTTCAGTTTACGGATAAACCATTTTTTGATAATTTAACTACGAAAACCTAAAATTTCATATTGTCTTTCGTTTAAGCTGCTTCTTCAGGCCAGCCAATTCGATAGGTTGATTTTCTATCGATTTGTTAAAGCAATGAATTGGCAAAAAATTCGTATTTTCACATAAATATCTAGCCAAGCAATTACAACGACGGGCCTGAGGAGATATTAGGCATGGAGGAAAACCCGAGAAAATACAAAAAAACGACAGAACACTTGTAAAAAAGTAGAACAGTGGCGCCAACACCTTGACGCACGTTATTGTGACATTTCCCCGCCATGCAAGGCGGCGCAAGGGACAGCGGAGGCGGAGGAGAGGCGAGAGGATCCGTCCTCCGAATTAACGCGGCTACTCCACAAAATATTTTCATACTCCGCCATCGTAATCACTTCGCGACGAGGAAACTTAATTAAGTTGCGGAAATTTAATTTCCATTCGCGTTGAGTCACCATTCATGACAATGAGGCAGCGGAGAAAGCTTATAACAACTAGGGGATCTTCTTGGGAGGGGAATTGGGAATTCTAATATGGAATCCGAAGGCGAACAAAAGACATTACGGAGCAATAGAATAAATCGGTCGGAACTCGATGGACTTATTTAATCTTCCGCGGGCTCGGCGGTCCGACTCTTAATTAACCTGTCAATGTTGAAAAAAACCCCAAGAGAGGGCACTCGGGACCACTAGCAGTGCAGTATGGGAGGAAGTGCTCCGATCACGTGGCAACTGTCCCGGAGAGGCGGGCGGGCGGGCGTGAGGGGGGTGGGGGAGGAGGGGGAGCGGGTGGAAAGGGGAGGGAACTGCCTTTGGGTGGGGGGTGAGCGTAAACAGTTTCACGGCGATTTCTATGGATCCCTATTCCTCATCTCTCCGCAGCCATTCTATTTTTCGGTGAGCTGGCCGGAACAAAAACGATGCGAAGAGGAAAAAAAGAATACTTAGGGACGTAATTAGAGCTCATCTCTTTAGACTGGAAGGGGTGGGCGGGAGAGGAGAGAACCACGTCTGGGGGGAGGGGAGGGAGGGGTAGGCGGGCGGTGACGTCTGAGCACCCTGGGCGCAACGAGGCAATCGCCGGAACGAGGTGGGCGAAATGAGAGGAAAATAATAATTATGATAATAATAATAATACGCGAATTTCAAAACTCTATACCTCCACCTACAATGGAGTTCGGAGGGGGGGGGGAAGACGAGGGTGAAGGTGGCAAAAACGATTCTATTAGTGCAACGACGAAAACGTGATAATCGCTCGAATGATCTCTTACGTGCGCACAATACTTGATCGAAATAGAAAATAGAGTTACCGGATAAGAGAAATGAGAAACAGAAAGGAAAAAATATCTCGAGTCAAATTCAAATAAAGTTCCTTTGAGAAATGAAAAGTTCAAATGGTGTACTTAATTCACTGAATGTATGAATACTTGACAACTAACCCTTAGATTATGGGCAAAAGATTTGGCGTCAAAGTCGGGGAGGGTGTACAGAGCTCACAATATTTTGACATTATCCATCAATCAATCAACGAGAAAACTCTGACAAATATATCCGCATTCATATGAATCATTTCCTTTTTCCCCGACTCCATTATATTCATTGAGGCATTTTTTCCACAGGGAACACGATCACACCACATGCCTTATGGGGCGTTCAAATAAAGAATACCTCCACGCACAAAGAGGCATCTCTTTTTCATCAGTCTCAAGTTCCATTCATAGGAGGGTATATTTATGAGAAAATTACCATTGGGAGGAAGAATGGAGTTGACCACGCACGTGCTCAATTGCCACCGAATCCTCCCTTCATAATTGTATTTCCGTCATGGTCACCATACACAGGCCAATATGTTAGCAACTATGATTATGCATATGATAATTGGACGAAATAATCAGCAAAAACAGAAAGCGTTACGGAATCCAAAATTAGAGAGAGAGGTACGAAAATTCGTAGACTGGAAGGGCAAACATATAAATACTACGAGAAAATAGGAGAATATAATGCGAGAGGTAATATTCAAAACTTTCAATTTAAAGCTTAGTATTACGAATTTTGAGAGCCGAGGACATTTATCTCCCTCGTCAGTTTCTTGAGAGATTTCAATTATAATTACCCTCAAAACCGTCATTTTTTCCTTTTTTGACTTTCATGGAGATCGCATCAACGCAATGCGTAATGATTATTTTATGGAATTCTATCTGAATTTTTTAATTAGAGTTCATCCTTAAGATTGGAATTAGGTCCTTTGCAGCAAAATGGAAGCGTTGAGAGAATAGAGAACAGCTCCCATTGGACGGAGACAGAATGATGACGCCAAAGTACAAGGATCCACTTTAATCCCTCACCAACCATATCCATCTCCAACGGAATGAAAGAAATCATCGTCGGGTCATAAACCAAGCTATTCGCCAACTTCAGCTCCAGAATTCCTCCTTTCCCATCGAGGCGAATCGCCCCGACAATAATTACAAGTGAAGACTCGAGAAACGTGAAAAGGTAGATAGTAACCTTAATTCATAAATCTAGGCGTACGTATGTGTGGTACTAAGCTTGCATCATGCCATTTCAGACATTTTCAATTTAATTCTTGTGAAATTGAAACACACTTTCGTTCCTCTAGAATTTCTAGCTCTTTCGTTGCCATCTTAAAACAGCAAGATAAATCCCTAAGCATATTGCGGAGGGATATGTAACTTTTTCAATAATTAGAAAATGAACGAAACATCTAAATTCACAGTAAATTTTATGAATTCTAATATGCTTTTCATTATTATTTAGTATATTTAAATATTTGACGAAAGTTCGCCAAGAAAGGAGCAACCGGTTAGCCTTGTCTCAGGTTAAATGAAAACTGGCAGAAAGATGGTGCCCGAGACCAAAGAGCCAATGAGGCCCCACATTTACCGTTCCCGAAATTACTGTTTAATGAACTGACACTCGGATGCAACAGCATGAAAGACCACAGATGCTCAGTTTGCTGTTACACATGCTTCGCAATCACCTGACTTTATAGAATTGAAGGTTGACGGAATTCGCAATGCTGATTGTTCGCATCACAGCGAAATACTGCGATAAGTATATGTCAATAATTTGTACACGAAGAGATAAGAAAGCGAAAAGACGCGAAGAGAATTACCTTCCACAGATATAAAAAAATACATATTGCTCATAAAACGATTTCAATAAAAAAATTAATTTTCATAGCACAATGGGAAACGATAGAAATTAAGCGGGGAAAAAGTGAGACAAACTAACTTATCTGAAAGTATGATCCAAAAACTAGCGTTACCATCTTTAAAACTTGCGTTGGCACTCAGTACATTGGCTGTTGAAGAGAGCGCCCATCTTAAGGGCAGTTATTTATTACACAAATACTCGAAGATTTGTTTGTTTACGCAATTGATCGTATATACCCAAAAATGAGATGATTCACTGACCATATTTCGAGGGTCGTTCCATCCTCTCAATTCCCATCAAAATATTAGACATAATCTCATTATCACAAATATAACACTCCCCTAGTCTGAAGAACTTTATTTCAACGAGTTGTATCCAATATGAAGAAGCAAAATATACTCCTGACGTGATGTTATGAATATTATGAAAATAAAATGACCTTGCATAACCTTGATCTACTCCAACGGGAATAAATTGAGGAAACAAGACACATAGCAAATCGACGTTAGAAATACCATGGTAATCTCAGTTTGGAATTTTATTTTGCAATACGAGTCTTTTTAGATCAATTGCTGCCAGCGTATGCACCGCGAAATTTGCCTCCGACGGGCGGAGCCTTCTCATGGGACGCGACGTTTGACCGAGCAAGAAGGCGCGCAGGCCGAGTCGGCGCCCCCCGTTCGAGGGGGTGAATGACAGACGACGAGCGAGAAGGCGAAAGATATCTCCCCGCGCCAAGGATACGTAGCGAGGTGAATTGCTCCTCGCATGTCAGTCATTGCTGGCACGGAATTCGTTCCATCACACTCAGACTTTAGCAGTAACTGGTTTCAAAGGCTATAAGAGAAATCTAATACCGAGGGAATAAGGCAGATTTATAATAATTCATACACCACTTGTTCGGTCGTGATTTCCATTTCTGCTCATTGAAGTAAACAATTTAGAAACTTCCAATTTGGACCAAAAAAGTGCATCCTACGACGAAAAAATAAGTACTTACCAAAACGAAATACACTGTATCTACTCTTGTCAAGTCAACGCTGCTTTCGCAATCGATGACCCCGAAGATGATAATTGAAACGACGAAATATTTTGATGATATTCGCTCGCAAATGTTATTACAGTGAAACCACTACAAATAAATAAAAATTGAAACATACTCATGATATAAGAAACGCTGAATGAATTGTACAAATTATCTTTCAAAAGGCTTTTCGAATATAACAGTTCCACTTCAGTACACTAGATTATCTCCATATTTAACACTTCGTGAAAATCCGTGAGTTTCCAACCCACTCTGATAACTTAAAGTAAGTTGGCAAAGAGACGTGAACATACAACAATAGAAGAACCTCCCCCATTAAGTTAAATGAGTTCTCTCCCATTCACTTTTCACCTTAGTCGGTTGATATTTTCCGACTTCAAGAAAATACCGAGAAGAGCTGTTGTTCACAAATAACGAGAATCGTAAATGTATAGAGATCTCATTTATTAACTGAAATACACAAATGCCTTTATCTCATTACATGAGTTTAAGATAGGCATGCTAAGAACCGGCAGTATGAATGGAAGTAAATAGATCGAGGGGCCATTTTAAAAGGACCAAGCTTTAAGTTACGAATACGCAAGGAATCTTCTCCGTCGATGGAGACATTTCAGAATTAGTGTAAGACGTTTGGGATGACGATTGATCATAAGAGATCATAATCATTACGATAAATTGAACAGTTCTTGCACCTGGTGAAGCAATTCAGAAACAAGAAAAATACTACATATATTCGAAGAACGAATTTCCCTCAGGAGAGATGCAAAGCAAAGAGGAGGAAGTCTCTTTTCTTGGTCACAGACATTTCCCGGTAAGAAAGCAAGGATAAGAGCAGTGGACACGGTAATGAAGAAGTGATGCGGGATAGTTCCGATATTCTGGTAGTTGAGCTAAAAGGATGAGCGCCGATTGAAAGCTTTAGAGATTTGGATTAGGAGAAGGAAGGCAAAAATAATAATAGCGGAATGATAACATTTATTAGTCTCATCACTGGTCGTTCAATCCCAACATTGGTTGAACACTGCAGCCCTCCAACCTACCCTCCATCTGATGCTCGTCATTGGCTTACTTCCTGGTATCTTTTGGAATGTGCTTTCTTCTTTATTCGTCCCATCCCTTGCCCTTCCTCTATTTTGGAATTTTCCCTCTATTTTTCCTTCTACATATTATATTCTTCATGAATCCATTGGGCCTCAAGGTGGTGCCAATCCATCTGGTTCTTCTTTTATCTATGGTGTTCCACAAGGTCCGTTCTTCGTCTATTCTTCTGTACACTTCATTTCTTACTTTGTCCATCCATTTGATTTTAAGCATCCTCCTCCAGCACCAGGTATCGAAATCTTCTAGTCTTTTCTGGTCTACTTTTCTGATGGTCCATATTTCCGATCAATAGAGTGCCACGCTCCATACGAATGTTATCACGTATTGTTTCCTCGTCTGTAGTTCTATCTTCTTTGAACACAGTGGTTGTCTTTCCATTGTGAATACTCTCTTAGTTTGAGCTATTCTTCGCTTGATGTCTGTAGTACTCCTGCCGTCCCATGTGATGGTACTTCCGAGATAGGCGAAGGAATCCACTTGTTCTAATTGTTATCCTTTCGGTGTGACTACTGTATTCCTCTTATTTCCACCACATGCTAGGATTTAACATTTACAATTTGTTAGTCTCATTCTTCCGTTTAACTTACTGTGAATGCTTTAATCTAAATCACGATTGTAGATCAAATGGAAGGAAAGAAAAGTATAAGTTATTGAACAACTATACTAAATTATTTAATATTAAAGTAAAACATTCAAGACTGGTTAATTTTTAACACTGAGTAATAACGACAATACTATATTCTAAAATTCTTCCATTCATTTTAAAGTTTCTTCCGCTGTAAAAATCATACTTGAACGTATTTTCCGAAAAAATTACAAATCAAAGTTCTTCCCAATGGATGATATCCGAATCAATGGAGTGAGAGGGTCGGAGAGCCTCGCGAGCCTGAAGGGTGATTCTGCAAACGCGGAGAAAATACGAAATGTCACCTATTCGATTAAAAATGGCACGATTTCACTAAATTCACCGATTGGACCACCGATATCCATTATGAAATACAAAGATTTTGGGTCTGCCTCTCCCCAGAAGTCTTCAGAAAATCATTAATTCAAAATCGGGAGGGGAAAAATGTATATTAAGTGAAAATTTTCACTTAAAATAGTATTAAAGGGCGCAAAGAGGCAAAGTACATCACCTCGCTTCAAGGCAGTCATGCGATACAATGACGAGAAAGTGATCTAACAACATATTGGGAAGTTGGCAAAATTAGGGACATAAAAATTAAACCCGATCAATGGCAAAAGGCACAAGATAGACGGATTGAAAAATATCACCGGCAAAATAAGTCGGGTTTCAAACCAAATACAGTATATCATTCAAAAATCCAATAGCCGCGTGATTGGAACTGCTACGCCATTTTGATAGACAGGCCAATATTTTTTATTTATGACTTGTTCCGTGCGGCTGTTCACATTCGCTCGTTTGGATTACGCCCGAAAAAAACGAGTAATCAAGATCACGAGACGAGAAATCAACGTCTGGATTCACAAGTGTCACGAATTGCAGAAGGATTTATCAAAAACAGGTCAACGAGATACGAAAATCACTGCAAACATGAAGAGTCTCACATCCACGCCAAAGAGAGACGTCAAAACACGACGAGATTCAGGAAATTACGACGCACCACGCAATCAACTCATAAAGACCTCATAACGGCTCTCGTAATGTTATATGGTCACCGGCAGGTAGGCTTCCTCCGTAATTTCGGAGAAAATAGTGTGCTACCCTCTATAAAGCTACCAATGATGGAAGGAAGAACGGTCATGGAGCTGGAAGCTCGTCAATTCTCAACGAAAGACGAAAGTAAGACGTTAATTCACTCGATGCACATGGATGAATCGACATCTCTCGCAACATCCCAACTCCAAACATTCATAGTCTTAAGAGCGAACAAATATTTTCGCGCGTCGCATATTTATTCCATTAAGATTTCAATATTACTAATTGTTCGTAATAAAATTAATCAAATCAAATTCACTGATGTAAATCGTTTAAAGTTAGAAAATGAAAGTTGAATCAAGTATAGATTGAAGAGCACAGCGCCATTATTTGAATTACTTCAAAGAGGATGCTGTTCGCCGTATCGGGTTTATTATAACGCACATCCGTTTGCACCAGTGAAACTGCAACTGCAGGGCTGGTATCAAGGCAAGGTAACCGTGCGATAGTCACCCGATAAATTAATTAGATGTGCCTAGGCGTTTGTTACGAATCATAAAGATACAGAGTATGAATGATTTCACGGGTGAATCATCTTTCTCTACTATTTCTGCGAGAGATACGAGTTTTAAAACGAGTGATATTCTAATAACGGTCCCAGCTAATTACGTGATATTGCTTTAATGAACAAGTTTTTAGGGAACAATGTCCACCAATGCCACATATGAAATCAAATAAATCAGGTAAACTACAAAATATACACTCCCGCGACTATTAATCAACGAATTAATGGAACGACGCGATAGCGGTTATTTGCTTAAAAAGGACAAAAATGGCTTCATTAAATTTCATATAATTGAAACATTAACGAAATCCAGAACAGAGAGACGCTTACATGAACGAAGCTAAAATAATGGAGGTGAAAGCTAAAGAGATGCGAGACTGTTGATGATTCACGAAAGTTGTTGAAGCATACATGTATATGCTGCACGTCGAAGGATTCTCAGCGTCAGGTGGAAGGAAAATATCGATAATTACTCATCTTAGCTTTTTGCTCACATAATAAAAGAGCCCAGCATTCACAATTACCTAATCTTATGCAAATTTGATTATATACACAGAAATACGAAGCACACAATGTTTTGGAAGCCCGATGAAGACCACGTATGCTTCGATTCTTCTGAAGAGGTTCTCCACAGAATTTTCTCTACAATACGAGGGTAAGGTGAAAAGTTCTCGGTCTGACAATGAAAGACGGCGATTTTCAGTTGAAATATGATTTCATTTTCCTACATACTCTCCCTTGACTTCGACACACTTGATCCAGCGTTTATTCAATATCAATATTCCTTCCCGGAAGTAAGTCTGGAAGGCTGTGAAAATATCCATCTACGGCCCTCTTCTTCAACTTCTTCATTGGACACGGAGCGCTTCCCAGAAACAAATGCCTTCATGTTTGGGAGCAGATGGAGTCAGATCAGACGGAAGTCTGAGGGGGCTAAATCAGGAGAACACGGGGGGTGGCCGAGGAAATCTCACCCCTAATCCCGTAGTTTGTCCATCGCCAACGCACATTTGTGAGCAGGTCCGTTGTCCTGGTGAAAGAGGTGACCTTTTTTTTTCCTCAAACCACAGCTCTTCTCGCAAATTTCGGCATTCATCTGGTCAAGAAGGTTGGAGTACTATTTGCCTGTAATAGTTCTGCCTTCTTTAAGGAAATAAATGGACAGGATCCCCATCGCACCCAAAAACACCCCGGCCATGACCTTTCCGGCAGATGCGGTCGAATTCTCGCTTTCTTCGGCGCTGAACCATCGGCTACCACCCACTGCTCCTTCGACTGCTGTTTCGTTTCTGGCGAGTAGTGGTGGACCCATTTCTCATCCATGGCGACAAATCTCCGCACAAAATCGTTCGGTTCCTTCTTGAATCGGTCCAAACATTGCCGCGAAAATCGTTCGCGCATTTGCTTTCGATTGGCATTCAGGAGATGCGGCAATGACCTACGGTCATGTGAAAAACAATTAGTTTATACGTCCATTAATCGTACCGACAACGAGAATGAAAGCTTTGCCAATTTATCCATTGTTTCCTACCATGTAATCAGAGCCATTTATTTCTCTACCAGTGAACTTAACGTAGGACAATTTTCATTAAATCGACGATCCACTACTGCCATCCCATCAAAAGACCTGATGGAATCAAAAGATGTCTTCTGGAAAAAAAAACAAATTCAGGCGCCAAAATCAACGCTCAAAACTAACAGTTGACACAATATTAAGAACATGTTTACATCAATATATCATTTTCCTCCGTGATAAGACATTCGAGTCGAAGGTCCACTAGTATTCAAAATGTGTCTAATTGCACAATTGAAATTAAATGATTTTTTTCCAGCTATGCTGAGAGTAATTAAGGTGTGTTTCAGATTCATATGATGACCTGAAGCACGCCTCCTTCTACGACTAACGTTCTCTATCATCCTCACGTAGGCCAGATTAGTCCGATGTGCGTGCGATTACCAAACCCAAATATTGTGGGCTCTCGAAAGAACGCAATATATACCTCTACCCGTGGGGTGCTTGGTGATCTGAGTTAATTTTAAGAGCCTGATGTTCCTACATTCGCTCCATCATACATAGAGGTAACATTATTATTACGCAATTTCACAACTCTGAACGTAAGTCACTTATTTTCAGGTGAGTTGCTGTAATAGAACCTTAGAACTTGGCATCTAAACGTTAATTTGCAAGCCGCCACAGGGGGAGGGAGGAGCGAGACATCAACCATAAAATGAAACTCGTGACTAGATTGAGGAACGGAGAAGATCACATTTAGGGAGCTGAGATCGAGAGATAATTGAATCAAGTAAATGAAAAGGTGCTTAGCTTTCAAGTAGTTTCAATGATTTACTCACTTTTCTGTTACGGCAATGATTGTGAATTGTGCACGATAAATGGGCGAGAGAAAAAAAGAAAGTTATTCGTTACTTGACATGATATAAATGTACCTAGAGTACACAAGAAGACGATTTACCCTCGTCAAAGAACAATTCGTACACATACATATACACAACACAATGTATGTCGTGTATCTAAACATTAAACGAACACTTACTAACATTCCTTGTTGTGCAGCGGATAACCTGAGGTTTATTTATTATTCCGCTAAAAGATATTTTCGTCAGCGGTCACCTAGTGTTAGAAATCCTCTCCGTAAAACCATCACCCAATCAAATGATTCAACAAGCCAAGCAACCGACCATTACCCAAAGAACAATTAAACAGGGTAGCGCAATACGATCAAGCGATACAACTGTCATTTTAATTGGGGTGTTCACCTCTTATCCTGGGTAATATTAGCATTATTTTTGGTGATCAGATATCGGAAGGTTTTTGACGTTGCCACTGAAAAACTTTAAGACTTCAGAGCTGCAGATCGCTCATCAGAAGATTGCCATCGGTAAGTTGCAGAGGACATAAAATAACGTAACAAATGGACTAAAAGCGCGGAAACGAAAATAAACACAAAAATCGAAACCTTTGAAGTCTTAGAACACTCCCCAAATCAATCCGGGAAGGCTAGGTGTGAAGGGAAGGTCCTAATTTCGAATGTTCATGTTTGTTTGTTTGTTTGAGAGAGGGAGAGAATGGAACTGCGCGGGACGATACGCAAACTGGAGGGCGCGTGCGAACATACAAACGTCATCCGGCGATTGTTTTCGTGCACGCGGATATGAACGGTAAACAGTCAGACGTGAAGAACTTCTCCTGCAGCACACCCACACCGCACTTCAACGTGCTCCCACCGTGCATCGGCCAGGGCGGAGGAAAACGTCTTTTCAACTCCTCGATATGATTCACCAAACTTCGATCAATAAATGAAAATCCAACCCCAAAAGAGGATGATGCGAACTGTAAAAACAAAGGCACTGACCAAAAAAATTTTAATAAGAAGAGTTATTCCATTCGAAATTGGACTGGCATCGTTCTCTAGATGACTAACTATTGATCAATAGAATCAGGATCAGTGATGAAGATGTCACGAGGAAGTTAAGCGAACGAAGCCCATTAAATATGAAAAGCCGTTCATTTTTAGGCCTCATTTATGCACACCCTGGAATTTTTCTTGCTCTTTCCAAGCACGCTACTTTCACGTTTATGAAAACCGCGCATCGGTCCCCACGTTGCCATAAACATTCTCATTCTAACAAAAGGAGATTCGAAAACCTGCCACCCGAAATGGTCGACATTTTCCCTCGGGCCGATTTGATTGGCTTCAGCGTGTTTCACGTGCCACTTCATTCCTCTTTCCCGCTCTCCATTCGCATTTCCAAGTTAAAAAATAACAAAGGGCAATCATGGAATACCCTCCATTTCGCCCGCAACAGAGACGCCCGTTAGCGTAGGTGAGCAGGGGGCGTTCGTTATTCTAGATATTGCGCCGCTCTTCAGCTCGTGCGACCGAGGGCGACTTGACAACGAAAGTTCCACTTTTATTTATTACACATACGGGATGAAACGTCGGAGGGGAAAATTTATGGTTGCAATTGAAAAGCTTGCCGATCTAACACGCAGAAAAGGGATGAGGTATGCTCCCTCCGATTATTATTTTTCTAAGGGTTCTTTTCCTAATTGAGGGAAGGGGAAGGTGGCCGGGCAAAACCTTTTCCGCTGAATCCATGAGTGCATTTCAAGGGAAAAATTGAGAACCGCCGCACTCATAACGTTTATAACCTTTCATTATATCCTGCTCGCAAGTTACTTATGCCTCGCAGGACAATTCGGCTTACTGGAGAGCCTTTACTGTTGAATATGACTGCTATCGAAAACAAATGCACGAATGTCGTACCTGCTAGATTCGATTACGGACAAAATTACCAAACGATACCCGCACGACTTGCAGTTGAGAATTCGCATTGCGAGAAATACGTGGTCTATCCAATAAATACGCGAACTGGTGCAATCTGACGGCCATGACGCGGACCCGCCCACCAACGGCACTAGTGGGCTGATACCCAATGAGCCGTCTGTGCTACTGGCGGATTGTCGAGCTGTGAGTATGGTGCTCGTTATCTTAGTTTATGTTGTCCTTGTTTTTAGTGTTTGCCGAAAGTGGCAATTGACGTAATCACGGAGCAACGAATCAACATCAAGTTTTTTCGTGAAGTGCGGTGAAATTTATCAAGAAATAACTGAAATGTTGACCGCTGTTTACGGCGATAATGCTCTGAAGAAAACATCCATTTTCAAGTGGACTAAGCGTTTTAAAGATGGCCGACAAAGACGCCACGGATGATGTAAGGCCGGGACGACGACCTCCAACCACCTGAGTTGACAACAACATTGATCGTGTGCGGTCCATTGTCCTTACCGATCGTCGAAAAACTGTCCAAATAATAGCTGATGAACTGAATTTAGGAGAATCAACAGTGCCCACACTATTTAAACCGGACATGGTGGATGGATCCTTCCCCATGACAATGCACCTGCACAGCATTCAGCATTGATTGTTCGCCAGTTTCTGGCAAAAAAAATCAATCGCCAGCTTAGATCATCTTCCTTAATCACCAGATCTCGCCCCCTGCAACTTTTTTCCTATTCCCAAAATGCACAAATGTGATTATGGGACATCACTGGGAAGATGTGGACACAATAAAGCAAGAAACGACGAGAAAACTAAAGAGCCCAACTGCCGAGGACTTCCAAGGGTGCTTTAAACAGTGGAATTCAAGAAAATGGAATAAGTGTATTGCAACGAATGGAGAGTACTTTGAAGGGGACCAAATCGATGTAGACTAAATTTTGCAAAATAAAGTTTTTATGGCCTCAGTTCGCGTATTTATTGGATAGGGTAGTAAACGGGATAAGCGGAGTTCTTCTTCTTGCCGCCATCGTCAAAGAATACATCAGAACTCTTGAGTGAGTATCGAGGAATCTGTCCGAATGAAGGGTCGGGCAGTCAGTCTCATGTAAATATCACCATATTGGACTGAATGTCTCGCAGTAGACTTCTCTCGCAGTTTTGACCAAGGGCGACACCTATGCTCGGCCTTGACTACAGATCAGGAGGTTAAATAGTTAGCTCAGGATAGTTAAATATTCACTCAAGGGTGAAAAAATGAACACAAATTCCTTCGCTTCATTCCTCGATTCGGAGAGGTGTACATTTCACATTCCTAAAAAAAAACAACAATTACGTATTAATGAAAGAAAAAAATTATAGTTCTTGGACTACACCAGCGATTTTTCATTAAGTGTGATCGTTACTTGATGGTAGGCATAGCAGTTTCGAACCGACAGTAAATAAAACCACACATACGAAATATGATTCCTTTGAGGATATTAGGCATCATATTTTCAGTCGCGAGTGGCAATGAATGTAAAAATATTGGCCCATTTTGTTTCAGATACTGGCTTTTGTGTTCTCCCGTCAAAACTTGGGTCAATCCGTATAGCATATAGGCGTCCGCCCCTAAAGGCTCATCCGATTCCACTTTAAAACCCCGTCCCGGGGACGCAGTTTGCATTGCTATGTGATATATGAGGTTTCGAATTGGGTTCAAGGAGCTCTAATACTAACTCAGCCGTCGTCGAAGGACCTCCAGAATCTTATTTACCATTCCAAAATGCCAGCAAAGCGTTAACAAAGCTGCCGATGTGTAAGGAACCAAATGAATGTCGGATGTTCTCATCACATTCAATATTTCCGTCAAAAAAGGATTAAAACTTGCACATCGTACTTTGGAAAATACGTCGAGAGGAAAACAAATAGAGGTAATACATGAAGGGACCTGTTGAGTACAGATCGAGTGCTTCTTACACAGCTTCCGGAAAAATTTGCCGTAGGACGGCCGTTAAACAGCGTCTTTCCAACCTCCTGCTTTCCCTCGCGAACTCCGTCGCAATGAGGTGAAGCTCGTGGAATATTAACGACGTGATTGCCCTCGACAAAGGCTATTGCACCGATTGTGACATTGATATCGGTATGCCAAGGGTCAAAATTTCCATTATATTTGTCGCCGCGAGCTAATTTAATCAGATAGCATCTCGATGGGGAGATAAACAAATAAAGGATCATCACACAAAACAACCAATTAAAACGATATATGGACTCATTCACGAGTCAAGCAACATGCAATTGAACACTTGAGCGCATGCCTTATAGGGGGGGGGGGACAACGTTCGGATTTATTTTGAACAGAGGTCGGAATAGTAGTGGCCGTCACCCCTTCCAAATATCAACGAAAATCGAAAGCCTCATTCCACTTTATACATATAATTAAACCCCGAAAACTATTATTTCCACTATTTTGCAAGGAAATATGCTTTTAAACCTCCTTTCCTTCTTTCTAGATTTTACACATGTACATAAATTTTATACAATTGAAAAAATATATTTTTAGGATATCCCTCCGAATGTTTAGCATGCTAAAACCATTATTTGTTTGCGTTCCCAGCAGAGAATACGTTTAGGAGTTGATTAAAAATTATCATTTCATTCCATATTTGAACAAGGAGAACAAATTTAACATTAACACATTTTCACATTCGAAACATGTACACCGTAAACGAAGAAAATCCGAAAAAAATAGTATAACGAAATGCAGATTAAGGGAAAAATGAAAAATGTTTTTTTTTCCAGAGTTCAAAACGAAGAGGGTCCCAAGCTCGTATTCGCTTAACGCCAAAATGAACTAAGCTAAACTATATCAGTAAGTTGTTAAATACCTAGTACATTAACATGCGAAATAATATTTAAATAGTTTCCCTATGGAACCAATGCGCATTTTATATAAAAGAAAGATACATGGAAATCAACTAGGAAAATTAAACCAGTTAACTATTGATTCGCTAATATTATGACAACTGTCAACACTGAAGACATTTAAAAAATCTAAGTAAACTTACAGTTTTGACATCTAGCATGATGTTTTTTATTTTCCTCACGCCAACACTTAATGTCAACATCTCCGTCCTGGTAATTGAAAAGAATAATAAATTTCACTAAACACGAATACATTGCCACTGTTTTCCATGACTTCCTTTTCATGCATGACCGAAAAATAAATTCATGGGTGCGTGTTACGAAAAAAAAAACACTTTACATGTATTACGGAAGAATATTAATGAAAATTATGAAATTCAGAACTGCCACATTAAACAGGTAAATATTAGTTAATTAAGTTTTCCTCCGAAAAAAATGAGAATGTCTTTCCCAGTGATTATAGCCTAAAGGAACGGGCGTTACTGCACGGTTTATTAAACGAGAGACCATGTTCTCGAAGCTATAAAAAGGCCTTGGAAAAATGATTACGTAAACGTAGTTCAAAGCATTCAAATAGAAAGATCACTAAATAAACTCGGGAGGGAATGTCAAACCTCAAATGAGAACTTTGGGCATTCCGCTATCGTGTAAATTGGAAAGTGAAACCGTGTGGAAAGCCATGTGTCGTCGAGAACGCGAAGGAAACACCCTGAACGTAATTCGGAATATGTCCTGAGGCTAATTCAGTTCATGAGTCTAATCCCAATTCATTCAAATCTACTTTCACCCACCCACCGCGGCGGCGCTGACTGTGAGGAGTTCGCACGTGTAGCCCTCGGGATATTTTTAACCCTTGACGTCTTAACTCATTCAAAATAATAATTCGGGATTTATTCGGCATTGCTGCAGTAAAGGGAGAAAACCTTTCTTTCTCGATTGAAACACACACAGAAAGCTACGTCAATGCATTAAGAGATAATGAATGCTGCATGTTACAGGGGTGTCTCTGGGATTTTGAGCGAAAGTCAATGCTAAAACATTACGACATTAAAATATTTCTACATTTAATTCAGCGCCTGGAAAAACTTGTCACTTGGAAGCACACTCCAGTCAACCTGGAGGAAAAAGACCAATTTACCAGCAATCACCCATTTTCATAGACTGTAGGCAAATAAGCCGTCATTTTTATTAGAAGTTATATTATTTCAGCAGGCAAAAGATTCTGGGGGATAATCGCGGAAGTCATGAATAAATCGAAATAAAATAGCTCCTCCATTAATCCTCTAATTACATTAAAATTCGACTCTTAGAAGATAAACAAAGTGTTATGAATACTACATCTATTACAATACCTAAGACCATAAAAATAAAAGCATTACTCAAAAAAATAAACAATATCAGAAAATATTTCTACCAACTGATTTCCACTTTGTAAACGAAAAGGTCCGATTCATATGTTTTACGGATGTCTTTTCATTTTTTTTTCAATACTCCTAACCAATAGACGAGAAGTTATTGGAGAAGAAATATTCTTTAAGATTGAATAAGAGTGAGACGGAAGATAATAGCAGTTACGCCAACGTATCGGCAAAAATATCGGTATTACATTGGGGTCGTTATTTATACACATCAATAAGCAATTCAAGAGTTTAAAAGTAAAATGAAGGTATTTTTTGAGCAGTCCCTCGATGACAAATCTAGTACCTCAATGCCTTTTGGCTAAAGGTACAGATTATATTTCCAAAACAATGCCACTATATGAGGCGTCAGATACCTATTGCTCCGTAAGAGGCGTTCATTTGGTTATCACATGAACGAATGCATTACTAATGGGTTTAGAAATAACACCATTTTCACCCCATGCATTATCATATATATTAAGCAAAGAAGCAATCAAAAGACCAAGTCCTACGTGATATAGACTTCCGAGTCCTCGCTGCTGCATAGGTCCCCAATTATGGGTTCTAGCTCAAGTTTTTCTTAACATCTCGCCACAACTGTATGAAAGCGTTGTTCTTCAACCACTATCGACGCTCCAAAGGTTCGCCTTCGCGTATTTCTTGCTTGTACTTATCACACATCGTTACAATCTCAAAAGTATCCATATAAACATAACACAATATAAACCTAACACCACAACATAACATCTTTCTTCCTTCGTTAGTACGAACGTATAGTTCGGTTTATTGACATGGGCACTAAAATTAGAGAGCCACAAATGGTGAAAGTGAGTTACGATGACCGATTGGCCGCGTCTATGATCAAGGATCGGTGATGGAACCTGGCGCCACGACGCAGCGGTCTCTCTCCACAGAGAAGCACAACATATTAATACAAATATATACATATGTATATATATACATATATATATATATATATATATATGTATATATATATATATGTATATATATATGCTTTTGTAGACGTAACACGGAAGTGCCGAATAGTACAATACACACTAACACAATATAGAAACAAAAAAAGAACACTAAATAGAGTGTGAGTGTTCTTCTTTTTTTGTGTTTCTATAATGTGTATTACTGTGTATTGTGTACATATATATATATATATATATATATATATATATATATATATATATACATATACTCATATATACAGAAACATATATAAGGAAAAGGGATAGGAACACGTATAAAGGACGAACACAATAGAGGTGGGGAAGGCGGAATCGAACGGATCACAAGAGTAAAAATATTTCCTCAACCGGGACTCGAACACCGGATCTTTCCACTTGCCGGGCGGATGCTCTTAACCACTTGAGCTATGATATCGAGGATATGTAATTTACCCTGAGATCCGTGGGTCTTATATGTCGCCAAGCGCCCCGATTCTTTAGCCAAGAGATGGCGTCAGGGGGCTGACTGACTGACTGAAAGATTGAGGAAACCACCTCAATTATCATTCCCAAGATTTAAATGATGGACAAAACAGAGATTTTGAGTCCTGGGAACTACGGGGCTCGGCCCAATCGGCCGTGTGTCGTGCCCGGCAGCGGGGGAGGTATGGCTTCCGCGGTCGTCATCCTACGAAACCCTTGGAAGGGAAAACCGGTAGCAGCAGGGTATAAGACGCAGGAGAAGAAGACCACATTAGTTAGAATAGGTACGTGGAATGTTAGGACAGTGATGAGGACAGGGAAATTGGAGAATGTTAAGCAAGAGATGGGAAGGGGGAAAATAGATATTTTAGGTCTATGCGAGGTGAGATGGAAGGATTGCGGGGATTACTGGAGTGATAATTATATCATAATATACAGCGGCGGAAACGAGAGCCAACGAGGGGTTGCCATAGTATTACATCAAGAAGTAGGAATAAGCATAGTCAACATAGAACAGGTAACGGATAGAATATTACTTGTAGAGATAGAAACAGAACCGACGAACTTGGTTATTATTCAGGTATACATGCCACCGAGCAACCATAAGGAAGAAGTGGTCGATAGGATATACTGTACGATCAGTTACAGGGCATAATCGCGTATGTTCCTGCAGGGAAACATTTGATAGTGATGGGGGATTAAAAATGCGACGATAGGCGAAGGAAGAGATGGTGATGAGGTGGGGGACTACGGTTTAGGCACGAGGAATGACCGCGGGGAGAAAGCAGTTGAGTCCTGCAGGAGACATGGGTTAGTTATCACCAATACATGGTTTAGACCCGCAAAATACGCATTTATACATGGAAAATGCATGGTGACTCAGAAAGGTATCAGCTAGATTATGTTCTGGTTAGACACAGGTTTAGGAACAATGTGATAAATTCGCACAGCTTCCCGGGAGCGGATGCGGACTTTGATCACGATTTAGTTGTTATGAAATGTAGCGTCGGTTTCAAAAAGACAAGGCAGGGGCGGCGGGTTAGAAAATGGAATGTAGAAGCATACAATGGATTGAAAAGGAAGGAGTACCAACAGGCTGTAGAAGAAGTTATGGAGGATGGTAAAGAGCTGAGTACTATCAAAGCAAAATGGGAAAGTATCAAGAAAGGGTTATCGAAAGCCGTAAAACACATTATTGGAACCCTTAACGCGTAAAGGAATAGGAAACCATAGATCACGGATGAGATGATTACAAAGATGGATGAGAGGAGAAAATGGAAGAATGTAAATACAGAGATAGGCATAATGAAGTACAAAGAGTTAAACAAAAAATTGAGGCGGGTAATAAATAAGGAAAAGAAGCATGGTGGAAGACGCAGTGTAAGGATATGGAAAGTTCGCAGAGGAAGGGTGAAATTGGTTCGCAGTACAGCAGAGTTAAATCGTTATCGGTAAGTAAGAGAGGAAGGTCTATGCTAACAGTTAGAGATAAGGCGGGTAAGGTAATAGTTGACGCAGGAAAGATCCAGGAGAGATGGAAGGAGTATATAGAAGAACTGTATAGTAAAGAACTTCGACCAACAAAGTTAGAAATTGAAAAAGAATATGAAGTGGAGGAAGATAGCTTAGGTCCAGGCATACTAGACAATGAGATAGAAAGGGCATTAAGGGAGATGAAACTAAATAAGGCCTAAACTAAAAAGATGAGATAGAAGGGGAACTATTGAAAGGTTTGGGAAAATGTGGCAGGAAGAGGCTATATGGGCTGATCCGTAGTATTTATGAGGAAGGAATCTGGCCGGTAGACTTTGTGAGATCAATTTTGGTTCCTATTCCGAAAAAGTTAAAGGCTACATCTTGTGAGGACTAGAGGACAATAAGTTTTATATCCCATGCAACTAAAGTTGTTCCTGGAATCATCAACAGAGGGTTAGAGAGTAGGGCAAATGATTACTTAGGGGATGACCAGTTTGAGTTTAGGAAGGGGAGAGGTACGCGTGATGCCATTGCGGTAATGAGATTATCAATCAAGAGGAATATAGAATACAACCAGGAGGTATATCCCTGTTTCGTAGATTTATAAAAAGCGTTTGATAGAGTGAATTGGGAGAAACTAATATATGCGTATATTGTAGAAAATAGGAATAGATTGGCAGGAAAGGAGGCTAATCCGCGACCTGTATATGTCTCAGACTGCTCAGGTGCGAGTGGGGAACGGGGAGTCCGGATGGGCAGTGTTGGTAAGAGGTGTAAGGCAGGGTTGCCCATTATCACCGCTGCTGTTCAACCTGTATGCAGAGGAAATGATTAAAGAGGCATGGGAAGAACTGGAGGTAGGAATGAAAGTGGGGGGGGGGGGAATTCGTAAAATCAGTTAGGTTTGCTGAGGACCAAGCTTTAGTTTGTCAGTCAGCCATGGGGTTGTAAGCATTGCTGAGTGAATTTGAAATTCAGTGTCACAAGTATGGGATGAGAATCAATATTGATAAAACAAAGGTTATGCGATTTTCAAGAAAGAAAAAGGTTAAGCTAAACCTTTAAATAGGAGGGCAAAAACTAGAACAGGTAGAACAGTTACCGTATCTCGGAAGAGTTTAGGACCAACACGGTCAAAGTAGTAAGGACGTAAGGAGAAGAATTGCGCTAGGCAAAGAGGCTTTTACAAGGAGGAGGGACGTTGAGTAAGGATGTTAGGAAAAGACTCGTAAAAACTTTGATTGGAACGTAGCTATGTACAGCGCGGAAACGTGGTCTTTGAAGCGTGGGGATAGACGTAGACTGGAGGCTTTTGAAATGTGGGTGTGGAGAAGAATGGAGGTGAAATGGACAGAGAATAAAACAAATGAAGAAGTACTTGGCATGGTGGGCGAAGAGAGGAGTTTGTTGGGAGCAATCCTATGGAGGCAGGAAAAGTGGATGATGAAGGGGGATGCTGACCGGCAGTGGGATGTTGAAGACTGTAATAGAGGGGAGAATGTTGTGCAAACAAAGAAACAGCAGGAACAGGATAGGGATATTGGACGGGATGAAGGGAGAAAGAAAATACTAAAGAGATGAAGGGGGACTTGATTTAGAGTAGGATACTGGATTTTGTGTTTTGTTAGGAGTCACACAATATTTATTCAGTAGCTGTGCCCATCCAAATACCTACCTTAACCGGTAGATTACCTAATATATATATATATATATATATATATATATATATATATATATATATATATATATATATATATATATATAAAACAATGAAACTTACGAGTACAACTAAAACGCAAATTTGAAGTCCGTAGCGAGTTTTTCATGTCGTCGAGTGATATATTTGTGATCGTGAGAAGCTACTGTCTGTAATATCGGATCAAGTTATGAACGTTGAACCAATATGGTATCAACAATATAGGATCGGCTCACGATTGAATATTATTTATAGAGATTTTCATACTTCGAACGCATGGAACGCAATGTATTTGAACGTACCACCAGCCGATCATCCAGTGCCCTCTACATCCATTTCGTTGTTTTTCCATCTGCCATTAAAGCGAGTTACCGCCGCAGTGGCATGCAAACTCGGAATGACCACCCCGACTCGATTCTTCAAGGTAGCCCTTCTTGTTCGCCACAGGCATGGCCCGGGGAGGCGGGAGTCGAAGCGGATCGAGGGTGAGGTGTGAGAGCAGGAGGAGATGCCGGCAGCGGATAAACATCGCGACGCTCCTGCTGCTGCTGTCGTGGGGCGTGGGCGGGGGAGTGGCCATGCCAGGGGGCCTGGCGCCCCCGCCGCCACAGTTCCAGGACCCCGCGTCCCTCCAGAACTGGGACGAGGTCGCCGTCGCCGAAATCAGGGAGCACCTTGCCAACGCGGATCCGGTGAGTGCGACCACCGGGCCCACACCCACCCTCGCCTAAAACTTACGCCCATTCACGAATGTTAAATGGAAAGTAAATTACCAATGCATCTACGAGTATGGGGCCTCACTGCATTCTCAATACTGACAAAAGTGCCAGGGTCCGATTCCAGCCGGCACACTCGGCTGGAATCAAGCCGTTTAATTTTTTCGATACCAGTTGTTTGCAATTGGCAGAGATAAACGAACCGTTCTTCCCTTCCCTGAGAATGCCTGAAATTTAAATACCCCGTCGAAATTAGCATTAAGTGAAGTCTACTGTAATGAAAATGAGAGAATAATAAGGCAAACATTTCATTATAAGTGGGGAATGTAATTATAACTTCCAAGAGATACACAATTTTCATATTTTAACGAGCAGAGCCGAATTTGAAAGCAAAACTATTAACTTTAACCCGTTGCTTCAGGAAAATTTTCGTCTATACTAAACAAGCACTTCGTCTTAAGGTTACTTAGAACAATACATGTGTCATCATTTTTTTTTAATTTACCGATTAAAATCTTCCATCCGTAATAAAAAATTAGAATAACGAAAACGGGTATAATACGTTGTGTAAATAGCTTCTCCTTGAATCCCTGGATTTAACTGGGAAGAGGAGGAGGCTTTCAGGCAATGAACAGTACCCCGACCGTGTGACAGCCGAAATAAACCAAAGTGCGTGAGATCAAACAATTTAAATTTCTGCGACACTGCGACTCGCTCTAAAAATATCGATGAGTCTTTCCTTCAGGGACGTGTATTT
This sequence comes from Hetaerina americana, assembly GCF_022747635.1. NCBI lineage: Eukaryota > Metazoa > Arthropoda > Insecta > Odonata > Calopterygidae > Hetaerina > Hetaerina americana. The sequence continues at coordinate 1,080,278 of NW_027286985.1, read as the reverse complement.
TGAACTGCAAGTGACATCAACTGATGGCGAAACGACCACATACGAGGAATTTAATCTGCGGAGATACGTGTGTTTTCGCTCGCGCGAAAACGAAAACGGAATATGTAAGTGAGATTGAGTAGATGATGAGTTCGCGACAAGCAACTCGGGAGGAAGGCAAGAAGATAAACGATGCTTGAACTCCTCGCTTAGCAACTCCCGCAAGCGTCAACATAAAAAAGCCGAATCGCGCATTTTTCAAAGATGTCGATGACTTCATAACAATTGGATTGATCCAGACTAGTCCTGTTCCATCTGGTTTCTCCAGCAAAAACCTTGCCTTCGAGCATTCATTTTCACACGACCGATACGAGGTACATAAACCTTTTTAGATAAGTTAGTTTTAGCAGTGCATTGCGGGGTTAAATTTACGACCTTCCTCCTAAACCCTGATACAGTATAGGCTAAACACCAATAGTGGCTTAAACCTCCTTTGAGGGACAAAAAAGGTGTCGGTAAGATGCCAATTCCAGAGCAGAATGATGTAGATATTACGACCAAAGAAGTTGAAGCATTTATTTATCATGATGTGAAACTAGGATTGCTGGAAAGAGCATCGCTCGTATTTAGATTGCTCAGTTATTACCAAAATGTGGTAACGGTGGCCGAAAGCTTGTGATGACCGAGCGAATGCACATTATGGCCGCGTACAACGCCCATAAATTTTAATCTCAATTTCTCACTCAAATATCCACAATCTTGAGTATTACTAGAGAACGCTACACTAATATCTGCAATCGTTTCAACGTTTAATAATAGGTATTAACATAATTAATATAATCCTGAGAATATTGATAAGATCCTTCCAAACCGGAAGAGTCGATATACTCTTCCAAAATTTTATCGCCATATCCGTAAATATAGACGTAAATCGTGAGGAGTGACTCAGAAATGAACATCCTGCACAGGGACACGAACATCACTCTGCCATAAGTAGACTTTTAAGTTTTTCTCCACATCTAGAGCAAAGCCAGCATACAGAAATGACAACACAGGAATAGTAAAAAAAATACGACTACATAAACGCACTGAAGTAAGAAAAAACAATGCATCTTTCCACTAAAAATGTTTTGTTCGGTACAACTAGTTAAGACGCATCGGCGTTATCCTCAGGTACCTAAGGATGACGCCGATACTTCTCAACTAATTGTACCGAATAAAACATTGAGTGGAAAGATACCTTTGCGTTTTTATTTCAGTTGATAGTGGATTTCCACAAAGTAAAGCCTGAAAATATCGAATAAGAAAACGAGCAGTTTCTCGAGGTGAGCACGAAACAGCAATAAACCCACCTATCCGATTAAATTTCATTTTCTTATAGACAAGACGGCTATACAACTCTTTTGTTCTCTTTATCAATAAAAAAAGAGATGAAATACTGTTTATCACGATTGTTTTCATCATTATTGAAGAAGGACGGTGCAATAAGACGAGGTTTCATATAAACTCCCTTGTAAATGGCTAAATAAACCGAGTAGGACGGAATGAAGGCTAAAGAAGAAATTTTTCAATTAGGGAGGGAATGAAAGGGTGTATATGTGAAACAGAGACAGTACTAAGTGCGGGAAAAATACTGATAAAATATACGCTCCGAAGAAACATTATCAAAAAGGTAAACGAATAAAGGAGGGAAATCAAGCATTTACTTCGGTACAAAATAGAGGCGAGGAGATATCAGATACGGGCAATGATGGGCGAGAAAGTGCGTCAGACGAGTACTTCTCTTAGGAACGCAAAGCAGAACTTATTTCCACGCAAAACCTTTCATATTTATATCATTCCCTTAGGTAGGATAACGCCATGACTTCACCCCGTTCAATCCTCAATGCAGTATGGGTGGATAAACCACAGAAAATTTAAAGATATAGTCAATTCTCATAGAATGAGAAAGTGAGGAACCTTCTTTATAATCGCCATCATGATGGATTATCGATCCAAATATTGGCTTGAGCAGTACCTAAGCTCTCCCGGGGTTCCCGTTAACCCCATACATACTTTCACGGTTCCTTGTCAGCACTCTCCCAACACTGGCTTCTCTTTTCAACCACTTGGCTTTCCTTTATGCTCCCTCCGGTAGTGATTGAATCCATTACGCATTTCGTGTAAACGAGTAGAAGAGAGAATATCGCATAAAAGAAAAACTCGATATATCTTTTATAAATTCATTATTAGTTTTACGAGTACAGCAGCAATAAACCTCAAGCCTTGAAATTTTATAAATTGAGTAGCTTCAGTAGGCGTGATGTGGTGGAAGTCAAACATAATGAATAACTGATTGAAGCACTTTTCCACTCGTGAAAAAGTGCTTCAATCAGTTATTCATTATGTCGCCATTCGTCTATTGTTGGTTTTTTGCACATCTGAGGCGTCTAATTTAACCTCATACGGAATATTCTTCCTCATCATTTCCCATCCTTCATATAGTAGTTCCAGTTCCCTATTTCGCCTACTTCAGTTTACTCCAACGCCAATAAGAGTTTCACCGCTACCACTGCGAGAATCGTCTGCTTTTGATCCAAGCTTAGTGACGGATCACCCGGTGTCATACGCTATGGATTTTCCTTTGAAGAAGACACAATGCACTTCTTTCAGTCTACTCTAATCCATGCTCCATTTTGGCTAATTTCACTGGTAAAAATTAAAAATTACTAATTCAATATATTATTCTTTCGTAACACCCTTCCTCGGTTCTTTCATTTGAAAATTTTCTCTATTTTCAATTATGCCCAATATATTTGTGATCCGTTATTTTATTTTCACATATTCCTCCGGGGTAATCATTCCTCTGGGGCTTCCGGTACTCCAGTATTTGCTATCTTGCCATATTTCGTGAACTTACTGGGTGTGATTAATTAATATTCTTTCTCCAAGGCCAGTTCCGGTTTAGTATATTTTTCCCTGTGTCCTTAGGGTTATGAATTAAGTAAGCACTCCCATGCTCACTAAAACCAAAATACTGCGTAACCCTTGGGTATACAGGACCTGTATATGTAGACCTCTCGATTCCTAAACCATTACTGAACAAGAGATGTATTCAAAACGATATCCTCTTGCCCCCAAAAATACTAGAAGTGAATTTTCCTCGGGCGTCGATTTCCAAAACAGTTTTGTCACAGCTTAATATATAATGTTGGTGCGACGCATATTTGAAAAGGGCCGTTTTATATTTATAAACTGAAGGGTCAGAATAAAATTGTACGCATTGCAAAGCCATCTATTGATTGTTCCTAAACCCACCGATGTTATCACTTTGATTCAATAGTCGTTTCGGTGAAGGCATATAATAATGTCCGCGAAAATCGCCGCTCGCTCGCCAGTTGCGAAGTGTGATTCGATTTTTGCGAGCAGAAGGATCATCAGCTGTCCAAATTCACGGGAGTTGTGAATAGTTTATGGATCTACAGTAATGAGGGAAGTAAAGGTTAGACCTAAATGGTGTCGAGACTTCTAAAACTTACCACCCAGTATCCAGAAAGTCGTTCAACGAATGGACCGCGATCTGATCGACGATTGATGCTCTGGCTAACAAATCTCCTCTTTTTGGACGCAACGGCATTTACACGATTGTTACGGAAAAGCCCGAATATCACAAATTGTGCTCAAGGTGGGCACCAAAAATGTTTACCGACCAACACAAAGAGCAAGGAATGTTGAAGGGAGGAGCGGGTTTGGACCGCTATCGCCGATAGTGCCGACCTAGCGACTATAGTATTTCCTTGCACAAACAGCGGCTTTGTGGACAACGGTTTGGAGATGACTAGGAATTCAAGACCTCCGCTGCCAATTGGTCCAATTCCCAGGCGGCGAACTTCTTAGCTGAGGAATTACTGAGGCTGGGAAAACGTTACGAAAAATGCTTGGAAGCGAACAGCGTCCATGCAGAAAAGTGAAGTGCGTTTGTAGGGAAATAAATCCGTCGAACAAATACATTTTTTAAAGAATGGAACGGCCATTTCTCTCCGAATATGCTGCGTAAAAAAACATTAATTTTCTACTCTTAAATTCCATTTAATTTCTTTCGCTCATTTTAATACTGAACCTCATGCAACATTTTTGCCCATTTCCTAAGGGCTATCACATAATCTTCTCCTTTTACATTTTTATTACTTCCAAGATATTACACGCACGCGTCTTCGCCTTGTCACTCTAGCCTGAGCCGCACCCATAGAAGCACACGTGCACGGAAGCGTACTTACATGAAATCTTTATTATGAGCATGGGGAGGGATTCTTTCACCGTCTTGTAGGAATCCCTTCACTCGTACTACAACACTCGTGCAGCGATATCTTCACTCCAAGATTTCCATTTCTGAGCGCTAAGTGAACTATTCTATAGTCGCAGTCTCCCATTCGTGTCATTTCATTTTACTTAAACCTAAGATGTAAAAGCCCACATTTTCTTAAGTTAGTACGTAACCAGACGTTTAAGGTCTTAAAACCCAAATTGATCGACATACACAAATAATTTACATAATCCACCAATATGAATGGAATAGATTAACTAAGAATGCTCACTCGAGAGGGATCAATCACACTGATTTTAAATCCACAAAAGCAAAAGAGGCGTTTCTAGGCATATGATTGAGCAGCTTAACTATTAAAAGAATCGCCGGTGAGGGCATGTTTCATCCCGACCAAAGATAATCGAGGACCGATGGCCCAACTTGCTGGTTTTTAACTGAAGGGGCTATAAAAAGTTCCGATTATATTATTTTTTCTATTTAATTTTAAGAGAAAAAAGGAAGCCATAATTAGTACTATTACGCTTCAGCATAAATCCCCGAGAACGTCTCTCATTTGGGAATCACGCCGGTGCAGTATTCCTGCGTCAACCGTGGGTCTAAAGTTTCAAATTCCCTTCAAATTCATTTTTCTCACTTGTCATAATTTGGTGCACGAGACGGAGGCTGTAATTCCCCCTTCCCCCTTTGCAGCAAGAGAGAGAGCAGAGGATGGCGATGCTGTACCAACTGATCAAGCAGTACATGGCGGAGGCGGGAGCCGCGGGGGATGCGGGGGAGACGCGGATGGCCATTCCGCCGCCGCTCCTTCACAGCGCCGGCGGGGGCCTGAGGGCACATCCTGGTCACCAGCTGGCGGGCGCTGGAGGGCTGGTGGCCGGCGGCGTGGAGGAGGGCGCCGACGAGGACCTCTTGCTGGGGGAGGAGATCAAGCCCAAGAGGGTGTCCTCCGCCTGTGAGTCCCCCGCACCCAGTCAAGCGACGCTCCCTCCCTAGAGCAGCCAGCTCCCCCTTAATGCTCAACACACTGCGACTGCTTTATTAATATGATTTGAAATAATATGATGAATAATACGCCTAAATGATTTGAATATAAGTTCGATTTTAAGAAATATTCCAAAGCGTTGGTGCCAACGTCAAAGCCAGTGAGTGGAGAACTCGTGGCGTAGCAGAGTTAGTGACCGAAGGGAAGATAGAACTGAATAAATGGAGGATGAGAATTAAACACTCGTCCCTAAATACATTTCAACCGGCTGCACGATAAAGAATTAGATTGAAACATTAAAATAGAAAAAAATGAGAAGTAAATCAGGAAATTCATACCATACGAAAAATATACGTGTACAACTGCGATGATGTACTTCTGAATCTCCAACCAACTGAAGAACATTCACCAACGATGGCCCACGCTTCCCGCCCTCCGTTCAAAAAGAGAAGTGCGATGCAATGTTAATGAAACTATGAATATTGCTATCCCACATTTTGGTTCGTCACCCGAGCTTTCTTCTATTTTCCCTCTGACGGAAGTATTGAGCCAATCATTCTTAATTAGCGACAAATCTGTCACATTATTATGACAAAATATAGTTTCATCCATCCGTGATGATTAATATACTTTGCCTGTTTAATATAGCCTCTAGAAATAAAAAAAATATTCCTAAATTTACTAACCAAAAAGCGGTAAAACATTCGCCGAGCACTTCAAACAGAAGCCTCTTTCGAGGAAAATACTCCTATAGGACCCTAAAAATTTCTCGTAGCACACATGATTGACCTGCTAAGGTAAATGAAGTGAATAATAGCCTCTGCACACACTCTTAGGTCATGACAGAAAAAAAATGCATGCCTTTTCCATGATTAAAAGCATAAAGTTAAATTCCAAGCACTGAGGCGCGGGAGTATTCTTATGATGGAAAACAGGGTCCCAGGTCGAATTATTGTTAGAATTAATAGAACTCTACCAAATGTCCTGGCAAGACTAGAAATAAGAAGTGGATAAAATCTAACCTTAAATCGAAAGGAACCACTGACTCTATCTTGGATTAGGATTGAATAATTGAGGCGTTGTATTGAACAACTGCTCTCGCAGAAAAAGAACATTTGCGTAATATGCGGAAAAAAATGTAATTATACTTGTAGAAACACTCTGGGTGACCTAACCAAAATTGCCATTGTGATCTGCACGGACTTAAATACTAAAAGAGTCCCGTATTTTTCTCCACAGATATGTCCCTCTGCCACTTCAAGATATGCAACATGGGAAGGAAGAGGAACTACCGCAACCAGTGGGGGCGAGTTTAGATGAGCTATGCTTTGGAGAAAATGTTTCACCGGATCACCCGCTCCGAATGTTACACCGAATCCTCTCGCCAGACCCGAGTGAAGTTAATCTGCCCTAACACCATACACCCTTAGAGTTTCCACGACCTGGACGCCGGTTCTTATCCCCCAGAACAATATCTTCCCGCATCCCCACATTTGGTTCGTCCGGTCTCCTTGGAGATAGAGATTCAGAGGAGGAAGGGATAGGAGGATGAAGAGAGAGAGAGAGAAAATCGTGACCACACGAGGGGACATGGAGGAGAAAAGATTCATTGGCGAAAATATGGAGGAGGAGATAAAGAGGCTGATATTGCGTGCCCTTACCCTCTGACCCAGAGACTCAAAAGCCCATTAAAAACGATTTTCCTCTCGCACGAACCTCCTCTTCCTCCCCCCTGCCCACCAGCCAATCCCCTCCCACCCCCACCCCCTATAGATCCGACCAACAAAGTCAACAACCTAAACGTCCGGACGGTCTCAACAAATCCAGTCGAATTTCTTCAGGGGATCTTGCCAACCTTCCGGCTTCCATCTCCCCAACCGTCGCAAGACGACCCTGCATTTTCGATTGGAAAAAGAAACCCGACTCGAAAAATTAAATTCATTCTAGATTTAAGAAATATTAAAAATTGCAAACACGGGAGTAACGAATGGGGGGGGAAGGGGGGGGAAGAATCGGGGGAACATCATTGGTGCGTTTACACAAATTTACCCATTATCAAATTCAAAATTGTTGGAAGCCAAAATAATTGGGTGGGAAACTAGACACGAAGCAGAAGTATTGGGTAAACTCGGAAAATTCAAAACCCCCACGTCGTCCCCAAAAAGTGATGTGACGCCCTGGATATCCCCGGAGATGTTGAAAAAGCTTCGCCGAGAGAAAGACCTTCCCTGCGCGAACTTTATCTCCTCTATTCTCCACGGAAGGCCCCGAAGATGTGGAATCTTTTCCTTCCCTTTACTGTATTTCCGGCAGTTTTAATGTCTTTCATCTTCTTTTTGTTTCCAAATTACACCGAAGACGGCTCGGAGTGTCGAGATTGATAAAGAGAGATTCTGTCAATACATCTTAGTGATATTAAGTATATAGATTGCATATGAAATACAGAATAGATTGTAATGCAAATAAATTTCAATGTTAAATTATTGATTTTTACAGTATGCGTGTTCGTCCACATTGGTTATTATTAAATCGTTAAGGAGAACAAAATGAACGCAAAGCAATTGAGCGCACGATAGTATTATTTTCTTATTTTTTTAGCCTTGCTTGCTTTTTCTGATGCTAAATTAATATGCTAACTTATACATTATTATATATTTTAAAGAATAAGAATACTTAATTATGATATGCATTTCTTTTTGTTTAATATGAAGAATAAATATTTTTTTACGCATCTTTTGGTTCAGTTGTTCTCACTTTCATCTGATTTTATTTATTTATCGCATATATATATATATATACATATATATATGTATGTATGTATGTATGTATGTGTATGTATATATATATATATGTATGTATGTATGTGTATGTATATATATATATATATATATATATATATATATATATATATATATATATATACCGTATTATTAATAACGCTTACATAAAAAGTATTTAAATATATCAAAAACACATTTGGGAATACACAACAAACTCTAAAAGCCGCCATTTACAATCATACTTTTTGTCACATTATTCAAGTATTCACATTAAATTTTTTTCAAGAATTACTCACAAAATTGATATAATGGGTTTGGTCATGAAAATTATTTTTTAAATTATAATTTACAAAAAAAGAAAGAGCGAAAACATTGATGGAATATGGCCTATCACAGACACGGAGACAGTGATTTCACTGGTAAATAACTAACATGTGGTGAATAATGGCCCTCAAATAACTTTAAAATTAATTTGAAGCAAAAATATGGTTAACTGATTATTTAACATAATTTATTGTCATCAACACTATGTACAGCGAAAAATAGTTAATCAATTATACCCTTCTTGATGGATTCTCAAGGCAATAGTGAAGTAAAACAAATAGAACTTTGTAATAAAATTTCAATGAATAGCATTTTTTTTATTTGATGTTACCACATAACCTTCCAAATTACCTTCCAGGCCTCCAAAAATATAAAACCCAGTTAATTATGCTCTTTGCAGGTGAAGTGACATGACAAATATTGCATTCAAGATCGTTTTATTACAAAGTTTAATTCATTCACCACATCAATTGATTATAATAACCATGCCTGCTTTAGGCCATATGCCTATAAAGCTTTCAATAATGAGATGTCACCATCAGCTTACATTTTATTTTGTTTTGCAATTCTGAGATAAAATTTAGACCAATGAAGAGCAAAGAAATAAGAAGAGCAAAGACTATTCACCAGAGAAACAATGCCACAAAGGTGAGAAACGTATTTACTTGGAGGACAGCAAGCTGGATTACATTCAAACAAAAGTTTACTTCCATGCCACATGAAGCATTATTAATTCCAGGGCATGCTTGGTCATTGAATGTATCTTCAATAGTGATCAATGATGGTTGGAGGGAAAAATCTGTCAATTTTCACGGTAAGCAGATCATCAGGATGGGAGAAGAAATTAGTGGTGTATTGTTAAGTCTAAAAGATGAATGGATAGTGAAAAAATGGATTGAAACCTAGAAGACACTCACTGTACCAACTGGAGATCATAAAAAGATCATTTCAGGGCTGCACTTTCCCAAATTAGGGCTTTTACACCATTTGTGCACACAAAATATTTTCCTCATAAGTGGAATTAATAAACAAACATGCCAATAGAACTTCTTCAAAACTTCAAAACAAATTAAAAGCCATTCAGAAATATTCATAGCTATGGAGTTACTTGATGACAAAACCTCATTACGCTTCCATGATTTTCTGTTACACATTCTATACATATATTTTGTTGTGATAAGCTGAGATGAAGACAAGTAAGAATGATGAAATTAGTTTAAGGAAAAATTCTAAATAGTGTGTCGTCTGCATGACCCATCCAATGCACAGCAAAATAATGGATGCAGGAGTATTGATGGGATAGTGAAAAACCATATTCCGCAGTAAAATTCCATCATGAATCTTACAAAATATGATTTTTAATCAATCACTCTAATAGCCCAATATATACTGAAGGTAAATATACTCATGTACATCAAAATCTCAGATTTTCAAGCTTGAGGAATTATCTTATGTAACTTTTACCATAATGGCAGGGTTTACACATTGGAATTGCTTATAGAAAAATGCCAAATTAAGGTACAAGAAGCGAGGTGATACCACACTGTTCAATATGGTTGACACTGTTTATCAGCAGGAAAACTAGCTTGCATTGACCCACCACCTGGTGACCAAATCTAAATGACGTAAAATATTGTTTTTTTTTTGGGAGGGGGCATTAAAGTAAAGACTGAATGGGACTCATCTGCTGCTCTTTCCTTGTGAAATTAAGCCACTGTGATTCTAATAAAAGTTAGAATTATCATTTATGCCCTACATACATTGCTCCTGATTACAACAAAGTTGATTAAATATCAATATATGGAAGGAAGTACTATTTCAAATATTTAGGCTGATATTTTATTCATAGCTTTGAAGGAACAATAATGACCAATCTAAAAAAAACAAACAAATAAAGACAGAGCATCAGAAGCAAATGCAAGAGAGCAAATTTGGAGGAACATGTGGGTTAAGTTAAGGAAGGGCTAATTAAAATGAGAAAAGGATCTTTGAAGCATATTGCAACGTAATGATCATTGTGACAACGGTAACTCCAGGTGTAGCAATAACAGGAGGGAGGAAAACAGCTCTTAACTCAACGGCAAAAGGAAGCTAGGTGGAATGATTAATAATGAAATGCATTCAAAGTGGCAAAGGGCACATGACATCAGATCTATTTTCTGTGCATACCTTAAGTATTCAGGTTCTACAAATAATTCTGTAAGGCAAAGTATGCGATGAAATCATTTTTAAATCATTATCCTGAATTACCTGAATAGTTGAACTACAATGTGATGGCATTGTGAAGATATGAAAAAGACAATAATCAAATATAAGAGAATTAAGAGTCTTGTAAGAAGCCAAAAGCAGCCACCTTTCTTTGCATATGATAACACTGCATCAGGAAATTTAGATTACCTATACTTACTCCTCACCAATCGCAACACATCAGTGCCAGTCTAATGATGCAGCATTTAAGCTCTTAAATCCATTGCAATCACCATTGCCTTGCCCAATTAAACCTTTCAAAACATAAGAGAGGCAAGGTGTGCTTCCAAAGAGTTTTATTCCAACAACGCTCAAACATTTGAGATGCTTATTTCAACATAAATTCGAATATTTCATAAATCTAAGTGCCTGCGCTATTATAATCCTAGGATCCATGGAAAATTCAGATAAGAATTCCATTTCCTGCAAAAATTACCTCAAACAATCAGTGAGCACAGAGACAGTTGATATGGCACAAATGCACATGAAAAAGAATACAGATAGTGACTGAAAGAAATGCTAAATTTAGTGACATGACGATTGGTGATCGATTGTGAGGATTATGCAGACAATTCCATGGCAATAGACTTGGCAGAGAGTGGCAGAGAGCCAGATGATGACGACTCCCATGAATTTATATTAAATGCATCTATACAAATGGTTGTTTTTAAAAAATACTACACACTTTTCAATTTCCCATTGAGGGAGAGAAGACACTAATTTATTGGGCTAATTACAAATTCCCTTTCAATCAATGTTCTAATTTAAATGAATACATTTGTAATATATCATTATTATTGGTATTCTATCCGTTAGGGTAGGTTTTGGATGGCAAAGCTTATACAATTCTACAGTACATTTACTAGCATCTCCTAACAAAAGATACAACCTGAAATTGTACACAGCAGTACGTCCCTCTTCAATTCCACATACTCCTTTTGTGTCATCATTTCCATTCAACATGCCCATCCTATTCCCACTCCTTCCTCATTTGCCAAGCCTCCTCTTCATCACAGTCTTCAACATCCCACTCCCAATCAAAACACTCCGCATCCATCTTTCCTGGCTCATTTTGATTACTCTCAACTCTCTTCCCCCACTATGCCAGGGTCTTCCTGGTTTGGTTTCCTTTCCATCTACTTCACATTCTCTACACCCACATTTCAAAAACCACCAATCTACACCTATTAACTTACTTCAGTTACTTTGTTTCTGCACAGTAAAAATCATGTTCCAAATCAAAGCTTTGATAAGTAATTTTTGAACCTCCTTCCTCAACATCCCTGTCATTAATTTCCTCCTCTTGTGAAAGCACCTTTGCCTAATGCAATTTTTCTCATTATGACCACTTCAACCATTTTGGCCCGAAACACTTCCGAGATACGTAAACTGTTTCACCTGTTCTTTCTGAAAAACTGCATAACTTTTGTTTCAACTACATTTATTCTCATCCATTGCACTGACTTACCAATGGACAGAGAAATGCTTGCAACCCCATGGCCGACTGGCCACCTAAGGCTTTTTCATCCATAAACCTGATTTCATTATTCCCAGCAGACTTTAATTCATATCTACTGTCTTTCCCATGCCTCTCACCATTTCCCCAACATACACGCTCAAAAACAACATGGAAAACCCTCTACTACTCTTATTCCTAACACTACCCACTCAGACTCTGCCCCTTGCCCCTGAGCAGCCTAGCACTTGCAGAGGGTGCAAGGGTTTTGAGAGACTATAGCCGCAGAAACCTAGCCTCCACTGAGAGGGGGCATGGCCCACGGCCGATGGGGCCGAGTTTCTGCCAGGATAAATTTTAAATTAATGAAGACATGCCTAAGTTTTAATACGTATTTTTTTCCGTTGACCAGATTAGTAATCCAGAATTCCAGTCAAAAATGTTAACAGAGAACACAGCATGTGCTTAAATAACCAGTTTGGATGATGAACAGCAACATTTGTGGTAGTATTTAATTGTGGTAGCTAATCAAGCACTGTTGCTTGCATCTATTTACACTGTTACTTTTTATTTCCCGCTCATGACAAACACAAATGGTTTCTATTGAATGGAAACATTTATCCTGGTGAACACTGAAAGAAAAAAAAAACTAATTCCACTCAAAAGGCCATGCCCTGTTTTGCAATCATTGTTCGTGGCCAAGAGCATTAGAGGTACTTCCTCATTAAAAGAAGTAATTATCTTCCTCCTAAGTGTCCCGACTCACTCTCAAAGCCATTTACCTCTGCCCTCTTCTCTTTTTCAACACAAACCATTCCTTACTCATTTCTTTTCCACGGTTCCAAACTTTTTTCCCCAGACTAAGCTAACCCCTGAAAGGGGAAAGTAAAAGTCTTTTAAAAATCTTCACTTAATAACTCTTCAAAAGCCCTTTTTAACCTCTTTGGATTCCCTTGAGCAGATAATTTCAACCTTTTTTTTCCTGCAAAGCAAGTGGTCAATTGAAATACGCCTCACCTAGCCCTATCAAACTATCTTTATTTGGAAATGCAAGGCAAGTTAACAATAATTAACCACAAAAAAATACTGAATGAGACATTTAGTACTCCAACTATTTTGATATAATTTCAGAACACATAATACATGGCCTTAATTCAGATTTTATACTTGGAATTGTTAATTAAATAAATGTCAATGAAAACAATAATAATCAACCTGATGGTTGGCCTAGTTGGTCTGGTAGAGCCCGCCTTCTACTGAGCTATATTAAATTCCTATATTCATAGCACAGCGGCCATTTTCTTTCTATGCACAGTTTTCTTGAGTGTGCTGTACCCAGGAAATCATTCAATAGGATTTGTTAGGGGAAGTCCAAGGGTGCCACCCATATTTGTTAAACCTTGAAACCAGTGATTAGAAGGGAAATACTCTACCTACCAGGCTACATTACAGCACTTTAGAACCAAAAATCTACCTGAAAATTTAGCATACTCTGATGGTTATTTCAAGTATTAGAAGAATGGGGCTAGATGAAGTTTTCTCGGGTCTTCCACCGGGTCAGGGGTTCCATGTTGGGCGACGTTTCGATACCCGACTCGTGCATTGTCCTCAGGAATGAGGCTATGAGACTTCAAAATGGGGCTATTCTGTCAAATCATTATATAGTATTCACTTCAGTTATTTTACTTTAAATAAATAACTAAACAACCAACACTATAAATTCTTGAAATCATTTACTACAAGTTTATTGAGTATTTAAATTACATCATTTTTGCACTGCCAGGAATGATTTCATTATGAATTAGTACAATACCAAGAATGTTGCCTTCTCAACTTGGAATCAACACAAATTCTCACCACCTATTGAATATTAAATTTTCTTTCACATAGTTTAACATAATTTGGCAAATGCTGTGTATATCAATACTTGAATTGTGTAATGCAAATATATTTCTATGAACATCATTACCATTAAATGGTAGTCTACCATTTAAGGTATGGTTTGACTTTTAAGTTGCATGCATACATATGTACACATATACTCACATTCATACTTTTTTTCTCTACACAAACTTCTGTTTCAAGAAATCAATCACCTTGGATCAGAAAATTGATATTAATCGCACAAAAACAGGGCAGGAAAAAGAGACTGGAAAAGCTAATAACTAAGAGAGATATAAATACGACCGAGTCCATATATGTAAATTATAATAATAAACAGTTTGAATTCCAAAGTAATGAACCAAATAATTTTACAATAAGTGAAGGCAAAGTGGACAGGGAGAGGCAAAGTAACTATGACAAGCATAACCAAAATTGAAGTAAATAACTAGAATTCATTACTTATAAATTTTTAAAAATTTTTTGATGCACAAGTATTTGAGTCTAGTCCATGATTGAAAGAATTTTTGTGTTTCAGACATATATTTCATCACACATTATTCTTCATTAATTGGTATACCACAGTTTAAGGTAGGTTTTGGATGGGCACAGACTGAATATGACTGTACACATCCCTTAGCTTTGCCTGACATGACAGCATATCATGTTCCACATTACAATACACTGTTTTTCAATTCGTCATACTCTCCAACTCATTTCATTACGTACAAACCCTAACTTGCTCGCCCAACATTCTCCCCTCGACATCCCATCAATGCTCTGCATTCATCTCTCCTGCCTCCTTATGATTTATCCCAACAATCCCACCGCCTCTCTCAACATACCTAGCTCTTCCTTATTTTAATTAATTAATGGTTTCTGGCGTAACTTTATGGAACCGATTCATTATAAATAAATGAAAGGACTAACTTTGTAGTTCCACACGAAAACGATTTATTCACACGACCCGGGTTTCGAAGTAAAACTTCATCATCAGGTAAAATCTCTCATCTCCAAATCTCGTACTCTTCAAAAGCCTCCAATCTACTTCTATCATCCTGCTTCAGTAACCATGTTTTAATGCCATGCATAACTATGCTCCACATCAAAGTTTTAATGAGTCTTTTCTTAACATCCTCAATGTCCCTCTCATCAATTCCCTCCTCCTTGTGGAAGCTTCTTCACCTAGTGTAATTCTCATGCACCCACTACTTTCAACATTTTGATCCAAAACACTTTTGAGATATGTTAACTGTTCCACTGGCCCTGGTTTATGAACTCCAAATTTAAATATCTGACAGTCTTCCTCTTTCTTGAAAACCAGACAACATTCGTTTTGTTTAGTTTATTCTCATTCTAAACCTATTGCCAATGACTTCCCAATGGACTCAGCATTAATAACTGATCGTAGCACTATTCCACTTGATGGAAAGTGGAAGAGTACTATGGCCAGTTATTCATTATGCTCAACTTCCACCACATCACGCCTGAAGCTACTCAATTTGTACTCGGCAATGCTTGCAATCCCTTGGCTGATTGGCCGACTAAAGCTTGCTTATCCACAAATTTAACTGATTTTATCAATTCCCAACTGACTTTCAGGCCTATCCCCTGTCTTTCCCATGCTTCTTTTACCATTTCCTCTACGTATAAGTGCATGTTGAAAAACATGGGTGATGATGACAACTTCTTTTACTCAAATTCCTAACATTACCTACTCAGACTATGGCATTTGCATCTCAGCAGTCCCAGACATGTAGAGGATACAGAATATTCACCTATTCCTTAAATCTACTCTTCTATGTCTACTGTACTGTTTAAACCAAGTTTTTGTTGTAATTAAACCATGTCTCCTGCAGAACAAAATTTCTTTCTCTCTTGAGTCATTCCTCATTCCTAAACCATAGTCCCTCAACTCACTTCCTTCTTCCCCATTGCCCACCCAATTCCAATTCATGGCTATTAAACGTTACTTTCCAGGGACACAATTTTCTCTAGCTATTGTACGTACACCTTGTATACTTCTTTCTCCCTATGATTGCTTGTTGGCATGTAGACCTGAATGTTGTCATTAATGACCAAGTTTTTTAGGGTGTTTACTTCCACTATTAATATTCTACTTGCCAGCTCTCGGTTCACAACACTTCCTCCCAACTTTTGGTTCAATACTAATACCACCCTTAGCTGCCTGTCTTCCCTTCCACTGCATATTACTATCCTTCCATCTGAACTTTCTCAGCTTCAAAATTTTATTTAATCTATCTCCTTGTTTATTATACATCCAACAGATTCAGGCGAGATGCAGTAGAAGTTTGTCATTATGAGAAACAAATTTGCACTTCTCCACAGATTTAATTGTAATGCACAATGCGTTTCAGTTCATTGAACCAACTTCAGGAACAAGACGGTCCTCTGGTACTTGAAGATGGTTTGATGAACTGAAATGCATCATACGTTACAATAAATCTCTGGAAAAGTGCAAATTTGTTTCTCATCCTGGTTTATGCTTTCTAATTTCTCTGTCCTTAAAATCATCCTAATTTTCAAGTCCCAATCTAAATGTTTTGATCCGATTTTCTGCTATCCCTCCTTTCCTCTGTCAACTGTGCTGCTTCTTTTGATTTTAACTTGCAAAGATGCCGGCAGAAACTTGGCCTCTCCCATAGCTAGGAATGGCATACGGGTCAAGTCTGGTAGCTACCAGGACTCAGTCTCATAACTGTGCTCATTCAGAAGTCATGGGATAAATAATTGAGATGGTCCCCAATGGCCAACCCCAGTTGTGTTTTTAACATGACACCATCACTAAAAAGGCCACCCCACTGAATTCAGATATAATTTGCAGCCGTACCACAATGATTAAAATAGGCTCAGAAACTCCCTTCAGTCAGGTCTACCATGAGTAATTGTCATTGCTCACATTAGCAAAACTCTATGGGCCATCAGAATGCCCAAGCCCTTCTACCAAGTCTACATTGAGAACCATGAGGGGAGTCTATGAATATTTTATTTAAATATTCTAAAATTAATCAGAAGTGCAGATTTTTTTAATGGTTGATCTATCAGAGTATTATACCTACTAACGGCAATTTTTAGATCCTACCTGACAATGATTATTGTCTATGTATCATTCGACCTCCCATGTCCAACATAATTTCCATCTTAAGTTATATTTTTAACTTTCACCTTTATGATGTCTTAAAAGCCTATTCTCTCTCTTTCAACATACTAAACGCTCCCCCTTCCATCACACCCTTCGAAATCTGTCTCCCGTGTTTCTATCAAGATTTATTTCAATATTGCCTCCACCCACTTTTCTACTCTTTCCGTATTTCCAACATCTTCCTCTCTTTACCTACACTATTTACAACTTCAGCATTTGAGTTCCCTTACATACAACTTATTTTCTCCATATCTCAAAAGCCGCTAATATATCGCCATCCACTTGCCTCTAAGACTTAGTTTTAATTCATGCAGAGCTATGCTCCATATGGATGTCTTTGCCAATATTGTAAATAAAACTCACTCTTTTGACAACTGGCTCTATTCCATTAAAATTTATTGTTGGAAACTTTTTATAGAACCACAGTAAAAAAGTTGCAGGACTCAGATTTCAATGCATAAGCATCATCATTGGATGAGGTGAAGGCAACAACTCCCTCTTGTGCTCAACAAGCAAGGGAAAAATAAATTTGCCCTTCCTTGCTCGGCACGAAGGAGAGTTTCTTTGCCTCAACTAAAGATGATGCTGCTCACACACTGAAACTGCAGTTTACTGTTTAACTGTAAAAATATCAAACAGCAAACCAACAACCTTTCCTCTCAACTTCTCTTGGCATTCCTATAATCATCACGGCCAACACCATCCTGCTCCCAAGGCCCACACCACTACTCCTTTTTCCTCCAGCATAATGCCTAAATATACGAACTTCAACACCTGCTTCAGTATATTCCTACTTTCATGTATAACATAGCTCTTGTACTTCTCCAGAATCTCACTAGTTTTGTTTTGTTGCAGTTCATCCTTATTCCGTGCACCTCAGGCATTGTTCCTCGAAAGCTCTCAATAATAGCTGCAACACCTTGACTGTCTGACCAAATAGTGCTTGAGCATCTGCATACCTCACCAACTTAATCACCTCATCACCTACTTCTATATCCAGTTCAAAATCTGCACATACCCCACTTTAAGTACTGGTGATAACAAACAACCCTCATCCATCTCAGTCTGAGACACCTAGCTCACGTACAAGTTTCAAAGAAGTCATCCATCCCTCCGTTCTAATCTGTGATACTTCTTTCAACTTTGTTCACTCTACCCAGTTGAATGCTTTCTCAAAATTCACAAAGCACTCAAACTCTCCTGATTACATTCAACGCTCCTATTCACTAATGCTCTCATTACTGCAACTATGTCATGCTCTCCTCTTCCCTTTCTAAATCCAAACCAATCTTCATCTCAGTACTTGCACTATTATAAAACCTTCTATTGATGATTGTCACATCTAACTTTGCTTTGGGTAAAATTAAAATTACTGCCCTCTACTGTCACTTCATTACAAGACAGGGATAAAAATTTGTCAGATGAAATCATCACGCCAAATTTCTCAGACATTAATACTATGTATATACAAGTTTAAGCCCAAAGACCTTCTTTCAATGTTTCCCTTAGCTCGTAAGTAATTTTGAATATATTTTCTATTCCTATCGATTGGTATATTTTAGTTTTAGCTCAGTGCTTTTTCTATCTTGCTATTTAGCATTCCTGGACCCAAGTTGAGATCACCCACATCATATGTAAGGATATTGTTTTCAAGTGATTATTTCTATATTTAGAATTAGTCCGAAAACAGCACTGCCACCTATACATGGGACCTTGAACATTGATTTAACAATGTGACAATTGCATACACCCAAGCCCAAGGTTGTGGAAAAACTACCTAGGCGGGAATCAAACCTGCGACCCCAGGGTTGGCAGACTCCACCACCTACTCTGCTGCCACCAGGATTATTACCAAGAAATAACCAAGATATCTGGATAAAATTTATTCTCGACATTGATTGATCCTTGATTACATAAGCTGTACATCATAGCTTTTAATGTTTACTTGTTTTGTTTCAAGAAGCCATAGATTGAAGTAACTCACTGTATGCAGCAGATGGAGGGTCATTTAAGTACAATTAAGATGATTCATTGAAAGGCTACGGAACCTGGAAAAGCCATGGTGAGATGATGCCATTTACGTAAGTGATACCCCCCACCACATGACATAGTTGTAAGAGCGGAAAGGAATATTCAAACTGGCCTCTCACAGATGATACAAGAAGTGGAAGGCCATCACTCACGGACAATGCTGCCACAGTGAAGAAAGTGAAGAGGACTTCATCCTACTAGAATGAAGAGGAACCATTCAAATGATCATGAATGAGACTGATCTCAGCAAAGAAACTGTGTGGAGCATTATTCATGCAGAGCTGCATGGGTCCAAAGGTGTCAGCATGCTGGGTTCCACAACTAATGACCCCATTTCAGGAGCACACACGCTATGACCAGCAATCAAGACCATGCCACTAACTGCAACTCCAGCCACGGCACTGCTGGCATTGAAATGATGTGGTCTGAAATTTTTCCACATCCACCCTACTCTCCCATTCTTGCCCTGAATAACTTTTTCTAAATCCCAGAACACGAAAACAAACATTGTGAGTCCAAGATTTGACAGCACAAATAATGTCATTCAAGAAGTGGAACAATGGTTTTCGACGTTATCTGCTGAGTTCCGCAATGACCACCTTGGTGAATATTTTTGAATCAACTCTAAGTTTGACACTTTTTCCAAACTCTGTCATAAAGCCTAAAGGGGTTATTTTGGATATATGAATATATATGAGCCAGGAAAGATTCAACAGAGATGGAAGTAATATATTGAGGAACTATAAGGTAGAGTCTTCACACAAGAAAATTCAGATGTAGAAAGAGTATCAGTAAATGATGATATACAAGAGGTTGACTTGGGTCCAAGCATAATTGATGGTGAGATACCAAGGATATTAAAGGAATCGAAAACAAATAAGACAATGATGTTAAGTAAAATTCCCATTGAACTACTTGAGACATTAGGAAAACTAAGGGGAAAGACATTTTATGGACCACTTAATAGCATTTATGAAGGAGAAACTTGACCAGAGGTTTTTGTCCGGTCAGTGTTAGTTCACATCTCAAAAAGGGAAAAGTAGCCAGATGTGAGGAGTATAAAAAAAGTTTGGATTTCCATGCAGTTTAAGTGGCACTCAGGAGAGAACAGGATGGGGAGCAGGGTAAATGATTACTTAGATGAAGACCAGTATGGGTTTAGAAAGCGGAGAGCGTGATGCCATTGCCATAATGAGGTTACTAATAGACAGGAACTTAGAAGGCAATCAGGATGTGTTTGCCTGTTTGATAGATTTTGAAAAGGTATTTGATAAGGGGAATCGGGTAGAATTAATGAATGCATTGCAGAAAATAGGAGTACAATGGAGGGAAAGTGAATTTACCTGCAACCTGTACATGTTTCAGACTGCAAAGGTGTGAATAGTAGGTGAATAGTCAGAATGGGCAGTGTTATGAACATGGGTGGAATAGGGATATCTATTATAACCTGTGCTTTTCAACATAAGTAGAGGAAATGGTATAAGACATGGGAATAACTGGAGATATAGATGAAAGTTGGTGGAGAATCCATAAAATAAGCAAGGAATATCAGGCTTCAGTTTGGTAGTCAGCCCAGAGTTTGCAAGCATTGCTGAGTGCATAAGGAAGTCAGTGCAACAGGAATAGGATAAGAATAAATGTAAACAAAACAATGTTTACATGGCTTTCAAGAAAGAGGCAACCAATGTTTTCCTAAGCCCCAAGTGGTTTCTCTTTCTGTCTCTCAGAATGCTGGCCCAATGTCTTTAACATATGGTTCCTCTGTTTATACCTTCCATCTCTTTTGAATCTTCATTGGTTTAAATAATAATTTTCCTATCTCCGTTAATAATTCAATTCTTTATGATTCTTTCTACCCAACTCTGCAATTACAATCTTCCATTTTCTCCTTTCATTTATGTTTCTCATCATTTCATCTACAATCCATGGTTTTCTTGTCATTTACGCATCAAAATAATTATCTACTTAGAGACAATGCCAATGCAAATAGAGGTAATTTTAACAGGAAAAGAAACAACACTCATGACCTGATATTTCATTGGTCCTGATAGGATGATTAGAGTGAAAAATGAGAGGGGGGAGTGCACGGATAAAGAGGGACATGCATTATAGATGATTGGTTGCTAAGGGAACAGGGGAGGATGGAGAACAGCAATGGGAAGGTTTAGCCCAGGAGATTGGAAGGATTCAAATTGCCATTTGCTCGCTAATTACAGTGTCCTTACATGAATTGGTGTGGCTGTCAATGGGAGGGAGGAAATAATAGTTATATTGTAAAAATAATCTCAAGTTTTGTGAAGAGTAGTTGCATGTCGGGGAACTGGGAGGGAGGGTGATGGGGAGGATTGTTTTCATTGTCATTGTGATTATTACTTCTAATATTGAGAGGCGTGGTGCATTGGCCAACATAAAAAAATGGACAGAGTTGACATTGTAGGAGATTGATGACATCCTTTGAAATATAGGAAGAAGTCAGAGGGGACGGGAGATATCTAAGAAGGTGCTGTTGTGGAAGGGAACTTGTGACAAGGAAGGTCATGCACCCAGCATGATTGCATTCTGCTGGAGGGATTTTGAGAATTGGAGTGGATATAAATGGGGTCCCAGTGGTTTTAAGAACAATATATATATATATATATATATATATATATATATATATATATATATATATATATATATATATATTAATGAAATTAAAAATACAAAGTATTTCCATTATTGAAATAGAAAGAAAGACTCGTACTTCATCAGGTACCTGATGATGCCGCAATGGTACCTGATGATGCCGCAAGTCGGTGAAACGCGTCGTGCCGTATAATAAAATCTGTGGAAAAGTACGAGTCTTTCTTTCTATTTCAATAATGGATATCAATTACTTCCACGAAGTGAAGCCTGAAACAATAGAATATATTCACAAAGTATTTCATTCATATTTCATTAACATGAATTTCCACAAGGTTGAGCCAGAAACAATTGAATATATATATATATATATATATATATATATATATATATATATATATATATATATATATATATATATATATATATATATATATATATATATTTGCTAGACACTTAAAGGTGGCAAAGGGGCCTTTGAAAAGTACACCAAAGGTGATTTTGTCGTCGAAAAAGATGGGAGTCAAGACCTCAAAGGGACTGCCCACCATGGAAGCATGTTGTGCCGAGAGGGCGTGTCCTTTTTCTTTTATGGCAAATTTTGTAATTACAATTGTTGAAAATTCAGATTTCACATTAGGTATACTTGTAACGAATGAAAATGAAGTTAATGCATCTAACTGACAGCACTACAAAGGTAACAGCATGAAATGATGGAAACGCATGGAAATGGCCAAACAGGATGGAGTGTTGGGATGAAAAATAAGATTCTGAAATCAAATTATTAATTTTGGTCAAATACAGAACTGTATGATTATTCCGCAACCACTTTGAGAATTAGTTAATAAAATGGCTACATTAAGGGATGAGAATTACATACATTTTTCATATTAACATTCAACTGAATTCACATTTGGCTTCAAATTCATTTAAAACTTCTGTGCAATAGAGGCAGGGTGTGGAAGTCATGTAGAGGGAAATAATTGAGCAATATTTTAAAATCAATGTACTCAAGGTCAGAGAGCTATTTCCATGGTATCTGAAGAAGAATTACCAAAGCAGGGCAAGAACAATAATTTGCAATATGCTCAACATCAGAGCTAGGGAAAGGTGACATTTTGGAATGGGGCACACATTATGGAATGCTGAGTATCTAAGACCTCCATGAAGTCAGCATCTCTAAAGGATAAACCAGAACAATTGCTTGCATTCGGAAAAAGTTGGGAGAATCAAGCATTTAATTTATTTTTAATCCAAAAGTAGATGGACGGAAAGGATGGTAGGAATGGCGCCGATGAAAAATAAGCTTTTTTCATTTTATTCTAATTTGGCATGACTTATGGAAAACCCACATTATAACAGTCAAATCTAGGTCTCGGGTACTGACACATTAGGTGGCAAACTACCAACTGAGAACTACTAAACATTAATTCAAATTAGGTAATCGCGAAAGCACCACTATAACTATCACTGAAAGACAATAGCATGACTTTACCTCGTTAATTTGATGACGCCATTGTTTTTTTTAAATACTACGATTATATTTTACTCAACAATTTTCACTTTTACTCACAGTCACGTTCTTATTTTTGGGGACTCAACAATAAAATTGTAATCGCAGTAATGGAGCAGCAAATGAATAATGCATAATTCATGCACTTGCCAACAAGGAGGGATTTGGGTTTCCCTTTCTAGGAATACCTGCAGGGCCGTGAGAGGACGACCTGATGAAGCGATTTACATGCGACAGTCAAAACTAAATTCAAGACTAATAATATAAAAATACTACTCACTAGGTTTATTCTTCAAACACGAGCCGATGGACGGGCGCAGAATCGATAATGCCGCACCGGCAGTTTCACCTTAAAATTAAAATATATAGACATTTCAGCTTTGAAAATCGTTTTCTTTCCAAATTTTAAAAGGGCACACGTGAAATTTGCATCAACAGTGTTCGTTTACAAATCGAACTTTTTTCATGATCGCTTGCAAATTTTTAAATGAAAACCAAATTTTACCATAAATGAAAATTCCTATCGAAGCATATAGTATTTAGAGGAATTCAGGATGAAACATAAATCAACACAATGTTGCACCACAAAACGTATAAATTTGTGTGACAAACTTCTCAAGATTGCCATCCGTCTGCAAACGATTGAGCTGGACACCGGCCGAAGTGCTGTTGAAGTTTGATGGCTGCTGCCCTCTTTGCGAGTAAAATGAATACTAACAACAAATGGGGTATAATATTTGACATAATGGCGGCAGTATTTTTTGCCAATCGAAATAAAATTGCTGAAGAGCAAGGTTATCCCGTGAATAAAAAGAAAATGACGAAATCTCTTAAAATCTAATAGAAAATGGCGTTCCTCGTGACAAATTTAAAATAAAAATCTTCAGATGGATTCATTTTCATCTTTCTGCTTAACATATATTGGTAATATTATGCCATAAAGTGAATTAAGCTGGGAAAATCTGAATGCTCATATTTTTAGATGCAGTTTTCCAAAGAAATCATTTTGGAATTGAACCCGAGATCTTCAGATGAGTGAACAAACGTTCTATCCGCTAAATCCCTGTCTATATAACTCCATATTTAGTCAAAATATTTCCTATGTTCAGTTATTTTTCCTTGATATTCTTGCACCGATGAAAAATGTTATTATTTTATGACAAAAAAGCTGAGTTATTTAAATTGCAGGTGGGAGAAGTATGTACTGAGTATCATAAAAGAGAAAATGCGTATAAAAAGAATGTATAAAGTCATTAGTACAATCGAGGCATGATTCTTTAAGATACTTTGAAGAGATTCGTCAACGTCAAATAAATGTGAATTCAGCACATGAAAGGGGACTGATGAGAAGCGGAGTAAAGAAAAGATAAATGAAGATATAAAATTGAAGCGTTACATCCAAAATTTGGCCTTAGGGAAAAATATATGGGCAAGTCGTAAATTGGGAAAATTGGAGATTTAAAATAAGTTGGAAATGAAAAAGATAAGCTGGAGATTGGAAAAAAGGGGTTTTAGAAGTTTTTCGAACATTTTTTACAAATGGTATCAGATTATACAATTGTACCCAAATCTAGCTAAATGCAGTAGACCAAATAGTTAAATTATAAATTGCGAATAAAATAGTATAGAAAATGGTACTCAAAATTTATCTATTAATATGGGACTCTATGTGAATTTGGCAAAAATTACTTTAAGACTATGATTCATGCCTCTCTTAGCCATCGCTGTCCCCCTGGAGTGCACAAATCGATAATAACGCTGTATCTACTTGGAAGAAGTTGGCTCTGTCCCACCTTAGAGCTCACCTATATCACCTCCAGCGAGTCCATTAAGACGTCCTCACCGATTTCTAAGGGTACCTTGAGCCTTGCCTTCATATTTTGGAAGAGAACACTCACAGATGACTAATTCGGGTGAATAACAGGAATTTAAGGGGCAAATTGTATATAAAATGGAAGAGAGAAGGGAAAAATTGTTTATTAACCTGCTTAGTGTTGATAAAAGAGTCTTCATAGGACTTGTGGTAATTTAAATATCCTGCAAATATTCGATTTCATCACAATGAGCTCACTTGTTTTTCCCCAATGCCTTTAGTATAGCACCAGCAGAGTTTCGTTGTGACGCAACAGAACATTACAATGTCATCAGGCTATTACAGCAATGAATTAATGTTGAAAAACACTTAAGTATTGAGCTGCTTTAAATTAAATCTATCCCTTCAAAAATACCCCTGATGCCATTTATTTGAAAAGAATGGTTTATCGAAATTTAAAAATATCATCAACAGAAGTTGAAAAATATGCCAGTGGTATTCTTTACATAATTTCAATCCAGATGATTGTGAATTGAAAGATGACCTATGATTTCGTGAAACACTAGTAAAGCCTACCTGACACAACTGACAAAATTATCAAAGATACGGATTGCTTCTCTCATGACTTGTACAATTGAGAGGTCTTTTAGTATCACTAGGACTGGATACGAATACTTTGCAAAAATCAAGCATATTTAAGGGTCGGCTAAATGCGCATCTGCACTTTATTCTACAGATATTGTTATCCACAGTCAAAGCCTAGTTTCTGAACTAATACTGAATTATTTTTAGCAGTAGTCCATCCGATTAGGGCAAGTTTTTAATTGGCCGAGGTACTGGGAACTGAATGAACTTGCACAAAGAGTGAAGGAAGCATTTTTATTTCAAATTAAATTTTATAAGAATTCTTTAATATTTCAAAGAAAATTGTTTCTTACATTCTCTAATATTATTAAAGAATTATTAATCAATTAGGGTATTCGCTAGTTTTAACACTAAAAACTTTAACCTTTTGCATGTGTCTCCATTTAGCCATGCCAGGCGTTAATCTGTATTCAAAATTTCACTGATGCATTCTTTTTTATTAGATACGATGTGAGCGTTGCTGACCATTGGGTTCATACTTCATATACATCAATATCTAGAGCATTTAGTCTATTTTGCGCACAATCTAATGTGATCCATTCAACGTCAGCGGAAAGCTTTCATGGCCAATTATTTCCACATCTATTTATGTTTAGAGCCTAATACCCCTAATGAAGTTTAAAAAAACTTAAATGTGAATTAATTAATTGGTTTAAATTGAAATTTGATGTAAGATGGTGGTTTAGATCCCGCTGATTATAGGTGGAGAATATTCCATGCCATGAAAACGATTTTGTTGAAAACATTTTTTTTCAACCAACAATCGCAAACACTTCTAACAAATGGCAGTGCCCATTCTTCCCGTAAAATTTGATGAATTAGTGTAAAATAAAAATACAAAAAGGAAACCCGAGGGATCTGGAGTGAGAAGTGGCTATCATACTAGCTTCCCAACTAGAGGACCGGTTCTCTCGCTCGCCTCTCATCGGTCGCTCTCAACTCGGTTCAAACTCTGCTGGAGACGGTAGGTATTTTTCAGCGGTATCCCGTTCCCTACTTTTTGGTTCTATGCGTGTGGAGAGCACTTAAAGTGAGTACGTCGTCCATCAGATGGGACGTTGAATTGTATGACCTTTCGTAAAGAGTATGTTAATGGCGACACCGGGTTCTCTCTACCCTTCCTCTTTTTCCATCCATCCCTAATGGTGCAAATGACCTTAGCTGTCGGTCGCCTTCCCTAAATACCACTTCTACTAATTGTACCACGAAAGTCGTTGAATTGAAATCCTTCTTTGACGAAACTAA
This sequence comes from Hetaerina americana, assembly GCF_022747635.1. Classification (NCBI taxonomy): domain Eukaryota; kingdom Metazoa; phylum Arthropoda; class Insecta; order Odonata; family Calopterygidae; genus Hetaerina; species Hetaerina americana. Next base: position 1,053,294 of record NW_027286985.1, on the reverse strand, counting down.
TAATTAAAATCACGGGTTTAATTATCAGACATGTCCTGGGTGAGGATGACATCCTTGGAAAAGAGATCGAGGAGAGATAGGAAGGTAATGATTGATGAGGGCGCTTCGTCTCTCTGTCTCCCTCTCAGATGTCAACCTGGAGTTGCCCATTTACAAGGTTGCCAAAGCGGCAAAGGTGATGTGCCCGGCTGGCTTATGGCCGTCGGAAGGATTTGCTGGATATTTTGCGAGACAGAGGGTAACACAATAAGCGGTCAAAAACGAATCCCTCATTTTGCCGGAGTTGTCGGACGTGATTGCACCGAAACTTTAGTTTAATTATTAAATATTGCCGTAACTACGGAAGTAATGATAGACAATAGAGAATGCAGAGATAATGGAAATACTTCAACCAAACATTTACCTGACCGTACAGTTTGCCATAGTCGATCCAATCCTCACCATGGATCTGCATGAGGGAAGGAATTACTCATCAAAGGGTCAGCAGACTCTTCCAAGGGCAATCGCAAGAACCCTTTCAAGATAAATCGAAGGATTTGGTCCAGACACAAGATATTCCAGCTGGCGTATGTTCCTCAGAGAGACGGTTGTTATGGCGTATGTCCCAATATGACGGCACATGTTATTATCGCCAAAACATTATCGAAGGAGGCAATCGAAAATCGAAATCTCTTTTCGCCATAAATCATGATGTTCTGATGCAAAAGAAAAGTAGTGACGTTTTCAGTTCATAGATCCGAACATCCCACCTCCGCGATTGTCATCGCATGGATTTTCTAAGCGGTCGTGTCAGTTCCAGCAGCAGAGTGGTGGCCTCCCAAGTGGTCCGTTGCTGTTAAAAAGCAAAAATTATACTTTCTTTTTTCTTTACTTTTTTCTATACGGGTTCATAGAACGATAGAAATATGTTGACAAGAAATAATTAATTTAAAAAACTAGGAAAAAATACAAGAATTAAAAAAGTAATAAGCATGTTATTGTTGAGTGAGAGGAAAATAAAACTGGGATTACTGGGGTGGCAGTTACGCAATCATTTATAGAATAAGGAAGAAGAGTAAATGTGGAGATTAAATGAAATAAGTATATGAAGTATGGGGTAAATATAGAAGAATATCTCTAAACTGGATTTCAATGCTGCTGTACTTGCTGGTATTTATTCTTGGTGATGAATTGATAGACTGTGCATACAATTTGACGAGAGGAAGAGTTCAACTGTTAGTAAGTGATTGGGAGTGGGTGAGTGTAAGTCAGGTCGGAGGATATGTTTCGGGAGATCGGAATGAATGTGGGGAGGAAACACTAGTTTTTAAAGGACTTAATGATAATCAGCTATTGGTTTAAAGTCATAATAGAAAAGTTTACGTTGCAAATTTCTGCAAATAAATATCAGTAATCACATTAAATTTAGACAAGTTTAGAAGGAACGTTATACGTAAATATGCACAGCTTCCAGTGATTTTTATCAAAATTTAGTAGCTATGAAATGTAACTTAAAATAATAAGAAGGGCTAGGACAGTTTGCAAGAGGAATGTCAGCGTTTTAGACAGAGTAAAAACATATGAGAAAGGCCTTAATGAAAATTTAAGTGAGAAAAGGGAACTATATATATGAAAGTCAGGTTAATATCAAAAAGGTTGATAGCAAGAGCTAACACTTTTTTGATATTAACCTGACTAAAGAGCTAAAATGAAACTACGGCGAAGAGGTTCGCGAAATTAATTCAAAATGCAAGAAGTGGAAATGAAAGACACTTTGTTTTGGGAGAGAAACACACTGAGAATTATATAATGATAATATGAAATGATCATGGCCGAGGGAACGTGGTGTGAAAAGGAGAGCGTGCATTTGCAGAGGTTTGAAAGACGAGAAAGAGTGAGTGAACGGGAGAAATAAGAATGATAGAATTATGAGGATATATCAAAAGAAGGACTATAAAATAAGAGATAGAACAGCAAATGTTTTAATGGCGCTAAAGGAATGGGTTTCTGAAAGAGCAAAGAGAGAAGTTGAAAGAAGATGAAAGCATTGCTGAATGCTTGAGAGGATCGGAGGGATTAGCGTACAAAAGCGTATAAATTTCAAAACTGAAAATGACTCATACCGGACAACTAGGTATAGCGGATGAAGCATTTGAAAGAGCAGCGATATAATGAGAGAAGATTTTCTCAGTTACTATTTATTAATAGTGATTTTAGTTCATGCGCTGGGCATGGGGTTTTTCACGGTCCTTCCCTGACGGAATGATAAAGAGACGTGGAATGTGGACAAAGTAGATTCCAGGGAACTAGGGGAGTTACAATTGATGATCCAGTTACAATTCATAGTCATCAAATTTCAATTAGTCAGTTGACGAAGGAAATGCAGACATTGTTTATCCCATAATGAAAGCCCAGGAAATATACCATAAGGAGAGTTTCAAGAAATAAGAAGACTAAATGTGGCGCCCAATCAGGAGGGCATAAATCAGTGCAGGGTGCACTTTTGCATGTCGACAGTATAGTTGGTGGAACATGTGTGGTAGAAAAAGTTAGAAAGAAGCGAATATTGATGGCAGAGACTAGCTAATTATGGAACAATAAAAGATTATGGGAGACAGAGAGAGCGAAGGAAGGGATCTTTCTCCCAATCGGTCTCATCCAGAGACTTTTTTTATGAAATGAAAATTTGAAAAAAATATTCATCTTGTAAAATATGTCAACATGCTGCCTTATGTGGTTTGACGAGGTGTTTTAAGATATAAGACAATCGAAGAACGGGGACATTCCAGATGGTCAAGGATAAAGAAAATAAGATGAGCAGAGAGGAAGAAAAATGAGTTAAAATTATGGCAGAGGACGAGAAGGAGATGGAGGGAGAAATTGAAGAAGGGAGAAAAATTGAAGTGAAGAACGAACAATAGGCAGCGAGATATTGAAGACTGCAATAAAATAATGTAAGATAAGCGAGGTGAGAGCATGCAAAAAATACACTTTCCCCAAAATAGCAGAAATATTAGACATCACATATCGTACATTAATGGCACATTGGCACAGGGAGAGAAATTAATAGAAGGATGAATTCATTCGTTCAACCAAGATGTTATGTAATGGATAGAGTTTTCTATGAAAAGCAAGAAAAAGAAGCAATTAGAAACGAGAAAAAGGGATTGAAACGCCCTAGGACATACTAATTATAGTTTATGACATGTTGTAGTTAGGAAAGGTGTGTTTCATAAGGGCAGCGAGTTGATCAGAGGTAGAAAAGAAGGTTACATATAGTGAATTCTAAGGAGAGGAAAAAAATGGTAAATTGGTGTGTTAGCATGAGGTAGTATGCGCTGTTGGGAGGGTCTTGAGAGGGATTTGGCCGCTCAAAGACTGGATGAAAGGGTGATGTTGGGTAGGCACGCATGGAAATCGGCAGAGCACTTTTCCCTGAATACGTAGTTAGCGAGTCGATTTTAAAAACATCATTCATCAGAACTGGAAGAAAGAAATGTCCCTCTTATCTTGAAAAGTGGCAATGAAAAAGACCCTGGAAATTACGGAGCAATATCAAACACACCACTGCCTAAAGCAAACCAAGTTCACGCCAATAAGAGTAATTTTATGTCAACGCATTGGCGATCACAATTAATTAATAGCTAGAAGAGCTAGAAGCACGAATTCACAAAAATATCAGCATTTTTCAGGCTCTTTACTTATGAAATATATTTTAAATTCAGGTGAAAATGCTAAGAAGCAAATATGATTCCATTAGATTTTAGGATAGTCCTAAACACCATTTATTTAGTTAGTTTTGTGTTTATGGTTTTATATATATATATATATATATATATATATATATATATATATATATATATATATATACACATATATGAATGTGTGTGTGTATGTGGGTGTGGGTGTGTGTGGTTGTGTGTATTCATGCTTACATATAAAATACCAAAACTTATGTAAACAAAGAAATGTATAAATATAAAATAACATTACAAATATATATATATATATATATATATACATATATATGAATGTGTGTGTGTATGTGGGTGTGGGTGTGTGTGGTTGTGTGTATTCATGCTTACATATAAAATACCAAAACTTATGTAAACAAAGAAATGTATAAATATAAAATAACATTACAAATATATATATATATATATATATATATATATATATATATATATATATATATATATTCTTACACACATAAAGGCTGTAGAACTTATGTTTTTTCAGCGGGGTCACTTGAAACTGCACGAGGTAACTTAATCAGCACGTGATAATGTACCTTTGCAATGAACTCCGCTTGAACACTCATAAGTGGACGTCCAAATAGCACGATCTTCTTCTATGCAGGTAACTGTTAAGAAAACATGCGAGTGGCTCCTGGATATTTGTTCAGCGAAATGTGGTCATTGAAGAGGTGATTCTCTTCCATGAAAATATTCATTTCCAAAGAAAAGAAAAGAGCTTACTTCTCTACCTTTCCAATTTGAAAGTATCCGTACTATCAACATTTTGTATTCATATAACTCTGGCACTGAAGTTGTGCATTACTAGAAAAATACTATAACGTTCTTTCCACCGCATCAATTTATAGTTGTTTGTTTTAGATTGTAAAAGACTAACAAAAGACACTTTTAAAATTTCTGATGGTGAGACCCAATCCCTCTTGCTTTCAGTGAAGGAAATATTAAAATATACTCAAATTCTTCACCATAATATCATAACACCACAATACTCATTTATTTCATTATCTTGGCCTTCATGTTCTTGAAAATCTCCCTTCTCTCGGAGGTAGTCTCGTGAGTACGTAATGTCATGATATCGGTCTCATTGTCTCTTAGCGAGGGGATTTGCAGTAACGTCCGAGTGAAGCGACCGGAATAAGACAGCAGATGGGAGATTTACCAAATGATTTATTGATTCCTACTGTTTTCGCTTTCGGATTGTGCCTGTAAAAAAACGATCACTTGAATCCACCTACTCCGAGGCCCTTTGTCTTCTTTTGGCAATCTTATCTGATTTTAGCGATACAATGCGGGGTTTAGTATAATTCCTTGGGGCCACAAGTAAAGTCGAGCGATCGATTATGTGGACGAATTCAAAGTTTAAATGTAAACTCCCTACCTCTATAGGTTTCCCGCACAGATTTTGGCGTCAAGTACTTTCAGTTCTTCCATTTGCAATTTCATAAGAACAAGTACTTCTCTCTATATGTTGTTCTACTATAGAAACGATGTTCTCCGACATGAATCCCAACTTGCCTCGGCGTCTCTGTTTCAGGGTCTGGCTTTAAGGGAAAAAGCGTCTCTCCTCACACTTTTTCATGGCTGCAACTTCCCACTACTCGTTTGACAAATGACAGTGACTTCTTCAATGACACCCTTTAGCTACGTTTAAAATGTGATTTTTTGCCTTATGCTAAGTCAAAGACAATCCTTTCGCGTGATTATTTGACACATGCGCCAAAGATGATTTAACCAATTTGTATATATGCTGGTGCCATCTTAATACGAGGGTGGTCTGAAAAATTTCTGACCTCAGAAAATTTCAGAAAAAATGTTTTGTATCTTTTTTATGTCGGAAACTTTCCATATTTTTTTAAGGTAATCTACCGGTTAAGGTAAGTTTTGGATGGGCACAACTACCAAATAAACATTTTGTGACTCCCAACAAAAGATAACTTAACATCCCTATTCTGTTCCTTCCCTTTCCTCGTTTGCCTAACATTCTCCCCTCTATTAGAGTCTTCAACATTCCACTGCCGATCAATTCTTCCTGCCTGCATAGGATTTCTCCCAACAAACCCCTCTCCTCGTCCATCATACCAAGTACTTCCTCATTTGTTTCCCTTTCTGTCCACCTTCTCCATCCTTTTCCTCACCCCCATTTCAGAAGCCTCCAATCTACGTCCAACCCCCGGCTTCAATGACCACGTTTCCGCGCAGTGCATAGCCGCGGTGCGTGCATAGCTACGCTCCATATTAAAGTTATGACGAGCCTTTTCTTTTTTCTGCAATCTATTCCTATTTTCTGAAATATCCTCATTAATTCTCCCAATTAACTCTATCGAAATCTACGAATCAGGCAAATGCGTCCTGATTGTATCCTATATTCCTCTCGATTAGTGATCTCATTACTGCAATGGTATCACGAGTACCTCTCCCTTTCCTAAACCCAAACTGATCACCCCCTAAGTAATCATTTGCCCTACTCTCTATCCTTTTGTTTATGATCCTGAGAACAACTTTAGCTGCGTGGGATATCAAACTTATTGTCCTGTAGTCCTCACATGATGTAGCCTTTACCTTTTTCGGGATAGGAACTAAAACTGATCTCACAAAGTCTTCCGGCCAGATTCCTTTTTCATAGATAATACGAATCAGTCCATACAACCTCTTCCTCTCACCTTTCCTCCTTCTTCTCCCCTAATGCCCTTTCTATCTCATCGTCGAGTATGCCTGGACCTAAGCTATCTTCATCTACGTCATGTTCCTTTTCTGTGTCTAAACTTGTTCGCCAAAGTTCTTTTACATACAGTGCTTCTATATATTCCTTCCATCTCTCTTGGATCTTTTCTGTGTCAACTATTATCTTACCCAAATTATGTCTAACTGTTAACACAGATCTTCCCTTCTCACTTCCCGATAGTGTTTTAACCTTCATGCAAAGCGCACCAAATTCAATAATCCTCTGCGAACGTTCCATATACTCGCACTGCGTCTTCCACCATGCTTCTTTTGCTTTATTTGTTGCCCGCCTCAATTTAAACTCTTAGTCTTTCCTTCTGCCTAGCTCTGAGTTTACCATCTTCTATTTCCTTCTCTCATCCAACTCTCTTATCACCTTATCCGTGATCCATGGTTTCCATGTCCATGTACCGATTTTAATAATATTTGACTTGCTATAATAGTGGAAGGAAAACAATCAATAAAACTACAAAAATAAGTATAACGATGGCTTATCAGAAAGGCATTTTCTTTATTCAATCTATGCTTCGAACAATCATTGGTGAATCGAACGGGTTGTACATTCGGCTTTATTCTATTGAGTCAAGTCCTTTTTGAAATAGGAAATTTTTTGTTTTGTTATCAGGTGCAAGAACAAATAAAGCCGATGATTTATCAACACGTGAACATGCACATATAATTGACCATGAGAAAAACATGTGATTTAGATCATGAGAAAACAAACCAGATTTAGACCACAAACACTCAACGATTGGCCCTGTGATTAGTTAATAGCCATCGCGAATGCAACACGAATTGGAAATTAAATTCGTTTTAACTCAAAGGACACAAAATGGGAATCTTCGGAATAAGAACTTCCTCAAATTTTATTTTTCTTTGAGTATATTCGCGTGAATCACATTGATCAATAGTTTTTTTTATCACGAATTGCCTTCCATTGCATAATTTTGGTTGGCTTAGGTTTCGAAGCACCATGGCCACCGATTCAACCTTCAGCTGTCGACTGTGCGGTGGTAAGCCAGGCACATCCAAGGAGTATAAAAATTCAGATGGATAGTTGGTGACTTCGTCTTCGTTGTTACACAGTCAATAGAGTTGAATTAATGCAGAGCACCAACGATTTGAATCTGATTTATAAAGATTAAGTCATCTACATATTTGTTCTAGGCCGCCAAAGTTACTCGCTCACTCAACCTCCTTTGTGATATTTGTGGTTACCAATAATATTCGGGAACACTTTGTTGATGATCTTATCTTTCGATGCAACGAAATTGCAAAAAATTCGAAGAAATGAAATCAATCCGCTCAATTCGTCGACAGGAACACGGCCATTACCGACGGTCGACAATTGCTTGGAGAAATCATCAGCAGAGGGGTCGTTTAGCAATGCAACTCTCATATTTGTTGTCAGTTGAAATTTCTTCACATAACGCCACAGGTTTGATGATTTGAGGCAAGCGTTTATTTCATCGGCAGCAGTCGATCTTGGAATGACTGGCAGTGTTTGGCGGAAATCGCCAGACAGTAAAATCAATGTGCCACCAAAGCATCTCGAGTCATTGCGCAGATCTTTCAATGTCCGGTCAAGTGCTTTCAATGCAAGTTTGTGCGCCGTCGTGCATTTGCCCCATATGATGATTTTAGATGCAAATAAATTTTGGCCATTGTGGACTGTTCCGAAATGTTACATCTCACTTGTTCAGAATTTGAAAGGTTTAACGGCAGTTTTAAAGCTAAATGAGGCGTACGGCATCCTAGCCGTATGCCAGAAGAAGCAACTGCTACCGCAATAACCGTTCTCGCACGAACAGTGTTCAAAAGAAATGATACTCGTATGAGTGTCTTCCCAGTTCCGCCAGGGGCATCCAGGAAAAATAAGCCACCATTTCCATCATCAATTGCCTTCATTAATGTATCATATACTTCTTTCTGTTGTGGATTCAGCCGAGGCACATTTGTTTGAACTGATTGGTCTAATTCATGTCGATCATATTCACGTTCACGTTCCAATTCTCTATCAAACGCGTCCTTCATTCCACGATCTGGCGTTGCCATTCCTAACTTGACAAATAAACTACCGCACATGAGGTGACACATGTCTTCAATCAACAGCAAAGCCTGGTTATGCATCTCCTCATTTACCTCAATATCGAGATTTCTTGAACTTACACGAATTCGATGTAAAATGTCCTCCGACATGTTATCCTTGCATTTGTTCCACAGGTCACGTGGATTGGATGGGAAGCATCTCGAAGGAATGATGGCAAATAATATGGGTATCTGACTTGAAGATGCAGAAATAGTTGCTTCAGCCATTGTCGTGTCCCAATGATTATCGTTTTCAAGCAAATTGAGCTCTTGACATTGAGAATTAAATGCTGGGAACACTATATCATGAACAATTCATAGTAAATCGAACGATGGTGGCCCTCGAACATTCACCAGTAACAATCGCAAATAGAAGTATTCATCATTCTGGGGTGAGACGAATCCAGAAAACCAAATATAATTAAAATTGACGATACGATACGATACTTTCACGATATTTTAATGGTCATTCTGCTATTCTGGGCTGAGATGAATCCAAAAAACGAAATATCGTTAAATTCGGTTCCGCCTTTATCGAGTTATAAATGGTGTACCTAACACAATTTACGACTTAGTGTTTTTATATTTAGATTAAAAATTAGTTTCAAGGGGGTTGAAATTTTGCAAGAATTTGATGTGTTTTTTGAGCGGAGCTGTGTATAAGAAGGAGCCTTAACTTGATTCGAACAATTTTTAATAACCGGACGCGTGTACTTTATGTTTTCTTAAATGAAATGTTGTTTATATTAAGTAAAGTTTGATAGGTAAACATTCGAGTAACAGTAGAGCTATCGAAGGACGTGCATTTAAAACACAATGGCCGGTATTTATTTATTTAAAAATTAACTTAGCGATTCATTTTTAAAGAAAGGGGTGTTTTAGAGTTTCGGGAATTCGTTCTACCATGCCTTAAGTGGAGGCTTTCCAAGTCCTTGCCTCACTGCCTGATTATATTAATAAAATTATTGACCCATTAGTAATCTTCCCACAGTCACAAATCGCCAATTTAAAATTTTTCATACGGGAAATATATATATATATATATATATATATATATATATATATATATATATATATATATATATATATATATATATATATATATATATATTATTACCCGTATGAAAAATTTTAAATATATATATATATTATTTATATATATATATATATATATATATATATATATATATATATATATATATATATATATATATATATATCAAGGAATCTCAAGGAATAGAGGGACAGAACTGTCCCTCTCTTCCCTCTGTCATCCTCCCTGAGTTCTGTCCCTCTCCTCCTTGATAAAGGTGGTCACCACCACCGAAAATTCGAAAAATAGTGAGTCTCTTTTTTGTGTGTTTCTATGTGTTTTTGTCTGTGTCCACTAGTGCTTAGTGTTATACATTATTATTCACGTCCGTGAGACTTTCAAAAAGTGTTATGTATATATACATATATATATATATATATATATATATATATATATATATATATATATAATTTTCACATGTCAAAGTCTATTGCACTACAATTTATCATGGAGTATTCAAAGTCTCGGCAAGCAACACGTTTCTATAAGTATGGAAATGAATGTCTTAGTCTCTCTTGGGAAATTTATTTTCACAAGCTGAATAAAGGAGCAAATTGGAGTGCTCCATTTCAAGTTCAAATAATTCAAATACCCTTTGCACTTCATTAAGATTTGAATGTAGAAATTTCCGTCACAGAGCGTTCTCAGAAACCTATTCACTTCCTTAATGGCATTGGACGTTTTCAAATGGAAATTTTCCGGTGTTTTTATCTCCTCCCAATGTTGCAACAGATCAAGTGTGAAACATTCACTACCAAAGGGTAGCGCATGCCAAAGTGATAATTTAAATTTTCACCCTATCTCTCTCTCTCACTTCAATGTAAAACAGTCGAGAATATTTGCACATTTTCAGCAGTGAAAATAAATTGGAATTGAGTATGCTCATTTTTATGCGAATCACAAATAAATATGACGAATTTTTTAAAATCATATGCGTTTTTTAAAATAAATAATACTTTTGCCATCTTAACGAAGTGTGTGAGGTACCGAACCAATGACGTGGAAAATAGCCGAGCTGTAATTTTCCGTCCAATCGATCCACCATATGTCTCCACAAGTTGGTGGAGGCTGTGTGGTGGGGCTCTTACCCTTCGTGAATTTTTTTTATTTGCTTTAAGCACATGGATGAATTGCTCAAGTTATTTGATCATCCGATACTAAATCGGGAAATAAGTATCGCGGAATTATCAACGTATTTTGGCATCATAGCTCACATATTGCGTCGCAGAACCGATAAATGAATCACATCAATCATCCAATTCGACCTCTTGATAACCCGTTGCCGCAGTGAATTCTGCAGATATGTATTTTAGGTTTAAATATTTTTAAAATAACTCTATTGAATAATTTTGAAAGTTTCAAATTTATATTTATGAGCACGTGCAATTACGCACAGGAATGAGTATCAATCCAAGCGGTGGAGGAATGGGCTTTCGTGATAGTATGCAATGCATCATTAAAAAGAAACAAAAACCAACGGTGATATATATTAATTTGGATCCTGCTCAATAATCACTTTTACCACCAAACACCAAGTTTGAAAACGTGGGCGTGTCCGTTTATTTGACGAGGACTCATGAGCTATTTCGGCGTGGGGCGACGAGGTTTTAGAAGCAAATGGACGAGGAATTCGCTGAATGAGACAGAATCCATCGACCTTTCTGCGCCCTGCGTGGGTCGAAAGGCCCAGAGCTCGGCGTGGCCGGGAAATCTCTCAGACGTGGACCACAGGTGGCCCGAAGAGCTTTTTTATTCTCGAGGAAGTCATTCTCATTGGGGCTCTCCGAGCATGTTAACGGAGCCAAGAGACCTCATAGTAAATACTAAGGGCAAAAGTTCAACCACCGCGCGTAAATATAAAAAAAGAGAGGCAGGATTTGGTGGTAGGTAATGACCGTGTTTTTTCTGATGACCTTTTATGGTCGCCAATGAGAGGGGAATGAAAAAAACACGTCGGAGTGATTAAAGGGAAGCAAAAAGGATAATTAAATGGAATGAGGAAGCCGAAGCAGATAACATTTAAAGAATGTTACCATAGTGAAGACGAAATGGCCGCCGTTCAAAAATGGGAATCAGTAAAATCAAGTAGTTCGTTGAAAATATACGTGGTACGTATTTAACAAGGACAACGTTCCATGAGAGATTTTCTTCGATCAGCAACGCCATTTGTTCCCCATTTCCATCAACTCTCCAACGCCTATCTTGGTGAAAATGATATGTGTTCGGTTACTTATGCCATCAGCTTAATTCATGCAAAGGAAATGTATATTATTTAAACTCTTTTACCCATGGAAAAGTTTTATTCTGATATGGTGGAATTACAAAGCAACGATAGGGGGAAAATAACAGTGGATGCATAAGTAAATGGCTTTTTTCAAGTATCGAGACATCTGAAATTATATTGTACCGTTGAGTGAATGTTTCAAAACCCAAGGCAGCACGAAAGCAAAAAAATTAGTGAGGACTTGTAGATGAACCGATCATGATGCATTATATCATGCATCGATTTTAAAATACAAGATGCCGCAAATGCGTGGCATGGAAAAAATTATTTCTTTTTTAAACACAATGAACGGATCATTACCTTAATGGCTTAAAAAATGAGCATAAATTAATTGCTTATCGATCATTTATTTCATCTTTGGGAAATAAGTTAGTTTTCCCAGAAAAAACATCATCTCTTGTACCTTATTTTATCCGCTTGATGAGAAATATCAGTTTCAATAAAAGTGGAAAAACTATCGGGTCAAATTAGGCAAATAAAATGAAAGGATAGATTTCATTTCACTCTTAAAATATATCCAGTTCCAGATAAGTAGTGTTATGAGGTGCATTCAAACTAAATTAATCGTTTTGAAATGTGTTGGAGGCTTTAGATAGTATATGAAAATTATGCAAAGTGAGTTCCAAATGAATTGACGAGGGCTGTCAAGAAAGTGACTAGAGTCGGTTGTCGAGTAGGGATTGGTACGGATTCTTAGACACTTGGTACGCATCCTGCTCTGGAATAGTGTGTGTACAAACTGTGGTTCTGCTACTTTGATCACATTGCGAGCTGTTAAAGTGTGGGCTGCAATAGAAAATCCCGCGACTCGTCAGCGTAGATTTATTTAATGCTGCTTGCTTTTTCAGAGAAAAAGTAAAACAATAAAAAGATGAAATTGTAAACATTACAATGCAACAATTTCAGAGTGTAAAAATCATTCGCCTTGACTGGGACTCGAACCCAGATCCCTCCATATCCGGTCGAGTGCTTTAGCCACTTAAGCTACCGAGGCGTCCTCTTAAACTCTGAAATTTTGGGGAAATTTTTTAAGAGGACGCCTCGGTAGCTTAAGTGGCTAAAGCACTCGACCGGATATTGAGGGATCTGGGTTCGAATCCCAGTCAAGGCGAATGATTTTTACACTCTGAAATTGTTGCATTGAAATGCACATTAGCGGATGACTCCGTTAAAAGTTACTGTTGCGGCATCTCCCGCAGTTTCTTTGGAATTTGTAAACATTATTTAGATAATTTTAGGAACAACGGCACTGTACCAAAAGTATGAAATCAGAGAGCCTGTAATACTAAAAAAATTAACATTAGAATGATTACTGAAAAGAAAATATTTAAAATATTTTTTTCAGATTTTTAAAGATTTGCAGCTCTCATGATTAGTCGGGCGGTGTGCCACCAATGGACCACTCCTCAAGGAATTAATTGTCCATCACTAGACACCTATGCTCCAAATGTGAACTTACTTACGCGCCTTCTCCGCTTGATACAGTTGTCAGGCCAGCTAGCTCCGCCTGATTTGGCATTTATACATGCATATATCATAGCTATTTGTTGCCATGTAATCTCCAATAAGAGGATGTAGTTTCCAGGAACTGAGTTGCCCTTTTGCTGCTTCAAAGATAAAACACTCTTGATTTCAGTCTCTCGTTCATTATTTTTCTATTATCAAAGATATTAGAAAAATCTCTCGGGGCATATGCACTAATTTCATTTCTACTTCCAGTCCACACAAGGTCCTGCATTGCCAACGAACCTGTGTCATAGAACTCATTATTCTTGGTGGTATTATGTATATTTTTGTGACATTCGATGATGTTGGTGAATAATTGGTGAAAGCAATGTCAGGACTAGTGTTTACGGCTATTGGAGTCTTTCATTTATTCAGGACTAGTGTGTAATTCAACTAAAATTGTCACAAAAGGAAATCCACGCGACTTCTGTCAAAGTTAAAGTGCTAAAGAAAGAAATTAGAAAGGATTCTAGCCCTTGCTCCTTTGAGTACGATGGAGAATCCAAAGTAAAAGGGTCGGATGGAAGCTTTGGATTGGGGGACTTATTGGGGTACGTAAAGTAAGGTTAAGTCTGTCCAGCACTAAAGGTTAGGAGATACCGTTTGATGTTACATCCTGGCTAAAAGACAAGTTTTTGCCCACCCCAAAAAGTAGTATGGTTTTCACCCCGCCCTCTGTTTTTTACTGGGGAGAAGTGATGGAAGCTGGACAGGTACGATGAAGGATGGCATTGAAAGAGAGGAATGCGCCTCGATGTATACTCGTTCTATAAGTTCTATATAATTCCTTAGTATAGATATATTTTCTAGACATTAAACATATGGTGCTAGGACTGGTAGGTCACTAGTGAACTCCTCACGCCGAGGGGCGTTGAAACGAATCCTAGCAGAGAGGGGAATTTCCAGAGGGGAATTCTCGTTCGGGATCCCACGCATCGCGGGGATTTGAAGCCGATTCTGTGCGTTGGAAGAGACGAAGGTGCGTCATCTTCTTTGATACTGAAGACGACAGATGATTTTCTTTACGTCGAACCTTCCCTTAATCGAAATTCTATGAAAGACCAAATACCGTACCTTTAAGGAGCAAAAAATTACCTACGCTTCCTTTGAGAATACTTTGTAAAAATTCTCATAAGAGGTCCCCTGTAGCATCAAACCGTGCCGCATATAAATATTCAGCAAGCCGATTTCAGAGAGCCGAAATAATTGCCAAGAAGTGAAGGGCATTAACCTAAAATAGGAACATGCTGAGAAACAGCAGTTGACCTTTTGATGTTTTAAGAACAGGGAAAATAAAGAGAAAACTAGTGAAAGCGATCTCCTTTTATTTCAGGACGTGGAATAAATGATGAGAGATGACAAACCAGAATAAGGCCCTCCTCCAACCGCAAATGAATGGTTGAATTAATCAGTCGAAGCTTTGCTTTCGTCAAATTGACCCACGGAAAACATACGTAACGGGGTATTTAACCACAAACACTCATTTCTGTACGTAGTTTTACCATTGAAAAAGTTTTCTAGACAAAAAATTATGAAACTGGATAGCCGAGACCGTGAAATGTTACGGTCTCGGCTATCCCGTTTTCATCGCTTAAAGACCGTAAGTACGTTCATTTTATATTTACACAAGAATTAATATTCATATTTACATAAATAAATAAAAATTAAAAAATTAAAAAAACTGCAGTAACGTGCGTCAAAAACTGTAATTTAATAGGTGGTCAGAACTAAAATGCCGCAGAATACCTTTCAGAACATACACAGTAGAGACAAATGTTATCACGTATGATATCTTACAACTAAAAAAGTGACAGTAGTAAAAAAAACTGGGTGAAAGCATTGCCTTCAGCATGGCATAAAGCAAGCATGTACGAATCGCATCTGGGTGAACTCGTCTCGAAGGCACTAGCCCCTGCCCTCCACGTATTGGGATAAGTACAGCGATGAAAAAAGGGTAAGGATAGAGGATTATTTTTCTTTAGCTAGACCCAGCATATAACACGATGCAAAAAGTTCAAATCCATGTAAGAAAACATGGAATCAAAAATTGAGCAAAAGTGACGAAGAGAAACCTCCCAGTCTTGAAAACCTGTTGTGTTGCATCCGCAGAGTCTTGCTATAAAATCTCAGATAGAAGTCTCTCAAGATAATGAAAAGCAAAGGCAAGGATAAACCTTGTACACTGATATTGAATGGACATTGTTACTCGCGACATCGGAAGAATAATTCAAGCCCCTCACTTCGTTGGCAGGTCAAACAATTGTGACAAATGAAGAAAATAGACAGACGAAAAGAAGGATTTAGAAAGGTTCGTTCATAACGCTCAATTCGTGGTCGCAGTACAGAGAAGAATACTAAAATATTAAATCATTGCTCCTTTCCACGGACTGCCTTCCTTCCGCCTTCTCACCTCTCGGCCGAAAGCCTTCTAAAGTCGCTTTGATACGACGTGTGGGGAACGAAATGTCATCGCAAAATCATTATAAAATTCAATGACGAATAATAGCATTCGGGGAATTTTTGCATTAATAAATTTGAAGTATTTATTCGCTAGTTCACTTGACGATAAGTAGTTGATGATGAAAGTATAAGAACAATATCAAGACATATCTCAAGTGTGCTTGAATTTAAAGTACACATACCCATTAAAACTATGTGAATTTAAAGAAATTTCTGTCAATACCGTTTAAGTAACTTTAGCAGATTCATCCAGAAATGTGCACCAAATGACAAAATTTAACTCTGAAAAAAACGGTCACCTTGACAGGGATTCGCTTTAAGACTACGTGATTTTCCGGACGTCGATAATAGTTATCTCAAAACTATTTCCTGCATTTCATTATCGAAACTTGATCACACTCAAACATATTAAATGAATTTCGATCATTCCAGATTTTGTGTCCCCCGCAGTAGAGAACGATATTTTAACAGCCTATCAGCTGTTATAATAAAGCATTGAGGAATCCAGTTCCCCTCCCCGTCAGCCCAGATGTATGTATTTCAAACACCTAGTTGCTGACCTTTGGGTTGAATAGGAATCTTTGGTACTAGTCAAATTGTGGGTCTCGATTTTGTTTTAAGTAATTTAAAAATACATATTGTCGAAACTATGTCTTCGTTAAGTACGATAGCCATTCCCAAGATGGCTTCAGAACAATCTATCTTTTGGTTGCCTCATTCGATTGAATGCTAAAGCAACCTGTCAATATATTTCAAATTTATTTTACTGATTGCACCTTTACGGCGTGCGCTAATGCTTGATACTCACGAGTTTAACTATAGTCAAAGAAAAATAAAATATTAACCAAAACGAAAACAACTCCGATATTTCGGTGGTCCCAACCACCTTCATCAGTGAATCCATACGGCTTGACGAAGGTGACTGGAACCACCGATACATTCAAGTTAGTTGTTCTTGTTTTGGTTATTTTTTCATTTTTCCGTTAACTATAATTAAATGCGTGAACATGAATGCGAAATATCAAAAAGGCATAAATCGGCCAGTCAAAGATCCGTGGTGAAAGTTTCGGTAGAGAAAACGTTTCCCCCTTCTCGCCCATCCACCTTCCCCACCAAACCTTTGCTCGCTTTGAATATATGTTTTTCTATTTCTTTTCCTCGCATCCACAGCGTATTATATCTAAATCCTTGTAAGTATACAAGTTGTGATCAAAAAAGGGAGGACTGTTTATATATTTTGTTTATTTCGACGGATAAAGCTTAATCGAGCGAGTCGCCCTCAAAGTACATGTCTTGGCTGACGACACACCTTTGCCAACGTTTCTCCATCCAGCTCTTGAACCCTGACTGGTAAGCCGCCTAAGGGATCCTCTTCAGGTCCGCCGTACAATTAGTTTTAATGCCCGCAATAGAGTCGATTCGGCGCCCTTTCAAGTTTGATTTTAACTTTGGAAACAAAAAAAGTTTGATGGAGCCGCGTCTGGAGAGTAGGGTGGCTGCGGGATCACGGAAGTTCCGGTTCTGGCGAAAAACTATGTCACGATCAATGTGCCGTGTGAGCCGGCGTCATCTAGCTCCTTCATTGCTACCGTTTCACGCGGCGACGAACAGGTTGAGACACGTACCGCTGCTGCTGCGTAACGAATCGGCGTACACAAACGAAACACCTCTCGTTTTAGTCGTCAGATATGTCGCTAGATGGCGCTTAGTGTCTCTTTTCGATCCGTTAAACGGTTTGCGCAGAATAAAATCAGCCCGGTCTTTTTTGGACCACACCTTGTACATGTATATATTTTTTGCCTCCAAACGTATATTTTCATCAAAGTTTAAAATTTCTTCCGCAATAATAGTAACAAGTCTCAGTGAATCCAGCTATTTGTCACTGATAACAAAGATATTATGGTCAATACATGAAGACTTTACTTCTCATATTTTTTAATGACCGGTGAAAACACAATTTTACGCTAACTACACTTACAGGATTCGTCCGGAAAATAAGTGTACTGTTTTTTCCCGCCGCTCCAGGCGCGCCCAGCACCGCTCTGACGGTGCTGGGCGCGCCTGGAGCGGGCTGCGATTGAAGGGCGGTATGTTGGCAAGCGACGCTGAAAAAGGCAGTCGGCTCTGAGCTGTGGTGTAGTGAGGAGCTCTGTTAACGCGAACCTCCACGCTCGACCCACGTCACGGAACGCGATGCCGAAGTTTTTGGAGCAGCGTTATTCCATCAAATTTGCGGTAAAGCTTGGGAAATCGTCTACCGAAACTGTCGGTATGATTAACCAGGCTTACGGGGAGTCAGCAATGTCCATAAACATGATCTTTCGGTGGTACAAGATGTTCGTGGAAGGCAGAGAAGAGGTCGACGACGAACCACGGCCTGGACGCCCATCAACGACACTCACCGACGAAAATGTGCGAAAAGTTCGCAATGTACTGAACTCTGATCGTCGTCTTAGTGTTCGGATGATAGCAGAGCAGTGTAATGTGCCAAAAACAATAGTGCACGAGATTAAAAACATCTGGCGAGCGATCAAAAACATCTGGCGGCTGCTTCACGACAATGCGCCGTCTCACACAGCGCTTGTCGTGTCGGACTTCTTGGCCAAGCACGGCGTGGCAACGCTGCCGCACCCGCCCTACAGCCCGGACTTGGCACCACCGGACTTCTTTCTGTTCCCGAAGATAAAGAGGAGTTTGAAAGGAACGCGATACGGGACTTTGGACGCCGTCAAAGAGGCCGTGACGACGTGTCTTCGAGAGGTTCCCGATGATGCCTTCGCGGGAGCGTTCCAGGAATGGGAACGCCGCTGGAACAAGTGTATCGACTCACAAGGGTCCTATTTTGAGGAATATTAGCTTAAGATATGTAAAAGTGTAATACATTTTTTTTCCTGAGCTCAGTACACTTATTTACCGGACGAACCCAGTAACATAACGAATGAAACATTCCCATGAGTGTTCCGCTTCCATTTCCCACCTCCTCCTTTTCGCCATGGAGAGGCGTTGGCGCCGGGATGGCCACCGCTGGAAGGAGGCGGGGGAGAGGGGTTGACCGGGACCCGAGCGCGTGGAGACGGAAGAAGTGTGACGGAGTGACTTTTCATTGCGCCGGGGGGGTGGCTCGATTGGCCGCGTCGAAGGGGGTGGCGAGGGTTTGACCGAGGGAGGCCGGGGGCGAGAAGGAGAGAGTTTTGGAGGGTGGTTACCACCCCCGAGTGGACCACCGGGGAGAAAGGGGAAATTGATGGGCTTCTTACTTTTTATGATCAGGAGGGAAAAGTGTCGCGTGGGAAAGCGTATGTTCTCTCGTATCCAAGCCTGCGGAGAAACTATTGATGGATCGGGAAAAGTGCCGATGTACGGGTGGAAAACGGGACCAGAGAAACAAACGACGACGTTCTAAGCGATCCTTACGCGTTCGTGAGACGATTCACTGGTGAGAAATATCCTTTGGCCTTACATCATTTGATTGGCCGAAAATTCGAGTCGTGTATTGATACGCTCCGTGAGAAAACTGGAACACGATGTTTTCTTTATCACTGCCAAGCAATATTACCTTCACAATGTCAGGCACCCACGAAGCAAGAGTCCTTTATCGACGGAGAGGTGTGCTCCGCTCTCTTTGAATTGATCTCTGCCGTCTTTGAACCAAGCAACTTCACGTACCCTGGTTGAATCTAGTCTATTGGGGGCAGTGTACTCGTAGGCTTACCTTCGGTCAGACTTTGAAAAATTAGATGTCTGAAAGTAAGGCTATGTACCAATCCTTTACCAAATTTTGCCCTTAAAAACGTTTAAATATCAATATTAACCTACGTGTGGATTATTGTGACATACGTTGGTTTAACGGGGAAAAATATGACATAGATATTATTTTCAATCTATTTATTTCCCCAGGGTAATTTAAAAGTTTAATATTATGAACATTTAAATGTCTTTTAATGATGCAAAAGTAATTGTTTACATTGCTGAATAATATTTTAATATCCATAAATTTTCCGAAAGAATTTCCTTCCAATTGATATGATTGCATGCTTGTGAAGTCAGCTCGTCTCTGAAAACAAATTCCAGGAAAATGGTAATGAATCAAAAGAATTCTTATCGACTTGAGTTTAGAAACCAGATGTAGAATACATTTTGTAAGTGTATATTTGAGGTTATGAATGAACGATTTTCATAAAATGCTACTCGGGAGTGTGGCGAGAGGAAAATAGGGAAATTTGATACATTCGTTTTTTGAAAATTATAGTTGGCCTGAAGCGAAAAATATTGTGGGTCCAGCTTGTAAAGAAGGCCTCTGTGCTGCATGCCATCGAGAAAAGGTGTCGTTGTGCCGTGAAATACAATGTTTTTCCATATTAATTTCTCCTCGGAATACGTTTTAGTATATTTAAAAGTTACGGCACAATAGAGAAGTAGACTGCTTATAATGATTAGCAATGCACATCTCAAGGGTAGGACCTCAAGAAATCTACCATCTCGGAATGCGACCGTTTTGGCGAACACTCAAGAGGAAAGAAAATGTAATAACCGGAGGCAATTGAACGGAAGATTGATGTCTCCACGCACGGTATAGTGGCACGATAAAAGATTAACGGAAATCGAATACATAGATGTAGTGAATGACGAAGAGTTCCTCGAAAGAACGGATTGGAGAGAAAAATGTCTGGAAGCGATTGACAAAAAAAAAGGTGGAAACTTATTGGGAAAATTCTGGCCAATATGTCTTGAAGGTTGCTATAAAGGAAGCGACTGTTCGGGAGAATTACAGAGATGGGCGAAACATGAAGTATGAGACTCGAGTATTAAAGATGTTAGCGCAATATCATATAAATGAAGCAGATTATTGCTCATAAATGAAGTATGGATATTGCTTGGTGAAAGAAAAGCCTTGCAACCGATGATTGCTAGCACAATAAATGAAAATTTACGGGTTATATCATACAAAGAAATATAATTATTCAAATTACTAAATGCGTCACAAATACAAAATTGTTTCATTTTCATGCGACCATTCATGCATTGATATTGATGTAGAATGCTATAGCTCTTGGTGCTATTGTATCCTACATTAAATTACATCTCTCTCAAGGGATTGCTGCTTTCAGAGCGATGGAGTTTGCATACAGGTTTCACACATCTGTACTTTCCTAGCTTGAGCAGTAATATTTCTGAATATACATATGCCCTTCTTTTTCAAAAATCTCCCGATAAGGCATTTCATATTTCTATAAAAATACGAACCTCTTTCAAAATGCTATCCTGGGAAATGTTAAACGATGTGGGAGCACTACAGTCTCTGGAGTCAAATTAATATTAATTTCGAATACGTGACTTACTCACCCAGAAAAATCACTGTTTACAAATATTCAAATTATTTCCTGCTTGTAAGAACACCGAAATGATTAACATGAATGATCTAACAATACTTCATATTACTTTTTGTCACATAATCCCTGAAAAATCTTTCCTGGATAAATTGACTCAACATAAAAGGCCACGGACGGAATGTGAATTGGGGAATTTATATGTACACATAGTATAACACATAAGATAAAGTAAAACAGACATGTTAGTCAATATATTGGCGAATTACTATCGTACAGAAAAACTGACTTTCAGGGTAAAAAATCAGAGGAAACGGAAGTACAGAGCCAGAAAAAAGTGATAAGTACATACTGGAGAGGGGGTTAAAACTATGCATTAATTATTGGAAAATATGTTTATTTTGGTGCATTAAAATTAAACCCTAAGTTTCGGATTACTCTCACACTTTGAAATTAAGGCAAAGAAGAAAGAATACGGTAGTTGACCGGATGCGATTTTTATGTATCATAGGGGGAATATCTACGAGAAGCAAAAGGATGAGTCACGGGAAATTAGTGACGGCCTACGTAACATCAAAGGGCGTTAAGTGGGGAAATGGCGTTGGGAAGGAAAACACAGAGGACCACTAGAGATTAATCCTATTATTGCTGGCATGCATGATGATGAATCACGAATTCACTCGATGGTTTCCGATGAATTCAATAATCACGTAACTAGTAATATCACTGACATAATTTGCCAGATATGTGCCAATTGGGGCTCATTTAAATTATCAACCTTAGTAATTAGCCAATTTATAGAATAAGGTACGCGAGAAAGTGAATACAATAGTTATATGAGTGAAAAGAAGGCGACAAAATCATTGACGGTTAATTATTCAATTAATAAGAAGCGTAATTGTTTACATTACGAAACGAACCATTCATTGCTGACTTAGCGTTGCTTATCTATGGAATTGAAAATTCAGGAAAGCTGTTAGTTAAATCTATCATATTATCAAATTTCCGTTTCGCATAGAGTGATTACAATGAGAAGGGTATTTATTCCAAATCGTAAATATAAAGATGGACACTGATAGCAGCAGCAATGAAATACGACGACCTTAAATTGAAAATAATTCCGAAGGTCAAGAGTTGGATTCACTCGTTAGAATCGAAATTTCACCAGGGATACGGCATTGCGAATTCAGTGTTGATGTAAAAGAGATGCCGGGATAAAAAAAGGTGGAATCATTGATTGGGAACAGGATGCATTGAAATGGAAATAAAATTCACAGTTTTTTTGTTCTAAACCTTGCGTTTGAAACATCCATATGGATTAATGGGCTAATTTGAATTTCGGAATTTTCGCGCAGCTCTGACCGGGATGTTCAGGGACATGCGGAATAAGTCAAAGGAATTTTCGATGGGACTTCAAATTTCCATTATTCTGTATATACTTTAATTGACTTACCACTTACGCTTGCATTAAAATTTCCGCTAAACCACCACGGTGCGGAATAGGTCAACTTCCCAATGCAAGCATGGATTTTTTAAACAGTCTCGGAAGGAATCAAGAAGATGATCAACAAGCATAGATAAATTGATTCAATCGTAGTTTTTTGGTTTAATTTGTATGAAGCTACCTCTCCAATGGGAAGCAGGCATAGAGAGAATGTTATTACAACGTGGGCATGATTTGCCTCATCTCCACGACCTATTGGGAAAACAAATTCTGCTACCGATAACCCTGGCCCATATCTGCGTCACAGCACTCCGATGTTTGAAAATAAAATAGCCTCCTTTACGTAATTTGGAAAATTTTATGATTCTGCAACGGAAAAACAAGATAAATACCATTAGCGCGGAAAATCTACATAAACGCGCTTATCGGAAAATATTAAGTTACCAACAAAAATATATGATTTGTGAACTTGTACCAAAAAGGAAAATTACCGATTGAAGGTTGTAATGTTCACAGCTAATGAAATACCAAATAGATCAAATACTTAGTAATTTGATTCACACATGCACCGAAAACAGAAAACGAATTAATAATAAACATCCCTTTAAGGATAGAGTAAATGCACCCTATCCCTGTGGGCACAATTGAAAGAACCCTTTCCTCACACTTTCTCCAATTAAATTAGCCGTACGTTATGTGAGGAAATGCGTAGAAGAAGGCTTCAGAAGACTGAGTCAAATATTGGAAAGAGTTGAAATGTGGATGACGAGAGGAAAAAACTAAAATTACTGGCAAATCAATCAAATGGACCCTGTGCAAAAAAATAGCATCCGACCAGGGAGGGGCCAAACCTGACCTATAAGCCTATCAACACCCACCCCTCCTTCACTTTACGCCGACGGAGTAATCCCGTTGAAAAATGCGTGGTCGAAGTGTGGATTGACGTATATCTCATCCTTTTTAAAATAACCACCTGTATCTAATCACCATCTTTCATGCTACAGCACTCACGCAATCTTGGAAAACTTCCTTGAATTAACCTCATTTCAGGGGAAGCTGCTCCTTCATTCAATTGGCCAAGTCAAGACCGTTTTGTCTCTCAAGCAGCAGCCGGCGTTGTGTGGAGTACAAACTGACGCCCTTAACGATAGCCTCTGCTGAAAGCGATCCACTGAGGCTGAACACGCTGGAAAATCTGCTATTCTCCCTCTGGAGTTTGTTTCTGGGAGATAACCTGGAAGATCCACTATATTATATAACAACACCTGAAACAAAAAGGTGCGTCTCTAATTTAAAGTCTCAATTTGCTGAGCCAAACCTGACCTATAAGCCTATCAACACCCACCCCTCCTTCACTTTACGCCGACGGAGTAATCCCGTTGAAAAATGCGTGGTCGAAGTGTGGATTGACGTATATCTCATCCTTTTTAAAATAACCACCTGTATCTAATCACCATCTTTCATGCTACCTTCAGACAGCTAGAAAATTAAGACTGATTTTCGAAAGTTTCTTAAAAATTGAAAGAAAATTAACTCGACAAGATAGCCAGGATTCGTCAGTCAAGGTAACTAGGAAATAATTCTAGTCGTATGGTGCTTTAGCTACTTTTTCCGCCAAATGAAATCTGTGAGGGTGATCTTACTTATAGAAATTTATTACTGAACTATTTTGGTGGGAACTTTGCCGATGTTTTTTCCGCTGATTTGCAGTGATTTGCGCTGGAATTTATGGTGAATATGCGGTATAAAGAATGATGCATCTTATATGAGTGGAAAATTGCTTCAGTGCCGGATAAAATGAAGTAAAGGCTATTTAGATAAAACTATACACTGTCACACTTTTAGTAAAGCAATTCAGATCATGAACAAATGAAGTGAAAGGGGCAAAGGCGAGTCCGATCTGTCGACTTCCCACAAATACCACTCGGCTGCTTGCACGGCTTTTCTTAATTTATATCACGGAGAGAAAGTGCCGGTTCGATTCATTTTTACAACTAAATCTCATTTTTGTTCTTCAGGAGTTTCATCTCCTGCCAAGCATCTCTCTTCTGACTTTCTCGGAGTATTAGTTTATTGATTTTAGGGCAAGCAGCTCTTCCTCCGCTGTCCCTTCTTCTTTTTTGTTATGTCATATTTAATGGCCTTCGAATAATCCCCGGGGTCGTCGCCCGCATCTTTCTTGCCTGGGCTGTTCACTTGCACTGGAATGTTCTTTCTTACCTGGGCATCAACCGCTAGCTTCTCCGTTGAAAGGTTACTCCTCTTTAAAAGGAAACTACTGATTTAATATCTCCTCCTGCCCATAGCTATGCATAAAATATTTCTTCTAAGATAGTTATATTATATTTATGCTGATGCATTGTGTATATAATGCAACCTTCAGAATCTTACTAAAAATAAATTAACACACACACACATACACACACACACACACATATATATATATATATATATATATATATATATATATATATATATATATATATATATATATACACACACACAGGAATACATTACTCGTGTACTTATTATTATTATTAGGCAATCTACGGGTTAACCTGTTCCTTACCTTTCCTCGTTAGCCTAACATTCTCCCATCTATTACAGTCTTCAACATCCTAATGCCGATCAATATGCCCTTCATCCACTTTTCCTGCCTCCATATGATTTCTCCCAACAAACCCCTCTCTTCGCCCACCATACCAAGTACTTCCTCGTTTGTTTTCTCCACGGGATTGCTCATAAGGTGCCATGAGCCCTCAGATACTTGCGAATTATGAATTTCCATTTTTTATTCAGACATCGAATCACTTGGTTTTGTGAACAGAGGCATTTTTTATGATTAACCGTGGCTGAAATAAAAGGTAGTTGGATGTTAAAAACTGCGATAAAGGTATTTAGAAAGTATTTGGTGAAAGATAAAAATGAAGTAGTCAGATTATGTACTTATGAGATGAGAATATACGAGGGTCATCCGGAAAGTAGTACCCGTTCGTGAAATAAAGACACAAAAGTAAATATTAACAAACATAAAAAATTTTATTTGAAAGAGGATACTTTAAACTACTTCTCAACATAATCTCCAAGCAAATTAAGGCATTTGTCATAACGTGTGACAAGTTTCTGTATTCCTGCTGCATAGTCCTTCGCCGCCAGGTCATTGAGATACGCGAGGGACCCATCTTGCACAAATTTTTGCATAATGCAGATGGTGTTTAACAATTTCATGAACAATTGTTCGAGAAACATTGGGAAAATGCTCACAGATGTCATCAATTGTGACGCGCCGATCGTTCCTCACGAATTCGTCAACTGAGCTCACCAGTTGGTCTGTAATGACAGACGGTCTCTCCGAACGCTCATCGTCGTGTGTGTTCCCCCTCCCCATGTTGAAGTTGCGACACCACCGCCGAACAGACGACTCGTCCATTACATTGTCTCCATACACCTCCTTTAATTGGCGATGAATATCACATGGGCGAACGTTTCTTGCATTGAGGAATTTAATCACTGCCCTCACTTCACAACTGGCGGCGTTCTCAATTTTTTTAAACATTGTAAACAATCACAGAAACAACACAGGCAATGCTAGCGTCACGCAACTTGGCTCAGAGAAGGCAGACAAGCCACTGAAGCTATCTGACCTCGTCCAGCGGCTACTCGCGTCGTCAGCACTTCATGCGGCACGAACGGGTACTACTTTCCGGATGACCCTCGTATGTATATGAGAAAAATATTCAACGGTTTTCCAGTAACAGAAAACCCAAGTGAAACACTAAAAAAGGAGGGCAAAAACTAGAGCAAGTAGAACAGTTTACGTATTTCGGTAGTGTTTTGGACCAACACGGTCAAAGTAGTAGGGACGAAAGGAGAAGAATTGCGCTGGGCAAAGAGGCTTTCACAAGGAGGAGGGAGTTGATGACAGGGACGTTGAGTAAGGATGTTAAGAAAAGACTCGTAAAGACTTTGATATGGAGCGTACCTATGTACGGCGCGGAAACGTGGTCATTGAAGCAGGAGGATAGACGTACGAGGGAAGGCTGCAAATTAATGCACATATGCTTGTAGAGCGAGAACAAAGACAGATAGCATGACCGAGTAAAAAGTACATTATAATAAAATAATTAAGTTTAAAAATAATATATCTATTTTCAAAATAGCCAAAAATTAAGGCTAACACATACTTCCTCCCTTAGTGTAACAAGTTTTTTCATTCCGTCACTGAAAAACTCTTCCGACTTTTCTCGAATCCAGGACTTGACAGCTGCCTTCACCTCATCGTCCGAGGTGTAATGATTAACCTTGAGTACGCTGGATGAATGAAACGACCTCAAACCTGCGCATGCGTACTGATGAGGTTATATTACTAACACATACCTCCAGGGGTTCATCTGAAGGTCATTTTGCTTGTGGTCTGCAAGCATGCGAGTATTACTTTTCAGCGTACCCTCCTATAGTGTAGTCTTTCCAAATGGGGGAAAGGAGAAGGATGAAGAAAGTGAAATGTTAAGAAAGGAAAACAAACGAGAAAGTGCTCGGTATGGCGGGCATGGAGAGATGATTGTTGGAAGTAATCATTAGGAGGTAGGAAAAGTGAATGAAGGGCGTATTGATCGGCAGTGGGATGTTGAGGAATACTGTGATGGAAGCGAGAATATTAGGCATACGAGGAAGGGCAGAAATAGAATAGGATTGTTGGACGAAATGAAGGGAGGTAGAAAGTTCATGGAGTTGAGAGGGGTTTGTTGTAGCAGAGGATGTTGGGCTTTGTTTTGCTTGGAGAGGCAAGGAAGTTACCGATGCACCGTTTGTTCTCTTGTGTCCAGCTGAAACCTGTCTTAACCGCGAGATTATCGTTAATTTTAGAAATATTGTAAAAAGCGGGTACAAAAATAATTCAGGGCCGACAAGATAACAATACGTAAATGCGCAGTGCATAACAGTCACCAGGGGCCTTCTTTATTTTGTTGAATATCTTTAATAAGGTCCGCGTGTTTTCATAGTTTGGTGGAATATGTGTATTTATGAGTTATAAACAGTACGTTATATTTCACTGGAATATAAAATGTATTGATGTTTTTCTACAGAAATCGTGACACAGAAACAACCGCAAAGAAAGCGAAGAGAAAGCGACCTGCTGCGTGTCACTAAGACCTTAAATTACCTCCGCCTTAATCGACTCCAAAAATTGTCGATTGCAGCAAAATTAGGGTCGAATAACATGCCGTTTTAATCACTCTAGATTACCAGTTAACTGATCTATGCAATTCGTTTTCTTACCAAACAATCTGCACACTAAAGGTACCGGCCTATCAAGGTTATCTTCCGCAGTAATGGACGACTGAAACGCACAAGCTGATAAATCGCGTTCTAAGAGGCAATTTTCGTTAGAATTTGATCCAGGCAAACAGATATTATGGTTACAAATAAGGACAATGTTGATAAAAAATTAATTATGCCCTGGACATCTGGTTTACTTCAGAGCGAAAACAGAGATTGAGAATTTTCTTTTAAATTTGGCGGTATTGGATGGTTTTTTTATGTTGCATGAAAAACCTTCCAGACGGTGAGAATTACGTGCGTGGCCTAATACGATGGATTAACCTGAGTCTGAATTACGTGCGTATGTAAAAATAGTGAGACAGTCTCGTTGCGAGCAAAACACCGAATTATTAAATGAAGAGGATTTATGATTTATTGAGGTAAATTGGCCAGTTTGACTCTCTACCCAAAGTGCGATATAATTTTGAGGTTCAAAAGAGGAGTGAAAGGTTGCAAAGAGGCAAATTTTAAAATAAATAAACAATACATATACAAGTATAAAAAAGTACTTTAAACGGACCGCGGGAAGTAAGATATGAATGCGTAGGTGGAATAAAGATGGAATTACGATGGAAAGTAATAAGCAAATTAGCATTAGATAAGGGAGTGTAGAGATCAGTAATCTTCGAGTTGATGAATGAAGTACAATAAAATTGCCTCTTAGGATGAGGACCGGTGAATCCGCCTTTCACCAAGTGGTCTATGGGATTAAAAAAAAATTATGGATGTCGGACTACTACTGCGCTTGCTACTTTATCCCCCGGGCAATATACGGGAGCAACAGCTATCACGTGACAGGGTGAAACATGTGCTTACGTATGTGGACATGCCCTCGAGGGAAAAAAGAGCCAGTTACTTTATTCAAATCACCTGTTCACAATAAAGTCAGAATATTGCTGCAATTGACAAATCTTACGATGATTGAGATCTAAAATATTGTTTTTGCAATCTAATAGAAATAAGTAACATACAGGAAGATTGCAACGGTACGATTTTAAAAGTGAAAGGAACAAAACCAATATTCAATTCTGATAATAGAGTTGTTTCGAAAGAGATGAATAATTATTGAAGTTTCATGCTAAGTGTGACAGTTGTATCAGACAGGAACAATGTTTCAAAGTTAAATACGGACACCGCGCAGGTAATGGCAGATACATTTTTCTGCAGAACTTAGATGTGAAAATGACTTTATGAAACCAAATACATGAAGGTCACATAGTATAAAATTCAAATAATGGACCAAAAGTCAATCCAGGGACAATTTCGTCAGTTAA
Organism: Hetaerina americana; assembly: GCF_022747635.1. Classification (NCBI taxonomy): domain Eukaryota; kingdom Metazoa; phylum Arthropoda; class Insecta; order Odonata; family Calopterygidae; genus Hetaerina; species Hetaerina americana. The sequence continues at coordinate 1,024,041 of NW_027286985.1, read as the reverse complement.
ATACTAATTTAGTGCACTTTCAATTCAAGAATATCTCTAAAAATAAAGGAACAATGAAAATTCAAAATATTGAACCGTACGCAAAAGAAAGAACTGGACTATTGTAGCGGAATGAAACTTGCTTGATGAAATGTGGTAACCAATGCAACCAATTAGGAATCCTTAAACCAAGTTGGAGAGTCAACGTGAAAGAACGGAGACCCGAATAATCAAAGACACTCCCGAAAAAGAAAGCACAGATCAGAGCTAAGTTTTTATCTTAATAGAGAGATAATGAAATACAATCATTCAATAATTTGAAGAGTTAAATATTATGTTGTAGCCAGATAATAAATTAGCCGTCTGGTAAGAAGAAGTTACAATTATCTATAAATTATGTCAGTCATTCAAAATAAAAATATATGTATAATTACATAAAAATAGCACGCGCTCAAATTTTGACGTCAAAGAAAAAAAGTATTTTTTTGTGTTCAACGCAGTTATATTCGAGTTTCCGCCTCTCAATTCTATGTATCAGAGAAAAATCATGTAGAACAGAATCTTTTCGTTGTTAAACTTATTGAAACAATGTATTTGTCAAGGTAATTAAATGAAATGGATATAAATTAGGGCTGAGGAAAAACGTTTCTATTGTATCAATTCTGTCGAGGGACATGACATGTCAAGGGGCATGGAAAAACCGAAGCTGAGCCGAACTATTGAAACATAATTATGCGTGCGTTCTATTCATAAGTTTCCAGGGACACATTTATCTATCTAAAACTGTTTTTATCCAATAATCGGTTACACACTGCGTTAGTTCCCACCAATTTCGAATTACATATTTTTATCCTTCAATAGAATTCAGTTATTTATAAAGGATTAATCGGAATAAAGGATGACCGTTAAAAATTTATTGAAATAAAAATATTTGCCGTAAATGGTATCAATACCCTCGATTTCCTCCTCTGGGAGCGATATCATTCAAAACTTAATGAGTCCTTCCTGTGGACAATCTAGTCGTTCCACGCAATCGAATTTCGAAATTAGATAAGCACATCCTTTATTAGATAATCTGTGCTAAATAAAGGTTGCTCTTTATGCTATGTTTCTGAAAAGAATTATTCAGCAAACATGAAAAAGGGTTTTGTTTAATTTTGAAACTCAATAGCCTAAGCTTGGAAAGCAGAACTAAGGGAAGAGGCGGGAAACCCAAATTTTATAGGGAAAAATGACCATAAATTCAAAGTAAATTGCCGGGGACAAAGAACGAATAAAAAATGTTGTTTTCTAAATAAAACAATTTTTAAATGGAACACCTTACCTGTAAAACTCTACGAGCCCTTTCCTCACAGAGTGCATACTTTTAAGAAAAGATGCAAGGAATTTATGTGATAATTTGTTTGATGCGTGGTGTAAAATTATGAGTAACAGCCTAATTTTTTTAATTTATCTTTTTTTCTCACTGATTGATTGATGTTAATTAGATGGATTAATGGAGATTGGTTATTGAGGGATTTTCTTGTTTTGTGAAAACGATTTGAGTTTTGAAGTTACCTTTGGGTGTACTCTTTTTTTTTACCAACTGATTTTATCGATTATCTTTTGTGATTACTTGGGAATTGTGTGAGCCACCTGACACTGTCTATCAACACATGTAAATTTTAATAATAATAATAATAAATGTTTGAATGAAATTAGGCAGAAAAACTTTGGAAAGAAAATAAAGAGTACCCGTGCAAAAACCAAATTTGAAGATGAAGAGCGGTTTTTTGGCCGAAAGCATTTTTAAAAGGAAAGAGCAAAAGTACCGCGGAAAAAAAAACATTTACACATACTCGTATATCTCTGACGAAAAGTAACATCAATTCTGTAATGACTAAGTCCTCAACAGATCGCTGAGAAAAAAACTAATTGTTTTACAGAATCATAGGTTTCAATTAAATTGGAACTGTATAATAATAGTTTCATTGTCAAATCGATAGGCATGTGGTGCCATTAGTAAGAGTTTGCATCAACATTGAATTTACAGGGATTCAAAAGTCCACATATATTTACAATTATTTAACGAAAGTCTCATGCTTGATTAGAAATGTACCAGTCAAATATACCATTATTTTGAATACCATCAAATATGACGGAGAAAATTGATTCAGCGAAAAATCTCTTTGTGCCAATTTTAAAATAAAATAAATACAAATAGTTTCATTCCTATATTTGATGAGTCAATACGTACAAAAAATCTGAACGGAAACAATCGTGAAATGAATTGACGATATTTAAAAAAAGGTAGGGGTATAAAACATACCATTTCCAAAAAATATATTTCGAAGTCAATTTGTATTAGTCCCTGCCGAATTGAACCAGATATCACAAAAATGGAAAATCCTGCAATAAAATTGGAGAAATAATTCATACAGAATCTCACTTTACTGAAAAACATTCATACCTGTGAAGTATTACCTTCACTGAGATTGTGAGTTTAATGCTTACAGCATGGGAAGTACTTTTGATTTGCGACGCCTAGATGTACTAGATCAACGTGGAACAGTGACCTTCACATGACAATCAAAGTCTTATCTCAAATTCAAACATTATGAATACTAAATGCTCAGCTTGACCTCTAAAGTAATATGAGTATTAGTCACTCATATTGACCTCTAAAGCTGAATCATTCGCCATTGGTTGACGGCAATAATTTGGCAGTAAGTTTTTATGCAGTATTGCATAAGGTTATTTTGCCAAAAATTGTCTGCAGGTAATTTAATTGCGCTCGAATCAAATATTGCTTCGAAATTTCGTCTCTGATTGATTCCCTTACATTTAGATCACTGTATAAAATTGTATTTAAGTGGGCGAGCACATTTTTCCTCGTGATGAAAAGCTTCATTCTATCGAATCTCCTAAAAACTCTGTTAAGTAAAGTCTTTCCGTATTTTAACACCGTGACTAATTATTAAGGTACTCTTGATTGAGACGCAATAAAAATTACCTTCGTTACATCATTGTATATAATGTGTGAATAGTAATCGTGAGGAATCTCCGAAAACTAGTGTATATAGAAGTAGACTTTTGAAGCAGCATAAGGGACGTTTGATCTTTGGATCCTTCTTCCTCTGCTTATAATCCCTATACCCAATTTATGGCATTCAATATATTTTCCACTCCATTGCAAGCTCACAACTCCCGCTAAAATGTCCTAAAATAGCGGCCAACTGCTAGCTTTCCTTTATTTACCTTCCATTAACGAATTTTTGGCTTCAATCAGAACAGGAATTTTCTCTTTTCCATCTCATACCTTCTACCATGCCTACTTAAATGCGTCGAGTCTTGAATAAAGAACTAAATTTAATATCTGATAAAGTTTCAGTAGCAAAAGCTAGCGGATGGTAATGGAAATTGGGAATTGTGGATCAGGGAAAAATGAAAACGGTGATGGTAAAGGATACTAAAAATGAAATTCACAGACAAATATATCAAAGTGATCGGTAAATGCTAGTAGTTATGAAGAGGCAGGTATGAAAAATAACCAGAAGCAAAATCCAAGATAAGTAAGCACATATTATACTGAAAAAACGGCTGTCTGTTACTATGGCAATGTAAATACTAATAATAGCAACTGATATTGCTTAAGAGGTAGTGATATGTAAAATGAGATTTGAGATGAAGAAGCAACATTTTTTCTTGAAGCACTATAAACCGTTTCCTCATGACTAAAACACCAAATAGATACACCATCTACTAATATATAACCAATACAATAAAATAGACAAATAGAAGCGTTGATTCAACCATACTTAATAGAATTTTATACTCTCCTCCTTCATTTTAACCTCTCCCTCTTCCTGATTGTATTAATTGCTTTTGTATGAGTTATTTTTCGCCCGAAGCAGGGTAGGGATGTTTTTTTAGATGAGAGGATGGGAGCCAATGTAGTGACGACAACCGGTGTATTGAAGAGTGACGGGCACACGAGGGCCTCTCGGGAGCCCATGCACCTCAAGGCCAGTCACCCTGATCGACCCCACCACTACGCCTCCGCATTTTATCTTTAATTTTGAGGAACCGATCGGCAGGAGAGACAACCAACCTGTCCCCAATCAGGGAACGTTCGTAGTTTCTCCTGGTCATCTCGCCTTTCTTTACTTTCGTAGTCTCATTCAACCACTAGTCTCATATGTTTCGAGGCGGCTACATCTGAATGAGATGAGAAAAAGCTACAGAACCTTTCGTTGTTCAGAGACATATCAATTTGATATAATTTAAAACAGAGAGAATTGTTGAGTTTCAAGGTTCAAGGAAAATTTGTGGGTGGACATCAAAGGGTATAAGGAAGGCCCAATGGCTAAGAAAACAAGTGAAAATTACGCAACCAATGGGAAAGCAAGGAATGAGGATTTATTTTCGTTTGTGAATATATTTTCCCTCATAAATGTAGAAAGAGTTATCACAGGATGGAGGAAAGTTTATATCTACCAATATTTGGAGTGAAATAAATTTTATGAGACCGTTCATCCTTTCGACAGACGCATCACTGATAGCTGTAGGTGGTATTCTTGCCCAAGAATTTGAGGACGGTGAACATCCGATTGCCTCTGCCAGCCGACAGTTAGAGAAAGCCGAAAATCCTACTCAGCTACGGAGCTTGAATGTCTAGCCGTGGTAGAGATGACGAAAAAATTCCGCGTTTACCTTTTAGGGCGCCCATTTGTTTTGTACTCCCACCATAAACCCTTGAAATGGCTACTCACCCTAAAGGAACCTAAGCCCAGGCTCGCAAGGTGGGCCATGGAACTTACTTGTATACATTCACCATCGAGCACAAACCTGGGCCGAAAATGTCACATGCAGATGCACTCTCCCGAGTGCCTCCCACCGTTAATTCGCTTCACACTGAATTGGTAGAATATGAGCCCTCGTGGGTTAAAGAGAAAATAGCAAAGGAACAGGTTGATTACCCTGATCTCCAGCCACTGCATGCTTTGGCCCGACAGAATGACCCGCTCTACTTTTACGATGAGGAGAATGTGTTATATAAAGTCGAACCTTCGGAGATTGAACCAAAATTTACAATGTGTGCACCTAGAAATAAGCGGAAATCCCTTTTGACTCGTTGCCACTATAATCCCCAATCAGGACATCGCGGAATCGAGAAAACGATGGAAATCGTCCAGCTACACTTCAACTGGAATGGCTGTTATTCGGACACCCTCTAGTACGTCCAGCGTTATATCGAATGCCAAAAGAGGAAATTACGCGCGAATAAGATTCCATTACAGCCAGTAGTTGAAGCCACCTACAGAATTGAAAAATTAGCTTTGGATGTTGTTGGACCACTACCGCTATCCTCCCGAGGTAATCGATATATTTTAACTTGCCAAGATTATTTCATAAGATATCCTGAAGCCTTTGCGATCCCAGATCAATCGGTTAAAACAGTAGCAAGATTTTTTGTCGAGCACATAATTTGCCGTCACGGTGTGCCTAAATATTTACTCACAGATAGAGGTGCGAACTTCACTTCGGAACTAATGAAAAACATTTGCAGGAAATTTAAAATAAAATCTATATCTTCACTTCTCCATATAACCTCGCCTCAAAAGGTCGTCTAGAGCGTGGACACCATTCCTTTGCTTCTGTGATTTCCCATCACGTGGCCCAAGACCACTCTGACTGGGACGAACAACTGGGCTTCGTATTTTTCACTTATCGGAACAGCAAGCACCGCATCACGAGATTCTCCCCAGCTTACTTCGTGCACGGTGGAGAACTTAATATGCCGTGGGATACCATTTTATCTCCGATTCCAACGTCTTACGGGGAGGACCCTCCCCATGATTACGAAATGCAGAGAGGATTACAGTTTGCTCATGAACACGCCATCGAGTCAAACAAGCAATTCACTGAGTTGGAACATCAAAACTACAACTCAGGTTTGACACTCCCGACTATAGCCGAAGGACAACTTGTCTCCTTGCTAAATAAATCGCTCGCACGTGGTCAAGCACGGAAGTTAGTCTCCCGTTGGAAAGGTCCCTACAAAATAGTTAAAGTTAGAAGCCCAGTTACCGCAGACATAGAGGACCTGAAAGACGGAAGACGTCTCCTAGCTCATATGAGTAACCCTTTGCTCTTACCGCCAGATCCTGAACCTAATCCCTTACCCCTGTTTTTGAGTGACGGCACGGCACCACAAGACGCCCAAAAACACCTCCAGCCTCCCTCCCTCCAAAAGAACCCACCCGTATCTCCTTATCGCCGCAGACCTTGAAGAGTATATTGCAACTCCAAGTCCTCCCCCCAAGCCCCCTTTCCCCTATAACCTCCGACCCCTACCTAGTAGAACACTTTCCTCCAATCCTAAAATCCATTCTTAACCAGCAACGGGATTGAGGCTGCCTGGTGCAATGGTACCCCAGATGAGCAAATTAGTTGCCATTTTCGGAAGTGATCTGTCCGACTTAGAGTGCGAGGACTCGCAGAGGCGGAGATGCACTTCGGACGGCGATGCAGAATGGAGTATCCCAGTCACGACCCACCCCTGGAAAGGATCAGCACTTGGTGCCATCCCTGACCCAGCTATTGATGACCGTGGCCGTCTCCACATCGGAAGAAGATTCCCGATGTACACGGAAGATGAGGGACGCGATATTAGTGTTGCGACCACAACCACCTGGCGGCCTCCGACACCTGGGAAGGACATCGATTGGGCCCTGTTGCGCCAACCCAATTTGGTGATGCGACAAATTACCCCCCACAGGTACTCCCTTCCTATCCAAAGGTCCCTTGCCGCACTCCCTAGCCACGAAAGAAACTCCCAGAGAGCCGTAAAAACCTCTCCGCCACGCCCACCGCAAGCAAAATCTTAGGCGAAGAGCCGCAAACGCCGCTCGGATAGCCGATATCCAGAAGTGCCTATAACTGTCTCACTAGTACACCACACCTTCCAACTTTCTGACCTTCTTCTACGGCTGCGTCGAGGAATCAACGTGGTTCGTGGAGGACAAGACCGGCTGGAGAAGCGGACTGTGCATACTCCTCGATCTATTCCAGACGGTGTGTATAGTGCTCACGTGAATATTAGTGCAAGCTTTGAGGAAAGTGGAGAAGGCGTACGAGTAAAAAATATCCCAGGCGCGAAGGTGACACCGCATGAAAAAGACTTATTAGAACTGAAAATGTCACCGTCCTCAAAATTAATTTCAAGTGCCGTTTTGTGAAACATCACCAAAGACGGAGTTCTTCTCCACTTTAATCTTAGTAATATGTACTTATATTCTAATTTTTGCTGTAAATTTATGACTTTTTCCACGAACAATCAGGCTACGAAAATGTCGAAGTTACTGCATTAATGTAGTGTTATGAATTTCACAAGTGAAAACAGGTGAGCACTGAGTAGGTGAATGTTTTTTTATTGTTATTTTTATATGATTTTCATTCATTACTTTTGCCAATGTAATGTCAAAAAATGTTTACATTTATGTAAGGGGTAAGGGACCGAACCACCATTTATTTTATTTCTGTATTCTCGCTTGGTGGTGACAAAATATGGCACGGCACGCAAACCCCACCCCCGGGCCTATTTTGCTGCGAGGGTGATGTAGTGCGGGTTTCTCGTTCCTCACCCAATACCCTGTCTCTGAGTCCGTCGGTCGAGCCTACGACCACACCGGAGACGCCCAGCCCTTCCCTGTACCTCTCCCGACGACCCGACTCCCTTCCCCATTCCTCACCCGATACCCGGCCTCTGTGTCCGTCGGTCGAGCAGGCGACCACACCAGAGATGCCCAGCCTTGCCCCGCTCCCTCGTTCCTACTCCCCGGTGCCTGAACCCCATATCTTGAAAAGGGCTAAATAAAGACGCGTAAACCGAATACGACTCTCTCATTCTGTGCTACGCTCACGCCAACAACGCGACAGATTATCCTATTGAAATGAACGCGATGGAGAAATATCTTGACATTGGTCACTAAAGTTTTTGAGTCCATTCACCTAATACAAATTATGATTGCTAATATACTTGAACTAGCGTTGAAATAAAGTTTAAAATCTATATTCTTATTCAATATCATAAGAATAATTTTTTAATATCAGAGTTGGATAACCTTAATTTAGAATGATTATCACTGCAAGCGAAATATTGAGGATTAATAGGCAATTGTTTCCCTCGTTATAAACAACGACCAAAAGAAAAATAATATTCATAGTGGAAATCTAATTCGCAACTTCATTCCCGTCACGTGAAGATCAAAATAACAAGACTCAAATCCCATGCGATGAAATAACTGGGATACGAATGCAAAAAAATACCGTGGATTATTCTGGGTGAGCCCCTGAGGATTCGTATTCTTAATTTTATGGCGGAAAATTTCTTTCTTTATATTCATACAGTAGTAATCGCAAGTGAAGCGATGCAGACATGAAGGTGCTGAGGGAGAGTGCTGGCGCGCAAACTCTCTGCCCTCGAAGTAACTAAGAAAATAAGGGACTGTCAAACGGAAGCAAATGTTCATTGCCGAAGACAAAAGAAGTAAGGCGGGGTAGGCGCATAAGCTAAGAACAAAGGGAAGTAGAGACTTGAGGGAGAAAAGGACCAAAAGTTATTAATGCCTCCCGACCTCCGGAGGTCTGTCTGTCTCTTGGAGGGTGGGAAAATTAAAATTGTGCTTCCTACGGCAATGGTGTTCCACGGCCATGCTTAATCAACATACAACAAGTACATTCAAGGCAAAGGAATTCTATTAATCCTTTTACTCCCCCAAAAATCGTTATTTCGAAAAGGAATGAATATGGGGATCGAGATTGTGCGGGGGCTAACGTACTGGCTTCCCACCCTGAGGGCGCGGGTTCAAATCCCGGCGGTGTTGACTATTTTTCAGTGGTATCTCGGTCCCTACTTGAGGTGCTTTGTGGAGGGCACTTTGAGTGAGTACGCCGTCCGTCGGATGGGACGTTAAACTGCGGACCCCTTGGCGCCTTTCGTAAAGAGTAGGCTAATGCCGACGCCGGGTTTCTCTCCACCCTTCATCTTTCCCATCCATCCCCTATGGCGCAAATGACCTTAGCTGTCGGTCGCCTCCCTTAAATACTACTACTAGGAATGAATATAAATTGATAAAAATTTAATGTTGAATTTATTTGGATTTAAGCCAGCCGCTGAATTCCATTTGGGTATGCTTGTAAAAAAAAAATAAATTTGAAATAATGTTGTATTAACAAAATTGGAATCCTTTGGGTTGCTGAAATACTATGAATAAGAAAAATGGTCGTACGTAAAAAAAACGCACCGTCACGTTGGGGTTGAGCGTGGGTTCAACACCTGAGTTATAATTACAATAAAAATAAAATAATATGCTGCCAAATACGTATAACTTCAGAAACTGAATAAGGTTTCTTTTTGGAAAAATTTTATTTACTATATTTCTAATTTGACATCATAGGGAATTTGGCACAATTCATATACGAGTGTCTCCAGCGTGGTGTTCACTCTGCGAGAAAAGTTTCTTAAATTAAAAATTATTTTAATTGGAATAATTATGGCTGTAAATATAGAGGGATTGATATGTAATTATTTTTAGTGACGGTACTTTTAGTTCGAAAAAATACTGCCGATTTAATGAAATCTTTTCGGTGAGTAATGATGAAACGCATGCGTAAACTATCTGATAATAAGAAAGGCCTAGTTAAAAAAAAAGAAATAAATGAAGTATGATGAAAAAAAAAGTGTGTGTTTCTTGAGTGCTTGTGTGTGTGATTGGTCTGTACCAGTCACAAAGCGTGTGCTTGAGAATATCCTGGAATCTTGAACGGGGTCAACTCTACAGCCTCGTGAAGGATTCCATCTCCATCTGAAATTATTTACCAGGGTCTCACAGCCTCGTGAAGGATTTCAGTCAGGATAGTGTGCGTGTGGCTGTGTGTTGGTCCCTGACGCGGATTAATTTCCCGTAAACCACCACAGAGGGTATTCTGGTCGAGAGGTTGTGGTTGGTCCCTGACGTGGTTCCCGTTAAACCAACGCAACAATTGGTCTGACTTGAGTTGTGGCTAATTATTACGGCCATTGGAGTTTTCTTCCCCTTTCTTATTTAATTGAGAGGCCGTAGAGCTCATTATTTCTTGCTGAAGTATGAGAAGTAAAGAGGATTGATAGGACTTTTAATTCATTCCGTTTTTGTTTTTTAGCAAATATTTGTTGAATTTCATCAATTGATCTTTATAATTTAGTTTGCATCTTTATTACCCTTCGGACCATTACTGATTTCCTCAAAGGAATAATATTGCTGAAATGAGCGGTGCTGGAACATTCGAAATCGATTGACTTGGTGTTATTATTTAAAAGAGAGTCTTCGGGTTTCCCATCGAATTTACGGTGATAACAAACGCTCTCACGCAGGGTTCGTCCGGAAAATAAGTGTACTGACTACTGATTTTTTCCCGCCGCTCCAGGCGCGCCCAGCACCGCTCTGACGGGCTGCGATTGGAGGGGGGTATGTTGGCAAGCGACGCTGAAAAAGGCAGTCGGCTCTGAGCTGTGGTGTAGTGAGGAGCTCTGTTAACGCGAACCTCCACGCTCAACCCACGTCACGGAACGCGATGCCGAAGTTTTTGGAGCAGCGTTATTCCATCAAATTTGCGTTAAAGCTTGGGAAATCGTCTACCGAAACTGTCGGTATGATTAACCAGGCTTACGGGGAGTCAGCCATGTCCAGAAACATGATCTTTCGGTGGCACAAGATGTTCGTGGAGGGCAGAGAAGAGGTCGACGACGAGTCTTCGAGAGGTTCCCGATGATGCCTTCGCGGGAGCGTTCCAGGAATGGGAACGCCGCTGGAACAAGTGTATCGACTCACAAGGGTCCTATTTTGAGGAATATTAGCTTAAGATATGTAAAAGTGTAATACATTTTTTTTCCTGAGCTCAGTACACTTATTTTCCGGACGAACCCTGTATGTTATACGTTCAATGGAAGGAATAGGGAAGCAGGGAGATTTTTGGAGGAGGACGGGGAAGGGGAGGGCGTGCAAGGAAAAGATGAGGGGGCGTGAGAGTGGCGGTAGGAGGGGTGGGGAGAGAGGGGGGGAGAAGGAGGGGGAGGGGGCGGGATGAAGTGGCGAGCCAAGAGCAAGGGAGGGAGTGGCGAAATGTTCGGAAGGGGTAAAGGAAGTGAAAAATCAGGGAAGAGTCAATGTAAGTAGCGGTTGGGGATAGGCGGTGTATTTTCATGGACGTCAAAATGTTGGCATCTTAACCAGCCCACCCAACACAGCAGCAAACCACTCACCACACACTGTTATTTGGACTGGGAGGAAAAAACGTTGAATATTAAGGATACCTTGACATTCGTACACGCACATCGCCTTAAAAAAGAATTGATTTGAACCGGTAATCACCATCGTGGATTTCAGAAGTGAAAGTTTGAATGAAAATTTCAAATAGAAATCGCTCGAATTTACGGAAGCATTCTCGTAAAAGCCAATATTATTTAAATCTATTTAAGGCTATGTAACAGTATTTGAAGGAAGAAGGCCATATTCGAATTCAAATGAAGCACTCTGAGGATGAAAAAGGTATTATCGACCAACCATTGAAATCAAACAGGAATTTAATGTGACAGCTGAGAATATAGATCAAAATTCAAGAATTATGCGGCGCAATGTAAACTAATTATCAATTATATGCTTTAACCAACGTCAATTAAATACAAAAGGATATTGAAACTTGTCTCAAATTGATTTAAACGTAGAAAATATGTTCACTTCTCCATGTGGCCAAAGTCTCATACCGTCGGGGTTGGAGAGGAAAAGGGATAAAAAATAGAGCCCCGAAGTACACTAGTCATGAAGCACTAGTGATTTCTTACGACGAAGTTGCATGCCTATTGGTATACATTATCATTATCTTAAAGATTTATCTTTATGCACATGTCAAAGGTGTTATTATTTGTCGCTGGGCAACTTGATTATCTCCGATATTTGCGGTCGAAACACATTTGCGTGACACCGTTGTTATAACCTTGAGTCCTGTGTTGAGATGCTCGAAAACATTTAATGAAATTCATATTTCACATCAATTTATTTTTCATTTTTCTTCTATTTTTTATTTATTTTTTATTTATTTTTTATTTATTTTTTATTTATTTTTTATTTATTTTTTATTTATTTTTTATTTATTTTTTATTTATTTTTCATTTATTTTTTCATTTATTTTTTATTTATTTTTCATTTTTTGAAAAACAAATTTTAAGGGGCCGTAGGACCTACTTTCACCAGAGTAGGCATGCGCTATTACAGGGGTACTGAGGAAAGGGATGTGATTTTTGAAAGGCGAAAGAGATGAATGATTTTAGGGAGGGCATAGCTATGTTTACTTGTTTTGTGAAGGGTCCTGTTACTGTTTGAGGCACCCCCAGTGCACCGGCGACACTGCTAATGTTGGATCAGGGTTTTCGGGAGCGAGGGGTCTGCTGCACCGAGAAATCTTGCGCTCATTTTTTGCTTAAATATGAAATAAATAAACCCCTAAACAATTTAATCGGGGGAGCGGGGTTCAATGCCAAGGACGGGTGATAGGAAGTGTGTCCTCGACACTTGCTCCCCAACTTTTTCCATTCCGTAATGGAGATTACAAATTCGATCTGCTGGAGAAATCAGGACAAGTCTTCTCTCAGCCGGCCTTCATGCACTCAGGGTAACAACCATCTCCGGCAGGTGATTCATCTTCCTACAATTTCCACACCCCTTATCATTATCTCCTTTCTGAATTCATCTTATTGTTCCATGGACCAAAAATGCATTATTTTTCATGAACTGAGGAATAAAACAGTAGTTTCTATCGATTTACTTAAATGACACGCTTAATATCGCCCCTTTCACATCATTATTTAACAAACTAACTGCGTGGGGAAGTAAAGAAACCAAAATGAAGTTTCAAGACATGATAACGCATGAAAAAGATAAAGAAAAGACATAAAGGCAACACTTTTGGTGTTCTTGAAAGAGGTTATCCCTTACCGCGGTTGCCTAGCATCGCTCAATCACTCTTTATTGAGAAAGAGTAAGTAAGACGTGGTCCGAGAACCAAATATCGTATTAACCAGAGTCATAGACGGTAAGATAAGCTGATATTTCTTACCTCATACCGAGCGAAGATTGGTTTGGCACGCGTACACAGGTTGTACAAATGAACTGATTTGTCAATTTGAAAGCTAGGTTTTTCTAATTTGATAACGCATTATTTCTGGTAACATAATATTTTCTTGATAGTAAGTTTCTTTTAGGTTTTTTTGAATTCATTTTAATTAAATAAATTCCATCTGTAAATAATTACTAATACCTCTATCGTGTTACAGATATAGGTTGTTTTTATTTATATTCTAGAGTCAGATTTTTCGTTTCCAAGGCCTTATTCGGTGGAGAATAACTAATTATTATTAATTTTCATACAAAAACTACATCATTGAGAATCCTGATGTGTTACATCTTGAATAAGTTACCTGCAAAATGTCCAAATAGAGCTTTCTGTACTCTAACAAAATACATCTACATAGCTTCTTCTCCAAATGAGATAAAGTTACAAGGATTTTTTTTCAAAACGTTTTAAATTTCATTGAATCCTAAAAAAAAAACAATATGTGCTGTGATTTCAGTGGAGATAATATTATTCCACGATTTCAGTTCCTTGTGCTCTTCTCTTCTTATCACATCCGCCCAACCCGTAGAGCCATAACTCACCAGTTCATTGCATAACTATGTTAGAAGTGTGGGGGGCCATTTTATATCAAGATGTTCGGTTTCATGCTGCAAGCCAGAGCGTGCCTGTTGGCGTGGTAATACAAATATACCACTTCATTTTTTGCCAAAATTTAAGGCCGCAAATTGTAGGTCATATTACCCGAAACAAGGAGCGGAGGACGAAGTGGGGGGAAGGCTCTTCTCCCCAAAGACTTCCGAACGAGCTCGAAAGAGCATTTCATTCGTGCCGTGAAGGTACGTTCAGATCTCTCTAATCACAGAGGTAATGTATTTACGATCGAGCGATGAACATTTTAGAGCCGTGGATTTCTCCAAGCGCAGAATCGGTCTGAACTTGGTGAATAATGAGACGAAACGAGACAAGATATTAATGAGGCCAAAATTCATCCAGCTTGCCTCATTTGAATGCTTTCATAAGGCATGTCCCCTACCAGAAGTAGCAAACTTTAAAACATCCCCATTGTGAGCGAAAAGAGAGAAAAAAGGATTTGAGGAAGTGGAACGAGAATGACAAATGCGGAGAATAGAGGCAAATTTTAAATTTCCCAGGTGATGTTACCGCAGCAGGGACGAATTAGGATGAATAGGTTGTGAGTCCGCACTAACTTCACGCAAAAACTGAGCGTTTTTCCGTTTCATTCGGTCTCCAAACTTCACCTAACTTTTTTTCAGCTAACGGCTTCTAACATTTTCGCTTTTGCATATTTTTACAAATGCCGTCTATGACGCGCGCTCCCCAACAAAAGGACTGTTGGAATTTCAGGAATATTTACATTTTTGTTTCATTTAACGTTGAAATTAATTGCTCGTTTTTCGCTGTTGATTGATGGTGAGATGCTTGAAGAAATACATCTTTTGGGGGAATTGATCGAAGTGCCAAGTTAAATGCAACAATTGCTTGTAGTTAATGATAATACTACCATCACGCATAGCCACGTAGTGGTTGTTAAGGCCCGACGCGAGATAACAATTAGCTTTTTAATTCTCCCGAGCGTTCATTTTTTTCTCTTCCATTCAATTACTTCCGTTGATAATTTTACTTTATGATAATATTTGGGTAAAATGCTGATCTTGATGAAGTTTCTCACTGCTTTATTGTTTTCTAAAGAACTTAACATTATTAGAATATAATGATATTAGGCTTCCAAATTAAGTTACAAAAGATATTTATATGCTAATAGTATATCATCATTTGAAGATATTATCCTATCATTAATTTTAATCATTCGACTAGTAACAAGTGAAGAAAGATCTTCGTGTAATACGTCAAGCTGATTTTGACAGCAGTTGTTATTTTACACATCGTGAATGAGAGCAAGCTCGTCTTCGGAAGATTGGCATAACTTGGACAAATGTGGGGGGGGATCGAGATGGTGCGGGTGCTAGCGTACTGGCTTCCCACCCTGAGGGCGCGGGTTCAAATCCCGGCGGTGTTGAATATTTTTCAGCGGCATCCCGATCCCTACTTGAGGTGCTTTATGGAGGGTACTTTGAGTGAGTACGCCGTCCGTCGGATGGGACGTGAAACCGCGGACCCCTTGGCGCCTTTCGCAAAGAGGAGGCTAATGCCGACGCCGGGTTTCTCTCCACCCTTCATCCTTTCCTGTCAATCCCCTATGTCGCAAATGACCTCAGAAGGCGGTTGCCTCCCATAAATACTACTGCTACTAGGACAAATGTAGCCACTCCATCAGGTGAGGTTCTCGCGTGGGCTGGACCAGCTACAATTTTCATTAAATGTTTCTCTTTATATTGCCTAAAATCTCTTTCAATGGCTGAGTTTTTGAGCTTTGAAATAACTTTTGCATAAAAATATAGTATTGACCATTTAGGGGTAATTCTTTGAGCTCGAATGTCTTTCTAAAATAATGGCGCATCACGCCCCACGTGACCTTATATCACGTGAGCACACACGATCCGCTTGATGAGTGCCGTGCACCCAAGTCTTTTCGTCATAGATTTTCCTTCATATTCATTTCTTGGTGCCCTGTAATAATGACGGAAAAGCATTGCAAAATTTACTTCGTTAAACATGCTCCCAAATAACATTGCAAATTCAAAGCGCTACATTTCTATTTTACATTACCACAGAATAAGAACTTCATTAGAATGTTTCTTTAACCCCTTGGAGTATTGAAGTTTAATAACAAGTTCGTTACGGCATATACTATATGCAGGCGTGGTAGCCCAGTGGGATGAACGCTAGACTGGCAGGTTAGACAGAAGTGTTCGGGTTTCATTCCGGTTGAGGCGTATGCTTCACTCAAACTGCGTGATTTTTTGGATTTCCTGAAACTTCATGTGGGGAGAGGGAAGGGAACTGTATCTCCGAACCTGATTTGTACATTTCGGCCGGTTCCTTTGGCGGCGGGGTAACGTCCCACGCTGTGCTAGCACTTGCTCCATTTTGAAGCAATTTGCAGCACTAGGGAGTGATTTATGAGTGAATATTTGAGAAATGGGTTTGATACGTTTAAAGTTTTACCTGCAGTGCCTGTCGGAAAAGTAATTGCATGCGACATTGGTGTACCCAACGAATCCCGGTGTTTCTAATTATGTCATATGAGCTTAAGCGGATGTCACATTATGTCTAATTATGTCACATGAGCTGTAATCACCATAGACCACTGCCACACGCCGTTTAAGGTAAGGGAAGGAAAATATGAGGTATGCTCTGCTTTAGAAATAATATATGTATACTTTTGCCGTGTATTTCAAAGAAGGCAGAGTATATTATATTAATGCTTTATTAGTGAGCACAATCTAAATTATTTTGAGAGATCCACAAAATACTAAATAGAACCCGAATTTCTATTATATTGCAATGTAATTAAAGAAAAAAAAGGCAAATGCCGTTCCTAAAAGCGTAAGCCACTCACAGCAACTGCAGAAACGGATGACAAGAGCCACGTTCTTTCATTTGACGAGCAGAGTGGTTAAATATTTCTCAACAGCTTCTCTTAAATTCCAGTCAGTTTTCCTCTTGAAATTTTCCTGCTTTATGTCCTCCTGTTGATAATTGTTATCAATATCTAGCAAGTATGACAGCCCGGATTTATAGCCTGACAATG
The DNA here is from genome assembly GCF_022747635.1 of Hetaerina americana. NCBI lineage: Eukaryota > Metazoa > Arthropoda > Insecta > Odonata > Calopterygidae > Hetaerina > Hetaerina americana. Next base: position 1,007,237 of record NW_027286985.1, on the reverse strand, counting down.
TCCATATTTCTTTGCCTGTGCTTTTTTTGGTAAAACACATCCCTCAGCTCAAGTCTCACATGATTAAGTTAGGTTTATCCTCTGTTTATCAATGTAATCGATGAAGACTAAATTTTGCAATATAAAGTTGTTATGGCCTCCGTTCGCGTATTTATTAGACAGGGTAGTGTTAAGCTTCACCAGGTTCAACCAAACCCAGTCTTTGTTTTATCTTCATCCCTATTAGGTTTTCAACCATCTCATCCGGAATTCCGATGCATTGCGGAATGAATTGTATTTCTGGAAATGACGCTCACTTTCTCTGCATCAGTTTTACGCTATATTATAAAGAGAACTATTCGTTTCACTGATAATATAATTTCCATTTGCCATGTAAAACGCATTTTCATGTAAATTTTTTTACCTTTCTACATTTTTCCTCGAAGATATATGGCATTCAATATCCCAAATGACCTTCTGTGGTACCTACTCTGCTTTTATATTTCTTCAATTATCTCTAGCACTTCCTCTGTGGCCAACGTTTTGTGCATTCGATGTTTTCGGGCATAACTTTGTGAAAATTCGTTGCCACTATTGTGAAAAATGTATCTGTCCACCAAATTTTTTATAAGGTACGACTAGCGTCAACGCATTGGCGTCATCTCCAGGTCATATCTGAGGGTGACGCCGATGCGTTGAAACAAGTCGTGCTTAATAAAAAATTAGGTGGAGAGATATGTTAATTTTAAATTCAATGAGAGACCAAAGTCTTCTCTTTGACTAACCTTCTTCCACAGAAACCCTTTTTTCCAAGTTGTTCAATATTCATATCTCGGTTTTTCCTTTCTTTTATGCATTTTTTTTTCAAGATATTCCATACGAAAAATCTAGATATTTTATTTTTACGAATCATTCAGTGGCCGTTAGAGTCTTTCGATATAATGCAATCTCCGCATGCCCTCATTTATTTTCATCAGATCATGAGTTTAAGGTGGGAGTCACCGTCTTAAAGTTATGCGTCTTTACCCTTGAAAGCGCCATCCAAAGAGGTCTTCAGTATTTTTATTGGTCCCTAAATAGGTGATTCTTTGGGTTGTGATCGTGTGGAAACTTTCTTTGGCTGTTTGGATTCTTTAAACAGTGGTTTTAAAACCCTGCTAATTTAAAACAACAGTTTAAAGTACCAATTTAGACTACGCTCATAATTCCATCAGCGCATATGCCGTTGCACTTTGTTTCCGAGTCAACCTATTTCAATGACATTCCTTCCGGACATTCTCCTGCATGGTCATTATCATTCGATTTTCTTCTGCATGTTCTTATACTTCCACCAACGCTATCAACGACACGTGTACTCTCCCACATTCGTGGCTCGGCGTTGGCACATGCGAGAGAATATTTTCTCCACGGCTCACTCGAACAGGATGATTCGCCCACTGCGCCGTCGAAAGTTATTCACGCGCAGCCACGTCCTCATCCGGGGACCCTAGATTTATCCCACGCCCTGAATTTACGACCACAGAACTGTCGCCCATATTTGCCGCTCCAGACCTTTCTTCCCTTAGGCAGTCCCAATTCACTAATTACCACTATATCTCAGTCAAATTTCCTATTTCCATTTTTATGCCCACTAGCCACCCATAGCTTCCGAAAGAAATAAACGTTTACCATGCTCGACCTAAATTGCCGACTGCACTCACCAGAGCCCCCTCCTGAATAGCAGAATAATTCTACTACCTCCAGACTACCACTATTTCACTCGAGAGGGCTCCATCATTGTGAACATGAATCCATAAATGCAAGGGTTTATGAGCTGCTATACCTCTGGACAAATATTTAGTGGCTTCTTGCCGTCTACCTCGGCGAGTAATTGCAGCCATTACAGGTACTGCGTCCACTCAATTTTTAACCTAGCCTGCTCCGTCGCCATGATGGCCCATATGGTTTCAGACTTTTCCTGTAGGATATAACCGTATAACTAGAGTCGTATTTTCGGTAATACTTGATTGCCATATAAAGCAACCTTGATATATCCCTCCGTAATTTATTTAGGCTACGTAAATCAAAAAACAGGCACCTGCATCACTCAAATCCACCTCTTCTTACCCCAGTTTGCTAACTCTTTGAGACTACTAGCCATTTCTTCAGCCCGCCTCCATGTCTAAAAGCCGGCCGAAAATTTTTAATCGATGGAAATAAGTAGAAAACTAAGTATCATATTTAATGTACTTATATATGAGCTTAAAAGATTTGTCCTGAAAACTCATTATGGGGGGGGGAGTTAGACTTTCCCCTGGTAGCTTTATTATTGCATTTAAACCATTTAATCAGCAGAATTATGGAAAAATGAAAGCATTACTTTTATTAAGAATCGCCCCTCCTTTGCCAAAATTAAATATTGAGTAATAAAAAGCATAATTGAAGACCGGTAGGAAAGGAAACCCGAGAAGAGTTTTTGGCATAAAATTTGACAAAAAAGACAACAAATAAGAGTTTCAGTTCAAGCCTTCTCTGATAAGTAAAGAACTACCGAGGTTACTTCTCGTTTCATTCGAGTATTTAGTAAATTAATGCACACTGTGATCCGTTTACAATATTTTTAATTTTCTTTATGCATAGAGACTTTATAACTGGGTTTGGCCTTTAATTAATGAGTCAATTTTGGGACAGAAATTTTCGTAATTTGAAAAATAATCCACCTTTTTACAAATTGTCATTTTCCTCGGACTCGAATTGAGTTTTTACTTGAAAAATATTACCACTGAAATCATCAATTTACATAGAGTTTGAACAATAAATAAGTTAAGCAGTTGTAATATTACAGAATTGCCCTGGTAAAGATTATGAGTGTGTATCTATATAAGCAGTCTTTGGGAGTACGTCAACGCATTTCTTAAACTGAATAGTGATTACAAAACTCAAATGAATGAGAAAATGAAATTGTTGAAATGCTATTTTTAAATGCTAAAAAAATTTATTGAGTCAAAACGTCGTCCTTTGAGCTGTCTTTTCATCAGGGGGAAGAAGAAGAAGTCCGGTGGTACCAGATCGGGAGAATAGGGCGGGTGCGGCAACGTGGCAACGCCGTATTTGGCCAGGAGCTGTCTGAGGACGAGCGCGCCATGGCAGAATTTTCGGCACCATCTTGGCGCACACCTTGCGCATGGCCAAATCCTGTGAAATAATGCGTTGGACGTTGAATGCAGACAGACCCAACTGGTCTGCAATTTCTTCACTGGTTAAGCGTCGGTCTGTGTTCAGCAGTGTCCTCACTCTGTCCACATTCGTGTCGGTTCTTGCCGTCGACGGCCGTCCGGAGCGATGGTCGTCTTCAACGAGCTCCCTACCCTCTTTAAACAACTTGTGCCACTCAAATACTGTGGAACGGCTTACGGCAGTGTCCCCATAAGCCTGCTTGATCATTGCCGTCTTCCCGAGTTTCGCACAAAACTTCACGGAATAACGTTGCTCTAAATTCAGATTCATTTTGTTTTCCGACGCGGACAAAAAACTTGCTTCACTAAAAACGGTGTCCTCACTCAACGACAGCCCGCAAGCGACTGACGTTGGTGTCGGTCTGTTGCTAAGAGCCCTCTCCACCTTACCCTGCCAGGCAGACCCCCCTCCACCGCTCCGTTCGCGCCAGAGAAAATCAGTCCTACCACTTTTGGGTGCGTCCCTGTATCCTCCCTTTATTACCCCTTTTATTTCATATTTTTCTGTCCTCCACATGATCCTAACTCTCTAATGCACAGGTCACACTCCTTCGGTCCTGTTTTGCTCTCTTTTCTTGTCTGGCACCCATCATATTGCTCAATGCATCTGGTCATAATTCTCCCTATCCTGCTCCTGATCGGCTCTTCATCCATTTCACTGTGATCTACTTTTACGTATCTTACTTAATATCCATCTATTTGATTTCCGGCATCGGGTCGCGGCACCACCTTTCGTAGAATTCTAAAGCGATTGTATAAAAAGTGTCGGAAACAATTTTGTCCGGACGTGTGCATTTACTGCTGATTTCGGACCGTCGGTTGAAGTATGCGCATCATCGCATATCGTATTTACATTGATAAATGACAGTGAACTTCATTATCACTGCGAATTTGGTGATGCGAAGAACCCTACAATTTGGTGCTGTCAAAGAACCCTACAAGCGTACCCTTAAGAACCTTCCGGAATCCCCCGAGCAGGTAGCCTTCGAGTCGTGGAAAAGGCTCTAGGAAATGTGGGTCGACACTCAAAGAATGTACTTTCAAACATTTTGAGACGTTGTAGCAATATCTGCAATAAATAAATTTTTCCGATGATTTTCCCGATACTTTTCATACAAACGATTTATGCAACAGATGTCAGCCTTTACAATGAATAATATCTCTGCTTCACAAACTGCCTCACCGATCACGAATGCTTCTAAGTAGCGTTACATTGTAAAGACACTTCTCGGTGTAGTATCAAGCAAAAATTACAACAGTTACCCGAATAAGGTCAAGTTGAATGGCACGTATATCAGGATGTCCTGATGAGGTATTCTTTGATTTAAAGCCTTTCTGGTCGGATGAACAAGCTCTAAAAAACGATGAGTTTTTATACGAACGAGATTGTTGAGGTATTACCCGAAGAATCCTCGACGATCAGAGGATTCTCTTATTCAAAGATATTTTCCCTGCTTCAGTTCCGTCTTCTTATCTTTTACGAGATCCTCCTGATCCGCTAGCCGACTTCTGACCAGAGTCTAAGAGCAAATAAAACGTTCTTCATCACGGCAACACCCTATTAGCCTTATACTATATTACCCTAATGAGTAAATAAGCATCTCAAGGTGCTTCTTTACTCATACGAAAATATTATTAATGGATAATGGAAGACTAAGAGCGTAACGGGAATGGCAAAAGAACTTAATTCTTTCTCGCTCCACGACTCTATCAAATAAATCAACGTTGTTGCACTGAAAATACGTCCATTTCATTCATTTAGCTTCAACTAATGTTTATACGTGTACTTCAAAATATAGTTCAATTAGTTGGCAAATCAACATGCTACTAACGGAACAACTCCAGAAGATTTGGGATGGAACTGGTAAAAATCATCATTGGCCATATGATTATGTAATATGTATATGGATTTTCTGTGTGCATAGGATGCTCATGGATTGAATGCCACATGCCCATTACGTACAATAAAGCCGATGTTAATGTTTCTCATTAAATATACCGATCCCAACTGGATATCAACACGTGGTGTTGATATCCAGTTGGGAATATTATCTATCAAGCATGCAATTTATTTCACAAAGAAAAAACATCCAAGTGGCGAAATTTTGCAGTGACCACCACGGATAATGCCTGTGGTAATATGCAGTCTCAGCATCTTACAATTACGAAAGAGGGCGTTTGTGTTAGGCGATGTCATTGTGTGCGCCTAAAATGGATGGATTACCGATAAACCCTGCATGGAAAGGCGGTGCATTAGTATCCCGCGTTTCGTGGCCCAGTTTATTTTCCTTCCTGAGGTAAAAATTGATCGTCCTAAATCCCTTTAAGTGCAGTTATACGTGGGAGGGTCGATAGCGAGGAACGCCTTCCTGATTCCAAGATAAATTGGAAAGTGGTGCACTTATCCGAAGCCTAAGGGAATTGTCGGGTTAAACCGGATGGTGGAACACTCACCGGATAACATAAAGGTGGCGGTTCTCACAACCGCGTCAAGCATTCATTTAATGCACCTAAAAAATAACGTATATAAGTACTAGGGTGATAAACAAGTACCTCATTTAATGCTATGGTATATTTTTTCATTTAATTTAGGAAAAAAATCCTCAATCAATATGATTCTGTTGAACGGGTCAATGAAACATGACCACTATAAAGTCGTGCAAGTATTTGAATATTTTCTCTGTTCAAGTGAACCTCAGATTCAAATAATTTAAATGACACATGAACATTTGTGAGTCTTCATCGGATAGCGTTACTATACTCGCATAGAGAAGGGTTGCGAAATTGAAATTGTAGTTTTTAAGAATTGGTTTAAATTTAGGTACTTGCATACTTATTTAGTTAAAGTCATTAGAGGTGGCGACCGACAGCTTAGGTCTCTTTCGCTACTAGAGCTAAGAGGATGTTTGGTAGAGGTAGGGTGCATAGGGAAGGGTGGAGAGAAACCCGGTGTCGGCATGTGCCTACTATCAACGATAGCCGCCAAGGTGTCCACCATTTAAAGTTCCAATTCTCGGACGGCGAACTCGTCTTACAGTACTCTCCACCCATCGTCACAAGTAAGAATTAGGACACCATTGGAAAAATAGCACACCGCCGGGATTCGAAACCAAACCGGCGGGATGGAAAGCCAGGTTAACAGCCAATTCACTAACCTAATCCGTTTATTGCTATTGCTTCATTGCTTAATTCTTTTACTTTCGAAATACTGTAGCACGATAGATGTACTTACTTTTCCCATTTTAAGATAATGATTAACAGTTCAGAGCCCCAAACCTATCATAACCCTCGGAGAAATTGCTGTTAATTTCAACTACGGACTCAATCATGGCTGTCGTGTAGACCAACTACACTTGCTAATGGTATGATATCAATAGATTCAACAATAATCTCTTCGGTATTCTGTTAGATGGGTGACGAACTTCTAAGAGAGTCTTAATTCATACATTTCATGGTAATTTACTTGAAGCCAATGATTTAGCACCGAAATAATTTGGAATTAAAACTTCGTTCATTGCATAACTCGCATTTACTGTCCAAAGTATGCCCGTTAAATATATATATATATAATATATATATATATATATATATATATATATATATATATATATATATATATATATATATATATATATATATAATGGGCTGACACAATATAACACAAATAGAATAGAATAGCAACATTTAAAAGGACACTCACACGGTAAATTGTTCGAGCTTTCGGCCCTCTCAGAGGCCTTCTTCAAGAGAGTCTTTCTTGAAGAAGGCCTCTGAGAGAGCCGAAAGCTCGAAAAATTTACCGTGTGAGTGTCCTTTTAAATGTTGCTATTCTATTCTATTTGTGTTATATTGTGTCAGCCCATTATTGTGCCGCTCGTGTGAGTTTTTCAGGACTTTTTCAGGACTCTTCAGACCTAAGCAATTAATTTTCAGGCCCTTTGTATTCAAGTTCAAATATTTTTTAAAGATTCTGCAGGCAGTATACTTACTTTAAGTGAGACTCCATTCACTATATCCTCACGGCCAGATGTTGGCACATGTTTGATTTTTGGAAGTCTACATAATTAGCGCATTGGTTCTTAAAAGGACGGAGGCGTATTTTTCTAACACTAATCCTTATAATACAATCATGACTTTATGCCCTACATATCACAAAATATGGTTAACCGATCGAAATTTCAAGCAAATTTTCAAGCTATACCGCTTTAGGAATGATCTTTCAGCATTAACGGTGGGCACTTACGTCGGTTTTAGCAATTTCACTGATATTATTGTCGTCTGTATTGTGTCATCGCACTTGGTGGTTTTAAGACCTTTTACAACACCTCTTAGGGGGAGAATATAAGTGGAGAAGGCGAGAATCATTTCCAAAAATTTAAACCTTCCCAATCTTAATTACATCTAGTGCTATTTTTTACCATAAAGTCCCGAAGAACTTGTCCAGCTTATATTAATTTTCATTGTATATAATTTACACCCTAGCGTAGGTAATATTTGATTTTATTTTGTGTGGAAATCGATCAAGCATCCATAGTAATGTCAGCCTCTTGTAATATAAAAATCCATGATTCATTGTGGCTTTAACCGGTAGTCACATTGCATGCATTACATTTTGCGAGACATGTAAAAACCATGTCAAATATTAAAGACGCCGGGTCGAAGTTACTTTCGGTTAAATAATCGTAAATCCTTATTAACGGAAGATTAAATTGTAGCTAAAGTAAAGTGTACCTAAAAATAATCCCACTCTCAACGAGAACCTCCTAACTCTAAACTAAGACAAACTTCAAATTTTCAGATCTATAAAGCAGCAAAAATGATGTATAAACTCACCAAGGTGAAAAAGTTAAAGTAAAGTCGAATTAAATTTTGGACGATTACTGCAGTAGCTTACCTCAACGAGAGAAGACTGAGTCACTGGAATTTTCACTAAATATCTAGAAATAATTTTCTACCACTCTGATACTTTGCAAAACTATGAGTTATACTTCAAGAGGGTGTTAAGACAAAAACCAAATATTACGACAACTAATCTTCAAATTTTGAAATTCAAAACTTTCCTCAATTATAATTTGAACATTTTAGAAAATTAGACAAATGTGGGCCTGTTTTTTATACTATAAAATGGGAAAACTCGATCAGACGTTAACACAATGTACAGTGGAAAGTGTAAATATTTGTAATCCTACACATAAAATGCTAAATGGCTCCAAAAATATATGCATTAAGTTTTATTGACTAAGGTCAGACAATTCGAAAGAGCTATGTGTCCGAGGCATGTGGAAATCTATCAGCATGTGAAGGTATAATGCACAGATGACGTATTCTTAATTTTACCAAAAAAGTGGAACATTTTTTATAGTTACCAGAAATTAACAAATATCACTGCGGTACTCTTGAGGCTTACCCGACTTTAGCCGAAGCTAAAATTTACAAATTACCATTGAAATGACGAGGTCAATCCTAATTTCAGAAATCTTACTTCGCTACAGAGGTTTACATGCTTACATCAAAATGGGATAGATAAAAGGAACTATCCCTGGGCAACTCAGAGGCATGTATTGCCACGCGTGTAATCGAAACGGATAACAGAAGGATACCATAAAAGATAAAATGACGAAACTGAAGCAGGGAGAAGATCTTTGGATATCCGAGTCCTCTGATCCTCGAAAATTCTGCTGGAATTACCAAAACAATCTCATTCGTGTAGAAAATGCAGAATTCCCGCAAGGAAACTTTGGGATGGAGAGAAGAAGGTATGGAAGTAGAAATGAGAAAAATGTAAGTTGGAATGAAAAATATTGCGTTCACGCGCCAATCAAGAGCTATTGAACTCTCTTCTGGGACTCGGCCTGAGAGTCATTCGCCTACCTTTCAGTTTTATTGAAAGAGGTCAGTAGATTACATGCATCAAACAAATAGTCGAAGCTTTTGATTCGCGGCGGATCTCAAAATAACCGCCCCGGACTAAAAACCTTCCTCAACCATTACGAGTTTGACGGCTCTGAGCCCAATACCTCTGGATGATCCATTGCGTTGCGCCAGGATTTTTCTCAACATTTACAATGCCAAAATTATAACTAATAAATGTTTATCTTAACTTATTCAACGCTAATATTCCCTTTTTTAGCCGTTGGTGGGATGAATGTGTGATAGCTGTTGCGCTGGTTTTCAAAGTGAAGTTCCTAGTATTGAATTCTTGATAATTTTTCTAAGAGATATAATTTGAATCACGTATGAGTACCACCACGCAAATCACTTCATGTACTCCACGCCGTCCGTCGGGTAGGGTGAAGCACGGGTTTAGCTATAAGAAGCTGCGTCTTCTCCCGTGCCACATCATGCAGCGACTCATCGATTCCGTGTTTGCATTGGAGTTGTGATTAGCATTCAGAACTATTGGCAATGTATCAATCCGATCTCGAAAATTCGGTATAAAATATAATCGTGCCATAACTCTAATATGGATTGTATGCAGGTAAGAAGGACGACGAAGCAGAGAAAATGTGATTCGAAGGAATAGAAATTTGGTACCACACACTCACACGGTAAATTGTTTCTTGTTTCTTGAAGAAGGCCTCTGAGAGGGCCGAAAGCTCGAACAATTTACCGTGTGAGTGTCCTTTTAAATGTTGCTATTCTATTCTATTTGTGTTATATTGTGTCAGCCCATTATTGTGCCGCTCGTGTGAGTTTTTCCGTACAATCGTTATATATATATATATATATATATATATATATATATATATATATATATATATATATATATATATATATATATATATATATGTGTGTGTAATAAAATATTTTGATGCTTTGAACAAAGAAATCTTTGACTAGGTCTCATGTGACCCACACTTTGAGAAGCCTTTTTTATCAATATACTATCGCTATATCGGTTGTGATTTTGCAACCATAATTATTTATAAGCAGCAAGAATGGCTTTTACAAAAAATGAGCAATTTGAAAAAAACATGGCCGGCTAGCATTCGTTGGAGGTTCAATAAATGGGTTGATAAGAATTTCCGAGTCTTGGAGAGAGCACGCAATGCATTACTATTTATCTCATTTCACATTGAACATTTTCGACTGACTGACGCATTCGTGTTCTCAAGAGTCCATGCTCTAGCCTTTAGCGTAATCTATTTCACAAAAACATAAACGGTTTCAAAAGTTTATCAGCAGGAGGAGAAAAATAAAAATAAAATAATACTAAGTTCTGAGATGTTTTTGTTTCGAGGCCTGGTTTAGTAGTCAATTGGTTCAAGGTTTACTCGCTCGCATTTTGCTCCATCTACCCCTGCAAGTTTTCAGAAATATTTCAATGAACGAAATCAGAACTGACTTCGGAGTAAAAACTTTTATGTACAGAAACAAAATTATTTACATGTTTTTCTTATATATTATCATTAATTCCATTATATTTCTCAAAAAATCAATCCCTACTGAAATGATCGATAGGTAGTAAAGGATAAAGTCTTGTTCCACTGTTAAGTCCATCAATAGTGGAACATGGATTTATCATTTACTACGAATCGATCATGTTCCCTTCCCAAAACATCTCGCCTGATTCGACACAATTATTACCACAAGATGCAGATTTCATATACTGATTCTCATCATATCCGAAAACCACTAAAATATTTTCACAAATGGTTACGCTAATGTATATCTCATTGCAAAAATCAATTTTAAATGACCAATGTATATGGGTCGCGGTAGTCAAGGGGTAAGAGCAGTGGACTGCTGGCCGGAGGGTCCCGGGTTCGATTCCTGGGCAAGGCACTCTGAGCCCCTGCAGCTCCACCCAAGCTATGTGATTTTTCGGATACCAGGTCTTCCTGGGAAACCATAACCGGCACAGGGAAAGGAACTGGTCCCCCTACCCTGATGTGTGAATTTCACACGCCTTATAGGACTTAGTACTGGGTGATCTCTACAATCACCTATCAAACCGACCTTCGGGTTGATTACTGTGTTTATGGTTTTTTAAATATTATTTTTAGTACCATAAATGTTCTGGTTGCTCCAGCAATCAAGATTTTGAATGATGCGATTTGATTTTTAACGCGCAGTGAGGAAGCACGTCTCTTTACGTTTTCAGGATGCAAATCTGTGAAAGTTTGATCTTTGAGCATTGATTGATTATATCCCCTTTATAATTTGATGGAAACGGTTTTGATTAAACTGAGACATGAATCGCGGACACTGAGTGGTCTTTCACCGTCAACACTCATTGTAAACTCTTCAGGTGTCCTTATCTCTTTCTTTATTTTAATTTCACCGAGGTATCTCAGGTCTTTGGAGACAAGAGGAAAGTTTTGTGCTTTCGTTGAGCATCAAAGTAGATGAATGAACGACTCGATGGCAATATGGGAACGTGCCTGATTAAAAGTATCAATCTCGGCCGATCGATTACGAAAATTAAAAAGGGAGAGGATTAGTACGAGGCAAGAGGAGAGTGGGGTGTTCGATAAGCAAGTTTGCCAACAACCGCCTGCTACCAACTTGGTTTGCGTCAGTAGCGAGCGGCGACACATGGGGCATTTGAGGGTGGGGGGCGGGGAGAGAGCGGGAATTGATAGGGAGAGAGAGTGTGAGGGGGCTGACTTGTTTGCTGTGCTCTCCATAGTAATGCATCACGGAGAGGTTCTCGAGTGGCCGAGGCGGGGAAGGCTCCGAGGAGTGGCCGAGACAAAAAGCGAAATTTAGCGTATATCATAAGCATAGAAGGAGGAAGGATGATGATGCATTGCCCGCGGACACATTTTTTAATAATTCCGTGGAAAACATGATGGGTGCAACGCATCGCAGCGATCAATATAACAAGATACTGTCGAAATTAAAAACAAAAAGGCTTAGTGTAAATTGGTTAAGTATATGGACTGACCGATGACTTTTGAGGGGTTTTTCATGAAGGTATCCTTTGCGCTGATAGCAAACTTATTTCCCTACTTTATTCATAAAAATACAAAACTTTAAAAGTGTAAAAATCATTCGCCTTAATCGGATTTCAAACCTGGATCCCTCAATGTCCAATCAAATGCTATGCCCAGTTTCGCTACCGAGGCGTCAAATAATTTCAACACTTAGCATTGTAACGTCAATTAGCGGATGATCCAGTTAAATTTCCTGTCGCGGAATCTCTCACAGCACAGCGCAGCTTTGTAGTCTCTTATTCCAACTAGCAAAAAGGACAATGACATCAGCAAAACCCTAGGCGGAGGAAAACCCACCTAGGCGGGAATCGAACTCGCGACCTCCGGGTTGGACGTTAGGTGAGGACGTTGCTCGGCCACCACCGGAATAAGGTGATGGGCGAAGAGAGAGAAGAAAGTGTGTTAGGGGACTAGGGTATAGGAATAAGGAATAATCGAGGGGTTTGAGAACAAGGAGTAGGGGAAGAAAGCAGTAGAGTTATCCCAAATAATAATAAAATGACTCGCAACTCTTTTATGCTAAATACCTTTTTCTTTATCTAAATAGTATTCCTAATTGCTGGCGTAATCATGAGAACGAGTTATAAATAAGAATTTCCGTTTCACAATGAATGGAATATGATTAAAATGACATTTCGAAAAACTTTTTTAAAAGCATAAAAACTAAGTCTATGTTTTTTAATTGGGAAATTTTCTGCGAATATAGTAATCATTGTAAAAATTAAAGAAATCCAGTTCCTTTATTTCGCGATTTTAATTTGCCGTTTCAATTTTGTAGTTCCTATAAATTATGCACTGGAAAACAATAATAATAATAATTGCACGATTTCCACGCATTCACGATAACGTACTCCGTAATTTACTTCTCGAACTAGCGAGCCAGAATATATGATTGACCAACTTCGATTTTTAGTCTTACAAAATTTAAAGAGGGGGTGTAATGGATATAAGAAACTAGTGGAATGAACTTCATTGAAGGATATTTCCATTGATATCCAGAACTAATACCAATACAAAATTAAATAACAATTCGATTAGTTATTATAAGGCCTGTACTTAATTAAATTAAATTCATATGAACATAGCAGCCCACAATAAGATTATACGTGTTTTATTCTGTATCGCGCATTCCATCCTGTTTTGATTAATTTACACGATACTCAAAAATTGAACACTTTATAATAGAAATTGAACAAATCTGGTAAGTCAAACGTACATTTCGTTTCTCTCCAAGCTTGTTGACCTTTTGGGACACTATGGGGAAATATTTTCCTTTTATTTTTAATTTATAAAATATTTTCAAGAATGATTATGAAACATCTCACTAGACTGTGTTTACCTTTTGAATTATTTCGGAGAATTTGTGTCATTTGTTTCGCGGGAGCTATGAGATAACGAAAATCTACCATACATCCTTAGCAACCGCCACTCAATATGACCTCATTTCTGTGCTCTGCGTTGGCGAACTTGAGTTTCGTATAAATAAGGGACGCGAGCGGTCACAAAGAAAGTAAATAGGGCGCGAGGCATAAAGGAGCTGGCGGCACTCGTCTTCTCAACTCCGGTGGAATAGGGTGAATGTCAAATGGGAGCGATGCGCACATCTCCAACTATCGTTTCTATGCCATCAATTCACACCCGCCCACTGCTAAACAAATGTTTATTAGTAAGGCATGCTTCTTCAATACTAGGAGTAATTATATAGAAATAACCAAGATAATATTTGAGGAGCGAATACCGCACTTTCATTGGTAACAAGATAAGAGCGCTTGGCACTTTTCTGCTGTAAACGGCGATTCTCATTCCATATGCACGGCAGTAAAAATTCTGTAATACCACTCTGCGGCGCAATAATTAAAATTTCACACGACTTTCACGACGGATATACGCCGTTGAAGCGCATTAATGAGCGATTTGAGTGAAGTCATTTATCGAAAGTACGTCATTTTTAAGCAGAGCGTGTCTTTCGAATGACACACTTCGGAGAAACGGGTTTGATTTTTCGAATGAACACCTGCGTCATCCTTGACCTTTCATTGACAATCCATCTGCATCAAAAAACTTTTAATTGTTAGAAGAGGAAGATCAATTTATTTCTTTATAAAAATATGTGGGTAAAAGCAATGAGCAATAATGGGAGCCAGCTTACCCGAAAAACGCCAATATTTGGCATTCATTATTTTATGGCATTTCCAAGAAAATGCCTGTGCTATGAAAAATCATAACAATGCTTAAAAACTGATAAAAACTGAGGATTCGTAATTCGTCAAAGGCATTGCTACAACTTTTTCAAAGTTACTATATATCACCTGTTTGGTGCTTATAACCTACAAAAATTTGTAATTTTTTATAATAGTCCTTACATGTGTACAATTAAAAATCTAATTTAAAAATTACCACCGTAGATAAATATTATTAGGTGTTCATCGTGAGTAAAATAACGCCTAATACGAAGAAAAAATTAATATATGAAAATTAATAACGTGCCATTGATAAATAGGGTTAATATTTAAACAATATAGTTAACATATATTAGGAAAATTTTGTTTTATTTCTAGTTGTTTGCTTCAACCTCACAATCTAGTGAAACTCAATGGGTGATGGTGATCGTGTATTATTGGCGGGGATTGACGGAACAAAACATTGACGGCGGAAAGGATACTTAAGGTGGGCCCGAGATGACGAATGGAAACAGGTGCACTTTTTGAGAGCCGTCTTGGTCGTGCTGAAATAGCCCTACTATACAATTTATCGACGCGAGAACGAGTGGCGAAGGGCGCTGAAGAATGGAGGTCATGGATTGGCGCCACGATGAAGTTTCGCATGCCTTCGGCTATGCACGTCGAGTCTCGTGAATCCATTCCTTTCCCGCGGGCACTCCGCCTGGAAACTTGCATTCTCATCATCAATCCCACGGATGTTACTGAGCAGTTGGAAAAAATTGCAAATCTGAGAAAAGTTAGCAAAGGAAAGACGAGTGGAAGAGAACAGTGCTATTCGCGAGAATTGTGTGCGGGAACTTGCTTTCCTATTGCCTTTGCATTTTACCTCTGATGTGAGCAGTCCAAAAAAAGTTACAACCTGGTGAAGAGTTAGCAAAAAGAAAGAGAAAAAAGTAGCTGGTGCGAGGAAAGTATTTTTTGAGTAAAATATCGCCCCAAGGGCAATGCTGTTCCCTGCTCCTTCTCCAGCCACAATCAATTATGCATTGGTCTGGAGACCAAGCGGATAAAGAATTCCGCCTTCACCTTAAATTTCCCATCTCAAAACCAGCTGGTGCCCCTAAAAGACTCAGAAAGTCCTAGAGTGATTTTTTGGGGTAGCATATTTTTCTTGAGATTCCCTTGAAAAGGAATCCTAATTCCGACCCTTAACACGTTTTGTCACGTAAAGCGGGATGCTGCAGTTAAAAAATCAGTTTCAAGGTTGATGGGTATGGGCCGATTGCAATATTTGAATTGTTTGTGAATCATAGCGATTAATAATAACTGGCTGGGTATTTGTTGGTGTATTTGTGTTTGTAAAAAACCGCCATCCAAATCCAGCTAAAGTAATATATCAAAGGGATGAAATCAGGTGAACGTTGCTATTACAATGGAAATAAGAAGAACACTAACATAAAATGAAGATTTTTATAAAGCAATGTGAACTTGAGCACTACGTTATCAGCACTCGGTTTAAACTAAATAAGACATCTTCTGGCAGCTTTTCCAAGTTTACGCTCCGATATACAGGGAACATTCCATAAGTAATGCAATCGAGTTCCCCGCGCCGCTCCTATTTGCCGGAGTGGGATCAAACTACTTGGAGTAAGTTGGGAAAATACTAAGCTTTGCTGCAAAACCAAACGTAGTGCTCTCCAAGCTATGGAAGCGGCAGGACGCCAGTTGTTGTAAATCTCTTCGCGCCGACCGTATGACGAAAAAAATGGAATCGGCGATCGAGCAACGCCACGCGATTAATAAGTTTTGTGATTAACTGAAAAAAATCTCCTGAGGAGACTAAAAAAAAGATTCGCGAGGCTTACGAGGGCTGTGTTCTGTCCTACTCTCACAAGCTTTGAGGTGGTTAAAGGCCTCTAAGGAGGGCCGGGAAGACGTGCACGACGAACAACGATCTGGGCGGGCGTCAACCATCGAAACCGACAACAATGTGGCCAGTGTTCGACAATTGTTGGAATCTGATCGTCGATTGAGTATTAAGGTGGTTGTTGATGAACTGCATTTGTCGTCTATTGTTGTGTGTCACATTGTTACAAAAGATTTAGCGATGAGGAAAGTGCGCTTCATACTCGTGCCCAAGGTGTTTGCCACAACACGCTACGAGTTCCTGGCCAAACACCAGGTGCCAATGCTACCCCACCCCCACTCTATAGTCCTAACATCACCCCAGCAAACTTCTTTTTGTTCCCTGGGATTAAGGCAGCCCTGAAAGGAATCCATTTTCGGTCCATAGAATAGATCCAATCAGCTGTGACGAAGACCTTGCGAGAGGTCCCCGAAGACGCCTTCCAGGACGCGTACCGGTCACGGCAGATTCGCTGGAAAAAAATTTGTAAAGGCCCAAGGGCAGTACTTTGAACAATTTTAAGTGTTTATGCAAATCTGTTCAATAAATTACTTTTAAAAAAATTGCAATACTTTTGGAACGCACTCCGTAGGAGGGGGTCATGATTGGGTTGGAATGAGTTTTATAATTGAAAGAGAAGGCAGTGAGTATGTACTAAAGGGTATTCGGGAATTGTTGCGCAAAGAAAACATGTTTCAAAGATAATGATGACAGGGAGGCGGTAGGAGTCGGATGGAATTAGTTCCGTGGTCACAGAAGGTCGTCATCTCTCTTCGGCATTCCCTTCCCGAATAGACTTACGCTGAATAAATCTACTCTTCCCGATCCCCATTGAAATTCTCCACCAGACCAAACCTAGAATCTCCATTTGAACGTAAAATTTAAGAGGTTGCCAGATGTGGCCACGTTTAGACAAACCAATCGAAACGTCCGCGATTGAAAATCGAAAGGGCCCATTCTCTCTATAGATACGCATCCCTCCCTTCCACTTTGTCGCACTTAGAAGCACCAAGCATATACAAATATGAAGGAATGAAAAATAAAGTCAAATTACATATGCAGAAAAATTAATGAGTATATTTATTGGAGCCAGAAAATTCGGAAGCGGGAGAACGGAAGGATAAGAAAATACTTGTTGTAGGTAGAGAACAGTTATCCGTAGCCTACCAGACTCTAATTTGCTTACGTTCAACAAATCACGATACAATGACATTGTAACCTTTGACAAGAGTTTATTGTGTAATAATTGTTTTAAAGCCAAGGCATCATAAATAGGTACACAATATACTGTACCTTGTGATGATCCATTAAAACACATGATGCGATGTGATTTAACCGCGGAAAATTAAAATTTCATTATCTCCCGATAGAGGGAGAGTATATTAATTGACGAAGGAAATATTAT
The DNA here is from genome assembly GCF_022747635.1 of Hetaerina americana. Taxonomy (NCBI): domain Eukaryota; kingdom Metazoa; phylum Arthropoda; class Insecta; order Odonata; family Calopterygidae; genus Hetaerina; species Hetaerina americana. The sequence continues at coordinate 989,631 of NW_027286985.1, read as the reverse complement.
GTACAAAGCAAAATGTGTGCAGTACGAAGCGTAATGCGTAGATAGTATGGCTTTATGGTATTATGGTATGATAGTATGGCGTAATGCGTAGATAGTATGGCTTTATGATATTATGGTATGATAGTATGGCGTAATGCGTAGATAGTATGGCTTTATGGTATTATGGTATGATAGTATGGCGTAATGCGTAGATAGTATGGCTTTATGGTATTATGGTATGATAGTGTGGCGTAATGCGTAGATAGTATGGCTTTTACAAAACGTAAAATTACGTAGTCGTTAGTTTATCGCAAATTACAAATGGAAAGGCGTGTATGGAATGCAATGGAATACGATTTCGTGACCAATGTGAGCTTTAACGTTACTTACAGCATATAGAATGCTAAATGCACAAAAACTGCGCAGTAGACCTTTAACTTAATCAAAAATGCCAAAGTCTATCTAAACAACGATGCTTTCTTGAAAAATCACGCGATTTGAACTGTAAGCACGTATTCGTGAGAGAGCACGGAAAGTGTTTGGAAGAGTATAGACCCGTAAGTCACGGCTAACGTTAGGTATTTGGACACGGAATTATATTATCAAGTGGTAGAAAGTTGATATGTTGAGAAAACACCCGATGAAGAAGATAATTGAGAGGCACGAGATAAGGTTGGAAAAAAATGTGACACGGCCTAAGGGGATAAGGTAACTAAGTTACAGAAAAATTGACCGTTCCTGCTAATTTGCCCTCCAACTAAAAAATGTTCCTGGTTTTCGCGAAAATGAAAACCTCCGCAAAACTTGCCATCGGAGCAAAAAGTTTTTCTGCTTTGTAGGGTATCCTTCAACTTTTCCCCTTCACTCCTCTGCATTCTTCACCCTCCCGTTTATCGATTATCGGAGTCAATTAAACATAAGTACGGTGTTCCGTCATGATGGTTGAGTGAGGGGTTAAGTGGTAAAGTTCCACGGAAAAACACTTGAAAAAATACTCGGATAGAATGGTATTTTTTACGCACATTCACTTTCCGTTTTTCCATAGCTCTCCGTTGAATGGGAAATGGAACCTTGACATTTGGAAAATTAAAAGCATACAAATTATTGATGCATTTCCGCTTGGCGAGGAAAATATGGTCGCCCAAATAAAAGACCAAATAATGAAGTTAGTTAAGACCCGATAATCAAGTCCTTAAAGCTAATGAATTTGGCAAATAAACGTTTATCTAGAACATAGATGCTAATTGGATATCCACATTCCATATGAGAATGAAAGGTTACTGATTCTAATATTTGACATTTAGCAGTCAAAGATTCTATTTTCACATCCTATGCATTCAAATATTGATACAGCATTTAGATGTAATAGTCTCTTTCAAAAAAATTTATTTTAGATGACCTTCGTATAATCTTAAAATTTTATTATTAATATGAAAAGAGGTAGTGGGCTTTTGGTGGCTGGGATTAAGCAGAGAGGAAAAAGAAGAGACACGTCATATGCTATTGACAGCTGCATAAAGTGGGGGTATTTCTAGTATGTAATCAACAATTATCATACTCACCTGTTTATTTAATCACTGGCTAGACCTGAATTCATTAGGTTGACCCGAAATGAAAGTAATGTAACGAAATAAGATGAAAAAATAAAGCCATAGGTAATAAATGGCAGCTATAGTTCATTAAAAGTTTTCAAGCGAGTACATTGTACCCATTTAAACTAAAAAACTAAGTGAACCTTTCGTCAATACCAACATTTTACATTTTTACGACTAAACTGATGGAATTCAATAACCTTACATTAGATGCCTACCTTTCAGTGATTGTGGGAAAAGAATTCATTACCTCCACCTTCATTTAAAGCATTCCCATTTATTACGGCCCATTTAGAAGAACACCTCAATCTCCTGAAGTGGAAGGAGGAATCTAGCCATTAATGATGTGCTCGCTAGATTAAATTCCTTTTACTATATCATTCGACCTCAGAGCGATAGAGAAAAAATGAGCCATGGCCATTGCTTTTGATATTAAGGACAGGAATATGCACTGATCAAAATATAGCACACCTTTTTATTTGTTAGAGACTTAATTTTTATATAATTTAAAAGTGAGAGATTCAAATGGGTGCGTCAAATTTTATGAAATTTTAGAGGGATAATAATTTTTTTTTTAATTCTTTTAATAAAAATGTCAAACTGAAAGCCCTATATTTCGGTCTTCCATTCAAATAAATAATTTTTGCACTCAAAAATAGAAGAAAAATACACATATAATTGAAATTAAATCAATGTTAAATGTAAGAGATAATTAGCCGATATTTGGGCCATAAAAATCTTTGAAAATGCTAAGGAAACATTAGGTGTACCGATATTTGAGGTAAAATAACAAATATTTGAATTATGTTTGCTATTTAATGATGGTTTTTGATCTTATGGTACCATAGGCGGTTCTTTCATGAGATAAATAAGTTGCAATACGAGTGATATTGGTCACAAACACCCCAAGGATAAATTTATTGGAAAATACGATGAATATTTCACTCGTAGAATGTATTTTTTGAAATTACCAGTCGGTGTATCATGATTCACGGTCCATAAAACTTATGGTTTTGTCTCGTTCATCTCTTGAGTTACGTAGTAAAATTTCAATAATTTCATTCCTTAAGTTTCCACTGATTTTAAATAGCATTAAGGACAAAGTCATATACTATTGGCAGACATTTTAACTAATATTATGCATATACAATTAACTACCTAAGGTATCTATGTTGTTATAGTGAAATGGCTTGGTTTTTATTAGAAATATATTTATTTAATTAATTTTCTGATGATCTAAAATAACATAATAACCTAATATATCAAACCATATATATATGTATATATATACCACCATACACATAGTAATCAACCCGAAGGTCGGTTTGGTAAGTGATGGCAGAGTTCACCCAGTACTAAGCCCTATACGGCGAGTGAAATTCACACATCAGGGTATGTAGGGGGGCCAGTTGTTCCTTAATACACTGTGCCGGTTATGGTTCCCCAGGAAGGCCTGGTACCCGAAAAATCACATTGCTTGGGTGGAGCTGCAGGTGCCCAGAGTGCCTTGCCCGGGAATCGAACCCGAGACCCTCCGGTCAGCAGTCCAACACTCTACCCACTGGACTACCGCGACCCACATTTATATATATATATATATATATATATATATATATATATATATATATATATATATATATATATATATATATATATCTAATTCAGATAATCTAAGATACAAATATCAATAGCATATATTATGAAATGGATGTTATTTGTATTTATATTGTAGCAAATAATGAAAAGGTTTGTACTAATCTTCAAAAACCATAATTTCGGAATTAATTCCACTAAATATAATATTAAATAAACTCCTGGTTAATAAAATCAGGCGTAAAATATCATGAATCCACATGAGTTGACCTATTGAAAGAGATTACCAAGTAATAGCATGTGTGAGAGAAACGATGACCTCATAGAGACTGCTTTCTCCAACTTAGTCTCACGCGAGCACAGTTGAAACGAAACAGTTTCATCCTAGGGAATAACTTAGCTCTCCTTCCTCTATTTGATTGATTTCTACACAGTTTGATAATTAAACTCAGCACAACTTCAAAGTCTCTTCAATTATGTTAAATGAATGACCGGAACTGAAAACTAGCATTTGTGCTTACATGTAGAATTCAAGAGTCGTTTAACTGGAATACAAAGTTTTCCAAAGAGCACTATCCAACATTTCGTGATTGTGGGCATTTAAGAATATTGGTATCAGCGGGTCGAATCGGTATTTAAACGTTATGACCATCAACGGTTATCAACCTAAAGTTCGGTTTGAAAGGTGAGGGCAGAGATCAACCTGTGGTAAGAGGCGTGTGAAATGCACAACCCACTCCCCCTCCCGGCGCCGTCTATGATTTCACAGGAAGATCTAGCTCCCGAAAAATCACACAGCTAGGGTTGAAGATGAGGGAGTTCAGAGTTGTCCCCGGGAATCGAACCTGGGCCTTTCAGTTAGTAATCTAACGCTCTACTCATTGGGCTACCACGTTTTATTGAAACTTGATAGTTATTTTAAAAAGTGTTTAACTTTTTTGGTGGAACAAAAATGAAAAAAAAGAACTAGTGCAATATTTGCTTTCAAATGGAAAATATAACACTTAATTTGCCTCATTTAAAATAAAACCACTCGAGCATGTACACGTTCTAATCATACCTAAGCAGTCATTTACGGGTTGAATAGGACTTGAAGAGTAAGATCTGGGCCAAAGGGCGTATTTTGGGCATCATTGCTGCAATACATCAAGGATTCTCACATTCCTCAGCCTTATAGGACTAGACCTAATTTTTACTTCTATATTTTGATAGATCAATAACAGTTTGATTTTGTTTCAATCGATTTTGTACCAAACTAGCGTTGTAATTACCTGCTGAAATCACTGAAGTTAGAAATGAATAAGCAATTTTATTCTATGATTACAGTCTGATAACTTCAATATAATTAACCTATAAAACGCCAATTTCTGTCATAAGGGTATTGGTTAATGTTATCAGAATGGACAACGTAGTTTCAGGCTTGGCTTTGTCTTCTTTCCTCAGTTAATGTTTGTCAAACAACCGAGGTCTATTATAACTAACTACTGCCGGAAGGTGAAGAGCATCACGTGCTGGCGCCGAAAAAAACCGCTTCAATTTTTATAATAAATTGTGAAATCACTTCACTTATACATATATAAATATATAAGATAAGTTCTGTCGAAACGTCAAATAACAAATTGTGAGTGTCCTTTCTTTGTGTCTCTATATTCTAAAAATCTACATCTGTGTTTATATATATATATATATAAATACATACATTTATATAGGGATATCAAACTTATTGTCCTGTAGTCCTAACATGATGTAGCCTTTACCTTTTTCGGAATATATATATATATATATATATATATATATATATATATAAATAATAATAATTATATATATACATACATACGTACATGTGTATATATATATATATATATATATATATATATATATATATATATATATATATATATATATGATATCGCCATCCAATGTTAGTAACAAGATTGGTCCCCTTTCAGACTTGCACCCTCACAAATACCTAAAGGTTTTTAGGGATGGACCTAAGAATAGAGGACCAAGCTCAATACTGGGAGGCCCACTTACCTCGGACCTAAAAATGAGAAAGAACGTTAGGAAATTTCCCCTTTCATTAATGGCAATATGTTTAATGCTGATGGTAATGAGTATTACGTTCGAATTAGCTCTTCTGGTTGAAGAAGAACTGACAAGTCATTCACCCTCGAAGCTTTTATTCGTGTTCAAAAATAAGCATAAAAGAAAATATTGTACAATAGAGTAAGGAATATAACTGAGGTCGACAAACTGGTGTGTTATAAAACTGATGTTGTTTGCAGTGCCTTTCCTTAGGTATTCTCTGCACCTGCTCGTTAGCAGTATATTAGTTTAACGCATAAGTGATGTATTATGCATACATACATCACTGCAGGACCCCAGTTCCTGTCTTTCCTTCTTTCCTTTTCCACATTTCTAACTTTTTTAATGGAAAATATTAGCGCTAGTAATCCTCATATTTTTTACTCCTTGATTATTTTAATGGAAGCCTAAAATTCTTTTGGTATTTGATAGACTTAACATAATGATGAGTGAATTTTATACGAGCTTAGGCTTAGTATTAAGCGAGATCTACTCTCACCTATCAAAACGCGCTTCGGGATAATGACTGTGTTGGTGGCATGAGCATTATAATTCCTCAAAGTGAAATCGAAATCTCAAATAAAAATGATTTCATATTATATTTTCGTTATTTATGTTACAAAATATCGATTTAATCATTTTTGAAAGTATAAAAATGAAAAGAAATAACGTTAAACTGTTCTATAATCCATAGTATTGAGGTTATCAATCATGAATCCTATCCTATAATTAAAATCCTATCCTAAAATCCTATAATTAACTGACTGATTAATGAATAGGCATTGTATTACGCTTGTGTTCAAATCATTCATAAATTGAAAGTGGAAAAAAAATTTCGTTTCGATAAAATAAAAATTAGCAGGAGAAATTACCATAGAAACTCATGCTGATAAACTCAGGCTTAATATAAACAGTAGAGAGCGATCAAACAAAATCAAATGCGGGATATCTCTTTAACTTTTCGATTTTTGTTCGTTTGAGATACGATAACTCTCACTAAACTGGCTGGGAAGGCAACACTGAGTCAGAATCGACCCGTCAGCGATCGGAAAAATTTCCCAATGTTTGATTGCCCTTGACCACAATGCCTTTTCGATTCTTCGCGCGCAAAGTCGCCTTCTTCTGGTCGCGGGCCAAAGGAGAGAGAGATAGGACGTGACCATCGTCTTTCAAAGGAAAAAAGAGAAGAGCACTCACATCGCGAAAATTGCAATGACTACCTTAATGAAAAACAAATAAAAGAATGGAAAGGCCAATGAGGCTGGCTTTTCCTCCTTTGTTCGAAAAACAAACGTTCACTTGCGTCTGACGGCGAGTGTGTTTCACCGAGTGCTTTGCTTCGCATGTGGATGTGCGTATTGGGCGATCACCTGGATGGGTGTGGGTGACGGTTTCCCAAAAACGTCCCCATCTCCACGTTCCAAAGGTTCTTTTTTGTTACGCACCCGCTCGCTTGAAAAGGGATCGTATCGCTGAGGGCACTATTTCCATTTATTTCCTTTTTCTAGCTAAGCCCAGGGCGCGAACCGCTGTGTTCCAGGGGATGGCGTGGCCCGGGGAACGGATAAACTTGTTTTCGCCGGAGGGGTATTTAGGACGCGGACGAAGAGAGAGAGAATGGGAGAGGGTGTGAGGCGGGGAGGGGGGAATGCATGAGAGGGGGAGGGGGGATGGGCTGCATCCCCGTGTATCTCGCCTCAGATATGGATTTGATGGGAAAAAGTAAAAGTCGGAGGATCCGCCCCGGATGACGCCCAACCCTCTGATCTCTCCCCCCGCCCTAATTCAAAACTCTTCCCCCTCTATCGCTCGAAATAAAACCTGGGCAAGCGATGGGAACTTTGGCAGTTTTTGTCGAAGGGAAAGAGAGTGAGTTAGCGTGGGTGGGCACGTAGGAGGAAGTGGGCGAATTCAGGGCGGGAATCATTTCGATAAGGATGGGGTGGACGTGTCGAGCGAAAGGGATGCCGGACAGGCGACGACACGAGGACGACTGCCGAACTGAAAACCACACTGTTTGACGCACGACTCTCCAATTATGGCCGGTGTATAATAATTAAGTGAGGATTAAACATGAATGTTTCGACGAATCCAGAGATTCCACGAAGGATTTAGAATAAGGCGCAATGATGAAAAGTGCCTTTCAAATATGGACACTATTTCGAATTTCCCGAAAGTTGAAATCAATCAATTTGTCAAAATGAATGAGGATCAACTCGGATATATTTAATTCGCTCTCGTGGCTAATAATGTCGACACATTTTGCTATGAGCGCACGATTACTGGTGAAGTTGAAAGCAATGAAGAAAGAGGACGCAGAGAAGAGAAGAGAGCTCCATCCGGTCGTTTTATAAGGATTCAATCGAGGATAATTTAAGGTTCATCTTTGATAGAATTAAAAAATTCATTATGATACCTATTTTTGCTATGGAATGTTAATAATTTAATTTATGATTTTTAAAACTTTTTGGCGTGATAGTTTAATTCATTTGATTACATCATATAAGTATGGTGATATCATCAAACTTAAACCCAAACTTTATTCATTCTTTTTAGAAATATATATTTTGATTGATTTTATCATTACGGCCCTTTTTTAAAAGCTCAGGGAAGATGGGCCATCTTCTGGTTCCCTCGATATACTACAATTGAGAATAGTTGTGAAAATGGTTGTATTTCGGGGGACGCGGTAGTCAAGTGAGTGGAATGAGCGCTTGGCAACTAACCAAAGGGCCCAGGTTAAATGTGGAAGTTTGTTTGCATGTGATGTGAAAGTGTCATTGTATGTAAGAATATTTTGTCTCTTATCTGTTTCTACAGTGCGTGTATGTATGTATTTTTCGTTGTAAGAGTTATCTTTGACCAAACTAGACCGTTGCCACCAGGAAAATCGCCTAATTGCAACCTAATTCTAAAATAAATAAAAAATAAATTACGGGTGATTCCTCTGGGCACCCTCTGATTCACCGAGGGATACTGAATTTTCAGATAGCAGTACTTTCTTCTAAACCATAGTTGGCACAGGGAAAGGTAATTGCCCCCCGCCTAATCATAGGCGTGAATTTAACAATGTCGTCTGGTTCAGAACTATTTGAGTACTCAACTTTCAAATCAATCTTCTGGTTGAATATAGTCACAAAAATATATATTTTATGCATATTCTAAAACATTATGAAAAATTTGAATCCATACGCTTTAATTGGAGGGACAAATTCAAATAGGTAAATTTAACTCATCGGAATTCAAAAAATTTATATCATATTTTTAGGGTAAAATTGTCTGTATTACGTCTCTCGCAGAATTCACTGTGATGATTCGATCTAGCACCGAGGTCTCTAAAAAAGGATACATAGAAAGTCACTACGATGGAATTTTCCGCAATGAAGTGTACTGGCTTTCGAATTTTCCATTGAATATGATTCAGGGAACTACAGACATATATCACATCAAAATTGAGCTATCCAAGTCACTGCTTCGTCCAAAATTTTATTGGAAACCTACACTCTCGTATCATGCGCGCTGATGACAGCGGGCTAATCAAAATAGAGCTCACCGTTGGATTTGAAAAAAATCAGATAAGTCAATTAATAAGACAGGTCCGAATCGCTGAGTTGAATACTCCAAAGAAAATTGTGTACACGTAACAACACACACGTGCACAAACAAAGTCATTATTAGGAATACATTTTAATAAATGGATATGAATGTAAACACAAAAGAGAACGTTCCTATAATAATTTCTATATTCCGGCAGTCATATATATGTATGTGTATGTATGTATATATATATATATATATATATATATATATATATATATATATATATATATATATATATGATGTAGAAGCAGTCACGAAGAGCAATATAATATTTGAACGGCATAATAGAATACAAAATAAAATAAATAGCACGAAAAGGGCACTCAAATTTTAGATTACTTAAGCTTTCGGCCTTCTTTGAGGCCTTCTTCACGTCAGACTGGAAGTTCTAGAAGAGAAACTTTGGAGTCTGGGGGGGAGGAAGGTGCATGGCATGCGGGGAAGGGTTTTAAAGATAATATTTAAGAATATATACAACAGATTCAGGCGGGGTGTAGTGGAAGTTCGTCATTACGAGGACCAAATTTGCACTTTTCCACAGATTTATTATAACGCACAATGCGTTTCAGTTCATCGAACCATCTTCAGGTACATGACAAGATTCAACATGTGATACATCATATTTATATCCGTTTGAGGAAGAGAGGGGGGAGAAAAGAGTGAGGAGATAGGTAGGCGGGGAAAAAGAGGCATATTTTGGAGAAGAAAACACTCCGTTCCTCCGCATACAATCCAACACTCACGACCCGGGCCGCGACTTACATCATCATCATAGTCATTATCTCTGCAAGTCGAAACCTTGTTCGCGAATAACAATTTATTTGTGGAAGAACAAAGCATTTCCGATATGAATCGCTTCTACAAAGTGACGTTTTAATCCATTCTATTGTGGCCATTATTCGAGAGGACGGTGGCGCAGGTAGGAAGGCTGTCCTGGCGGTAGGAAGGAGGGGAGAATAAAGAAGGATTAAGCGGGAAGGAGACATCGGAGGGATAGAGGCAGGTTAAGGGGTGAGATATAAGTGATCTCTTCAAGGTGGCCCATGAAGAGATTGGCGTATGTTGGTGCCATCCTCGATCCCAACGCTGTGCCTTTGGTCTGACATTAAAAACAATTTTGGAACGAAAATTCGTTTTTTGTTAGGACGAAAGTGGCTCGATTGAGGAGCAATTCGGTCGAGGGGCGCTGGGGTGGAGGGGCTGGGGTATTTCTCTAAGGCCCCCCCGACAGAATTTCTCCTTGGAGAGTGGCACTGCCGGACTCTCTTGGGAATCGAGTTCCCGATCGTGTTTTGATTCGAGCAGCGGTTGACCGCATAAGTTCTTCTAGAAGCGTGAGGTTTGACTCTCGACGTTCTTCCGCCGGGAAGGCTTTGCGATCATTTTGTTTTCTGGTTAAAGACTGACTGACATTAACTCCTGGATCTTAGGCTCCTTTTATTGGCTACCGCCGGGTGCGTGTGGTGGGTGGGGAGCGTACAAGAGTGTTTTTTCCCTTTGGAGTGCTCGTTCTTTCGATGCACTTTCCTTTTTCATGCAAGTATGCTGATTTTAATTTTTTTATGACTGTGCGTCACTTAAAACCACTTGCCTTGCAAGTTGACGAGAATGCGACGCCCCCTACCCCATTGAAGGTCCACCTCTTCACGTTAGAGTTACTGGGCCTCATACCCGAAGATATACTGGCGATCCTAAATGGATAAAATTGCCATTTGGTATTCCTGAAGTTGACAACCGAAGCTACAATGACTAAGTTTATAGACTATACTCCGGGTAAACTACCGTTTCCGTCTTTAAATTACCAGAGGACGACAATTACTTTTGACGAGTCTTTCGGTAGCGCGTGCAATGTCAAGGTGCCTTGTTTCCCCGTTAAGGCCCCGTTGGAGGAAATAACTTGCGAGCTCCAACGTTTTGGTAAAATCCATGGCTCCTGGGAGAGCAGGTGGGATGGAGACAAGATGGCGCGTGTGCTCACGGGCACCGGGGTGGTGCGGATGACGGTGGAAAGAAATATCCCCTCGTACCTCCACATCGCCGGCCATCATCATCTATGAGGGTCAGCGCCGTATTTGCGCCCGCTGCAACCAAGAAGGCCACGAGCGCAAGACCTGCTCTCGGAACCAGGGAGGGAAGAGCTATGCGGAGGCAATGACGATGCCCTCCAACCCTAACGCCGCCGTGGAGATGGACGAGCCCGAAGTGGCTATGGAGGAGAGGATGCGGTCGCTGATACTTATCGAAGGTGCGCTCCCAGCTGCTACCGCCGAACCCCCGCATCCCCCTCCACTTGGAGGAAAATTTCAGAGGGAGCAAAAGTCGTCAACGGAAGAAAGAGATCCGAAAAAGAAGAGGATAGGTAACTCCTGATCTCGAATACCGATATGCAAGTAGCTCACGTACATACGACCTCGCCTAATCTCACACGACCTCCAGCCCCTGTCTGCGCGACCTCGTCAAATAAGGAGGGATCATCTTTCGCCCTCATTTCCCCCAACACGTCATCGACGCCCTCGCCTCGCAATCCTTGCATCACGGGCTTCAAACACCCCGAGAACCCCTGGTGACAGGTGAGGTGGATACATTTGATTGATATTGTTTCCCGTCCCCAACAGCTCCCCCCAACGACCCATTTACCATTGACCATTAAGGAAGCGCCTCCGACCCCGGAAGTCGACACACATACAAGTTTCCCGAAGTCAAAAATCCCAGATACCCCATTGCCCTTCTTCATTAAGGACAGCCAAGGTGTCGGTGATCTTTCCAGCGGTCCTCTAGAGCCGGACCAAATGCAACTACCTCCCCTGATTTTTCCAGACCACACCTATTCGGCATATGACCCCCAGTCCGTAACTCCGACCCTTCCCGAGGTCAACTCCTGCCCCGTGGCGGCCCCAAACGGTGCTCCTTCGAAGGAGGTTCCCTGTGGAATTACTTACTCTTTGTTAAGACCACGGTCGGCTCTTCATCTTCGGACGAGGTCGGGGGGAGGGATGCGGCGACAACTCGAGACCTCGATCGTCGACCCGTCGGACGAGGCATCCCGGGAAGTGACGAAGCACTCGTCGCCCGGGGTCGAGTCGCGACACCGGGATTTACGACCAGAACTATGGTAACTAATATCCGGTACCCACCCGGTGCCAGATGGATGTGCAACAGCACTGTGCTGCCATCGATAATTTCAACCCCACCATCGATAATTTCTTTCAAGACATAATTTTCCATTGCTAGTTGAAATCTTCCTCCTAATGTATGCGGACCTTGCCTTCCTTTCTGTTTTCACAGTATAACGGTCACATGTACCTGTATGCCTATATTTGTCATAGCGGAAGTGGTTAGAGCATCGGCAGGTAGAAAGATCCGGTGTACGAGTCCCGGTCAAGGAAATATTGTTGCACTTGTGATCTACTCGATACCGTCTTAACCACGTATACGTGTGTGTGTGTGTGTGTGTGTGTGTGTATATAAATGTTACATCATTTTTTGCTTTACTATGAGAACTATGATTTAGTTAAAACTAACAATAATTCAATCTTTCCATTCTTGGCGTTTGTTATCGGTTTGTGAATCAGGATTACCAAGAATTAAATAAAGGAATTTTATGCCTTACTTTGGTTAAACTGAAAAGTTGAATATGTTTCAAAATGTCATGGCACAATCAATGTAATAAAAGTACGATAACATGGTCAGTGAAAACTAAAACCATTGCATTTAACCTATAATGCATCTATTCCACATAGTTTCTTCACAGTTAACTTACATCACGTTTTGAACGTGGGGTACCTCTTTTTAAAACATTTGAAGTGGGAGTGTAACTTATGAATACAAAATATAGCGACTTAATCCACATTTTGATTCCAAAAGTATTTTATCGTCCGTCGCCAGAAATATTAAATTAGTTGAATTTGAGAGATCTAATGTTTCATGGTTTTCATTTATTTGATGATAATTTTCCATTCGCTCTCGATAGGTGCGCCTCCAATTTAGTGTTAGAATGAAAATCGATGGCCATTTTTCTTCCTCGTATGGAAACCCCGATCAAACCGCACTTGAAAGGCGGATGCCTCCCTCCCTCGGAGGGCCTTTTATTCATGCATACCTTCCACGAAAGCACCCACGCTTTTGCCCGCCGGAATCCCTGCTTGACTTTGACAGCAACATAAATCCCTCGTGTTTTCTTATAACCGCAAACCAAAGCAAGGGCCTATGCATCAAATAGTGGTCGTCGCCTTGGTTATACCATTGTGAATATATATATATATATCACATTCACGAGTCTCTAAATGTTTCATCAAAGCCATAATGATTAAACCGACCGAAAAACGTTCATCATTAACTATGCATTTTATTTGTATTCGTTATGGTTATCAAGTTCTGTTGCTAGCATTAAATTTCTCCATTTGACGATATAAGTTATTTGGAATAAGAAAAAGAACCCACCATGGCGATCCGAATCGAATGTTTCTTTTAAAAAAATGCCGAAATGAGCTCGTGTTTCAGCGGTAGAATATCTGATTAAGTTTTTTCAAATTACTTAAAAATATAATATTAGTTGACTGAGAAGAAGAGTGACTTAAACACATGACCCTCTGAGTAACGGCTAGCGTAAAAAAAAGCGTTTTCATATAAATGTGGCGACATTTTTTAACTAGCACCAAATTACAGAAATTAGTTTCATTGAATTCTGGTGATTTTCTTTTCATATGTCGTGGTACGTGCGGAAACACATTTTCGTGAATATAAATTTAGCCATGAACACAAATAATCGCTATGGTTTTCTTAAGCTATTCAGTGGTAAATAAATATATATTTAATATATGTATACATATATACATATACATATATATATATGTATATATATATATATATATATATATATATGTATATATATATATATATATATATATATATATATATAGTTTATATAAAGTATATATACACACATTTATATAGTATATATAGTATATGTGTATATATATACATATTATATGTATAAATATATTATTATTATTGGACGGAGAAGAAAACAAATGAGGAAGTACTTGGTATGGTGGGCGAAGAGAGGGGTTTGTTGGGAGAAATCCTATGGAGGCAGGAAAAGTGGATAAAGGGGTTTTGACCGGCAGCGGGATGTTGAAGACTGTAATTGAGGGGAGAATGTTGGGCAAACGAGGAAAGGGAAGGAACAGGATAGGGATGTTGGACGGGATGAAGGGAGGAAGAAAGTACTCAGAGCTGAAGAGGGATCTGATGTAGAGTGGGATGTTGTGTTTTGCTAGGGGCCACAAATTATTTAATTAGTAATTATGTCCATCCAAAACCTACCTTAACCGGTAGATTACCTAATAATAATAATTATTAGGTAATCTACCGGTTAAGGTAGGTTTTTGGATGGACATAGCTCCTAAATAATTATGTAATTTCTATTATAATTTATATTTGGGGACTGTGGTGGGTCTGGGGACCAATCAGACCAATGACACCTGAGCCGTGGAGGCGGGTATATATATTGGACACTTTTTGGCGGAATGGCAATCAGAAGCCCTGATGACGATGAGCGAGTCGGGAATCGAAACGTCTGCAGCTATGGAGACATTGACCCAGTGGAAGACCCGAGAAGAATTCACTCAAGGGAGGGTGTTTGGGAAGTAGAGGGGTTCTTACCCTCATAAGCGCAGGTGTCGACAAGTGGTAAGTTTAGGAGGGGGGAGTGGTACAAAAAGTCATTAACAATATTCTCTTTGGAGCGAACACTTTTTAAAATTTCAATCTGCTCTAAAGCGTGAAGCGTAACCTGTGAATCATGGAGTGAAAAGCGGATAACTTATGGGAAAAACGATGTCTTGAGTGAAAGTGAATCACTTGGTCAGTGTCAGAATTTTTCCGAAAGATGGAGAACTCTAGGTGGTTGTTAATTTTAGAAATATTTAAATCAAGGAAGTTGAGGGAATTGTTATCTTTTATTTCGCAATTGAATGCCGATTTGAGATTCAATGAATTTAGACACGATGGAAACATTTCAAGTTGCCTTTTGGAACCTACCCACACGCAAAACACATCGTCTTCATGTCGATTCCAACTCAATACATTATTGGTCAGTCAATACATTACCAGAGGAGAACAAGCCTTTCTCAAAATGGTCCATGTTAATATCCGCCAGGAGCGGGGGCAAAGGGGAGCACATGGCTAGGCCATTGGGTTGATCGAAATATTTACTGTTGTAAATGAAATAATTTTGTGAAATACTTGTCTTCAAGAGTTCATGTAGTTCAAAGCTGATTGGAGCGGGTACAGAATTCTGAAAAAGGAGGGTTTCTGCAATGTTCAGCGCTTTCTTGGGTGCGCCACTAGGGAAAAGGTTACACACATCGAACGACACTAAGATGCACTTTTTTGGCATGATCACTTTTGATAGCCGGCTGATTAAGTCGATGGAATTACTGACTTCGTATTTTGCGGAAAACTTGAAGTACTGTCTGAAAATGTTGCTTAGTTTTCTCGCTAGTAGACCCGAAAAACCGAAGTGCTGAGGGGTTCATTTGATATAATCTATTTACTTCAAACTCTTTAAATAAAATTGAACATGATTTTAACGATATTTTGCACTCAAGTTGAAACTTGGCCGTCGGGTCGGATTGCAGTTCCTTAATTCCGTTCTCTTCAATGAATTTTTCATATTTCTCAATGTATTCACACTTATTTATTATCACCACCGCGTTGCCTTCATCTGTCTTTTGAATTATGAAATTTCTGGAATTCCGGGTGTGCTTAATCAATTATATCCAGATATTTTATTCTAACACATAGATTGATGAATACAGCAATCACCTCATTATGGACGAACCTTATGACGAATATTCCGATTTTGGGAGAAAAAATTATCCATAAATCATTAATTAAGCGCTAAGCAGAATGAAATATCATTTGCGGCGTGCAAGTCTACGTGAAGGTTCAAAAATGGATCAATGAATTTCTGCTGGAAAGGATGACAGAGGTTTTTGTTGATGACAGAAAGGAAAAAAGTAATGTGCATTCGATTCCCAAATTGGACGGAGAACTTAAAACAAAACTTTTGATTGTGTTCAAGAAATGAAATGTAATATGGTTCAATTTTTACCATAATATCGGGTAATTGAGAGTAGATGCAGATGTTATTATTATTGTAATAGGGCTCTTGAACGTTTTAAGGCTATTTACAAATATTATAGAGACGATGCGATTAGTGAGCATTCCATTGTCTTCCACAGTCTTCCGAAGTATTATTTTGACATGAAAAAATACATCGGCAAATGAAGAAGTATGACACCAATATTAAGGATGCCTTGATAAATCACATTGCTCAACGCTCAGAGACTATGTATGCATATGATTACGTAAAATTTAAGCCACCACTTTGAGCGCGACTGTACTGTGTGGGTGACAATAACGTTTAGTATTTTCAGGAGGAAAGGAAATAATCCGAAGAGTGCCTTATCAAAAAACCGTGGAGAGTGCAATATTCATGAGAGAATGAGCGTTGGACCGTGAGGCCCCATGGCATTCACGATGCCTTTGTGAGATAAGGTATTGGAATATAGCATCGTTTGGACACTTATTGGAATTTTTTGATCCAAAAGACAAGAAAGTCTCCCAAAGCCCTCCCGTTGTTGATAGCGTTGCTCCGTTGACATCAAAAGGGACATCTTGGAAGATATTCCCGATACATTTTAATTTAGATGCTGCAAAAAACATTTCTTAGTGATAACAAAAGAAACATGAAAAATACCGTTTTCTTTTTTGAGCTGAATAAAGCAATATTGACCACTTCATCTACTCTTGGAAATCGAGGGTATTTTCTCCTTAATGCTATCGAAGAGTACTTAAGACTCCAAGAAATAGAGTGGATGAAATAAGAGAAACCTCTTAAAATAAATGAAATATGCGAACCATTTTGTTGTGTTTGGACAGGTCATTTCGAAAGGTGGTCACCGTTTCACCTCCATTTGGTAAATCGAAAGCGTCGGAAGGACCCTAGCAGCACAAGAAATTTGAACCAGGGTCATGTGCAGGAGGATAGTCTAAGTAACAGTAATCGTATCCATCCGATTCTTTTCATGCGTTCTCAATCTCACACAAAGAGTAACAACACTGGCTCTATGGGCAAATGTTTATGGGAGATAGAAGAATGTGAAATGAAATAGACGGTAGACGTCGTAAATTTGTAGAATGTATGAATCACTAAAAGATAACCCAAGCTTGTTCAGCATTCCTTACATTTCATGAAAACCAGTTTGGATATTTACATCCCCATCATTAAATATCTCCATATTTAACTAAGATTTTATTATTTAACTAATTAGAAACATTTCGTCAAGTTAAAACACACACTGTTCTGGAAACATACATATTTCTTACTCTGAAATCATGAAAAAAAGGGTATAATTGTTTACATGTGTGCGAATATAGCATCATACATGGTAAATTTGTTGTGATCAAATGAAATAGCTATAAAAATTACTTACTTCATGAATAATAAAGAAATTTACTACTTGTATTTATGGTCGTGATGACCAAAATTAAAAATGAAAACAATCCCCTTTGGTATTTAGTGAGCTGTAGTAGCACATTTTTCTGATTCATGACAATATTAAGAGACACTAGTGATTCTGGTAATTAAAGCTCCGCGGACAAAATGACAAAGACAGTTAATCGAATGGGGAATGCAAGATGCACTTGCTTGCATGTTATACATTGGCCAAGGTTAACAGTTGGGCTTTGCATGCAAGAAGCAAACATCGTTAAGCCAACTCTCTCAACAAACAGTAATTAGAACTGCTCCAATTTCCGCCGAAGTCCTCCGAGGGGAGCTTCTCGTCAATCTGACATTGAGAAGGGCATCTAAATAGGTCACCGAACGTGAAATTCCTTTAAAGCTTTGATTGGCCCTTGTGAATTTCACGCCTATCCGAATTAAATTATTAGCCTTGGGCCAAAACTATTTCCCAGAATCAAAAGATTCCATGGTACTTGTTATTCCACAGCCACCTCCGTGTTTTAAGTAAAGAATGACCTAACTCTGGATCAATATTATTCACGCAAAATACGTTTACATCACTGAGGAGGTGGCTGAAACCCACTTGCCCAACTGCAGATTATGAAGAAGTGGATACAGACAAATTGTTAGCATTTCCTTGCATTTACGGAAATAATTAAAACATTTTTGTTGCTTAGTAAGAAAATTCAAAACATTTTTGGAATATTGTAGATTGTTCAACTGTCTTTTTCTGAACATGAAACTTTTATTAAAATTATATCAAATAAATGTAAATGATACTACATTTAGCACACCCGGGTTTTGAAATACATACATGGTTTGCATAAAAAAACGGGAATAGTTTTTGAAAAAAAGATTTATTTCAGATATTCTTCAAAATTCTTTCTTACACTTCCCCAAAAAGCACACCCTTTGAGCGTCGTCACACTTTTGCCTGCGATTTTTCCACGGTTCGAAGGCGCCCAGGTATTTCTCTGTTCCCATTCAGGAAGGACCTGAAGTGTAAGCGTGCAAGCTTCTTTGTCGGGACTCCCGTGGTGGTGTCCTTTGAGAGAGAATTTCACTTTTGGGAATAGAATATATTGTGTTGTGCCAAGTCGGGACTGTAAGGGGAATCGTCGCGATGCCGTTGCAGAAGGTCCTCGTAAGCAGACGCTCGACTGACTCTGCTCTTGGTCGTCCGTCAAGACCTTCGGGAGGACGAGTTTAGCGCAGTTGATTCGCATCGACAAATTTTCAGTGATAATGGTGTGCGCTGTCATCTTTTCAATGCCAATACCACCTTTGATCATGCGCACACTTGACTAATGGTCTTAATTCATACATACGTCAAAATATTGTCGCTATCGTTACTTTTTATGCAAAACTATCACAAAATAATTGCAACGAATCATTATTATTATAATTTTTTAGCTGATTGTTTTAAATAGGTTTTGGATTGACACCGACTTAAAATCACTACATTTCTTAGTTTAATGAAATTAAAATAACCTTATATTCCACAGTGGGTCGCGGTAGTCCAGTGGGTAGCGCGTTGGACTGCTGAGAGGGCCCCGGGTTCGATTCCCGGGCAAGGCACTCTGGGCACCTGCAGCTCCACCCAAGCTAAAGTGATAATTCGGGTACCAGGTCTTCCTGGGAAACCATAACCGGCACAGGAAAAGGAACTGGCCCCCCTACCCTGATGTGTGAATTTCACACGCCGTATAGGGCTTAGTACTGGGTGATCTCTACCATCACCCATACCAAAACCACCCATCACCATACCCTTACTGTGTTTATGGCTTATATTCCACATTGAAATTCATTTTCTCTTAATTCTGCATACTTCCTGTCTTTCTTTCATTATTTCTAGCATCCCTGTTCTATTCCTACCTTGCTCTGCCCAAACTTCTCCTCTTTATCACAGCCTCCAAAATTCCATCGCAATCAAAATGCTCAGCATCCACATCCTGTTTCCTTTGAATATCCTAAACATTTTCTCTCCTTCTCCAAAGTACCTCTCCGTTTGATTTGATTCCATCGATTTCACCTTCCTCAAATCCACCAATTTCACCAATTCCATCAATCTCCCCCCAGTTCACATATCACTAGCATTCAACCTTCGCCTATCATCTTGCTCCAATGGTCAAGTGTCCGCGCTGCAAGAAACCGAGCTCCTTATCAAGGATTCCTCTAATCTTCCCTTAACAACCTCACTCATCGACCCTCTCATCAACTTCCTCCTCGCGATGAAAAATAAAAGAAATTAATATTGCACGCTGAAATCTCAACATAATTGCAAGAGTTTTAATTTTCTTCTATCCTAAATGATATTTTCCGGCCACTGAGAATCTTAAGGCTCAGCTGTCAATTTCCATCTGTCAATATTATGGCTAGGATAGAACAAGCCGTCTTATATTTTTAGCGCTGTTCATGAAGACCCGTTTAAAGAATGGCTCACATGAAATGCTTCCCAGGCGGCGAAATGTTTAAAGTCAATGATGATAATAGAGCAAATAGGGAATCCGAGTTTATAATGAATTAGAATACAGCAAACTATTCTTGGTATCTTCCAGAAGAAAATACATTGTAATGATAACAGTGAAAAGCTCATAAATAATTAGAGTCGTAGACACTGCAGACTTTATTTTAATTTGATGTACAACTTTTATATCGACTCTGCTATTTATATTATATTAACAAAGACATTTTTACATTAAATTATAACAATTAACTTTAATTTTGATTTTCCTTTTATACTTCCTTCAAATTTTAATTCGCTTTCTAAAATAATCGATGAGATGACCTCCACTTGAACAGCATATTCATTTATTCGAAATAATGTAATGTAATATTGTTTTAAAAATATCCCTATTGATATTGGACGGGATGAAGGGAGGAAGAAAGTACTCGGAGATGAAGAGGGATACAGAGTAGGATATCTGATATAGAGTAGGATGCTGGATTTTGTGTTTTGTTAGGAGTCACAAAATGTTTTATTTAGTAGCTTTGTCCATCCAAAAACCTACCTTAACCGGTAGATTACCTAATGATAATAATCGACTGAAAATTTATCATTTCGGTGAAACTTATTGTTCACTGACAATGAACCATAATTTCTATTATATATTAGGCTTGATAGATGTCCTCTTGCTCATACAAACTCTTATCAGGCAGATTGTTCTGTATGCACGCGAGTTAATGTTTATATTTCACTTTTAAGCATTCATATATTACTCCACGATTGATAACTGCACCATGAAATTCATAGCACAAGGACTCAAAATTCTTTGAAAATCAGATAGGGTTTCCTGGTCACACGCGATGGCCGTGAAAAACTAGATTTGTAAGGCGCAAACTTGGCGTCAACCTTTAAAATTAATTTTTGTGGGTATGCACGGATAGAAAACACTTTGAAATAAATTTTCATATCGGATTAATGGATGAAGAAGGCTCAAAGTTAATAAAAATACTCAATTATACTCTGCTTTAGACATGCTGTTCCGGTATATTTCATTTCATTTATATATTTTGGCTGGTAGAGAATGTCATATGATAATTGACACCAATTCAATGCCGGATGAAATATTATGACACTTGGTGAATGCTGAGGGCCATGAAAGAGAATATCTTTATTTTGATTTTGAATGATTATTTCATCTGGAGATACGTGAAAAGTATCTTAAAGTGAAATTATTACGGGCAATATTTCATTTTGGTGGAGACTTGTAGAGGTGAGGAATGAAAAAAAATCCGTAGTACTTGTGGCAATCCTCATCTAATAACTTTGAGGTCAAATGCGCCACTACCTCACTCAACAGCGCAAAGGTGGCTTGAATTACTATGGTAGGAAAACATATGGAAACGGGTGCATGCGCAAGGACAATTGCAGGGATTTAGTGGAACTAGAGGGAAGAAATAATAAAGTTGATTTGAGGTGCTGCTAAAGAGAGAGGTTTATTTCATGAGGGATTTTACGGCGTGGTCAAATGAAAGGGTCACAATTATTTCACCAGGATAGATGAATTTATTGGAAAAGCGAAGAACAGACTTCCCGTTATGTCTAATATGACATAATAAATTAATACAGAAATGGCCTCAAAAATGAATAGTTTAAAATTGGAAAGAAGAAGTTGAGTTAAAGCAACCATTGTAATATTTTGCACTTCCGCGGAATTTGAGAATAGATTACACTTAACCTTGGGCGTTAGGCAGGATCTGATCTTGGCAGTTAACTGAAATATACTTTGCTATCTGAAGTTATATAGCCTTAGGTTTCTTTTTTTTTGATGGTAGGGAACATTCTAATATTCCAAATCTTTTTTGCTAAAGGAAACGAAAATATGGCGGAGAGAGGTACCTTCGGCATTTGCTGCTGAAAAAGTTTCTTTAACATCGCCGCAGCAATAGTACACAGACAAGTATACATGTGTATTTATTCCATGAATTTCATATATATGTATATAAAAGTATTACTATTATTGTTGTCAATATGTCAGTTAAGGATGGACAAAAACTATCAATCCAACCTTACCCTAGGCCTCTCTTCAGTTCCAAATAAATCTTTCCTCTCTTCATTCCGTCCAAACATCCCTATCCTACTGCTGCCCCTTCCACCCTTGCCTAGCATTCTCACCTCTATCACAGTCTTCAAAATCCCATTATCAACCAAAACTAACCGCATCCATCTTTCCTGTCTCCTTTAGATTTCTTGCAAAATTCTCCTCTCCTCCCTCACCATTCAGAGCAACTCCTCATTTGTTTTTTTATTTCAGTCCACTTCATTTTTTCTATCCTATCCGGTCCAATCTATGTCAATCATCCTTCTTCAATGACCTTGTCTCCACACTGTACAAAACCAAGCTCCATTTCAAAGTTTTTACGAACTTTTCTTAATCTCCTTACTCAAAGTCTCTGCCATCTATTCTCTCGTCCTTGATAAAGCCTATCAACCTAACACAATTCATCTTCTTATGTTCCTACAACTAAAAATGTTTTTTTCCAAAATACTTTAAAGATACCTAGCTTTTCCACCTGCTTTTTGCCCTCCTATTTTAATGTTAAGCCTGACCTTCCTAATTCCAGAAAAACGCATTACCTTTGTTTTATATACATTTAGTCTCATCTTACATCCATCGCACTGGCCTTCTAGTACACTTGCAATCCCTTGATTGACCGACAAACTTCAGCTCGGTCATTCGCAAACTGATTTTACGAATTGTCCACTGGCCTTCATTCCTATCTTCAGTTCTTTTCTTCATGCCCCTTTAGCCATTTCCTTCACGTATGCGTGGAACAGCACAGGTGATGCGAACACCCCTCATCTACTCCCCTTCCGAAAACTCCCCATCTGGTCTCTCCGTCCGCCACTCATACCTGAGCAGTCTGATAGTGTACGGGACAGGCGGATAAGTCTCATATCTCTCTAATCTACTCCTCTTTTATGCAATGCATTCATTTTTTCTACCCATTTATGCTATAAAAGGTTTTTGCGAAATGTAAGAAACAGATAAATACATCCTGACTGCATTCTACGTTTCTCTTCTTTAGTGATCTCATTATTTTCATATCCCCACGCCTGCATCTCCCCTCTCTGAACCCAGTCAGAACATCCTCTAAGCGATAATTTGCCATCTTATTTACGATCCTGGCTACTAATTACCCAAAACAAACTTATTGATATAAATTTCTCATAAAATGTTCACTTCTCTTTTTTCGAGATGAGAATTAACAGTGATTTGATGAAAACTTCTGACCACGTTCATTCTTCATATATGATACGAATTAGTCCATGAGAAATCTTGATCTTGCGTTTTTATTAACCCTTAAGCAGTTCCGCGGAGATGTTATCTACCTCCACGGTCATATTTTATTTCAATTACTTTAATTCCCTGGCTATCTCTCCAACCAGTATGCCTGGGCCTTATCTATTATATTAACGTCATATTGTCTTTCTATATCTAACCTTGCTGGCCTAAATTATTTACCAGTAGTCACTCCATACATCCCTTTCATCTCTCTTGAATCCTCCTTGGATTAATTTATCATTTTTCGGATAACTTTGATTACTTGCACGGATTTTACCATCTCTTGTCCTAAAAAATACTTTCAAATTCCAGCACATAGCAACAATTTCCATCTTCCTTTGAAAACTTTCCATATCCTCACTCTACGTTTCCCACCACGCCTCTTTCGCTCTGTTCAATTCCTTCCTCAGTTTATCAATTTAATTTTTGTATTTCCTGATGGCTACCTCTATGTTATGTTTCTTCCATGTTTTTCTTTCATCTAACTTTAAAATCTCCTCCTCTGTTATCCATGGTATTTATGAAATTTTCCTATTGTTTCGTTTTGATATCAATGTTTATATACAACCCCATTTTTTTCTTTTTTTCCCAGCTTCCTTTCCTTACTCGTGTTTTTCTTTGTGATCTGTTGAAATTACCTTCTTTTCGTCCCGGTTAATGCTTCTACATTTCATTTCCCTAATCATCTGCCCTCTATTATACTCTTCACCCTGACGTTTAATTTTATTAGTACTAAATTATAATCTAAATCCGCATTCGCTTCCGAGAAAATTTGGGAATTTTTATCACGCTGTTATTTAATCTATAGATACGAATGAGATAATCATTATAAGATAATTATACGATATTTCAATTGATAATTCTGTGTCCCTGGGACTTCATGCCTCCCTACGTCCGTTGTGATGTCTAAACCATGAGTTCGTTATGATGACGTTCGTGACTCCTTCAGAAATCTCGTGTACTTTCCGAGCGGTCATTTCCCGCTCCTAAAGCGTAGTCCCCTAAATTACTACCATTTCTTCCTTCACCGTCCGTCGTTCCACATTTTCATCAATATCAAATTTGTCCATCAATGAACATGCGAAATTATTTCTTCAAATTCCTCGTTTACCCTTTTGACCTCTTCCTCCCTATAGTAGATGATTAACAGGAGGATATTTCGCATGTGAAGTGCACGAAGAGAAAAGAGGAAAGGAGGAAAACATAATGGGCTGAAAAGTAACCACAGATTGGATAGAAATCCTAAGCAGTATCATATAAAAGGATTTTTCGTAAACGCTTGATATTACAGTCAGGAATAATCACAGATCATAAAAGCGTTTCGCCGATACTTCCACGAAGGTCAAGTTAAAAGTTTGATTTTTCAAAATCTCCGGTAACTACTCTGCTTCAGACCAAAATTCTACGGACAGCTCTGCATAGTAGTTTATTAAATCTTTTAAAGGGAAGAGCAAGTGATTTCAATTCCAAGGGGGCATTTCGACAACGAATCATCTTATCCGTTGGGTATAAAAAAAGGCAATAAAGACTTTTGACCAGATTTTAAAATTTTTAAAATACATTTTAGGCATCAATTATGATTACTTTTCGGTATAAATGAAATCTTATAACACCTGTTGTAATTCCTTATTTTGAATATTTGTTTTACATATCAAAGTTTTCCAATTCAGGGTTAAAGAAATAAAATTATCCGTGACTTTGTTGAAGATATCTCATTATTATTTAGTTACTTAACTGAAACAAGATAGAAAGTTGAATTTAGTAGAATTTAGTCTCGCTACGTTGACATTCCAGCCAGTCATTTGCTAAACGGCACGTATTCTCCGTCACTGTCAATAAATCTGCGCGAATGGAGAGGATTTAAATGCATTTTTCTTCTCGCGGCGCACACAGGGCATTATATTTTGCCATTCGAGTTTACTCCCACGTTCTTTATCGGCCCTTCTGTGTCCTTCTCTTCCCCGGTGACCGCACCATTCGGTTGCCGTATGAAAGGTAGATAAGACCCGACTTACATCAGTGGACACTTTGTTCAGCAGAACACGTTCCCAATTCACACCCCCCCCCCCACCATTTACTTTTCCCTCTCTCCCATTCTCCGAATACGCCCTCAATTACGTGCCACGAAATGAATACATAGTATAATCAAGAGAATTCTCTGCAAAATATCAAGTTAAAGTATGGTTTATTGTTGTTGTTAATCGTTGTAGGATGAATTAAAGATATTTAAATAAAAGTTTATCGTATTTTAGATCCTTGGTTGCTTGAAGTCCATCACTACCAATGCCAGTCCTTCTATTTGATCGTTTTCCTCTTTTGTATGAGTGCTCATAGCTGATTAAATTTCCCCATTCTCTCAGACTCTATTGGCGTTATCTTCCAAAAATACGGTGCACGGATTACCCCCGAGGACTCTCAGGAAAAAATAACTAGCAACTTAACTGTGTCGGTATATTCTCTACTTTTAAATAGCGACGCATTAATTGTGCGTCCCTAACCTACGGCGTGTCCTTGTTTCATTTGACTCCCTCGTTTACACGCGCGTCTGCTTGATATCCGAAAACCCTAGGGACGAGCGCTCGGGAAGTATTCGGATGAGCCCACGCCGTGAATCTGGAAATAGAAGCCCCTCCTGTCCCGCGCGTTACGAAGCCTCCCGATATTGGTTAATTTAAAGTTAAATAATGGTAAAGCTGTAACAACGATCATAAACTCACAATAAGCTTGCGATTCGATTCCGTTTCCAATTTGTGTTTTACTAGTGAAAGTCAAGAACTGCCTAATGAAACGATATTATTGAATTCTTATTCTATATGAGTTCTAGAATTCGATTAGAAATGATTACATTTCATAACTAAAGTAATTTGGAGAACAAGAAGGCAACCCGTTTTCTGTTTGATCAACTTTGCCTCAAAAATACATCGTATTTTTGTTTAATACCTTTTTTTCATATGTATACACAACTATGGAATCACATCCACCTATTTTATAAAAGTATGACTGGCTATAGAAAATTATAAATAACGAAGGATAAGCATTAAAATAATTTGTTTAAAACCCAAGAAAAGATATTATAGCGATATGGGACGGAGAATGTTCTCCGTGCGTTCTCTTTTTGTTAAAAATAAATTTCTAATTTCGCTATTTATAATAAATATTTAAACCATTTATTTTTTAGTATCTTGAAAAAGAAACTTAACGCTTCCACGATAAAGATTTAATATTTCACGACCATGGTTTCGATGCTGCACGTCACCATCAGGTGGATATTAAATCTTGATGTGGAATTGCAAAGTCTCTTTTTTACCCTTATCACTATGGAGTTAAGCCCATTCAACTAGCACAGCCTCAGCGGAGTAATGCTTCAAAAACAGATTTTCTGAATACTTTTAAATAAATATATAGCTAATATTAATCTTAATAACAATTTATATAAAATTTTGGTCACTTTGGTACAACAAAAGGATTAAATTACGTGAATTAAAAATTCTAAGATATAAATTTCGACCTGATTTCTGCCAAAGAAACTTTGCAATTGAAAACTCTAACAATAAGCAAGCATCAAGACTGCCCATTCAAATTGCAATTACATGCAGTTAAAAACCTAATGAAGGAATACTATTATAATAATTTACATGATTTTTAAACTAGATACACATAGTTTTTCCGATAAGTAGCGGGAACCATTGTTTTCCTGAGGTGTGCGTGAAGTGCTGAATTCAGACAGTCGTCGGTTAAGTGTGCCCATGATCGTATATCATATTGGCATTGATAAGATGACAATGCACACCATTATCAATGAAAACTTGGCGATGCGAAAGACCTGCGCTAAACTCGTCCTGAAGGTCTTTAAACCGATGACCAAGAGCAGAGCCGAGTGTCTGCTTGCGAGGGCCTGCAACGACATCGCGACGATTCCCCAATCCCATTACAGTCCCGATTTGGCACCAGCAGACTATTTCCTATTCCCAAAAGTGAAATCCTCCCTCAAAGGACTCCACAATGGGACCCTAGGTCCTGTCAAAGAAGCTTGCACGCGTACCCTTAAGGACCGCTCGGAGTTAACACACCAGGGAGACTGGAAGTCGTCGAGAAGCCTCTGAAAAAAGTATGCCGACGCTAAAGCCGATGCTCATTTGAAGAATTTAGGGGCATTGTAGCAATATCTAAAAGAAATCTATTTTTTCGAAGCTTTTCCCGATACTTTTCATACAAACCATGCACATCGCGACTTGTAACATTTTCTCGGATATCTGATATAATTTGCGAAACACCTCTAAATGCAAAAATCGTGAGAAAAGGCTGACCATATTTGTTTTATTAATTTTACGCCTCGTTTGCTAAAACGTCACCGATTGCTGTTATGGGAAGCAATTACTCTTACTATAAAGGGATAAGTGAAAATATGTATTGCCTTCCTCTAAATAAGACTTAAGGACTAATGATAAGATTAGGCAATATGTTACATTAAAAAAAGTATATTTTTACTCGGAAAGTTATTCGGTTTTTAGCACGTTAACTGTCGTTTTTACTGGGTATACCATAGAATACATTTTTGTTCACATAGACTGCCGCAAAAAATCGAATATCTATCTGTCTTTCCCATGACGGGTCACGCAATTTGTCCAGGCAGATGCTATATTTGAAACCTACACAAAACCCAATTGCTTCTCTCCAAGACGCTAAAAAGAGAATGAAATAGTCAGAGAAGTATATGCGTATGCTATAACATGTGGGGTGGCAGGACACATACTAATAAACTAAGAAGGCAAACGGAATAAGAGGGATTGTGCCTTTCTCCATTAAAATGATGAAACATCATTAAGGCGGTCTTGGACCAGATACACTCATACATATATCATTAGCTACATACATGATGAGATCGCTCTAATTGGTGAAAATAAGAAACCTTTAAGTATTTCAAAGTAAAATAAAATTTAAATTACATTCTACTAGCGAGAAATTTAATTCGCAATCATTGGAATCAATTTCAGTAATAATTGAAGAACTGTCTAGGAGAACAGGTTTTCACTGGAATAATTTTACTACCTGCTTACAATTTATCATATAATGCGAGGTGATTAATGGTTAATCAAGGTCAAAAACCCGCTTCCAAGCTTTTCTAAATGAAAACGATACTTCTTTTCTCGATTTTTCTCAGTAACTTACTCGATCCACAATGGCTTGAGAAAGCTTTGGAAAGATCCCCATCCAAAACGTGATTTCCACTTGCGACTGTTGATATGAAATGCGAATTCAACGAAATACAAAAACCGTAGGTAAATAGCCAGGCAATCCTGTTCTATATGAATAGAGGCTTGTAAAAGGAATAGTTAGAAAAGGTTACTCCTGATTACAAGCAGATTAAAAACTCCTGAATTATTTACATAAACTCCAGCAAGTATTAAAATTCAATACAGAGCCTTTTAAACTTTGCGACCACGATATGAGAAATAATGATGAAAATAGTTTCAATTCTACATGATTATGGGAACCAATGAAATATTTACAAAACATAAAGTACTTTTGGGCATTTTACTCATGTACTTCGCTTCACACAAGCCGTAGTTAGACACATGATGCTTCCTGCCGACCTCTCGGCCAACCGTTATTTGCAAAGTCCTCTCTGAAAATGGAAAATAAAGTGAGGGCGAGATAATTATGATCTGCCTACTCAATTTCCATTCAAATTAATAGGTTTATATTAACAAGGACAAGTAATTAACTCCTCCGGAAGCTTTTCTAATGATGATCTCTAATTAAAAACTTTTATTTTCGAATTATAGCAAACGATAAATGGATTTAAAAGGTGAAATTAAAACTAAAATCTTCAAATAAACTTAACATAAATGGATCTTTAGATTTTATAGATTAACTTTATTATTTTTATTGTACACAACCCTGTCATTTTTTAATGGAGGGTGAAAAATCTTTCCACCATCTGACTTCGTATGAACAGGTAAGACCACACAGGGAAACAGAGTATTTATTTTGCCTAGTTACGAAGTTATATATATATATATATTTATTTATTTATTTATTTATTTATATTATATACATATATATGTATGTGTGTATACATATATATATATATACATATATATATATATATATATATATATATATATATATATATATATATATATATATGTGTGTGTGTGTGTGTGTGTGTGTGGGTGTCTGTGTCTGTGTTTGTACAACAGGTATGTCCAGAAGATAATTAGCTGTGCGATATTTTGAAAAAAATGCTAACTTAGAGTAATCAGGCCTTAGTAGTGTCCCCCTCGAAGTACTACTCCCCTTGGGAGACCTCACACACTTATCCCAGCGTCTCTCTTCCACTCTTCAAAACAATCGGAAAAGTCCTTTTCATGGCAATGGCCATGAGCTGCCTCGTCGCATTCTTCTTTATCTCGTCAACCGACTTTTGGAAAGACTGGGACTTTGTTTCAGGGTCATCACCGTAGATCCATGACCCTTCTCCAACGATGACCTTGTTTAAAAAACCTTGGTCATTTTGAAGCTTGAAGCAAGTCCCCTGCAACTGCAGAACGAAATTCTTGATGTTAACGCGATAAGATAGAATACAGCTAGAAGGCTATGTTTCTTAAAATATTGTATCGCTGGACACCTTCTAGGGAGGCCTCGTGTGAGTACATGGTGCGGATAGGGCGGGCGAGAGACTAAGGGGTGCTCGCAGTTGGTCAGTTCTTATTCTCAGTCCGTGGCTTCCGCCTCTGCAACAAAACCCCCTCCCAACAGAAAAACTTGGGCCAGCTACATGACTCTCTCAGAAAATGTGGGTACCCTGAAAACTACTGAACAGTAAAATCCTCAAACCGTCAACCCAATGCACATCCCTCCCAAAAACAAACCACCCAAATATGCCCTAATCTTATCACCACTTTCTTCCCCGGAGCACACAAAATTAAACATTCAATCAGTGACCACTTCCCAATAATGAATAACACTCAGTCCATATAACTTTTATTCCCTAATTGTCCCTGTGTTTCGTAATAAAAACCCCTCGAACTTGCGAGACATCTTCAAGTAAACAAAACCAACTGCGAGCACCCCCGTCTCTCCCCCGCCCCTATCCACACGCTGCAGATGTTGCCACTTCTAAGACCCTCCCACTCACTCAAAACCAACTCCCTACCGGTCGCCACCTGTACCTCAAAAAAATTATCTATCGCCTCTCCTGTAACTTCTGCCCTGCCTTCTACGTGGGCGAATGCACGACCGCACTTTCCCTCCGCATAAATAACCACCGCTATTCCACCAAATCTCCCACCTTTCTTAATTATCCCATCCCTACTCACACTGGTTCCCACAACCAATCTTCTGATGACTGCTTCTCAGTTTCAGTGATTAAAACCCTTCCCGAATCTGCAAGTATCATTGAGGTGAGAACCCGCGGGATGGCTCATATATGGCTGCTCAAGTCATTTAAACCTCCCGGCCTGAACCAAGCCCACTTATTGCATCTAATAGCTGCCTATATATCTCCTCCCACTCCCTTGTTCATTTCCTATTGGTCCCCTACCTCTCCTTCCCTCTCCCCCACAAATATTATCTCCTCTCTTCCTCAAGAGCACCGTTCTGAAGACAACGGCCGAGCCGTCGAAACGTCAAAACAACATATGTCAGTGTCCTTTCTTTGTGCTTCTATGGTTTAAAAATCTACATCTGTGTTTTTATAAATTTGTGCGTCGCCGAAGAGCGTTCCATTTCGAATGGATATATGGAAGATATGTGTGTGTGTGTATATATATATATACACACACACACATATCTTCCATATATCCATTCTTAGAAAATCTCTTTAGTGACCATCATATTTATCTTGGGAATGATAGTTGAGGTTGTTTCCCGTTGCCTTCCTCAATAGTGTTTTTAACGTGACACCATCACTTACTGGCCGCCCCTCTGGGGTCAGACGACATTGCAGCCGCCTCACTGAGGAACAGACGCTGCGTGGACTACCTTTCGTCTGGCTCCTAACCTTAGACCTATCTGGCATGGGTGACCCTACCAGGAGCAATTATTATTACTCCCGCC
Source organism: Hetaerina americana (assembly GCF_022747635.1). NCBI lineage: Eukaryota > Metazoa > Arthropoda > Insecta > Odonata > Calopterygidae > Hetaerina > Hetaerina americana. The sequence goes on along the minus strand of NW_027286985.1, from coordinate 958,399 downwards.
AGCACAGCTCTAGTGGTCATCAGAACGCACAAGCCCTTCCACCACCTCAAGGTTTTAGTCCGGGGAGGGATACATATAGGTATATATACAGGTGTATATATATATACATACATGTATATTATTATAAGGTAATCTACCGGTTAAAGTAGGTTTTTGGATGTACACGACTACCAACTAATTATTTTTTGACTCCTAACAAAACAAAACTGAATACAGCAACCTACTTTACATTAGGTCCCTCTTCATCTTTGAGTACTTTCTTTCTCCCTTCATCCCGTCCAATATCCCTACCTTGCTCCTTCCCTTTCCTCGTTTGTCTAACATTCTCCCCTTTATTACAGTCTTCAACATCCCACCATCGACCAAATCGTCCTTGCGGTCGGTCGTGCATTCGCCCACGTAGAAGGCAGGGCAGAAGTTTCAAGAGAGGTGATATATAATATTTTTTGAGGCACAGGTGGCGACCGGTTGGGAGTTGGTACTGAGTGATGGGGAGGGTCTTAGAAGATGACAGCAATAGAAGCGTGGGCAGTTGCATGGTGCTGATAGGGGCGGGGGAGAGACTGGGGTGCTCGCAGTTGGTTTTGTTGACTGGCAGATGTCACGCTAGTTCGACGGACGTATAAACGAAACGGAGGGGAAATGTGGGAATAAAAGTGGACTGAGTGTTATTGAAAATCGAGAAGGTGTCACGGATTTAATGTTTAATTTTGTGTGTTCCGGGGAAGAAAGTGGTGATAAGATTAGGGCATTTTGGGCGGTTTGGTTTGGGGAGAGGAGTGTATTGAGTTGACGGTTTGAGAATTCACTGTTCAGTAGTTTTTTAGGGTACCCACATTTTCTGAGAGAATCATGAAGCTGGTCCAAGTATTTCTGTTGGGAGGGGGTGTTGTTGGTGAGACGGAAGCCACGGACTGAGAATGACAACCGACTTTACTTATTGGTTGGTTTAATGTAGACTGAGGTGCAAAACATATTGTTTTGGAGGTAAATGTCGATATCTAGGAAAGTGATATTCGAGTCGGATATAGAAGAAGGGAAAGATACTGAGGAGGAGGAGTTGAGATAGGAAATAAAAGAGGATAAAGTTTCGCGTCCGTGGGACCAGGGGAGGAAAATATCATCGATAAAGCGGGCCCAGAAGAGTGGTTTGTTGTTGCAGAAAGTCATGTTCAAGTTTACCCATAAAAAGATTGGCGTATGCAGGAGCCACACGCGTGCCCATTGCAGTGCCTTTTATTTGCAAATATTTTTTGTCATTGAATTAGAAAGCATTTTTGGTGAGGACGATTTGGCTCAGTTCGATGAGGAAATCTGTGGATGGGGTGTGGTGTGGTCCATATATATTTTGGACAAAAGAATGTGTGCATACATATACACATTCCTTTGTCCAATTTCACATTTCCTGTCTCTATCTATTCATCCCCTATAACCTATCCCTTTATCTTTGTTTTGTGATTACAACTTGCGGCTTCCTAACACACTTGCATAGTTTTTATAGCTTTTGATATTAACTCCTTTTATATTGTATAGTTTGCTTCAGCTATTTCTAGGTCTGATGACCCGGCGAGCCAATTTGACCTCTTTTCGTTTCAGTATACGCACGTGCAAGAAGTCACCGACGGAATATTCGCTCTGTTTTGCACTGGTTTCCCACCTTATAGCAGCTTATTATTCTAAGCTTTAAAATAGGAAGCAAGGAAGAAATAGTAAGTGCGATCCTGGTGTAGAAAACCAACTTTTATTTATTTTATTCTAGGAAGATGAAAAATACGCGGAAACAACATAAGCTTAATATTAAACTAATCTTGACGTGCAGAATGTACTCATTTCCTGCATTGGACTTCTTTTAAACTCGTTATGTGTCCTGGCATGTCTACGGGACTATTTTCTTCAGGGAAAAGTATCGATCAGGTGTTTTGCCTCCTTGAATAATTTGACAGGAACACCGTCCTTGCGCACGTTGAGTTAACCCAGAAAATTAATGCCCCTGTACCTGACCTGGAATGCAAAGAAGGCCACTTTTATAATATTTCATGACAAGCCCCCTAAAACCTTTAATAACAGGTTATACACATTCATATGTTCAACATTTTTTTCAACTGGTCTCAAAAACGTTAATGATCTAAGTCCATAATCACGTATATGAATAATTAACCGTTTCCCTACTGAAAATCATTTAATACTCTCCTCCGTAGATTTATTATAATTTGATATTAAAATTGCCAAGTGTAAACGAAGCAAAAATGATTCTAAACTTGCGTTGAAGATTAATTAATAATAGTAAACTCCTGCTGTGTTTTTTTTTAGATTTTTTAATTCAAAATTTTTACGAGAAACAGCTATAAGTTATTAAACATTTTCATAATATGAATTTTTTTGTTATTAATAGAACACTGAAATCCTAATTTTATCATAAATATCAGAGAAAGGCATTCATTCTATCTGAACGAATTCGGCGACGGAGGACATTTATCAAGGTGACAGCCACAGTTTTTCACAAAATGTCGAGGAAGCACGTTATACTACCATGCATTAAGTAAACGCGACAGGCAACATGGCGGCAAAAATCGAAATCAGTGGAGCATCAAGATAATGACGAAAAGGAAGATTTTCGCACCGATGACTTTCCGAGGCGAAAATAACCCACGAAGTTCAAGCGCGGAGATGCCTTATCGTAATTTTTTTCCCTCTAAAAGGGATTCCTCATTTCCTTCCGCTCTAGATATTGCGTCGAGGCGCCTGCACCTGGCGCAGTCGTCTTGCGCTATAGGTTTATGGTGTGAGTGCCAATATACGAGTCTCGTCGGATTACAAATGTGGCGCGCTGGAAGGGGCGCGAGGCAATGAGAGCGTGTGAGGTCTCGCCGTCGCTAAAAACGACTCCGGGGACGGAACTCAGGGAGCGGCGAATGCAATCTGCACCGGGGATGGCGACCCATAACGACAACTATTTCCATTTATCCCCTCGCCAACATCCCTTTTTTTTCTCTCTCTCTCTTCCCTTGCCGAGATCGCGTTCCTTCCAGTTTCTTCAATTTTCCCTCGAAGATTATGGTGTAAATGAGTTCGCGACGCCACTCATAATTTTTTATAAATCATTTCTAGAAGACTAATTATGTAACCACCTCTTATTTCTCACAACACCACAACATTTAAAACGTTTTCCTCAAGAAGTATCGCTTTTAAGAAATTATTACTAAGCAAACATCGAGATAGCCGAACAATGTTTATTCTGCACATTAAGTAATCCTTAATTACACGATTTTGTTAATTACAGCTATTATTTTGATTTATTTTGTTTTAGATAGCCATACATAGAAGTAACTCGCCATATCGAGAATATGGAGACTCGCTCGCTTTGTGATTAAGCTTCTCCATTTGAAAGGTTACAGTTCCAGGAAAATACACGATGACATGATGGCCTTTTATGGAAGTGATAGCTCGTCATAAAACACAGTTATGAGGTGGGAAATGGATTTTCGATCGAGTCACATGTCCCTCACAGACTATCCAAGAAGAGGAAGACCATCATTCACGGACGCTGTTGCCCCACCGTGACGAAAATGGAGGATTTATCGAATCAGACCGAAGAGCAAACATCAAAATGACTTCCAATGATGCTGATCTTAGGTAGGGTAGCATGAAGAAAATTATTCGCGAAGAACTGCACATGCCACAGGTGTCAGCACGTTGGGTTCCACAACTACCGACTCCTTTGCAGAAGCAGAATTTTGTTCAAAGGCAATGAAAGGAATCTTTCTTTGAAACTTTCCCCAATTTGCCCCAAGTGACTTGTTCTCATTCCTATAACTCAAAACAAACCATTTCAAGGCCAGAGAGATTTGACAACACAAGTGACGTCATTCAAAAGGTGGAATAATAGTTTTCGATGCAATCTTTTGAGTTCTACAATGACGTCACAAAAAGTTGGGAGAAATTAATATGTGAGGATGGTGACTGGGAAGGAACGAGAATCCTAGAGAAAATATAAATGAAAATTGACTTTCCATCTCGATTATTTTGGAGCGATAATTAACAGTTCACGATGCCCCCTCGAAAGAATAATTTGACTGGCTTTCATCAATTTTACTTAATGCATGCGACAAACTAATTCCGAATGGTTTTTAGTGACAAGTTGTGGAATAGGAAATGTGAAATAACGGCGTTTGGTACCCTCTTCCCATTGCGCCAAGCCATTGTGGAGGACAGCTATGTGTGACCTTGGACCAATCATCGTTGAGTCTCCACCTACGGTGCTGTTTGATCTACTGGTATACTTGCTGAAGTCAGACCTTTCCCATAAGAGTTAAAACTTTGGAAAATAAGGTAACATCAATTGCAGTTAGAAGTCTCTGCTTGGACAAAAGGCGGAAAATTTCACCTAAATTACAATTGGTGACTTTGGGAAACGGGCGAATCACTGCCCTTTCCGATTGAGTTTTGAAATCAAAAATATATTTTTTCCCGTTAACCATTCTCTCTAGTTGTATGCGGGTGGTAAAATCGATGTTATTAACGCGATTAGATGCCATTATCTGGCGCTTATTCCAATTAAAGGGGTGGACTTATTATGTCATCGTATCGCGCCGCGATGCTTCAAAGCACTATCCGTCCCGAGCCTTGGTCAAGGGACGTTCCGTGCCCTAGACCATATATCGATTCTCTCACCCCTCTCGCAAAGATAACAAATGTGCTGATTAGCAAAATGAAGAGGTGTTTTCGCTCTTTGCAGCTCTTGTATTTCCTTTCAATGAAATCATGTGAAAGGAAATGCAAATCGATGAATCAAAAGGACTCGTCGGAAATGTCTAATGATCCAGAAAATGATACAGAAAAATTTCTTCAACTTATCTGTATTATTTTCTCATCGAGACGACTTTATCCCTGCTGTCTTCAATATATCGATTCTCTTCTCCATAGCTACACGATAAAAAACTGGCTTCTAATAAATATATATATATATATATATATATATATATATATATATATATGGTTTATAAATATATATATATATATATATATAACCCAACTGGTTATGGTTTATATATATATATATATATATATATATATATATATATATAAACCATAAACACAGTAATCAACAGTAGTCGGTTTGGTAGGTAATGGTTGAGTTCACCCAGTACTAAGCCCGACGGCGTGTGAAATTCACACATCAGGGTAGGGGGCCAGTTCCTTTCCCTGCGCCGTTTATGGTTTCCCAGGAAGATCTGGTACCCGAATATTCATATAGCTTGGGTGGAGCTGCAGGTGCCCAGTGCCTTGCCCAGGAATCGAACCCGGGCACCTCCGGTCAGCAGTCCAACGCTCTACCCACTAAACTACCGCGACCCACACATCAACATACATGTATATATATATATATATATATATATATATATATATATATATATACATGTATATATATATATATATATATACATGTATATATATATATATATATATATATATATATATATATGTATATATATATATATATATATATATATATGTATATATATATGTATATATATATATATATATATATATACACATGTATATATATATATATATATATATATATATATATATATATATATATATATCTACATCTACATCAATACCCTGAAAGCCACCAAAAAGGTGTGTGGCAGGGGGTGCAGCACCAGGAGGAAAGGGTAAGGGATGAGGGGGTTAGGGTTTTCCAAATGGATGGGGAAAACCTGCAAAAAAATTTGTAAATATAATCGTAAAACCATGCGCAGTCGCTACCTTGTAGGTTATTACATATTATGTCGAGCCGACTCCTGGGGGATTTTGATTACAAGCATTCTGGTCTCTCATTGTTCTCGGAAAAAATGACCATTTAAACCTGTCTGTCTTGCAGTCTATCTCTCTAATCTTACATTCGTGAACCCTCCGCCCGTAATACGTTGGGGTTCGTATTATGTTCTTGATGTCATCGGAAAAGGACCCATCTTTAAATGTTTTTAATAAGTGTAATCTATATTCTAAACGCCGCAGTGTAAGGGAATCCCAGCCTAAATTTTCTAGCAAAGTAGTTACGCTACTGCGTTGGTCATAACAATATTCGACAAATCTAGCCCCCCTCCGCTGAACTCGTTCCAATTCCGAAATTAAATTTATCTCTTGAGGATCCCATATACTGGCAGCATACTCTAGGTGGGGCCTGCCTAGGGCAAGAAAACATCGTATCGTATATATATATATATATATATACACTATTCCATTTCGAAGATATATTTATATATATATATATATATATGTATATATATATGTATATGTATATATATATGTATATGTATATATATGTATATATATATATGTATATGTACGAGGGTCATCCGGAAAGTAGTACCCGTTCGTGAAATAAAGACACAAAAGTAAATATTAACAAACATAAAAAATTTTATTTGAAAGAGGATACTTTAAACTACTTCTCAACATAATCTCCAAGCAAATTAAGGCATTTGTCATAACGTGTGACAAGTTTCTGTATTCCTGCTGCATAGTCCTTCGCCGCCAGCTCATTGAGATACGCGAGGGACCCATCTTGCACAAATTTTTGCATAATGCAGATGGTGTTTAACAATTTCATGAACAATTGTTCGAGAAACATTGGGAAAATACTCACAGATGTCATCAATTGTGACGCGCCGATCGTTCCTCACGAATTCGTCAACTGAGCTCACCAGTTGGTCTGTAATGACAGACGGTCTCCTCGAACGCTCATCGTCGTGTGTGTTCCCCCTCCCCATGTTGAAGTTGCGACACCACCGCCGAACAGACGACTCGTCCATTACATTGTCTCCATACACCTCCTTTAATTGGCGATGAATATCACATGGGCGAACGTTTCTTGCATTGAGGAATTTAATCACTGCCCTCACTTCACAACTGGCGGCGTTCTCAATTTTTTTAAACATTGTAAACAATCACAGAAACAACACAGGCAATGCTAGCGTCACGCAACTTGGCTCAGAGAAGGCAGACAAGCCACTGAAGCCATCTGACCTCGTCCAGCGGCTACTCGCGTCGTCAGCACTTCATGCGGCACGAACGGGTACTACTTTCCGGATGACCCTCGTATATGTGTATGTATATGTATATATGTATATATATATATATATATATATATATATATATATATATATATATATATATATATATATATATATATATATATATACACACACATATATTTCTTCGAAATGGAACGCTCTTTGGCGACGCACAAATATATAAAAACACAGATGTAGATTTTTCAACAATAGAAACACAAAGAAAGATAACGACGGCCGTGCCGTCGAAACGTCAAAACTGCATTTGTGAGTGTCCTTTCTATGTGTTTCTATGGTTTAAAAATCTACATCTGTGTGCGTGTATATAAACATATATATGTGTATATATATGTATATATATATATATGTATATATATATATATATGTGTATATATATGTATATATATATATGTATATATATATATGTGTGTATATATATATATATATATATATATATATATATATATATATATATATATATATATATATATATATATATATATATATATATATATATATACATATATAAAGAAAGACCAACTAGCACCCAGGCCATAAAGCACTAAATTGTGCCTTCATTCTTCGTGGAGTAGATGGGAAATGGAACCGATAGAAAATACTGAAATTGAATGAATCCATAGAAGAAACCCAAGGGATGGAATGCTGTTAAGGGGGATGGAATATAAAGAGAGTGTTGAAAATTAAGAGTGCAAAAGAGAAAGTTCCCACTTAGGGAGGAAAGAGAGTACGCGACGCGAAAGGAAAATTTGATAAAAACTATTTGAAAAGTAGAGAACTGTGCCTGTCTGCAGTTACAACCATAGTTATCATAATGAGGCCTTAATAATATTGCCGATTGCTTACAGTATTGCATGTCAAAAAATGGAAAAATATTAAAAAACACTCTCAAACCGAGCGCCAGAATATACCCTTCGTATAAGGATGGGCGGGGACTCTCAAAGCATAAGGATGGCTCAACTGTAAATATTACATCTTCTACATTTTGATATGGTAGCAATGTGTTGTGCCGGTTGTCATAGGTCAAAAGCAGAGTAAACTAGTCGAGCCACCTCACGCGGGCAAATATAGACTGGCGCCAAAGAGGCGCAGGGGTAAATATGGAACCTCACAGCAAAGAAAACAAACGCTTAAATTCGATATCGCAGGCGATTCTGCAAACTTCCCCGCTGATTTTCTGAGTGCGAATTTTTTTCTTTCAAAGACGCCTACGAAGAACAGAAGCCAATCTTTACTGATACCGTTAGGTTTCACATCACTGTTTAAAAAATTAATACCAATGGATGTGAATCATTTTTCACAATTTGACGTGAAAATATTTATTCTTCCCGATTTTATTCGTGAATGAAATGAAATGGAAGATTCAGAAGGATTTTCATTGGCATCTGCCGATTAAGGATTTTAATCGAATTCAACAAAAGCTGATGACATTTTTTTTAGCACTAACTTACTTCAGTTATAATGGATTTTCACAAAGCTTAGCGGAAAAACATCGAATTAACTTACTGCAACTTGGAAAAGGAACTCTTTGGAGGCTTTTCATATAAAACTATTACAATTAATATTTGACATTTTAGGGGTTGTCCTTTGACAATGGCTTGATTTTTGGTTTTCGGATGAATTCGCCTATCTCAATGCAGATATACTGCTGCTTGTCGCAGTATGAAAATATCATGGCAAATTTTCTATCTTGAAGAAAAATTAGCAGTGCATGCAAGAGAAATTAGTGCTAAAATCTACAGACTTTAGGAGCACAAATTGTCTTTTCCCCTACGCAAGCCTCGCAGAGATTCATCCAACATGCGAATGAAAACGAGTCTATACTGAATGGAGCTGAATCATTAAAGCTTTATTGGGTCAAATAATCATTAATTGTTTTCAATTAACATGATAACGTGGCAAACCTCGGAAACGACTGAGCGAATTTAATTCATTTCCCGCAGGTCTCAAAATTTATCCTTTCATCCCTGATACGATGTCGTTCAGTCGACGGCTCAACGGGAGAGCTCCGCAATGCCAGGCCTAAATGCTCATGAATAATTCAGACAAAGACGAATAAGAACTCCATACGCTATTGATTTCTAACAAACCGCAGTTATTTTTTCCCTCTGCTGATTATTATAACTAAGTGATTTCTTTTAAGTTGGAAAGAGGCAGATACTAGAATGGCATTATTAAGTATTCATGCTAGAATCTTGACTCGTGTAGTCAGATATCAATTCAGCCTTTAATTTCATTTCGATTTAATAATACAACAGCTCCTTCTTAAAGCAGAAAATGCAAAATGAAATGAAATAAATTTTTACCATAAAGTTACATCAGTATAATTTGTACAAGCATATATTTCTGCGTGACACAAAACTTTCTAAGCTCTTGGTCATCTAATAAGTACACTCTGAAAGACACACGACATAATGACTGAAAGACATTCTACAAAAGTAAAACATGTACTTTCACTAAGCAAAGGGAACACAAAAATGATCAATAATTCGTTAATTGAAGTAATTAGGAGAAATTGTAATTCCATTTCATTCTTAATTAGCACAGTGTCAATTCTAAGAAAACCTCTGCATTACCCAGAAATTTATCCTCTTTCTAAATGCCACCTAAATCGGATGGATGGGGTATATATTATTTTAGGAAAATCAAATCCTAATACTCCGTCCTTGCATTGAGGTGACGATTGCAGCATAAGCCAACATTGATATCTAAAAACTGGAAGTTTGAAATTTCTGCGGTCAATGTTTTCCCACAAACTGGATTATCATCCGAATATGAGCACTTTAAGTAAACTCTGAACTTTATTTATTACCGCTAAGCTGTCAGTCAAATGATCAGTGATATTATATTGTTTGCTTTCGCTTTTCCCATAGTGCCATTTCAAAACTGTGAGAGAGATATCTGATTTTAGGAATCTTAGTTCACATTAAAGCTTGGCCTCGAATAAGGGAGCATCCAATCTTTCGTTTCAATATGTTTACAAATTTTGCCGAAAGGCAAATATCGTAATTACCACGAATTGAAACGTTTTTAACTTCCATGGAGTTATCACTAATTTTCAACTTATTTTAATCAATATTCGAAAGTAATAAACTCAGATGATTTTCCCATTTTGAGGAAAATTTCAAACACAAATAAAATTGAGGATTTTTCACGACTGGAAGACGTTGTGCAGTTAAAGTACATCTACATCTACATAATACCCCGCAAGCCGCCGCAAGGGCGTGTGGCGGGTGGTGTTAGGTCACCAACCGTAAAAAGGAAAAATACCACATGCAAAACAACAACATGGAAAATTACACCCACAGCAGCGCACACACTCATGCAAAAATCCCTTCATCCAACACTCATGCAAACACATATACCGCAAAACAACAAACGACTGTACCCCAGGATGCAGCACGAAAGCCATCCCACAACACGCAAGCTAGGACACAACAAGCAAGAATGTGAAACATCACTACCACATGAAAATGCACCACAAAACACTCTACCCCCGAGGAGACTGTAAAAGGCAGGGAATGCGACCCAACGTTGCAGGTAGCAGGAATTTTCCCCCGCGGAGAGGGACAAGGGATTGAAAGGGAGATTTAAAAACAGATGAACAGAACACGAATGAGGTCTGGGATCGAAGATTTTCGCGGCGTTCAGATGAAAGACTCTCCATTCTCGGGATGTCACCGCGTAGGTTGTTTTTCTGACAACAGTTTCGCCCGTGTTTCAACGGGCGTCTTCAGGTCGAAGTGTGGTCAGGTTTTGTCAGAAAAATAACCTACGCGGTGACATCCCGAGAATGGAGAGTCTTTCACGAATGAGGTCATTCGGAAAGAATGGGTTATTTTAGCAAAACACATAACATTAGTGGAAGAGCATGCATTTAAGTAGAACTAATTATTTTTTAGACGCTGATGGTGGCAAGTGGAATTTTTGCTATCTATAACCCTGCAGTTGCTATCCCGTATTGTTCGTGGGAAGAAGGAGTCCTTGAGTCGGCTAGTTCTGGCATCTATTTCCCGAATTTTATATGCATGATCCAACAGCCAACAAAAGTAACCTCAGAACTAGTGCCAACTAGCAAATAGAGCACTATGCCAGAAGCATTTTTTGCAGTTCTATGTCTTGAATTGATATTTTTCACGTCACTCGACAACAACTCGATTAATATCAACTTGCTCTGACAATTGGCAGAGAGGATGTCATAATAGGAACAAGGTAAGTAACTGAAGCCAGAGAGACCGCTTCCATATTTCATCAACTTTAAGCCAACTTCTACTTTCTATTGAAAGATCAACAAAATAGGGAATCCGCGATTAATAATTAAAAAATAAAAAAACTTTTCGCCATTTCATTTGAATGCAAAATCACAATATTTTTTATTAAAAATCTCGCTCTAAAAATAAAGCTTCGGAATGCATGCCATTCTCGAAACTTCAAAGGAATGGCAAACCTACATAAGTAATATAAAATGCACAGTTGCAAAATCATAAATATTAATTCAAGCAGCCGAATATAATAATTTTTTATCACAAGCCAGTGGAATGGAAGGTCAGAGATGGAGCAGAATGACAAAAAATATCAAATCATTTGTTGCTCTTTTTCATTTTACTCTCCCATCTTTCACGCCAAATATTCCTACTTGATGGATAACGTGGATCCTGTGCGGTGAAGTGAATATAAATCTCTTTTTAACGATCATTCGAATCTATTATTCATATGCCACGCTTTCAGTATCCGACTCTCACTCGGAAGGCCCGGGTTCACTTACCACTCCGGGAGCTCGACACTGGTCGAACTCCATGTATGACAAACTCCGTTCATATCTAGCTAAGTTTTCCTTCACCTAGGACTTGGGTGTTTGTAATTTCTCTTTCCGTTCTTAATTGTTAAAAATATGCATATTCAGACGAGCTATGCAACTGACAGTTTAGGTTAAAAAAATGAATTTTTTTTGTTAATAGTAAATGCATTGACATAATTAATTGTAAGAGCATTGTATTAAGCCAGCGAAAATACCTTTCTGCTAATGGCCGGAGGGAATAGGTTTCAAATGCGTCTGAAGCCTCAGTGCTTCCTAAGCATCACCCAAACGGTGATTTATCACGTGGAAGATCTTTCTGATAACACAGATAAATAATGTAACCCCCAGCACCTGATGCAAACCGAATGGGTGAACACTGCCTTCACCTGTCAAGCCGACCTTCAGAGTTAATAACCACATATGCTAACAGAATGGCGGTTTTCCTCTGCGGTCTCCCAAAATAGATGAAACTTCCAAAAATGAGGATACAATTCTTAGGAACCGGAATACCCCTCTACGAGAGATCAATTGCTCAGTCAGTACCATAACCATAAATACGTAAAAGAGGTATTCCGTATATCATGTTCCAACAAATGAAATATGGAAATGTACTTACCTACCGTACGTATACCACATTCATAAAGCGCACCTACATTTTTAGGCCAAGTCTATTTGATCTTTTATTGCTAGCATCGGTATGAGAGAGACTTTATGGTTCTTTTAATAATACCGTAGAATGAAGTTCGAATCCAATTCATAAAGATGACCATTTTATATAATTTTAAAGTTAAAGTGTTGAACTGTGCATACAAAATATCTGGTCGGTGTTCATGAAAAATCTCCATTCACGAAGAACTGCTTTTATTGAATTAGTTGAAGTGGACGTTGTAGTGATCGTAATAGATCTGAGAACGAAATATGTAAATTTATTATTTACGGCGTTTTGAATGAATATTAAGCTATAAACATGCAAAAAAATTATAAGCGTGAGTTGAATTCTGCAAATGGCTGAAGATATTTTTCTAAAGATTTTAGGATAACATAAATAATGAATCTTGACAAAGGTAGCAAATTTAAATGAAAAATCTCGATGAAATGTCAAAAAATAAGAAACCGTCTAGCACCGTGAAACCGTGTAAACTGGTAGTCCTCGTCCAGGGTTTTGCTCTTCAATAACGCTCCCGGGTATTTCACGCACACAGAGACGGCATCGGTAAGGAAGGACGCGCTACAACCGTTTCAAGATGGGTCGACACTTTCTCCCCAATATCTTATCATTTAGTTCGGCGTCTAATTATTGCCCTTGGCGATATACGCTTGTCCTTAGGTGTCAATTTCCTATGTTTTTGACATTATTATTATTTAAAAAAATTGAAACATGTATTATTCTGTGATACTTAATAATTTCTTTATTCAGTTTTGTCAATACACTTACGTTTACAAATTAAGTTATAAACACTTAAATCAATACATTTACAAATTAAGACCACTCACTGTGGGTTAGGAAACGATATCGGAAAATACTTAACATAGTAGGTGGCTTGATATCAAAGGATTTTTGTGCTTTAAACATGATATACTGACTCGAATTTATTAATTAATTAATATATCGTCTTTCATTGAGGCGAGATCGATACTTAATGATCTCGATCTCACCTCTTTCCACCTAATATAATATCAAAGACAATTACAAATAACTACACCTAAGTGGTGGCGGAGATAAAACCCACCCAGGCGGGAATAGAACCCATGACTTCTGAATTGGTTAATCAATAACAATAGCCCGATGCCACCGGAGTCGGCAATACAATCGTCAGGTGTGGGATTCGAACCCATGCCCTCATACGAGGAGCAGAAATCACAAGACTCGCAATTAGCGCAAGAATACCTTGGGTGTGGCGCCTTAGACCACTCGGCCATCCTGACTTAATCGGCAATTGCAAAGTAATTAATGAAATATTTGGCATCTTTTTATGACACGGTTATGCTAGAAGTCACGAAACAATATGTTGGATTGAACATATAGCAATTTTATTCTAACAAATGTTATAATATGGATTTATCTACCATGTATGACTAAAACTTGTGTAATGAATTCTTAATTACGGTGGAATTAATTATGATTGAAGTATATGATTTGGGCATAAAAGTAGTCCAGACGAAACCGCTAAACCTCTTCAGAACAAAACTTATGACACATAAATAAATAATTCGGAGTTGCATTCAGTGCCTAATCCAGCTTCTATGAAACTTGCCCGGAGTTGTTAATGCATAGAGGTAAATAGTTTGGCCACATTCGAATACAAGGTTAGAAACTATTCTTAGCTCCTGATCTCTATGATTATTCAGGACAGTAACAAGTTTAAAAACTGTAACCGAAATCGCCGAAGGAAATCTGTAAAAGGCAGAAAAAGTGGACGGAGGAAATATCAAAATCAAGGGGATGTTGAAGGGAGTGATAGAACGATGAAGGAATGAAATGAATGACGACGTAAAGGTAGGCAGAATTTAAGAAGCAAGGAAGAAGGAAGTAAATTATGGTAAAGGACAAGCATGACGAATTTATGCCCGGTATTTTGCCTTGAATTTGTGATAATTTCTCCCTATGAAATTTGAATTTCCCACCTTTCTCCTTAGATCTACCCATGCTTTCTCCCCCTTCAGAAAGCGGAACATCCCACAAAGTCTGCTTACTTTCCTTCTACTTTTTAGAGGTTCCCAGTCCAGCGTTTTTAACATTTCAGCCATATTTGCCATCCTCCTATGCTTCCCCAGTACATATCGGGCAGCCTTCCTTTCTAACTTCTCCAGTGTTGTAATGTTTTCTTCTTCGTGTGGGCCCCATACAAGTGATGAGTACTCTAAAACTGGTCTTACAAGGGTCTTACTATACGCCTTTTCCTTAGTTCCTCTTACGCTCCCTTTTAATTATGTCACTCTGGTGAACATAAAAGCGAAATTTGCTGGAAAAAGTTAATGAACTACCAAATCAATCATCAAAAGGAAATCAAAACTGCTAAAAAAATCGCTCCTGAGCATAAGAGTCCAAGTGGTTTCCATGAAACATTTTGTGTTTGGAGCTGAGTCACTACTGCTAGTCTGCGTAAAACATTCCAAAATTAATTATGAATGTAAAAAAGAGATAATTTTATTTTATTCATTGTTTCTGAAGCGTTGTTAAATCAAAATTTATCCCATCTATACAGTATATCCCTGTATATCCCCAAATCGCAATGAAGACTGACAGTAATAGAAACAACCTCGTAGTCTTCTTATAATGAGAACTGGAACTTTCAAAATAATGAAAATTTCTAACATGGGTAGTAACAGCGTTAGTTCTCAAAGGGAGATCTAATTGAATAACATCGTTTGCTGAGATTTCCACAATCGTGACAATTGTTGATTGATAAGATTGAAAATTTAAGCTTGCTGTGTGAGTGAGTATATACACCGAGCGTGAACCAGAATGAAAGCAAAGCACATAAGGGAGAAAATGCAAACAAAAATTAAAAGAATTTGGTAAAAAAAAACATTAAAAAATGCCTTCTGAAATGCAAAGACAAAGAAATCCGTTTGCCGCACAAAACGACACGAGAATCAAGGATGCGAAATTATCCAAGCATAACAAATGAGTTCAAAAATCGAGCATCAACGTACAATTTAAATACGTACGCCAGGGAATATCAAATTTAAAAAAGTTCAACCTGATAATAAATCAAATTAGACCCATGAAAAACAAAGCAAAGATGAGTGAGGCTAAAATCTAAAGATATTGTGGTAATAAACCATTATATGTGATATTCATTGACTCAAAAAGATAATAGAACATTTAGTGCTACATATATTTTGCGTCTGCAAAAAAATCTATAAAAAACAAAAGAACCAGGAAGAATCCATCAAATGAAAATAGTCGTCACTCCACAAATGATAGACGAGCAAAATGGACAGAATTAACAATGAACCATGCAATTTTATCTAATACAATTTCTTACGTGTTTTTTTAGAAAATCTGGATGTAACCCTTCACTGGCACCATTCAGCATGTATTTAGGGGACGTAATAAAACCAGGTAAAGTGTAGGGTATCTCGTAAGCTATGGCGTAAATGAATATTAATATGACCATCACCTGAGATTATTATATGCATGGCCATTATGGTAAGTGACTGAGGGTATCTTCCCGAGGATATTTCAAAGATACTATATGGGTATTAAATGAAAATAACAATGATACCATGAGAGAAGAGAGAAAGAGAGAATATCGCGCTACTAGAAGAAAAATTCAAGGAATGTTTAACTAATTCGGGAGCAGGAGGAAATGCTAGAATTTCGACCGAAATTAAGCGCAGAACAGTCAAGCTATATAAGCTTTTAATTACATGGATATACGGTTACTTAAAACGGCTACTGTGATAAAGAGCTTGGAAAAGCTAACCAGAGTAGGATAAAATCCTCGCAGTAGTTGCCTAGAGGCTGGTGTGGGCATGGAAAAGGTCAAACTATTAGAATGACGAGTATATAGAAAAGAAAAGATCACATATTTCGCTACAAGGAAGGAAGAGCTAAATGGATTGGCACATGAGATAGAATCTGTTAGGAAGAGAGAAGGAGGAATAATATAAGGAAAGGTCATGAGAGAGGCAATGGTATGAAAGCGTGAACCAACTAAGGAGGGATAAAAGATCAAAGAGCTCTTCAAGGCCTAAGAATGTCGTCATTAATTAGGGATGACTACAGTTGACCAATATTTCAAATGGAAGCACGAATGCATACATTTTAAAAGTATCCTTTTTCTGTTTTTCTTCAAAAGCCAATTTTACGGATTTAACATGAGTCGCGTAGGAAACATGACGATTAGGGCTAAATGTATCTGATATAATGCTACGGAAAATAATTACTGCTAATTTTACTGAGCGCTATATTATGTAGTAAGGGTGTATGTGACGAGGTAACCTATAATGCCTTAAAATTAACGTCAATTGAAGAAACATTTTGGAGAAAGGAAATTGAAAAGCAACAACATCAGTGATGTAAACGGTGATAAACCGATAGAAGGCGAAGATTTTGGCAATCGGTGGAAGGAATACGTCGAAGAACTATACCAAGGCCCGAGGCCGCTGGATGAAGGACGAGGGTGAAGCGGATGACGGAAACCAGGGCACAATAGGAGCGAATTCCATAGAGCAGTAAAGGATCTTGAGAAAAATAAAGCTCCTGGAGAAGAAAAAATCGACGTAGCCGACATCACTTCGGTACTCGGAAACAAAGCCAAGGACAATCTGTAAGAAACAATCAAAGATAGCTACAAAGACGGAAGTATTCCTGAAGCCTTTCAAAGGAGTGCGATGAACGCGATACCAAAGAAGATGAGATCAGATAAATGTTAGCAGCACCGAACCTTGACTCTAATGTCACATGCATAAAAAATACTTACACGAATAATAAGTCGAAAGATGGGAAGGAAAATTTTAGATAACCTATCGGAAAACCAATTTGGCTCAAAGAAGAACAGAGGAACCGGGGAAGTAATGCTCTGCCAGAGAATCATGATAGAGAGAACAATACACGTGAACAAGCAACTGTGCAACTGTGGCATACGCGGACTTGGAGAAAGCCTTCGGTAATGTGGAATGGAACAAGATGTTTGGACTGCTCGAAAAACTCGGAATAGATGACAACGACAGGAGAATAATCTGTCGTTTATAAGAAGCAAGTAGCCGCAATACGAATGAGAGAGAGATGGGAGCCATATACCAGAGGCTAAAACTAACAAAGGAGTTAGACCCGGATGCAACCTCTCACCTGCACTGTTCAACATGTATCTGGAGGAGGCAATAAGTGAAGCACAAGGCATCGGATTAAACATAATTAGGATCAATGGAGAAGAGATAAACACGCCATGCTTCGCCGACGATATTGCAAAGATAGCACAAAACCAGGAGGATCCTCACAGGTCACTTCAAAGTTATTGGAACAAGTGGATTCCTTCGCCTATCTCGGAAGTACCATCACATGGGACGGAAGAAGTACTACAGACATCAAGCGAAGAATAGCTCAAGCTAAGAGATGATTCATAATGAAAAGACAACTGCTGTGTTCTAAGATGATAGAACTACAGACGAGGAAACAATACGTGACAATATTCGTATGGAGCGTGGCACTCTTATGGATTGGAAGCATGGACCATCGGAAAAGTTGACCAGAAAAGACTAGAAGCCTTCGAAACCTGGTGCTGGAGGAGGATGCTTAAGATCAAATGGACGGATAAAATAAGAAATGAATAAGTATACAGAAGATTAGACGAAGAACGGACCTTATGGAACACCATAGTGGAAAGAAGAACCAGATGGATTGGCCACAGTCTGAGACACAATGGATTCGTGAAGAATATAATAGCAGGAAAAATCGAGGGAAAAGTCCAAAATAGAGGAAGGCCAAGGGATAAATACATGGGACAAATAAAGAAGAGAGTAAATTGCAATAAAAAATACCAGAAAGTGAGTTAATTAGCGTCAAATACGATTGGAATGAGGGTTGCAGTCAACCAATCTTAGGATTGAACGACCAATGATGAGTGGGATGACCCATCCAGGAAAAATAAATGCAATAAAGCAGGGGCTAAAAGTTTATGTTGCTGCTTACCCCCCAAAGGAAAGCAGCATTAATATGACGTTACCTTACGAATACAAATAAAAAATTTCTGAGAGAGAGATAATTATTTAGCTTTTAGCAAATTTCTCTTATTTCAACAAGTACCACTCCGGATCCTCCAATTCAGTTGTATCATAAACCTAGCGTATTAGCCACTTGGATGGCAAAATAATAATTTTCCAATATAAAATAATGCCTGGAAAGCGAAACTCAACTTTAAAACAAAGCACTAATGTAAGATTCATGAAATTGGACTTCATTCTGTGGAATGTGTCCATTGCGTATGGGAAAAGATCTGAGGATGGAATAATATGCCGAAACTCTGGACGAAGAAATGAAGTGGCAGTGTAATTACAAAATTTATTTCTTTTTCTTAAGAGAACGTACGAAATTTTGTAAAAATTAATTCGTGTATGAATATATGAGACGAAAATGAGATTCGATATACCACACATGACCATGAAGAAACCTTCAATTGGTGCCGTATGGTCATGAACCTTACATAATTTTCATCTAAGTATTTCAAGACGATCAGGATGGCGTAGTATTTCGCAAGATGATTTGGCCGACGCCGTTCCGCGATGTTTTCATTGCTTCTGGCAGTGCATGAGAACGTCCCCACGGGCTGACGGCGCCAACCTTCCCATTACGTGGATCCAGAAAGTACGGGAGTTAAAAATATCTAATTTTGCTCCATTAAGTTATTTAAGTGCTAAAATGTAGCTAATTTCACCCTGATTAAACGGTAATAATTCACCAATTAGGATAATCTGGTCCTAAATTGTTGAAAACACATGCAAAAAATCTATTATACAATCAAAGACTTACGAAGGAATTGGAAACAACGTGAGGTTATTTTTTTAATCTCAATTCGAGTTGACAGAGCAAAAAAAGTGCAAATTTATCCTCGTCATTCATCTTCGATTGATTTTGATACTTCTTTGAAGTCAAAAGTAATGGATGCAGAAGTCCGAGGGTGGACTTCATAATTGTTACATGATGTGTACGGAACGTAAAACACCTTTATAGTTTGCTGGATCGCTGGACAAGAGGTCATTTACTATTTTTCAAAACAAGAAAATATTATAACAATTTTCCACTTGATAAGTTTAACAGCTCGACCCGGTTTCGATGTATTACATCATCTTCAGGTGACAAAATGAATTCAAGCCTTCATTGAGTTCATTTTGTCACCTGAAGATGATGTAATGCATCGAAACCGGGTCGAGCTGTTAAACTTATCTAGTGGAAAATTGTTACCGCCTTTTCTTCATTATGTTCGAATCCCAACTCATCACTCCACTCAATGTGTGCTTCATGTCATATGTTTTTAGTTCCTCAAATAAAAATAAACTTTTAATTTCATTTTCACAAATATTTTTCAAAGCAGAGCACCAAAGGTAGAAAACAAATCACAAAGATATTTGTAAAACAACTTTTTTAACATTCTATTTAAAATACTGAGTCAAATAAATTTTTCTATTAAACCAAAGAACACGGGAACTGCAGATTCGAAGTTATCTAAACACACCATTAAAGTCCCATAGGCATGGATGAACATGCGACTAGGAGATAATAGATATGATTGATTTTCAAAGGTTAAAATGTCAATAAATCGAATTCGACGCAGGATGAAAACAGAGAAATGATTGAGGCCTGACTTCATTTTTGTCTTCATTTTGTCTTGTCTTCATTTTTTTCATATTTGGTCACCGGGTGGATTTCAAAATTTTTACCTGACCGTGTACGGAAAATATAGCGTACTAAATGGAAAAAGAAATGTTTAAAAATCGGATTTAATTAGTTTTTAAGACATTTAGCATGATGATCCATCATAAATATCAAATAAGTTGATGGAAATTTTAAGGGCCAACAAAAATAACCCTACAACTGACTCAAATGAAGAGAAAATTTCCCGTTTAAGTCATGTGACACCATATCGGCGGAAAGCCAAGCCAATAACGATTGCTTCCGTGAAGGAACTCCTCAAAAGCACCGCCGGACTCGCGACATTCTGTCCACCACATCCCGTGGACGAATTACGGACGCAGCCCAGCCGATCGGAAACGGGGGGAGTGGGGTCAGACGCAGGGTGAGTGGAGGGTGGCGGGGGGGGGGGCACGGAGACAATGGGCGGCGGCAGGGGGCGAGGGCAAGTGGGAGGGAGAAGCTTTTGCATTCGGGGCAGGGAAAAGCGAGGAGAGGAATTGCGCACAGAAGCTCCCAGATTACGCTCGCGCGGGGAGGAGGAAATCAGAGCTCCGCGGATGCGTTAATTAAAGGGCCCCACTTCCCCGGGGCCATATGGCTTCCTCTCTTGCGGAATCCCTTAAACAAATAGTTGGAAGATGAGTGATGAGACCACAAGAGGGGAGAGGGCCGTATAAACCCGCCAACGAACGGGGGCCGTGGCCGCTGGTCGACCGTCGTAATTGCATCTCGGACGAAGTCGTGAGAATTTTACGTCGGGAGGGGGCGGGGATAGGAGGAGGGGAGGTCAGGCCACGGGTAGCGCGAGTCCCTGGCAAACGCCCCTTATTGCCTCCGGCGAGAAATGAACCACGGGTCTTCGATTCAGGTTGGAATGTCTTATGCTGCTTAGAAAAGCGAAGGAGACGTGAATCCCCAAATGCTATTTCCTATTTTGACATTATGACCTTTCTCTAAATTGCGGACCGCACGTTTATAATTTAAACTTTTAACTGAGAAGTTGATTTCAACAAAAAATGCAAACAGTTGCTTTGTGAATATCATTTCCTTCAATGCTGGTATTTATTGTATAAAGTAGTTTTTAATACGATCTTAACTATTTTTTAAGCGTTTAAAAGAATTAACAAAACCCTTTACTTGAATATCCCCTTCCATAAGCACAAGGACCTTTCATTACTAGTGCAACCAATTACTGTGAATTTGTGTGTACATACATTACTGTACGCAATATTGTGGTTAAAGGTTATTCGTGCGTCTCATATGAGCCAGCTAAAATAAACACATTTGGAATCGCCGATCGGTGTTGGATATGAAACGCACCATTGTACGGCGTGGAAACGTGGTCGTCACGCGAGCAATATTACAGGAGTAAATTGGAAGCTTTTGAAATGTGAACTTGGGGAGCGATGGGAAAGATAAAATGGGCAGAAAGGAACAAACTAAGCGCTACATATGGTGGGGGAGGGTAGGTGGTAGGGAGAGGTTTGGAGAAACCCGAAGAAGCAAGAAAAGTAGACGCAGAGGATTTTGTTAAGCGGAAGATTGTTTGATAGTGTGATAGAGGGGAGGACCTTAGGCTATCGGAAGGAAGGGAATGTACTGAATGAAGAAATTTAAATGTATGCAGAATATTGGGACAGTTCATTTTGGTGTCACGTGCCATGCTGCTCTTGTGAAACAAACCAAAGACGTGAAGTGAGTGCTCCTCCTTTTGTATTTCATTCATGCTCTTATATTTAATTTATCACGTTTTTTAAATCAATTTGCGCAAAATTACAAAGTTTGAAATCTATAAGTGCTTTCACAATCATTACAAACACTATGAGGTTAAAAAAGAAACTTTACACTTGCACAATTTTTCTCATAATGAAGGAAATCCGCAAAGTTAAACCTGAAACTGTTATGATTAGAAACGCTGTTAAAGAGAACATCTTATATACATATTATTCACAATCAATGGATGGGCTGATAAAATCCAATGAATCTATGATATATTCTCGATTTTCTAAACTCAAGTGAAAATTTTCGGAAATCGTGGCAGTGGAAAAACATATTAGACATTTCTTTATAATTTATGAAACAAATTATTGTATTTGATACGCGTATGATTATGTTTCCAACTATTCTCTTTGCTAAACGAGGAATTATAAATATACTAAGAAATAAAACTTCTATCTGCGTTTTTCAATGAATAGAGGAAATTTATGTATCCAGAAAGGGGAAAACTGTTGGGTAATTCAATAGAGAAAATTTAAACTCCACTAGTGTAATTTATACCGAAAGGCTAAATATGTAACGCTATTTCATTCTGCCAACTCATATATGGTAAAAGCATTACCTGACTATATTATAATAAAAAACGAATTTTTTAAATGCAAAATCATGGAAAAACTTTAGCTTCCTAACACTAGGTGTACATGATGATAATTAAAACAAGACGTAATTTGAATGCCATAGAGTTTCAAGTAAATAAAAACCTAAGTCTGCTGACCCTTAAATTATATTCGTTATTGAATAAATTTTCTCACTCTGTGATTTTTACAGGTAATGTGACGATCTCGCCATTCCTCTCTTCGGTTACGCACAGTACTTCACATCCGCTTCGTTATTTAGGAATTATAATAGAAACAAATCAAGGGAGAAATACCCAAAACGTACATTCATGCCCTGGATGTCCGTCAACAACGCAGTGCATTTAATATTTGCAAAAAGGGAGAGAAACATACTCAATTCTAATCGGCGCCTCAGCGTCAGAATGTTGGCAGAAGAGTGCAATATTCCGAAATTCACATTGCATTGCATTATTACAGAAGATTTAGCTATGAGACAGGTATGCCCTAAGATAATCCCTAGGGTACAATCGGAAGAACGGATGGGCTGCTCGTTTGACAATCTATAATGATCTTTTACACTGCTCCAAAAGTGACTCGAATCTATTTAGATAACGATTTTACCGGAGACTCTTGTTCCCTATAATTAAACATTATTTGAACATCAACCGTTTTGAAACGCTGCGCGAGGTCTGTTCAAAAAGTATCGCGAATTTTGAATTTTCGCGGGTTACGTATATTTGATTTTGGATTGTTTTGTGGCGTTATGTTGGTACTTATTCCTCTCACTTATGAGGAGGCGTTCGGCCATTTCGGATGCTCATTTAGTTGTTGACAGCTGTTTTGCTTGGACGTGTTATGGCTTGTCTTCGATTTTTGCCTGTTCCGAAAAAATGGATCAAAGAATCTGTATCAAATTTTGTGTGAAAAACGACATTAAGTGCGCGGACGTATTCCGAATGTTGACTGTGGCATATGGAGAAGTTACATTGGACCGAAGCAACGTTTATCGGTGATACAAAATGTTCTCAGAGGGCCGAGAAGATGTGAACGACGAAGAGCGTGCCGGACACCCGAGCACGTCAGAAACGGACGAAAACATTTATGAAGTGAAGAAAATAGTAATCGTCGAATCACCGTTAGAGAAGTTGCTGAGGACCTAAACATATCGATTGGCTCGTGCCATTACCAATGATTTAGGCATGACACGGGTCGCCGCGAAATTCGTTCCAAAGTTGCTCAATTTCGACCAAAAACAGCAACGCATTAACAATGCTAATGAGGTGTTAGACTCTGTCCGCGATGACCCAAATTTGCTCCAGAGGGTCATAACTGATGACGAATCATGAGTTTATGGTTACGACGTGGAAACTAAAGATCAATCATCCCAATGAAAGCTGCAGCAAGAGCCAAGACTGAAATAAGCGCGCCAAGTTCGGTCGAATGTGAAAGTTTGCTTACAGTTTTCTTCGATTGCAGAGGCGTGGTGCGTTCTTATAGACGCACGAAGCAATCCGCCACAATTACCCGGATTTTTGGAAGAACAAATATTGGCTTTTGCACCATGACAACGCCCCTGCTCACACATTGTTACTCGTGCGCCAATGTTTGACCAAAAACAACACACTAATGTTACCGCAGCCACCGTATTCCTTAGATCTGGCCCCCAGTGACTTTTTCTGGTCCCCGAAACTGAAGAGGCCCATGAAAGGACGACGCTACCCTACGATAGACGAGATAAAGACTGCATCGAAGGAGGAGCTGAACAAGATCACAAAAAATGATTTTTTGAAGTGCTTCGAGGATTGGAAAAAACTTTGGCACAAGTGTATATTATCTAATGAGGTTTACTTTGAAGGGGACAAAATATATATTCATGAAAAAAAAAATTCTTTATGAAAAAAGGGAAAAGTTGCGATACTTTTTCAGCATACCCCGTATAGCCTCAAAGAGGGTGTCACAAGGTGCCTGAATGAGGCGCCCGTCGATACCTCGCGGGAAGCATATTGCGACCGACAGAGGCGCGGACATCCGTCCGTCGATGCACAAGGGTGTAAGTATGAAGAATTTTAGTATTTTTACTTTGACCTGCAATTAATTTTTTCCAGATTTTTCCACTTACTTTTGAGGCAGAGCCTGCATGTTAAAGAAAAACACCCCATGCCGTATAAGGGAGGTTAGGAGGAGACTGCATCAGCTTAGCTTCCTCCCAGAGTTTTGAACTAAAACCTGCCACATTTGCGCCCTCATTATTTTTCCATCCAAAAGCAGTCCATATTTGTATAATATATGATATTTTTCACCGAAAATACTGAAGTATTGTCTTCATTCAATACATACAGATTAAAAAACTTGGCACAAAACTAACCATCAGAGTATAATTACATGTTTACCAGTTAAACTGGCTCCACGCCGGTGAATACTCTATACAGTCTCTTCGGGGGGTAGAGTGTTTTGTGGTGCATGTTCATGTGGTAGTGATGTTTCACATTCTTGCTTGTTGTGTCCTGGCTTGCGTGTTGTAGGATGGCTTTCGTGCTGCATCCTGGGATGCAGTTTTTTGTTGTTTTGCGGTATATGTGTTTGCAGGAGTATTGGATGAAGGGATTATTGCATGACTGTGTGCGCTGCTGTGGGTGTAATTTTCAGTGTTGTTTTTTTGCATGTGGTATTTTTCCTTTTTACGGTTGGTGACCTAACACCCCCCGCCACACGCCCTTGCGGCGGCTTGCGGGGTATTATGTAGATGTAGATCATGAAAATATCCAGGGTACTTTTAATTAACAATGATCCAAAATGGTGAATGATAACCGTAAAGGTTAGCAAACGGAGGAAAGCTGCCAAAATAACGCCGTCAATATAAATTACGGATTCAGGTGTGATGTGGTGTAACTGTTCCATAATAACAGAGATGATGACTATTACAATTTTCCATAAAATAAAAATTTAGACCAGTTTCGATGCACTGCATCATTTTCAAGAGAAAATTCAACTTCACTTGAAAATGATACAGTGCATCCTGTTAATAAGTGAAAAATTGTACTAGTCTTCATCTCTGTTAAAAATATGTCAACTTAAGAACAATCTTTCAAATGATACCTTTCACTTGGAATAGAAATCTAAAAATACTTTGTGATATCGTTAAATAGTAAGTTATTGAATTTCTACAATATAGCGTCAATTACTAAAACCAAGAACATTTCGCTTTTAGTTTACTATGCCAATATATTAATACGATTAAGCCAACAATATAACTTTTATTCTTTGGAGATTATTTGTAAGAGAGCCGCACACACACGCAGGCGCATGAAAGGATCTGACAGATCGGTGCATATTGAATATTTCGCTGGATCAATGTTTGTTTGGAACCGTCTCCGCAACATCACTTCATTTCCGCACTGCCAAGAGAATCTGGCACGCATTGATGTCAGTTAGTAGCCGTGTATTATGACAGAAAACTCGGTCCGTTGGGCCCAAAGGTGTGGTTAGAGTATACGGTTCGTATTCGGTTGGATGTGTTTGTTATTGGTCAGTTGTAGCATCACGTCTCAATTTACGGCACGCGGAGGACATTACAAGCAAATTGCATCTTCCCGTGACGATGGAGAGAATAAAATGAGCCATTGAAAAGAACGAAGAATTGCGGGAAGAGGACAAAGTTGAAAATCAATGGAACTCGAGGCGAGACATCGGAGGTGGCAACTCAATTCATGGAACGCCGTTGCTCACTGTGATGATGGTTCTTTGGAGGGAGATGGCATGAGTATAAAAAGCGAAGATAAAGTGGGTCGAAAAAATAACGTTTAATTTGGAAAAATTAAAAACACTGGCAGAAACATTAATAAGGAGACTCACTTTTTGTACACGTTTCCAGCGCAAAATTCCTAATTTCCTCTGTAGAATCATAGACGTGGGATACTTTAAAATCAAAAAGCTAGCAAAGAATTTCACTAAATTAGCCGCATCATTGAGTGAATTTTTTCAATATTTCATGAATGCCAGAAAAATAGTCGGTATGCCATTATTAAATTAAACCTGGTATGCTCGATGAGGAGTAAAATAGATGTAGGCTACAGCCCTTTTTCATCGTCCCATGTTCGGATTATTCGCAGGATTTTTTTATGCACTTTAATATTTTCAAATTGAGATATTCTTGAGTAAAAAAACTACTAGAGCTACTTGAATTGTACATTTGAGCCAAAATTTTAGTCTTACAGCGGAAGATGCCTTCTGCGGAAGTACGACATTTTAATTTATTACTAAAAGTTACACATATTTTTCCCGAGAGAAAGGGGTGTGAAAGCGAATATTATATACTCTTGTTGAAGTCTTAACAAGTGGAATAAATAAACTAGGTTTATTAATTGACTCATTAGGTTTTGTTAAATCTCAAAGCGAAATATACTAAAGTAAATAATGTTTTGTTATTAATAATTTTGGTTTGCATCGCAAATTTAATTAATTGAAAGTTAATGGCTTAAAATTATCCGTTTAAAACAAAGGTGCGCTATCATTGTAGTATCTATCAATAACTTAGTTGCATAAACCCAGGACCATTTCTCTATAGAAAATTTAGAGTAAGGGTTAACTTACTGAGGCGGTTTGCTGGACCCTCGTGTGAGCCAAACACTCGTATTATCCCATAATGGTTTTCGGTTACGGCACTAATTATTTGTATATTTTGTTAAATATTTATCGCAGTTTTAGTTCAAATAAAATTTTCACTAAGAGAATTTTACTTACATTTCATTTTAAAGTAATATTTTATCATATTCTGCGAGTGAAAACAAAAATAAAGAATTCATAAACTTTCGCGTTGAGAAAAAAGCAATTATTTTTATTAAGTTTTCTTGAATACCGAGAATCACCTTTTGTATGGCCTTAAGCAAAGATCTTGAGGCTCTATAAAGTAGGAAAGGAAAACAGCAATATTTTAATCGACCTGAGAAACTTTTATAAGGAAATTAAATTCGCACTTAATTATTGGCCCTTTGCCACTTCAAAGGAAAACGGACTAGCCAGTTCAAAGGGGTATCGGAAAATTCAGATAAAACATCAAAAAGAGATATATATTGTAACGAATACATCGCATCACAACCTTTATCCATAATGCTATTTAAATCGGATATTACGATGACTCAATATCTTAAAATTTAAAGTACAAAGTGACCAATGATATAATTAGTTCGGTGGCCGAGGAATAAATCGTAGGCCGCTATACTGTACATCTTTGACAGCTTAACGAAAGGAAAAAATTTAAAAACGTGTCCTAAATAAAAAAAGTAGAGTTGAGCGAATAAGGACGAGGGGGGGGAAGGTGGGTGAGGTATTCAGCGGAGCGTGCTAGCACTCATTCGAGAGTTAATATTTCAACTGAAATATTGGTCGACAGCGGCGATTTATTCTTTCTTGCCCAATTTTTGCACTCTTACCCTCCTCTTTCTAAAATTCTAATTTCTTTGGCTATTAATAAATATCATTATTTGCATCTATTCTCCCACTAACTTCCTTCTTATGATTTAATCGTTCCAGGCTCAACTTTGTGGAAGTTCATATTCATTAAATGAAGAACACAATGCATTTTCCACTTTTCAACGCTTAGGCGTCATCATAAGGTACAAATTAATCAAGTTGCGGTCCATTTATATACCATTTATTGGGTGGGGGAAGGGGTGGGTGAGAAAGGGGAAATGAGGAGGGGAAAAAGTGGGTTTGCAATCGGCGTAGATGGGAAGGTTCACTAATTTGTACCTTATGATGACGCTTAAGCATTGAAACTAGTTGTACGTAGATGAAGAACAGTGGAAACTTACATTGCGTTCTTCATTTAATGAACTTCTTTCTGCTTAATATTATCTTCTCAGTTCTGCTGCTATTTTGCATCCTCCTCGAATAAGGTCTCGAAGCCGTTTCCTCTATGACATCGTCTGATTCCTATTTATTAAATGAGGCACTTTGGATGAATATTTTCCCGGCTTGTTCCGTTTTCACACTACCAAAATAACCTTATTGCTGTTCTATCAGCCTAAATATTTAACTATTTTTCTTTGTATTTGTATGTATGTATTTTACTATATGTTTCGTTCAAATGATGTTAAATTGTGTTTTATGACTGGTTTAATTACCTTATTCTATGCATTATGTAAACCTGTTTCACTCCATAGGTTTCAAAACCTCATGTAACATGTATTCTGCTCCAAGGGACTTTGCTCCCAGAGCAATAAAAATTGTTTATTATTGTTATTGTTTTCCACGTATTATCTTGGAACACAACTCTTTAGTCTCCACTATGAATTCCCCCTTCGCTTGGTCTATTCCACTTTCAATATACGCCGACCTTCTACCATTACAGACTATGCTACATTCCACGAAGTGAAAAATTCCCAATTATTCCAGCAATTTCTCTCTTGAAACCCAACAAACACTCTACATTAGTTATAAGATTAAAACCGTACATAATTAGAGTTAGGTTTAGATGACGCCAAAGGAAATATTGAACATTGCCTAATGTGCTGCTGAATTGTGTCTTGCAAATGTTACTGCAGCAAGTACCTCATATTCGCTACGGAAGATGCTCACATCAACGCGAGAGAAACGTTCTCACTCCAATGCGCAGTGACGCTCTGGAGCCGCATCAGTTATCATATCTCTGAGTAAGCCA
The DNA here is from genome assembly GCF_022747635.1 of Hetaerina americana. Classification (NCBI taxonomy): domain Eukaryota; kingdom Metazoa; phylum Arthropoda; class Insecta; order Odonata; family Calopterygidae; genus Hetaerina; species Hetaerina americana. The sequence continues at coordinate 929,151 of NW_027286985.1, read as the reverse complement.
ACGGTGCAAAATTAACTGATGTTCCTGCTTAGATGTAAATTAGCTGACGTGCTGCATATATTTGCCAGGTGCTTAATCAAAGAATCAATCAGTCTCGAGGCGCCTTGAGGCTCACGCGTGACGAGGAGCGTGCGCGCCCCCATCACACCGCGCGGCGAAAAGAGGTACCAGATAAGATCCCCAGTATTCCGAATGAATATCGTCAAAACTCATCCGTAATGCATAAGGGCTGTGACAATTGCGAACGTTTACAAATCCAACACGGCATTTGCAAAAGCATTCGAAATTCAGCTTTGAACAAGGATTTCGGACAAAGGAATGGAATTTGAATATGGTGGCATTTTTCAAACGAGCATGTTTGAAGGTTCCTGGTTAAATTTAAATTATCGCGAGGTAACATGAACGGAAATAGTTTTTCAAATGTTCTCATTTACTTGAGTTTTCACATAAACCACTTAACACTAAAAGAGTGGGGTGTATTCATATCCGGATCCCCATTCAAACGTGCCTTCATTCCAAAATACCCATTCACCGCTTCGTAGGAAGCAGATTTGTAACTTTCACTGTCATACCGTAAGCTTTAGAGGTAGATAGTGTTTGTTCTGAGAATTAAGCACGGTGGATTATATCGGATAATGACGAAAATTAATTGCAATAAGTACGTAAAAATCATAATCTCCAGTTTCAGCTATGACTGCTCAACATTCTCTCGCTAAAGTTTCAAGCTCACATTTCAGTATCAAGTTAATGAAAATACACATTCTCTGCCTTGTCGCAGACGCTTGTCGTTTTAGCGTACTGGGATTGTGGCCGATCCTCCTTTGTAATCCCCTCCCGGGCGGATCATCCACCATATCAGTGTCACCTCCGACAGGGTTCTTCTTCTCTACTCCCCTCCGGATTCCCTTTATTCCCCTTTCCTTTCGTTTGTGCTCTTCTCTTCATCATCAGAACCCTTGTTCTATGGCAGGATACGCGTCCATGCCTTTGCTTTGCACAGGAGGGGGGCAATCAGGATCGAATCCCTTGAAAAAGTCTCCTTATTCCGACAGAAAAAAAAATATTTTTTAGATACCAGAAAATAGGTGCCTCATCACCAACTGTCAAAAGGTTCATGATTTTTCTCACCTGAAATCATGACAGCATTAATCCATATTAAATCCGATTGAATTAAGCTGAAGTATTAGTTTATTTCGCAGTGAGTGATTGTCAGGTAAGTGAACGAGATTGCTCGGTTCTGCTCCCGCTTTGAATGAGTTTCATACGAGACGAAGATGACGCAAAGGCGTGTCAACACCGAGGGTTGTCCAACAGAGGTTCCTCGTTGGCACGCCAAACATTTCACTGCTGCCTTGAATTCACAGTGAACAAATGAGAGTAAGTCTCGTGCTAGTATCAATGAAAATCGGATTTTTAAAAAGAAAATCGCTACTCCAAACAAAGTAATGAAACTAAGCACATGTATTTTGTCCACGAAACTTAGATTATGCTAGTTGTAGGTACTTGAGGTTCGTTAGTAACTAGACAGGTGCGGAGAGATAAAACCTTAAAAATGTACATCAAGGTGCAGCTCTTAAACTTTAAGGTTTAAATTCGATAAAAACTCACAGAAAAGCCAAACGCTTAAATGTCACCTAGAAAATTACCGGATAAACCTCCACGTCAGGTCATCGGAATATATGGCCTGGGAAAGGAGGCGGTGAGATGTCCAGCAAAGTAGAGCTTGTTCTTCTCATTTGCAGACCCCATTCTCGGGCAAACACAAACCTAAATGAAACGCGCTGCCATCGCAGCGATTGGCTTCAAGGATTTGAACTGTTGTCGACGAAATGCAATTCACCATTCAGATATCTATAGAACTGGCAACACCTCGAGGTGAGAAGAGGTTATAGTATGATAACAATCGTATGTTCACATTAACCGAATCCCCAATTGCAGCTCTTGCCCCGAATATTACTAATAAACATCGCGGAACTGTTGGCAGTCATCCCTCAATGGCTACTGAACGCCGGTTTTATGTGCATTTTGAATCCCATTGATCTGTAGAAATATTCATCAAATTGATACGCTCTTTATTCAAATTTCAATTCTCTTAGAATAAAAATTTTTGGCGGTATTTGTTCGTCGAGAACAGAACTAGGAAAGAAGGAAGAAAAATTGAAATTTAATATTATAGTAATTACTTAGCTAAAAAGAACATATTCATAGTAGCTAATGTTTCAGTTTTACTTTTTATGAATTATACGCACATTTGTTTATCAATTTTTACCATAATTTTATATGAAAAATGAGATTTCATTTTCTAAGTATCCTATGCAAGTTGCTTAAACATATCTGCTATTTATTTTAACGGACTTTATGCAGGCATGGCAGTAAAATAAACACGGCATCGATCCACATTTGCACCTATGGTTTTTCCGTAGCTTTGTGTGTTCCAGCGGATAAATTAAAGACCACTACCAGATTCTCAGAGGGATGATTCAGATAAAGCATAATGAGTCTTACGAAAAGCGAAGTCACTATCGCACTCGTTTAGCTCAACTTGGCTCCAAGTTTAAAGTGAGTATTTCAGAAGAAACACCTGAAAATCTCTTAAAAATTAGGATAATATTCGGCCCATATTTCGTTCTTGTAGAGGGAATCAATATCATCCTTGGTAGAGATGGAAACTCAGGTGGTCCCTTTAATTTATAAGTTTCCGTTGCCCTCCCCACCCCCTTATACGACTCCCCGATGAAAGCGAACCGAATTGAAGTTTGAAATCCCCTGAGGACGGAGGGAAGGCTCGCTTCATTGCCATGCAAAGAAGAGACACTCCCGACATCCTACCATCTCCATGATACCTTCGTCATTTTCTCGGTTAAGTCGCTTCGGCTCATATTCAATTTCTTTGCATCTCCGGACAGTCAACGGGCCCTTCAAAAGATTTTTTTGCTTCTCGAATCACGGCAGTGGAAGAGAGAGATACCTCGCATTTAATTTCCCGCTTGCGTCATCCGAGGGGGCTTACCACGACGCAACTCGTGAACTTCTGATTTAACGATTTAAAAAATACGTGGCATTTGATGCCACTTACTTCGTGAAAATTTGATCCAATTAAGCTCTCACAATATTTTTCATCATGCCCTCTAGTGATTGTTGCGAGTCAACAAAATGGCACATTACTAGATGGGGCGCCACGACTTTCGCGCGGATTATTTAGACCCGGCGAGGATTTGAGAAATAGTTTTACGATAGAATAGCAACTTTTTGTTCCGGCTCATGAGGTCGGCTCATGAAGTTTTTCTCGTCCGGAGGATGTGCTGCGACAGCATAATAAGTGGATCGCTTCTTTTTATTAAATAATGACGTAAACAGTTCCTTGTTTAAAATACAAAAGGCATCCAAAGAAGATTTGTGACTGCGGTACAAGTTGGATTGCTGGAAAGTTGTCTTGTTCCGCAAATAATTGCTTTCATTTCGAGAGCTTTCAGGATTTGGGGCCATTTCCTGCTTTAAATTAAAAACTTTTTTTGCATTATTTTCTTCAGGGATACTCATTACCGGGCAAGGAAGTTATAAGCAAGCACCACGCCCAAACAACATCTCATTTTGAATCAATACAAATGGAAAAGTTAAACTTTGCAAGTAATATGCAAAGAGCATTCATTATACTTCTTTTTGTTTAGAAATGACTTATTTTTCTAGTAACTTTTTCTTATTAAAATTATATTTTTCTCTGTTTAACATAAAATTCACGCAAAGGATACGAAATTTTCGTTAATAGTGACTAGAGCTGTGAGTACGGTCAAAGGCAATTAAAGGTGTGCGTGTACTATAAGATCGATAGGCAACCAAATGCGTATACAACCTTCTTGAAACCTATCAGTAAAAAAACAGATTCGATTCAATAATTTATCTAAAATTTTACTGATTTGTTTTCTTTAAAAACTTTGTCGCTTGTGAATCAATTTAAATGCCATAAAATTATTTTTAGAATCATATTTAACCATTTTGCTTTTGATATAAGTTTAATACTCATCAAGTTAAAATTCGTAATTTGATCTTTAACGAATTTAAGAGACATATTGATTTTAAACTTTCGCTTATATTTCACATTTTATTTAATTACTTGGGTTAGTAAGGAAGCACCTCGTGAAACAGTTACTTGCTCAGGAAGACCAGAAAATCAATTAAGAGTTATTAACGATTAAGAATTAAAAAATTAAGAATTAAAAACGAAAAATACGAATTTATAGTGCATTTAATATATTTACACCGACCATATCCTTAACTACAAGCAATATTTTCCCACAATTTCTATTCATGGACGAAATTTCAATATTTTGCATTCATTGCACCAATAAAGGTTGTCGAAAAGTATCAGGTATCAAAGAATTAAATCGGAAAATTTTTGGGCAGTAGCCTAGCGCTCCATTCACCAAGGGACCCACGAAATAAAGACCAAATATGTTGCGAAACAGCTAATCAATGAGGATTAATCATTTTCCCGGTAATTTTTAGCAGTCTTATGTCACACATTTACATCATTTTCTCAAATCTACATGATTGTTATTAAACTACAGTTGTCGCTTCTTTTACAGCTGCCCTTTGCTGATAAAATTAGTATAGAGCGAGAGAGGTTGATATCTCTGTGATGGATTCGAAAAATAACAAATATTACCCATAATTACAGTGAGTATGGAGAACAATGACTGCTTCAGAGATAAAACTTAAAGGATATATTTTGAAGTGGCATCATCAGTTAAATTAGATTCCTTGGGAAAATGTGAATTCGGACTGAAACATGATGTGATGTGATGTGTGATACGATTTCAATTGGAAGAGTGGATTATGAAGAGTAGACGAGGGAAGGAAATGAAAGAATTGAAATATTGAATTGAAGCGAATTAATTATAAAAATTCGTCTTTAACAATCATTAATGTAACAGCATGAATTGAATACAAAAGAAGGAGTGCTTAAATGAAGAAATATGAACAAGTCGAGTCAGTATGAGAGTTACATGAAAATATCCAGCTAGTAAATGAACAGGATGAGAGTCAGGTACGTTATTAAATCATTTGATAGCTTCATTCTAAAAATGCGACCACTATTCAACATTTTGGGAAAAACTACCTACATAGCTAGTTTTTAAGTTCATCAAAGTACTAAATAAAAATCAACTGTTATTGAGTGGCGGTTTAATATCGAACTATGTATACCCAATATCAATCAATCATGATTGATTTATTGATATTCGGAATTGACTGAGGGAAATTTTTCATGCTATGCCCACAGATATTACTCCGTTTAAGCTTAGCACAACGTACGTAATTTAAAATTCATCGCATTCGTAAATCGATCATGTAAACAAGGACTGATTTTCACAATAAATTGATCCGAATTTTAGGATTTTTGTCGATTATTTTTGGAGCTTATGAGAACACTTTGCCTGCGGTGTTAGCTCAGTAATTTACCAAATATTTGATACCCAGTAAACGAAAATGAGGGAAGATATTTTTCTCATGTAACGCTTTATTCTGTCACAAAATGAAAAAAATCTGTTCATTTCACGTTTTTTTAATCTACATTATATCCGCATTACATCAATAACGTTAGTAATAAGTTAGCTATTAGAAAAATTCATTAATAAGCACAAAATATATTTCTATAAATACAAGCTATTGCACTAAACTCCAAGGTGCTCCACCACGAGGGTCCATGCATATGAAAATTCAAGTGCCCTGCAATCTTATGAATTCAAGGATTTGTGTGAAAAGTACCGGTAACAATTTTTCCCTGACGTGTTCGTGAAGTGCTAAATTCAGACCGCTGTTGTACGCATGATCGCGGGTCGTATTGGCATTGATAAGATGACAGCGCACATCATTATCACTGAAAATTGGAAGATGCAAAAAACACTGCGTTAAACTCGTCCCGAAGGTCCTGATGGACAACCAAAAGCAGAGTCGAATGTCTGCTTGAAAAGACTTTCTGCTCTGTCATCGCGGCGACTCCCCAACCCCATTAAAGCCCAAACTTGGCAAAATTAGGCCATTTAAAATTCCCAAAACTGAAGTTCTCTCTCAAAGGACACCAGCATGGGACCCTAAGTTCCACCGAAGAAGGTTGCATGCGTGACCTTAAAGACCTCCCGGAATCCGCCAACCAAGGAGCCTTCGAGTCGTGTAAAAGCCAGGGGTAAAATTGTTATGACGCTCAAGGGAAGTACTTCGGAGAATTTAGAGACATTGCAGCAATATCTGAAATGAATCTATTTTTCCGAAACTTTTCCCGATGCCTATTATACAATTCATGTATGTGGTTTATGATGTGGACGGAAAGAACATGGGATGTAAATGATAATGAAGAGAAAGAGAAACGGGATAAATAGTCGTCGAAAATTAATTCAGTGGAAAATACTGAAACATGGTGACTTCGAAAATGCAGAGAGGGGAGTTGTCAAGACAGCCATGTCCACGGATCATACAAGGATCCGATTCCGATGTCACCTAATTATTTTCTCCTCGGGACAGAGTGTGGATAGAAAGATCCTGTTGCGCTTAAAATCCGCGGGCACTCTTTATAAATACAGGACAAAAATGACCGAGTCGTTCAGTACACAGGGTTTGCGTGCTGCTTGTAGAGTAAAACGAATTTTCAATGCTCAAAACACTATCGTTTAGCGTACAAGAACAATGTCCCCGTGTCCACCATTTTTATAGTTTAGCACACCTATAGAAAGTCATCGCCAAAAGATTGAGAAATTTAGTAATGGCGTATTGGACTCGAAACAGGTGCGTTTGAGGATGCGCAAGTTCAAAGAAGGCGGAACGCTACATGGCAACAAACCCAGGAAGCCTCTTCTACGGGCCAGCCGGTTTCTCCAGGGGGCGAAAATACATTGGAGAAATCTGAGCGGCCATGGAATCATGTTTTCGAAGTTGTGAAAAACAAGTAATTCCCCAAAGTGTTTGTTTTATGATATGAAGTGTTCTTTCTAGCGAATGTGTTCCTTTGGAAAACAATTACGAGACCTGAAATACTTTGAACACACGTCTTACAGAAGAGCAGTCAAACGAAACTCTGGATTTCATCGTTAAACAATGCGGTTAACTCCAATTGAAAAGGATTCCCAAACTGAATTAGGTGTTAGTTAATCACATTTGTATTTTTTACCGCAGGAGTGAGTTATTTTTTTGCGTTCTCTACGGGAATTGAAAAGAACTCATTCTACGCAATGGATTTTCAATGACGTCCAAAGATGAGAAAAAGTGCGCATCTTACAAGTTCATGCTGCCTCATCTGATCAAACTGGGCAAATTTTCATAAATACAAGTTGCTTCTCGTTATTTACCTATAGCGTATCGCCATATATTAATGATATTATTATGGCCCATTCTTCGATATTTATTTTCATTATCGAATGCAAAATCACAGCACAATATTCCGATTTTGGATCCAATCGGCGACCTTTGAATGTGTGGTGAGTCCACGGCTGGTCACTAATCGGTCAGCGTGCATCTGTTTGCACTCAGTGTCAAGAGTTGTGATTATTTTAATTGATCGTGACAAGGAACCTGCCATCGATGAATGGTAACATTTTACTTATCAAAGAACTATAAAGGTGGCAGGATAAATTTTCTCCTTCTTTCGAAGTGAATATAAGTTAAAGAGAAATATTTATAATATTAAATTTAATTTTTTTTTTATTTTTACGACGATTAAGGAACAAATACACATGGAGAATCATTCGTGAAAATCAATCACAAGCAATTTGGAAAAATCAATCCAATATCAAAAAAGATGCTCCTTATTATTGTTAGTTATCACAGCTCAAAGTCATCTTATATGTAGCCTTAGCGTATTAATTAAGAAATACTTTGTAGTTTCACTTAAATGCTTTTTTCACGACCCAGGTTATGTTGCAGTGCATAAATATGAAGAAATATCCCCTTGGCCATCAATTTTCCTTTTTTCCGACAGAAATAACGTAGAGACTTTTAAAATCAAACCTAAGGTAGATGCTAAATTGTTCGTAAGGTCATGAAAAAGGTAAATAATCTCGATACTTTATTGAAATACAATTTGTATTCCGTAGGAAAGTCAAAAATCCTCCAATATTAATCCAATTTAGTAATTGCTTTATTTGTGATTCCTCGATGACTTCCCTTCTCTCTATCCACCGAGTTGAAAACCTTATTGCCTTGTAACCAACACACAAGGCTACACTAAGCTAATACAGGAAGAATTGGAGAGGCTGGAGGCATGGAGCCGACTAATCCAACGGTTATACTAGACACCCACCTCAAGGGGGACAGGGGCTTCGTTAGGTCCGGCTCTATCACCACTGGAAATGACGCTAAGTGTCGAGGTACCCAATCACGAAGTATCTGCCACTGGATTACTCTGCCAATATCCACGTACAGTAGCAGCAGTGTGAAGTTTTTATTTTATAAATGGTTTTTTGCAAATACCTTGCATTCAGAGTACGTTTTCTGCAACACGTCACAGATGCGCAATCACAGTTTCCATTTCTGTGGCTTCATATTGTCCGAAATGGCGTAAAAAAACGTCCACCCGTTTGTTCATTGCTCCATTTGAGAAAGATACGAGAAAAATAATTCATATCGCGATTCCTTTTTTTAACTGACGTATTTCTATTATAAAATTGCAATATCTCCTCAATGCAGCAGGTAAGATTTATCAACCATGAGTTTACCATATTGTTGAGGTACGTGCAAAAGTGTAATACTCCTTAATGCCTTCCCTAAAAAATTTAATGCATAAAATTTACCTGAGGGTGACAGATGTTTTTAAAAGCGATAATAATATAAGTAATGAAGTGGTGTAGAACCTAATAGACTCAACCGTAATTTGGAATCGTAGAAGAGGACATAGAAATGCGATTATTGGCCGAATTTATAGTAAGAGTGGAATACTCGATGATAAACAAACTGCAATATAGGGTTTTGAAATAATTAGAATTAGAAAATATCTCTTTACGAAGTTGTAGAAATGCATCTTCTCTTTTTTCTTCAAAACCACACCCATTTATGCTCCCGTTCGAGTCCAAACGTATTTATCACGCTATTTCATGAATTCTTTAGCTTAACTTTACCCTGGATATAAGACAGAATATTAAACTGAACATAATTCCGCGAGAGAAATTTTTAGCCTTTACAATTCTAATACTTTGCATGCATTAAATTGCACTCTCGAAGAAATGAAATTTCTGGAAAAATAAACATTTACTCCTGTTAAAGTAGATTCACTACTTTAACGGGAGTACAGCTTTTGAATGCAAAAGTAAATTCACTACTTTAACATTCAAAGGCTGGAAAAATAAACATTTACTCCCAACAGAGTAGATTTACTACTTCACGTTGTTTTTCGCCGAGGTAAGATAAATAGGAGAAATCATGAAACTTCTCATAATCCAGAATATTTACCTGGGGTAGACTTGAGGGTTTAATTTGGACTTGGGTTAGCAAAGAAAATTACAGTCACTTAGCAAAGTTAACAATTTTGGAAAAAAATTACAAAAGGCAAACTGCCAAATGTTCAGTGCAAAAAGAGGCAAAATTTAGGTGTAACACCGAAAAACATGCGAGCTCCGATTGTTCCTTAGGAGTAACGTGAACGACGTAATTCGCACGCGGTGTACCCGACACGCACTGAGCACGCGGAGGTGTCAAAAATCACCCCGAGGTCATGCCTCCCGCAACAGAGGAGAAACCCGGGGAAGAAAAAAAAGGAATTCCACCCTTGGAAATTACTGATTAGAAGGGTAAGGGAGTAAGCAGCTCGACCCCTTGGATGGTTTTATTCTCCCCGGGGAGTCAGGGCGTCAAAATGAAACGAACGGCTCGGAATATCTCGAGATAACGTCGGGAACCGGAAACAGAACGCGTCGGTATGCCAACGTTAAAACAGATGAACAACGGGACCAGTCCAGGCCCCGGAGAGGGAGGAAGGGAGAGGGAGACAGCCTCTCCTTTCGGGGGCAAACGTGGACCGGAGGGCGGGGAGATGAGAGGCCCCCGGCGAGGGGCGGGAGGGCTAACACGAAATGCCTTTCGGAGAGAGAGAAGCTGGGAAGTTTCAAGGGGAACTAATAAAGCGTGTTATGAAACGGAGAGCAGAAGGGAGGGAGAGAGATGGGAACGAGATATACTGGAGGAGGTGCATTTCGATAGGTGACTACATTTTCACCCGAAGAGAAGGCAGTTAACGTGTTATAAGTACCCATTCCGTCCGGGGAGTGAGGGATTGAATTCGCTATCATGCCTTCCTTTCCGTCATGCTCCGACGCTTCGCTCGCGACAGATAAAAATAATCAAAGTGTACCCTCGCCTTGACATTAAAGAAAAAAACCTTACTCCGGATTGTGGTAGTGCCGGGAAAATTAAACGAGGGATAATACAGAAGCAATCAAATGACTAACGATCCATCCAGTAGAGATGTATTAAGCTAGTTCATGATTTTCATTTATCGACCTAGAATGGGATGCTTGGCTCGTCCGTGATTCCTCGGAATAAACCCAATTTAGTCGCCAAGAGCTGAAATTGTCCCTTGAAAAACAACGCGTCTCGTGCGATTCTAAATGTAATGGAGGCAATTATTTCGTAATATACATTATAGTCAGTTTTAATGGCCATTGTTGTCATTGCACAATTAAAATTTGTAATTTCTCTTATAGTAAGATTGTAACCCTTAAGTTTTAATTGTATAATCGATTACAGTAAATTGAGGAGATGCTCTGCAGGGCAGATCAATTAAAAAAAACTAGTAGCTATTTATCGTCAAATGAATACTTTGGACCGAATCTCTTAGTGTCATTTATGATTGCATTATTCTGCGACGGATACGCGTCATTTCAGTCGGCAAAGGAATATTAACGATGAGACAATACCAGCATGGCTAACTAAAAGGCAATCTGGTAATAACATCCGAGTGCGATGACAGCAAATTACGGAAGCAAAAGTGTGCCGATGGACGTACGTTCTTGAACATTATTTATTGATTGGATAAAGAAAAATACATATTCAGGACTAGAAGTCCATTCCAAAAACGCCGAATGACCAAATGCAATTACGTAATATGCCATGGAGCTATGGGTAAGGAATATTCATTTTTCAGTTTCAGGATTTGGGGTTTTAACGCATAACTATTTCCTTTTCCAACTCTCGAATGTTAACCTAATTCATTTCTTCGCCCTGAAAGTGTATTTTGAGGCTGGCTAACCCAGCTGCCCGCGGCTCACAGCCTGGATAACAGACTCCAAGGCTGGAGAGAGGAAGTAGATTATATCTGGAAATCATGCTCTCCAAGTCTACACGTGTTGATACAGATTCAGAGTACATTCGCAGTCCTTACGAAGGAGACTGGGAATCTCGTAACAGAGGTCTTCTTACATTGAATAATGTAGGTTTCACAGTTTATAAATAAATAATGACAGCTAAAAAGAAAAAAACGGTTCATAATAATAATGTTTAAAGGCAAGTAGAATGAGAGATCGTGATCTAAATGATGTTTTTATGTTTATATTTTTGGATTCATGATTCCATGCACAGCAGATACGAATTGCAACATGATTATATAAAAACGGCCAACTAGAAATATATCTCAATTATTACAATGTAATAAGAGATGTCTGGCGTTCAATTAGGCTGGACACACACTGCTACCCTTTAGAGCACCACCTTACAATTCATAAAAAACATAACAGCCAACCCTACCATAACTATTCTTCAACTTTGCACACTTTCTACCTTCCTTCATTCCGTTACAACATGTCTATTATCCTCTTCCTTTCTTGGCGGGTACATGGCTTACCAATCATTTTAACCCCTAAGAATATCCGTCTTCAGAATTCCGTCGCCTCTCAATATTACCGAGAGGGATATTGATAGACTGAATGTTGAAGGTGGATAGAGAGGAGAGAAGCTTACCTTTCTTTAAAGATACCCTCCACCGGATTTCTTTGAATATCTCGCGGCAACCCTCTCTATACTCAGCTCTTTTCTCTTGTTATTCGCGCCGTCAAATTCACTTTTTCCATCCTCCTCGACAACCACGTCTCAAACGCTTCCAATCTCCCTTTATCCTTTTGCCTCAACGATCATGTTTCGTCTGGAACAACGATCAATATAAAAGATTTCACTATCCTTTTACTTAACATCCCAGTTGTCACCTCCTTCCTGAGTCTTTATTTAATTTGCTTAAAGCTTTGCGCTATAATATTTCTAATTCTGTATTAGAAATCTTCCATTTTCTCTTGCCATCTATTTTTCTATCCATCATTCCTGTTATCCACGGCTCTTTAGTACTTTTCCCATTTGCCTTTCCTATTATTTGGTTTATGGCATTCTTAATCCCGTTTTTGAAATTACCTCCTCTCTCATACACTATCAAACATCTGGTTTTCATCTGAGATCAATTTCTCACGGACCCAAGATGATTTTGTTAACTGCTCTCTGCTATTCATGCGTCATAATGGAAGCTTTGACAGTACCTACGCTTTAATTATGCTTCCCTTTTGAATCTCCTTGAATAAGATATATTAGTTGCATATTGTACATCTAGAATAAGATGATATTAGTTGCATATTGTACATCTAGAATAAGATGATATTAGTTGCATATTGTACATCTGTACAATATGCAACTAATATCATCCGCATTTACTACCAACAAACTACGCAAATTGATGACGTTCTAATATATATATCTAGTCTCTCTTGAAGAAGGCCTCTGAGAGGGCCGAAAGCTCGAACAATTTACCGTGTGAGTGTCCTTTTAAATGTTGCTATTCTATTCTATTTGTGTTATATTGTGTCAGCCCATTATTGTGCCGCTCGTGTGAGTTTTTCCGTACAATCGTGTATATATATATGTATATATATATATATATACATATATTATATATATATATATATATATATATATATATATATATATATATATATATATATATACATATATGTTTATAACGCTATCCACTGGCATCTCTCCTAATGTCCAGTATTTTTCATACATGCGTTATTTATTAAAAAAATTTATAGAGATCATTTTAGTATTAGCTTTAAAAAATCCATTCCTCCAACAAGATTAAATATTTTTCTTCCCGCGGTCATTTAAAAAATTTCAAACATTGCATTACTTCCTTACTGTGTTTACTTACCACTCGCATTCCAATCTTATAGTTTTATGAGTATCTATCCTTCCAGAAGCATCACCAATTAGTTCCTCTAGCCCATAGAATAAACTGTCTGCTTCATTCCCACTATGATTGATTGCCAAATTTAGCCTGAATATAGACTAAGTTTGTTGTCTCTGCTTATATCTAAAATAATTTGAACCCATTAGTCACCTTATTTATTCTTATTGCATATTTTTCTGCCTTACTCATTGCTTAATACTACTGCTACCCGCCGCTATACTGTACATATTGTTCTAGTAATCCCTGTTATCATCCCATCTCACCTCGTACAACCCTGATTTCCCTGTCCTCAGAATCGCTCTAAATTTCCAAGGTCATGGATGGCAAGTGGCGCAGATAAGGAAAGTGATTCAAAATGTTTTGCTCAAGAACCATTCCTAGTGGGGGGGGGGGGAGTTTGAAGGAAGAATTAATTTTTTAAGAAAATATTACCATAGTGATTGTTCAATTTCTTGCATATGATAGGTTGCTCACTAATTCAATGGACATTCATTCAACAGAAATGCGTAATGTTATAGTCAATCTGCCATAATATTAGAATTTTATAAATCATGCAAAAATGAGTTCTGTGATAACCTAACCTTGATATCATTATAGGCCACGTAAATCAATGGAGCTAAGCGATAAGATCCTTTGGTAATGACATCTATATTAGTAAAGTGAGATGCCGCTGTTCATTTCATTAATATAATTCCCAAATATCACAGACCCTGAGTTCAATATTGGCTAGAGATTGATAGTCTTGTGCCTTTGTTCGCACGATTTAGAATATTCCACGTGAGAAATCATGCATGCAATTATGAAGATAGAAACGGGTGTATTAATTATGAGAATAAATTGGAAGAGTAAATAAATACAAAAATAAAATTCTATGTTGTGCCTCCACTGCTGTCATCACACATTGAAATGATATAAGTATCGACACACTTACAAAAGTTCAATGCATTTAATTTTTCAAATTTTCATCCATAGGCACTGGAATAAATGTTAAGGATGGTGCAAAAGTTTCTCTAGGAGAAATGTTTCCTTTTAGCTAGGAACTAAATTAGATCATTCAGTACGTATTACTTTATCTGTGATCCCAAAATATGTCTAGAGTAATAGGTACTTGTTTGGTTGAAATTAATACAAAATGAGTTATCTCATCTCAAGTATTCAAAACAGCAATATACTTCTGCCTATAGTAATGACAAGAGACGGAATGGTGGGAATGGATCGACTTGGAACAATCTCGCCTTTGAGTTTTCATCTTCCCAGAAAATATTGAAGACTCATACGGGCATAAATTAATTATTTGTAACCTAATTTTTATCCGTCAGAGATGTTATGGAAGTAATCAGAACATGTATGGCAATGACAAACACGGTGCCTTACACGTAATTCAGAGTATCGATCTACCATTTCATGACTTAAAGTTGAGGGGGAGAGCATCCTTGACGTTGCCCGGATTTCGCAAAGACCGGGTTGCTCACCTGGAGTCGGAGATACTCCAATTGCGTTAAATCTGTCAAATCACTCAAGCAATCATGGCATGTGCTCGTAATTACAGGTTATTGAGAACATTAAATACAGCCACTAATCAAATATCAAGAGGCATGATGATAGTAATTGCTTGATGAGGAAATGTTTACAGGGAGAAGCTGAAATTCACGATGGACTGCCGAAGATAAAAAGATTACGAACATTTTGCATCCAATTTTCATAAAAATGAAGAAATCCTAAAAACGAAAACCACATTTAGAATTTGCTAAACAAAATTATCCTTAAAGCCACATATTTCAGGTTTTAGTTGGCTAACTAATGATGTTTTAATAAGTGCAAAAGCTCGCTACTACCAACATTTTTTTTCCAAATCAGCATTTCTTACAGTGAAAAATGAGAACGTATTAAACATCAACAAACTTCCTTCTAGAAAAAAATAATTAAAACTTTACATTACGATATACTTTCAGAGATGTCAATTACAAAGTTTATTCCCCTAAATCCCACATGAATGCATCTAATTTATTGCGACAGACTCCAAAGCTCTTGATGTTTAACGTTTTCCACCGTTGATTGAAAAATCAATCTTCTCAGAGATATCGGTTACGTCCACGCTCTTTGGTTCTGATCTTTCTATTTTACTTTATCCCATCGCAAGGTGAAAAAAAATCAGCCGAATCTTTTTCCACCAATTTTGCGAATATCCTGTTTGGAGGAAAAAGGATTTTCAACTGTAATTCTTCTTCAAAATTAAAGAGAAAGCATTTAGCCGTTTCAATTCGAGTATGACTTAATCTACAGGTTGTAAGTTAAGAAAAACGATACAATTTTACCTATCGAATGAGCTCATCAAAGTGTACACACCTTTACGAGTTCTGTTGCGTAATATCTTGTCTCAAGTACGTAGTATGGAATCGCGCAAAAAGTAAATGCTCACATTATTTATTCCGCATACATATTGGGTACTTTTAAATAAAACCCAATGGCGAGTATAAATATGCGACAATCAAAAACAAAATTTTAGAGCCTAAGATATAGAAAATGTATGAAAACAACTATGAGTTATCCTCTTTTACCTAAAATTTTATACAGAAACAAAAAGCCCCCTAAATAAACACCTCAACCTTCAATATTTCACCCCATCTAAATAATCCCAAATTGAAATTTATCACAACACATTTTATGTAGTAAATCTACTGCAATAAAAAATCTTGGAACATTAACCGAGTTAACCTGTCCCATAACTTTGAAATATATCCGGCTCTATAGTGTCATAGTAAACTTTAATACTACAATGTAAATATATAAAATCCTTTTCCAAGCTATAACTAGAGAATTACATGCAACCGATGAAAGCGTGTAAATTAGCGAGTGGGAAAACAAATACTAAATAATTAAATTCCAATAACGACCTCAATAAATCACCCAGAATTTCTTCTCTCAATCTGAATCCTTAATGAATGAAAAAGGGTGGTTTTACTATCCGTAGGCAGATTTTAAAAATTCAAATACTATACAGGTATATTTCCCGGAACAAGACACATAATGCATTAACAAAAGTAGATGTTAACCCTACTTCTATTAATTTAATGATTCAAAAAGACGCAAATACTGCAAGTAGATCACTTACTGCAATGAAAATGCTCCACTTGATAAGTATACAGGGTTCGTCCGGAAAATAAGTGTACTGAGCTCAGGAAAAAAAATTTATTACACTTTTACATATCTTAAGCTAATATTCCTCAAAATAGGACCCTTGTGAGTCGATACACTTGTTCCAGCG
The DNA here is from genome assembly GCF_022747635.1 of Hetaerina americana. Classification (NCBI taxonomy): domain Eukaryota; kingdom Metazoa; phylum Arthropoda; class Insecta; order Odonata; family Calopterygidae; genus Hetaerina; species Hetaerina americana. The sequence goes on along the minus strand of NW_027286985.1, from coordinate 912,682 downwards.
GCGTTCCCATTCCTGGAACGCTCCCGCGAAGGCATCATCGGGAACCTCTCGAAGACTCGTCGTCGACCTCTTCTCTGCCCTCCACGAACATCTTGTACCACCGAAAGATCATGTTTCTGGACATGGCTGACTCCCCGTAAGCCTGGTTAATCATACCGACAGTTTCGGTAGACGGTTTCCCAAGCTTTACCGCAAATTTGATGGAATAACGCTGCTCCAAAAACTTCGGCATCGCGTTCCGTGACGTGGGTCGAGCGTGGAGGTTCGCGTTAACAGAGCTCCTCACTACACCACAGCTCAGAGCCGACTGCCTTTTTCAGCGTCGCTTGCCAACATACCCCCCTCCAATCGCAGCCCGTCAGCGCGCCCAGCCCAGGAGTCAGTACACTTATTTTCCGGACGAACCCTGTATATCTACAAAAATGGTGAAGACGATTTGAATCGCAATTCCTCTTTAAGATTGTTTCGAAGCGCAGTACTTGCATTTCTCTAATTGAAAATACCGATGAATTAAATAAATAGATAGTGAAGCCATATACTTAAGGTTTTTTTCCAATTTCTCACAAAGAGTACCATATTTGCCGTTTTTGAGGATTATTAATAGTTTCCAGGCCATGTATATACCATACCTTTAATTGCAGGTCATAACAACTGAAAAGATAAAACCAAACCACCAAGAAATTTTACGAACGCAATGTGCTTCTGAGGGGCATACTCTTTTTCTATTGGGCTCATACGGTGGCTTTTTAAAACCATTTCACGGAATCCCACCGTGGTCATGGCACAATGTCCTTGAGGAGGCATCTCGTCACTGTTGAAGGAACACAGCATTCATCAATATCAGGGACCCGAAATCCCTTTTAACGGTAGAAACGTATCGAACGCTTTGAATAAACATCCGAGCAGAGGCAACACTCGACGCGAGAGGACTATCCGTTGAGAGTCGGCTTGAAAGTGAACATCACCATCAACCCCACCGTCCCTTTCTCGAGTAACTTTCACGTGGTCTATCGCCAGAGTGATTCCTCATTTCAATTAAATACAAATATTCCAACTAATATGGTAGACTATGAAAACTTATCCTGATCAGTTTAAAGAGGATTAATTACCTACAGGGGTGAAGGAAAAATTAAAATTTGTTCAGGTGCAGTGAATGGGGTACTGGTGCCATAACAAAGGACTGATTCGAGACCAGGAGAAGATCTTCTGTCTCAAAAAATCTCTCATGATTGAGACAAAAAAGTAGTTCAAAATGATTGGAACGTTTGCGCCCCAGGATCATTTGCATACGTTTTATAACCGCGAAGCAAAAGTTCAAGATTGTTTTGTAATTGCTGGAATTCATTCAATCCAGGAGAGTCATAAACAACCTTAACACAAAAGATGCTGCAGTCATTACGGTATGCGAACTTTCCCCGTATTAATTGAGACAGTTAAATGGGGGAAACTTCTCATAATCCAGGCCATTCCACGCCGAAATTATGACAACGGATTCAAAGACAGTAGCTGCTAACGATCTTGGCAAGAATTGTAATTGCATATGTAATAATATCATCGCTAGAGTTAGATTAAGGCTTTGAAGTAGTTGGTAAGCAAACCTGAAACTTTGAAATAGTCCTATTTGAGTTCAAAGAATCATCTGAAACAATATCCCCCCGGAGTTGGGCTTAATTCAATTTTCATTGGATTCCTTGATTTAGATTAATTTGTGAGTTTCTGTTTACAAATGTGCTTAGTTAGATATGAATGAACGATTCAGCGAGAAGTTTTCATGAAAGTGCAAATTTTGGAGTAAATCGTTTTTTATTATTGATGGTATTCTGAGTTGTATTATCATGGTGAACAGTTTGTTTACGCATGTAAAAGCTTGTGAAATAATTTATCTAAGGATGAGACCATCAGTTAAGGATGCCTGATGCAAATGGAGGGAACGAGGGGAAGTACTAAATAGAGGGAGAGTATTAAATTCCCAACGGGTGAAGCTATGCGGAGTAATACGGAAAGGGTTGGGAAGGACTAAAAAAGATAGCAAAGATATGCAAGCATGGCTAATTTTATCCTTTATTCCTGAAAAACTCGATGAAATGACTGTAGACAATATTTTTATCAAGGAATTAAGAGTGTTTTTTGAGCCACTGTTAACTGAGTTGGCCCAAAAAATTACTATCAATAATTTGCTAAATAGAGTAAGTACTCTGTAGGGTGGTAGAAGATGCAGTACCAGGATATGAAGAATTTACAAAGGGAAGGAGAAATTGATGATTTCATCTCTTTGTACACTGCACTGTACAGAGAGATGAAAGAACCGCCAGGAAGCAAGAAGGTAAAATCCGCGTAGTCTATTTAAGATACGGCAGAAAAATAATTAATCGAAATAAAAAACAAGAGGATTTGAAAAATTATATATTTAGTACATGTTTATTTAGATATTATAGTACCCTGCAAGCCACCGCTAGGGTGTGTGGCGGGGGACATACCAGACTAATTTGGACCCAAATATGTCCCCACCGCGGTCGGAAAATGTTATTTTGATCCCTTATCGTTCGTGGAAAAAATGATATATTAAATCTATCTGTTCTACTCTTGATCTCTATAACTTTATGCACATGATATCTTCTATCTTAGTATAATGGCTGTAATAATACATTTTCAACATCTCTGCTAAAGAGACGTCCTTCCAATTTATAGTCAAATTAGACATCCTTCCATGTATGGTAAAGACGTTACGCCAACTAATTCAGATAAAGAAAAAAACCTGGCGTAGATGGGGATAGCTTAGGCCCAGGCATAAAAGATTGCGAGATTGAAAGGCCTTAATGGGAATTAAAATCAAGCAAGGCCTTGGGGATGCATAAAAACCTAGCGAAACTGGTTAACGGTTTTTCGGAAAGTAGATGGGCGGGTTTTGATGGGCTGATTCGCAACATCTAAAAGAGAGCTCTATGGCCGGAAGATTTTGTCGGATCAGTTGCAGTTCCCATCGAGAAAACCGTATGTAAAACCGAAAGCCAGCTGTATGTGCAATCATAGAAAATAAAGTTTTAATTCGCACGCAGCCAAGGTGGTACTTCAGATCATCCATAAGAGTTTGGGAGGATGAAAAATGATAACTTAAGGTAGTAGTACATTATATTATAAATCCTATTTTGAGTTCAGGAATGGAATAAGTACGCATGATGCCATAGCATAAATGAAGTCACTAAAAATAAAGCCACGTTGAGTGCAATCAGGGTGTTTATTTTGAGAAAGCGTTTGATAAACTATAATTAAGTAGAACTAATGACCAAATTATGGAAGATGGGAGTAAAATGAGGATATAGATGACTTATTTGCAACGTTTACGTGTTTCAAACCGCTAAGGTGCGTTTAGCATATGAAAAATCGGGAGCATAAGGGTTAATGGTTATTCTGTTAATTATTCATTTTTATCATTAATTTTCACCAGAATAAATCAAAACACTCGGGAATGCTCTAACAATCACATTGAACAAGATTAGAACAGCACTATTCCCCGTGCTGCTAAAAATCACCTTGAGAGAACATGAACTTTCTCAGGGATGTTAGAAAACCAATGATTTGAATATTTGGCATTAATACGCCCTTGTGGCGAGGTGCAGGGTAATATGTGGGGGTAGTTTAGTTAATAATAGGCACATTTTTACAGTAACGCGCACGTTAATTCATTGCAGAAATATCAGTTACACAAGTTGAAATTGTAAAGCACTAGTTGGCAAATATGGAAGTCAGTAAAGGGCACCAAAAATATATTTGTTCACATTCAAATTAAAGAGAGTGAACTTCTACAGATACTAAATCATTTTTGTTTTGCTTTTATCGGTTGGCGTAAACATTGTGCCCCGTTGCCTCTTCTGTCCGGAGGCGGACAAGGCATCGACTATGGCTGTCAGATTTATGGACTGATCTCATAACATCCATAGCACAGAACTATTCAAGAAAGGCATGATGGATGGTTGCGGTTTTAGGGACGAAAATCAAGAAGACCATTTTCTGAATTTTTGTAAGTTAATTCGAAAATAATGAAAACATTTAAAGGCGTGCTCATAATCTGATATTCCTTAGTTAAAGAGCACAGGTTCTCGCTTTACACTTTTAAATCTCAGTTGATTGAAACTTCAGTAAATGTTCTCAATTCCGATTACATTCAAGAGAACTCAAATAATGCATAATAGTACTAATACCTGGACTCCACACAGTTTACAATTTAACTTCATGACCATAAATTTGCATGTGATGCAAATCAATAATAGAAATAAGCGAATTGTTACTATTATGATGCAAAAATTGATATTTTAAGGGCGAAAATTGGGAGACTCTAAACAATTTATGCTTGCCGTCGGACTGATTTTTGTGCAGTCATTGTGAAATCAAAAGCAATAATTCATCTACGCCTACATAATACCCCGCCAGCTGCCACGGACGTGTGGCGGGGGGTGGGGGTGGTTTTAGGTAACTACCCGTTAAAAAGAATCATACAAAATGCAGAATAAAATCATGTTATCTCTACAAAACATTAGTTTGATCAGGCACTCAATAATATTTAATCACCCGAATTAAAGTACCTAAATGGAGCGATATTTAATAACAGGATACTTATATTCAAATCATGCTGTATACCTGTTAAAAAGATTGGTCCATTAAATAAAAAGAATGAAATTCAAGAGGAAACATGCACGAGGTATGCAGTCGAATACGAGGTGTATTAAAAAAATAAGGTGGCTTTATATTTTCATGAAAAAATATTTATTCAATCTTCGGTATTCAAGTTGTCCCCTTCAAATTAATCCCTCCCCCAGGTATAATAGATTTGTGTCAACGCTTTTTCCAATCCTCGAAGCAATTCTGATAAGCACTTTTTGGCATTGCCTTGAGCTCTTCCAGCGATGCAGGTTTCATCTCATCAACCGTCGCAAATCTTCGTCCTTCCATAGGCCTCTTCAGTTTTGGGAACAGGAAAAAGTCGCAGGGGGGCGAATCCGGTGAATATGGTGGCTGAGGCATAATTAAGATATTGTTTTTGGTCCAAAAATCATGCTCGAGCGACGGTTCTTCTGGTCAAATTTGAGCAGTTTCGGGACGAACTTTGTTGACACGTATCATACTCAAAACTTCCATGGCACGAGCCAACCGGTATGCTAACATCCTCAGCAACTTCTCCAATACTGATTCGACGATTTTTTAAACAAAATGTTCTACAATTTTTTTCACCACTTAAAAACTTTTTTTCTCGGATCAGACTCGATGTATGCCACTGTCAGCATTTCAAGTGGTTTGGAGTACTTAATTCAATTTTTTACACGAAATTGGATGCAAACTCTTTGTTCCATTTTGTTTATATGAGAATCGCCGAGCACACCAAAACAGGTCCAGCATGTTTACCTGTCAATAACAAACTAAATATGCAATATTTTTGAAAATGTATTGTTTGGAACATATGTACCAATACAACAAAACAAAAAATCTAAAATTAATGTACGTTTCGCGCAAAATTTAAAAAGTAACCTTACTTTTTGAGCACATCTCGTACACACACTACCGATCGTAATTATCTCCTACACGGAGGTGTCATATCTATTTTGATCTCTAATGGTATTGGGAAAAAACGACATGTTAAATCTACCCGTTCTGCAATAAATTTCCCTGATTTTACGTCGGTGATGTGATCTATCATAGTAAGTCGGGGCCTACGCCTTTAACATCCTCAGATAAGTAATCCCCCTTCAAATTTACGCAGTAAATTTAACCTGGATTTAACCCTACGGTCGACTAGTGGATCTCAATTCTTCCAACAGAGTCATGACGCTGCTACCTTGTTCATAAAAACTTTTCAGAAAACTCCATCTAGTTCCAAAATTAAACCTACTTCATGAGGATCCGATACACTTGCAGTATACTCTAGGTGGGGCCTAACTAGTGTGAAATAACAAACCTATAGCTCATGGCTCTTCTGCATGCTCTCAATTTCTTTTTCAAAAGCTATCACCTCTGAAGTATACTTAGATCAAAGTCTGGAATATTTTCTCAGTTCTAGGGCCATCATTTCCACTTTTTACAGAATGAACGTGGACTTCTTTGTTTTACAGTCATACTTTTGAGCTGAAAAACGCAAAACATTCCAAGTTTCGATTGTTAATTGTTTTCCACTCATGATTGATATGCTCTCACGGATGGTGCCCGCCAAAGAATCCAGGCACTACAGGTATAAATGGGACAGGCATGGTTCATCTATCTTGGACATAGAAGAATGTGACTCGAGGGGACACCCTCTTGCGATCGGAAAACATACATTCAGAGAGATTGGTGTTGATTGGTCAATACTCCTGGGGATCATAGTGAATGAGTTTCTCGATGCCTCCGACATCGAAGTATAACAGGCGTTGAGCTGACTATTACCGTATCGGAAGTTAGATTTGCATCACCGCGTAAACATCATGACGTTCGCTGACACGTGTGAAAAATAAATTCCTCCCACTCCTTGCGATCATTACATTTTTTATTGATTTTCAAAGCCATACTCTTCCGGCAGAAAAAAACGGCTAAACCCGTGCATATTCCATGAAGGCCATTTTATGTTTTTCTTTTCCATTTATGTGAATGTTTCGCCAACCCACTCCACTAAATGGTATAAATGCACTGCCCTGAGTCTTTCTCGCAGTTGAGTACTTCATTCTGACCCCGGTTTAATTATGCGCCATCATTTAAATGGAGCTGAAAAAGTTAAATACGATGAAATACAATCAAATTATGGCTCGTCAATCAGTGTCAAATGGGTAGCCTAAAGCACACTTGGTATTTCATCGTTTCTTTAGCCAGGATTTTTTCAACAAAGGATTGCAGCACACGACAAGAAAAATGGACTCACAGAAAGGAGCCTTTGCTTAGGTTTTCAGAAGTTGAGATGCAAACTCCGGAAATTTATTTTCATTCACAAAATAAACGTTTAACAATAGTTGAAAATTTCGTAAATTAAATAATCATTTCACACGACTCATAAAGAAAATTATTTTGATGAATGATCTTCACTTCTAAATTTTTTTTCAATAGGCAATTTTTAGAAAGAAAACTAATTAGCAAAGTTTTTTAATGCGCAGATATTTGATCACAGACTGCAATATATAATATAAAATCAAAGTTTACAACTTTGTGTGCACAGGCAAAAGACTCTGGTCAGACGGATATTCAGGAGAATTTAATATTTATAAGATATAACAAATGATGTATAGTATTATAGCCACCATGATGCACTTCAAGTTTTAAGGATGTTCAAATTCTGAGGTAAAAAAATGAAAGTATGCTAACCTTTCCGTAGCTACACGAAGAGGTGTAAAGCTGACCTCATTTTGATACATAATATAACCGCTTCATAAATGATTTTATGCTGACGCAGTCCACTATTTTTAGAACATTATATCATATATTTAACACGAGAGTATTAGGCAAGTCAATAGCAGCTCTCAGGTTTACGTCATTGGTCTCCCCTCACGACACGCGAGACACAGACCGAAAATTTGAAGTACATGCTCCGCAAGAAGCTTATTTTAACCGGAACACGCTATTTATCTCATATCACGCAACTTATTCATTAAATATTCACTCTCGGGAAGAAGAAAAGCATGCTGCTGGAAGTTTTGATGCCACCCTTCCTCGCGGTACCTTCAATTACTATTTTCCCAGCAACGAAGCTTGCTCCTAAATCGTCTATCACGCGATTCTCATATGGATTTCCCACCGGGCTTATACCCTCTTTCGCTCCGGCTTAAGCGCGATATTCCCGTCTTCCGAATGCACAAATGGGTTTGAAGGGAAGCGACCTTGAAGGAGAGATGTTGCATAACGAACACATAAACGGGAAAACTACATATCACCCGGTGGCAAATTGTTTTCTTCCGCTGAGTGGCTCAGTCAAAATACACACTAGTTTACGCCTCACCGCCCCCGAAAAAGAATTTTCCCCTTCATATCGAGGCAGGCAGTTTTTTCCCCGAGCTGCCAATGCCTCCGTAAAGATTATTACGCCAGGAGTATTTATATTTACTCACTCGATGGTGCTTAACGGGCAAGCGTCAAAAGACCTCCGCAATTTTTCATCTTTCTTTATGGCAACGAGAAGGAAAAATCATTGTGCAAAATCCTTCTCTTTTCCTTTCCTTGGCTCTCGATGTCCCGTTATCCACTGCGGTTTAGCGTCGAAATTTAATATCGAATTGGTTTTGATCCTTGAATTAAAAAAAAAAGTTACAACCAAGAGTACTTCAAGATGAGGAAGAGAGAAAACTTTCCCGTATGCGAAAAGCGTACTTTAGGCATTTATAAAATGGCTCACTTACTGTCCAACTAAAATTTAAGTGAAGTTCATTTTCCCAGGGAGAAAAATCAAAGATAATTACTAGCGTCGTTTGCGTCATGGGCTAATTTAAGCCAATTTTTGTTATTACCCATCACGGAATTTTGTAATTTGCAAAAGATTATCCTCCATTTCATTCGGAAAAGCTTATAAAAGCACCAATTTGTTTTCATGAAATATTTATGTCCACATCAATATGATGACTTCGAGTCTTGCCACCAACCGAGTGTTGTGCACCAGCGATATTCTCCAAAGGACAATTCGCGTGAAAACGAATAATTAATGATGAGCTGGATAATTTTTGATTTCCGTTTTGATTTCCCAATCAACAAAGAAATATATTTACCTACTAAAATAACTGGCACATAAAAACCGGCATTCTCCTTATTCTTTCAATCAAACAACCACAAAACTTAATGCCATCAAAGATGCGATTGTTTTTTGAAAGTTTAAAATACTTTAATTTTGATTATGCGCAGTTTTTTAGTCTAATAATTTTTTATGGCATTTTCGTTATTCCTGTAGGTAAAGAGATCACTTAAACATTAATCACTTAATCACTCCTCATACGTAAATAGGTAGGCTGCCGAAAAGTTCCTTCCCTAGCATTGTGTCCCATACACAAGTGGGAGTGTTTCAATGCAATCATTTTTCGCCCGACCAGTTTGTGGATGTTAGAGATATATTATGATGCCACGTGGAAATATCTCATTTCCTTTCGCGTGCGAGTTATAATCAGGGCATTGATGGGAAATAAAACAACGCTCTTCAACGTCGACGTTCAATGCCAAATATCGCAATGAAAGTGAACGGGCTTCGAAGTTAAAAATCTTAATTATGAAAATTAAGCTCGTTCATGTAGGTGAGGGATAATTGTGAATAAAACACACCCTCTCGGTTAATCAGATTACTTGCCACTGCCAAAAAAAACAAGAATGGAAACACAATAAGAATTAAAGAGTCCCCGCCGAACCTGAGTAATACCCAGGACCTTGACTCATCACGGAAAGCGGCCAGCTTTGCATGCGATGCTCCCCCATTTTGAGATATTATCAACCGTTTTCATTGCATAGTCTCATATTATTTTAACTGCTAACAATTAAAACCCACCTAAATTAATGTTAAAGTCTCCATACTTCCATAGTAAGAAAAAGTAATTTTTAGAGGACCACTGACGCACGTAAACCCTTGAATGATCAAGTATTGTTTCATTACCGGTAATATTAAACAGCGACACAAATTCGATTATGAGATTTTATAAGAGAGATAAAAAACCGATGAAATTTAAGAATAATGTAATCACCCCGATATACCAAGTAAGAAAAATCCAGAAAAATGTTAAAACAACATTCAATAATTGATGGTTCTGGCCAGAATAACATCCCTGCGAATTGAATGAAAACTGAAAAATATTGAAGGGAGAATCAATTAGGATTGAAGAGAAGTAGAGGAGCATGAAAATCCTACCCTTCCACGCATTTTATTTTCGGAAAGAGAATACAAACATGTCAAATAGTCCTGAATCGCGTCACTTGATCTGAAGGAAACATTTGGCAGCATAGGCCGGAATATGATGATGCTTCGTGGCCGGACGGAAATTGGAATGAACTGAAATGACAAGGGATTGGTACGCGCTCTACACATATAGAGATGAGACAGCAGTCATCAGATGCGATGAAAGCAGGGGAAAAGATAAAATAAAAAAAGAAAAGGGAATGGTTACAAACTGTCGCTTTGATAGTTATGGTACACATTGAGAAGGTATTTAACAAAATCAAGAACGATAAGAGCCGACGTCCGATTGCACTAAAAAGGAAAGCACGCTGCGATTTACGAATACTATGACTATACTAACAAACAAGAAAGAATCCGAGCATAGGTAAGGATAGCTAAAATGGAGAAAGTGTTAGAGAAGTACAACATCATATAAACAAAATTAAAATTTGTCATAACTGTAGTCAAAGTAATGCAGATAAACTACAAGTAAGACGGGGACAGACGCTGTAATTTAAGGGTGAGAATTGCTATTCGGGCAGGAAAATCGCTAGTTATGGAAGAAGAAGAGGAATACAGTAAGCGGAACAGAAATTCTAATAAGGGTTTTTTCAGATAAAACAATTTACGGCAGGGTATAACAGTGGCATAGATATCAAGAAGTGATAAAACCATTCAACAAAATAAACAACGTCTGTCCCAGAAGTAATAGGACTAAGTTTATTAAAAAAGATGTATTGCCGGAATCGATAAATTCACCCGAAATTCTTCAAAGAAGCACCTCAAAGCGTCCACACCCCGCTGCCAGCAGAATTTCCACGTCTCGTACACCTTCTGGAAGGCGGCGCCCGGAATATTGCCCAGCTCCCTCGTCACGGCCCGCCCGCTGTAACGCTTCCACCACCGAGCCGTGGTGGAAGTTAGATTCAAGGAATAACTGGTTTCAAGGCGGGAAAAGAGGAAGAAGTAATACCTTGGTTTCACTCACAGGGCCGAGAAACTCATGGCAGATCCGCGTGGGAGTTCCCTTTTGTTTATCCGAGAGCGAACTCGCGGCATCGGAGTCGCACACACCTTTCTCGTGTCCATGTTTTCAGACACAAGTCGATGCACATAACTTGTTATGGATGCCAAGTACATTACATAAATCATGCGAACACTTAATATGCGATCCCTGTGCAGTAAAGTCTCCACTATTGCAAGATTTTCGTCACTTATTGAGGTCGAGTGGCGTCCTGAACGTTCGGTATCTTCAACATATTCTCTACCCTCCCGAAACAACTTTCGCCACTCAAAAATACCCCATCTACTCGTAGCGCTAATACTCCTTGAGCATGTCATGAGTCTCTTTCCCGGTTTTTTCCCTGTCTCACCCAAAATTTGATGTCATAGCACTATTCTAATCACCTTTTCAATACGGGGCGTAACGAGGTGACGTTATAGAGGTTTCACAAACGAACGATCCGTACTCCGCAAAAGCTGGGGGCCAATTACTACCAACCTCCAACCTTTCCTTAGGTCCCCTCTCTCAAACCTAGTCAGAGAAACGGCTGCCCACTCGTCCGTCCATCGGGGAAAAAATAAGTCATACTACTTTTGAGACGGACATTTTATATGCTATGCGGTTATACCAATTTGAGAGCAGGACGATAGGAGCAGCAGGGAAACCAAATATCGGAGGTAATAGAAATGTCGTGTTAAAAGAATAATGAAAGCAAAGTGGATCAAGAAGATGGGCTTGGATATGGTAGTTGGACATTTCCTTCTGCATCGTATCGTGATAGAGAGAGGAAAGAATGAGGAGATACTTTGAAGAGCGAATATAGGGAGGAGCATATGGAGGGCACTCATCAGGAAAAGAAGGAAATTGACTGCGCATATCCTGAGGCACAATCATTCACTGAAGATCATAAATGAAGGAAACAAGGAGGGGAAAACAACAGAGGAAGGCCTCGGATAGACTGGGAGAAGCAGGTGATGGCAGGGATTTCGATGGTAGGAGGGAAGTGGGAATAGAGCGGCTGAGAGAAAGCGGCGGAGAGCTGGTCCACACCAATCCTCGGATTGATTACGCGAGATTATGAGGGAGTGGAACAACTCAAGATCGGTAACTAATAATCAAATATACATGCAACGTAGCCTTAAAAATATAATCTGAAAAATATATTATATGAAGTTTATTCGTACTGAGTGAAAATCGTCACTACTTAATGATTACACGAGTCGATCGCTTGTAGCGTTTCACCAAATGGGCGAGCCTTTTTCCAGCATCGTCTCTTCAGTCGCGAGCAAAGAAAGGTTTATGTTGACATTTTGTTCGATACTATTAAAACATTATGGGTATATAGGGTTCGTCCGGAAAATAAGTGTACTGATTTTTTCCCGCCGCTCCAGGCGCGCCCAGCACCGCTCTGACGGGCTGCGATTGGAGGGGGGTATGTTGGCAAGCGACGCTGAAAAAGGCAGTCGGCTCTGAGCTGTGGTGTAGTGAGGAGCTCTGTTAACGCGAACCTCCACGCTCGACCCACGTCACGGAACGCGATGCCGAAGTTTTTGGAGCAGCGTTATTCCATCAAATTTGCGGTAAAGCTTGGGAAATCGTCTACCGAAACTGTCGGTATGATTAACCAGGCTTACGGGGAGTCAGCCATGTCCAGAAACATGATCTTTCGGTGGCACAAGATGTTCGTGGAGGGCAGAGAAGAGGTCGACGACGAACCACGGCCTGGACGCCCATCAACGACACTCACCGACGAAAATGTGCGAAAAGTTCGCGATGTACTGAACTCTGATCGTCGTCTTAGTGTTCGGATGATAGCATAGCAGTGTAATTTGCCAAAAACAATAGTGCACGAGTCGCCCGCGTCCGGCCAGCGATCAAAAACATCTGGCGGCTGCATCACGACAATGCGCCGTCTCACACCGCGCTTGTCGTGTCGGACTTCTTGGCCAAGCACGGCGTGGCAACGCTGCCGCACCCGCCCTACAGCCCGGACTTGGCACCACCGGACTTCTTTCTGTTCCCGAAGAAAAAGAGGAGTTTGAAAGGAACGTGATACGGGACTTTGGACGCCGTCAAAGAGGCCGTGACGACGTGTCTTCGAGAGGTTCCCGATGATGCCTTCGCCGGAGCGTTCCAGGAATGGGAACGCCGCTGGAACAAGTGTATCGACTCACAAGGGTCCTATTTTGAGGAATATTAGCTTAAGATATGTAAAAGTGTATACATTTTTTTCCTGAGCTCAGTACACTTATTTTCCGGACGAACCCTGTACATATTATCTCCCTCTATAAATAGTGTTTGGGGTTGAATTGTAAAACTATGACTAATCCGCACAGCTAATCCGCACATTTTCCACCGTTAATCACTCTTTGAAGAAACAGAGATACGGTTTATCGTTCCCCGCATCTTTCAATTACCCCAAGTAGAGGGTTAAAGAGAATTAGATTCCGGGATTTTAAAAATTTCTTTGTTTCTTGAACCACCGGATATCGACATGATAAATTAGTTTCCACAGTTGTCTGTTCAAAATCGTTGGACTCAGTATTTTGCCATAAATACATGGGTGGTCTGAAAAGTTTCCGAACTAACAAAGATACAAGATATTTTTTCTGAAAATTTCTGAAATGTTTGAGGCCGAAAATTTTTCAGACCACCCTCGTATATGTAGGTAGTCAAAGTATCAATTATTCTTATCAAACTCTCGTCAAAATACACTTTTCACACTGACCAGTGCTCACTAAAATTAAGCAATGAGTCTCTATGTGAATGAATATAAATTCTTGTGCTCGATAGGTATTAACGACAGTCAGGCGTCAGGACTGTTTCAATGCAGTAATTGCAGTAAAAGTATATATGCTTCTTTCAAGATTATTTGAACAAGTATGATATGTAAGTACAAGCGTTTCGACTTGTGTTCGCTTATTTTTCAATATATGGAGCAAAATATTTTATATTGTCTCCTCCGCAGAAAGACTGCGGAGGAAATCCTCACAAGGCGAGGGCGATATTTTCACAACTTAGACAAAAGCTTTCTCGAATGATATTTATCAAAGGAATTCAATGAATTTTAAAGAAGCTTAAGTTCCTTTATTGAGAAGGTGAAGGCGAGTTTCACCCTAGAAGAACAATAGAATAGTCTTAAATATTTGCTCTGTAATGCATTTACGAAATTAAGAACCACTTAAAATGTCACATTTCAGATACTGCCTCAAACACGACTATCAACTCCATTCGCAGAATTTTAAATTCTCAGGGACAAATCAGACACTTATCCTATAATTGTGAAATACGTAATTTTCCCTTATTGCTCAGCCTTTGAGCTCAACTTTATTCCTGTTGGAGTGAATTTAAATCATAAGGATTTATGTTTTATTCAAGATAATCAGTCCCAGAGACTAAAAAACTACATTCACAGGTTTAAAATGTAAAGATTTTTTAATTTAGAAAAATTCAAATACTCCCAGAGCTAAATTGTTATGACCAACGCAGTAGCGTAACTACTTTGCTCGAAAACTTGGGCTGGGATTCCCTTACACACCGGCGTTTACAATATAGGTTAAACTTATTAAAAACATTTAAAGATGGGTCCTTTCCCGATGACATCAAGAACATAATACGAACCCCAACGTATTACGGGCGGAGGGATCACGAATGTAAGATTAGAGAGATTGACTGCAGGACAGACAGATTTAAATGGTCATTTTTTCCGAGAACAATAAGAGACCAGAATTCTTGTACTCGAAATCCCCCAGGAGCCGGCTCGACATAATAAGTATTAACCTACAAGGTAGCGACTGCGCATGGTTTTACGATTATATTTACATATTTTTTTTGCAGGTTCCCCTTACCTTTCCCCATCCATTTGAAAAACCCTAACCCCCTCATCCCTTACCCTTTCCTCCTGGTGCTGCACCCCCTGCCACACACCTTTTTGGTGGCTTGCAGGGTATTGATGTAGATGCAGATGTAGATGAAGGTAGCTTTCGGGTATGGCTAAGTCAGAAGAATGCTCAGGGAGCCAGCTATTTCTCAAAAGCAAAGTTTCTGCTCATAATAATGGTGGCTCTAATACGAAAGAAATCCCCCAAGCTCTGTCGTATTTATAAACAGTCAATAGTTATCAAAGGAGCAATACTGGAGAAAATGCTGAGACTGAAGAAAATATTGAAGGATGAACTTTATATAGGATCACAATAAACATCGCCTCCCATTAATTAGTAAGGTGGATGAACACAATTGAAAACATAAACTGCAACTTAATATGCATAAGTATAACTATCAATGTAAAGAACTGCCACTACGCCGCTATTTAATTCCATTAGGTTCTTCGTAAATGAGGCAATCGTTTAAAAATATCAAATTACATGAAAGATTCTCATTAATGCGAAGGTATATTTATATAAGAGTAGTCAAATGGACGTACCTTCCAGGCATGATTTCAAGGTATTTCCTTTTGATAAATACTGTAATTAGTTTACTTATTATCCGTTTCGTCTTAGGCTGGACCCGAAAACCAACACGTATCATTGCGGCCTTTCACAACATTTCAACTTAAACCTAAATCCGTTCGCCCGATAAAAAAGTCGCCTCTAACCCTTCATAACCTCCATCTGTCATAATACTCCTAATATTGCTTATTATACTAATGCATGTTACTCGCTTAGACGCTTAAGCGATATAGGAACGTCATTAAATTTCCCCTAATCCTCAATTTATTCCTCTATTCTTCTATAAAAGGTAGGAACAGCTTCATCAACTCACCCGGCTTCCCGGAGGCATGATACAGATCCGAATTATAATCCGGTTACTATTTAATGGAATTCCAAATACGAAAGGATCAGAAGAGGGAGGATGTTGTGAAAGCGGAAGGCAGAAACTTTAACGGGAGTAAAAAAGAAGAACTTTTAAGGAAACATTAATCAAAACTTGGGGATAAAAGGATACAAAACGTCAAGGGAATGCATAGAAGATCTCATAAGTGGGATAGAAAGAGCAGCAGTTTGTAGCAGCAGCAAAAGGTATGCTTACAACAAAGTCTTTTAGAAGCCATGAAGCAGAGGAGAGATGATTGAGGGCCGACGGGGGAAGAAAATGGCACAAATAATACGATTATGGGAAAAAGAATGCATTAAACTTAAAACAAAATAATGATAAACTAATTCAAAAAAATAATAGGTCAAAAAAAATGTCGCAAAAAAAATAATAAGCGAGTGCGGAAAAATTCAAGGGAAAGGGGAATATAACAGCAATATCCACGAAAGTAGTAGGTATCAGAAGAAGAACTGAGTTACATAAAGAAGCATTCAGAAGGAAGGAGATGATGACAGGGATGCAAGGCTGTAATGATGCCAAGAAAAGAATAGTTACGAGTTTGATGTAGTGTGTAGTATTACACGGCGTGGAAACTTGGCCATTTAAGCAAGAGGGTAGGGGTCGATTGAAATACTTAGAGATGAGGGTGTAAGGAAGGATGGAAAAAGTAAAATGGCGAAAAGGAAAATAAATGAAGGGGCGTGGGAACTTTGGGGAAGGAGAAACGAATTTTGGGGTAAAGAAGGCGGGGAAGATGGATTAAGAACATATTTCGATAGAAGATAGAATTCAGTGATAGGGGTACGAGCGTTGGGTAAGCGAAGAAGAGAGAAAATAAGGATATGTACATATATTAGGTGGAATAAAGGGAGGTAAGCAGAATTGAATTCGCGTTTATGTGAGATCAGGTTGTGTCTTAGATGAGCCTAAAAAATGCAGGGGAGTTAAATTTGTGTCCATCCAAAAAGTAACTCAAACGTATGACTACCAATAGGAACGCTTGTACAAAATATATGTTAAATGTATGTTGAGAAAATATTAATGATTGGGGGCTTAAAAGAGGGAGGGATTAAATGTTTGAAGGCTTGAGTTGGGGGTAGGAATTAAGTAGATTTGCAAGCTAAGGGCTTGCGTTGGCAATACTAGCGGATGGGGATATGATTCATATTTACAGGTGACAAAGGAATAGCTAGTCATGAAGCCCAGGGATTCCATTACATTACGCTAACCGCTTTGCAGGAGCTATTTCAGAAATATGTGATACAAATTAACCACCTCTAATGAAACGGTAGAAACTCAGAATTAGGAGAAGATTTGATGGTAAGTTTGGAAAGATATTTTAACATTAATATGAAAAATATTATAACAGGAAGGAGTCAAACAACGCCAATTACTGTTCGAGGATAGTATTAAGATGACTAATGAAGAGAAACATCGGCATTCTAGGGAGGACATTGGGAGAAAAATAGTGTCGTCAAAGGGAGTGTTTCCAAGAAGGGGAGTTGATGCAGGCGCACTGAGCAAAGGCAAGAGAGACAATATAGAGGGTGGCTTTGTGCTGATCCGAAACCTGGTCTTCAAGGCAAGAGAGGCTTTAGGGCTGTGAGTATGGGGGTGAGTGGAGAACGTAAATGATTATGTTACGCTCCGTTGAAGACTGACCACGAAGTAAGAAGAAGTGGGAGACCGAAGGAAGTACCCACAAGAAATCCGGTGAAGGCAGGAAAAGTGGATGGAGAAGATGATGGATGGAATGAGAGGCGGCGGGTGGAATGAATAAGGCCGTGATGAAGTGCTGCATAGTGAGTGGGTTGAAGAGACGTTTCAGATGGCATGAAGGCAGGTTGAAGGCATGTGGAAATGAAGAAGGAAATAATTAGTGGGCATTAGGGAGGTCGTTTTCGCAATTTGTAAAACCTTTTAGCCGTGGGGTATCTGCCGAATCCTATCCTTATCAGGCAGGAAGGATTTAAATACCGTGCATTTTCAGGAATGAATTGCACGGCGTTAATTACCATTAATATCATTCTTTACATAATTTTCAAAAGAAATATTTTAATGAAAGTTAAAAAAACAAATTTTCTCTACCATTAAAACTGTTCTATAAAATATGACATCACATATCAGTTCTACCAATAGCCCATTCAAAGATACCAAGAAAAATGACAAGTCAATACTATTTTTCTAATTTTACCAAGCCGTTTTGAAGGATTCGGCTAAAAGCATGATTATTTTCCACATTAACCTTAATTAAACTGTTCAAAATATCCAAATTATTTATCATTAGGTCAATTATAACTTTATTTATCGATGTAATTATTTTTAGACAAGTTGAATAAATGCAAAAAGTGTTTATTTAAACATGAAATAAATGCAAGGGAAAAAATCATATCAATGTATTTTGATAAATAGAGTCCAAAAAGTGTTGATTACAATAAATTTAAAAATTTACATTCTTATTGTACAGTTTTAATTCCACATCCCTAATATCATATTAACTTCACAAACTAACGCTCTACCTGACGCAGGCAGAACGTCAAACAAAATCATTTTAATCAGGAATGGTTTTTTTATCGGTGCCTTATCAGAAATCAAGCCGTGTATGCTTTGGCCTCCCGTTCTCATTCGATCGATGACCGCCTTTTTTCAACATGTTAAGCTGTAGTTCGCTAAGATGAAAAGTGAATTTTTCCCGTTTAATATCTGCATAAGTTGGTCAAATGAATCACACAATCATTTCCAAAGAACTTTCCCCTCAATTCGAATGTTTTTATGTAAAATTATAATTCCCGCTAAAAACTTTTTTAAGGTAATCTACCGATTAAGATGGGTTTTTGGGTGGAAACAACTACCGAATAAACATTTCATTACTCGTAACAAAAAACAAAATCCCGCATCCTAATCTCCATCAGGTCCCTCATCATCGCTCAGTACTTCCTTCCTACCTTCATCCCGTCCAATGTGCCTATCCTGTTCCTTCCCTTTCCTCGTTTGCCTAACATTCTCCCCTCTATTACAGTCTTCAACATCCCAATACCGATCAATACGCCCTTCATCCACTTTTCCTGCCTCCCTCCATATGATTTCTCCCAACAAACCCCTCTCTTCGCCCACCATACCAAGTACTTCCTCATTTGTTTTTCTTTCGGCCCATTTCACCTTCCCCATTCTTCTCGAAACCCGCATTTCAAAAGCCTCTAGTCTACGTCTATCCTCCTGCTTCAATGACCACGTTTCCGCGCCGTACATAGCTACGCTCCGTACCAAGGTTTTTACGAGTCTTTTCTTAACATCCTTACTCAAGGTCCACGTCATCAACTCCCTCCTCCTTGTGAAAGCCTCTTTGCATAGCGCAATTCTTCTCCTCACGTCCCTACTACTTTGACCATGTTGGTCCAAAACACTACCGAGATACGTAAACTATTCTACCTGCTCTAGGTTTTGCCCTCCTAATTTAATGTTTAGCTTAGACTTTTTCTTTCTATAAAATCGCTTAATCGTTTTATTAATATTGATTCTCTTCCCATACCTATCGCACTGACTTTCCAATTCACTAAGCAATGCTTGCAACTCCTTGGCTGACTGACAAACTAAAGCTCGGTCATCAGCAAACCTAACTGATTTTACGAATTCCCCGCCCACTTTCATTCCTACCTCCAGTTCTTCCCATGCCTCCTTGATCATTTCTACTGCATACAGGTTGAACATTATCGGTGATAATGGGCAACCCTGCCTTACACCTTTTCTTAACATTGCCCAACCGGACTCCCCGTTCCCCACTCGCACCTGAGCGGTCTGAGACATGTACAGGTTGCGGATTAGCCTCCTTTCCCTCCAATCTATTCCTATTTTCTTCAATATACTCTAGTTTTTCCTAATTCACTCTATCAAACGCTTTCTCGAAATCTACGAAACAGGCAAATGCCTCCTGGTTGTATTCTATATTCCTCTCGATTATTAATCTCATTACTGCAATGGCATCACGCGTACCTCTCCCCTTCCTGAACCCAAACTGATCATCCCCTTAGTGATCATTTACCCTACTCTCTATCCTTTTGTTTAAAATCCTGAGAGGAAGGGTGATCCTGATCCACTTTAGCTGCGTGGGATATCGAACTTATTGTCCTGTAGTCCTCACATGATGTAGCCTTTACCTTTTTCGGAATAGGAACTAACACTGATCTCACAAAGTCTTCCGGCAAGATTCCTTCCTTATAGATACTACGAATCAGCCCATATAGCCTCTTCCTCCCACATTTTCCTAAACATTTCAATAGTTCCGCGGGAATGTTATCCACACCCACGGCCTTATTTAGTTTCATATCCCTTAATGCCCTTTCTATCTGATCGTCGAGTATGCCTGGACTTAAGCTATCTTCCTCTACGTCATGTTCCTTTTCTATGTCTAACTTTGATGGTTTAAGTTCCTTACTATACAGTTCTTCTATATACTCCTTCCATCTCTCTTGGATCTTTCCTGCGTCTACTATTACCTTACCCGCCTTATCTCTAACTGTTAGCATAGCTCTTCCTTTCTTACTTCCCGATAACGATTTAACTTTGCTGTACAGCGCACCGATTTCACCCTTCCTCTGCAGACTTTCCATATCCTCGCACTGCGTCTTCCACCATGCTTCTTTTGCTTTATTTGTTGCCCGCCTCAATTTATTGTTCAATTCATTGTACTTCATTTTGCCTAATTCTGTATTTATATTCTTCCATTTTCGCCGCTCCTCCATGTTTGTAATCATCTCATCCGTGATCCATGCTTTCCTAGTCCTTTTAGCGTTAACGGTTCCAATAGGGTCTTTTGCGGCTTTAGACAACCCTTTCTTGATCATTTCCCCTTTTTCTTCGATAGTACCTAGCTCTTTACCATCCTCCATGATTTCCTCTACCGCCTGTTTGTATTCCTTCCTTTTCAACCAATTTAATGCTTCTACATTCCATTTTCTAACCCGCCGCCCCTGCCTTATCTTTTTTAAACGGACGCTGCATTTCATAGCAACTAAATTGTGGTCAGAGTCTTCATCCGCTCCTGGGAAGCTATGCGAGTTTATCACACTGTCCAAAACCTGTGTCTAACCAGGATGTAATCTAGCTGATATCTTCCTGAGTCACCTGGCATTTTCCATGTATACCTGCGTCTTTTGTGGTGTCTAAACCTAGTGTTGGTGATGACTAACCCCTGTCTCCTGCAGAACTCAACTGCTTTCTCCCCACGGTCATTCCTCGTGCCTAAACCGTAGTCCCCCACCTTATCACCATCTCTTCCTTCGCCTACTATCGCATTCCAATCCCCCATCACTATCAAATGTTTCCCTGCAGGAACACAAGCGATTATGTCCTCTAACTGATCGTATATCCTATCTACCTCTTACTTAGTTTGTTGCTCGGTGGCAGATATACCTGAATAATAACCAAGTTCGTCGGTTCTGCTTTTATCTCTACTAGAAATATTCTGTCCGTCACCTTTTCTATGCTAACTGCACTTCTTCCTAAATCTTTATGCAATACTATGGCAACTCCTTGTTGGCTTTTGTTCCCGCCGCAGTATATTATTCTATAACCATCACTCCAGCAATCCCCGCTATCCTTCCATCTCACCTCGCATAGACCTAAAATATCTATGTTTCCCCTTTCCATCTCTCGCTTAACATTCTCCAATTTCCCTGTCCTCATCATTGTCCTAACATTCCACGTTCCTATTCTAACTAATGTGGTCTTCTTCTATTTCCTCTTCTGTCCTGCTGCTGCCGGTTTTCCCTTGCAAGGGTTTCGTGGGATGACGACCGCGGAAGCCTTGCCTCCCCCGCTGCTGGGCACGACACACGGCCGATTGGGCCGAGCCCCGTAGTTGCCAGGACTCAAAATCTCTGTATAGTCCATCATGTTAATCTTGGGAATGATAATTGAGGTGGTTTCCCGTTGCCTTCCTCAATAGTGTTTTTAACGTGACACCATCACTTACTGGCCGCCCCACTGGGGTCAGACGCCATTGCAGCCGCCTCACTGAGGAACAGATGCTGCGTGGACTACCTTTCGTCTGGCTCCTAACCTTCGACCTATCTGGAATGGGTGACCCTACCAGGAGCAATTATTATTACTCCCGCCAGCACAGCTCTAGGGGTCATCGGAACGCTCAAGCCCTTCCACCACGTCAAGGTTGTAGTCCGGAGAGGGCCCTCTAATATATGGGTGCATATTTTAAGTGCGAATTTAAACATGCAGAGCAACTCATTAATTACACTGCGCATAATATCCGATGACATGGACGAAAACATGATTCGGCATTGATAATTAAGCGTTGCATTCGAGAGCATTGAACGCGGTTTTGAAGTCAAAAATCTTTCTTAAAGCAGAGAGAGTCTCAAAAGTATTGGGATTGAGCGAAAAACCCTGGACGCTCGCGAAATAGGTGTATTTAAAACGTCGTGGTGATAGAGGACCTCTCTCTGGGTGACGAAGGGCGTGTGACGAGAGGGAGTAGGTGGCCGAGGATGCTGTGAGAAAAGGACAACACTCTTTCCGATTAATGGAAATCCAGGATTCCGGCGGAACACTACTTTTCCTTAATGCGTCAACCGTCGTCGTGAGTGGATGTCGAATGAAGGCTTCCGTGCCCAGAAAGGCAAGAGGGCTCGGGGAGGGATGGCGGGGAGGCGGTTTCGTCCACGGAAGACATTGCGAGGAGGGTGGAAGTCCGCGTGAAATAAGGAACTGCTCTCTTCCTCCTCTTTTCTCCGCGCCAACCGAGGCAAACCCCACGAGTAATAACACTCTCTTTCACGGCCATTTCGATTTTCACGGGATGAAAGAAGCAAGAGTGGAGGCAGGGGAAAATAATAACGAAACACCCTTTTCTCTCCGTGCCCTTCCGAGGAAAATCGCGGGTCGTAAAAGACAGGGCAGGAGGGAACAACGGGAGAGAGGGAATACCCCCCCCGGGTTATATTTCCAGATGTGGAGAATGAAAGCATTAAAACTCGGCTCGTGAATATGTCCGCTCCTCCTCGTTCCCCTTTAGCCCGGTGCCCAGCGCACTCTCCCGCGCGACATCTTTGGGAACCTCTCCGTCTCGAAAGAGCCATTCCAACCTCAAGTTTTGGGCCCCTCGATACCATTTCCGAGCCCTCCGGCTTACTCTTTAAATGCAGTACGTCGGTAATTTACGCCGAATGAAGTAAGGATACGGAGTAATTTATTTTCTCGTCCGTTAAGGCTATGAATTTAGATACAATGTGGGAATACAAAACTCGGCAGTAAAAATTATCAAATTATGCGTTGGCCGAATGCAATTTACTTGGCGTTTTCTCTATACTCATCAGAATCCTGTGATCTGATTTTCATTACACAAGGAACCTACTGGTTGACGACCATGTAACTAATTTCAATGCAGCAAAAAACCAGGCGTAGTTTTCGTTTCGTCAACACTTTGAATGATAATGCATTTTTTAAATACCATTTATAATAATAATCAATGCGAGGTATTAAAGGCTATTAATTCCCAAAACATATTTTCTTGAAGTGTTCAGTTCAGGTTTTTAAATGACAAAAATCTCTTCGAATTCGAAAGAAAAGGCGAAATGTATTCGTAAATAATCACGGAAAAGAGCCTTGGAATGAAAATAAATAACTCAAGCACAAAAAATTCAAACGAAAACAACGGTGGGTTTAAAAATAGTGAAAAAACAGGTATCTAGTCTTCTGCATATGTTTCATCGAATCTTTCTTATTTATAAGAGCAAATCGTTTGTCACCATTGAGATCTAAACATGGCTCACATTACATTATTTTCTTTTTTTAAAATTCAATGGTTTACAAATTTAATTCCAATAGTTAACTTAATTTTGCATTCAGCGCCTTTGGTGACCTAAATGCATGCTCAGTAGGCAGTGAACCTGAGCGTTTATCCATCGTACATGACAGTTCCTGGGACCGTAAAGCATTCTTTATTCCTTCCATGGTACGAATACAGTAATGAGTTAAGCAACGAAATGGAGAAATCAATTTTGCTGATAGTATCAAGTTTTATAAGTATATACTTTGGCGATTAAATCAATTTCCCGGATTCGAAAAAAGCAATATTATGCTATTTTAATGGATATCATACAGGGTGAGACAGAATGGATTCCCTAGTTGTGAAAAATCACTGAAGAGCGCGCAGGTAAATTATCTGAGTGGGAAATGTGATGTTAGCTGGGAGAAACGACGTCATTTTTAGTAGTTACCATGCAGTGGTCTGGTAAGCAACGAGGCTTTGTTGTAGATACGTTTTATAAGAGCAATGATAGTGTGATGGCGATGCAGAGGCTTTTCGTAGGCGGTTTGGTTTGACTCGCCATGACAGGGTTCCTGATGCTAAAACCATTAGGAAATGGATGACTAGTGTACGGGCAACAGGATCTGCACTTACTAGAATACCAGCAGGGTGACCTCAACGTGTGCGGACACCTGAAAACATCGTGGTAGTAAGAGCGTCCATTGAGCATTCTCCATCGCGCTCTGCGCGGAAATATGCTGCTGCTCTCAGAATATCGCCCAGGACGGTTAGGCGAATTTTACACTCTGGCCTTCACTTGCACTCCTGCGAGATGATGGTTGTTCAAGAATTGAGTTCAGAAGAAACGTACAGATGCTTGTAATGCAATCTTAACCTCTGTGCAACGCGACTCTATTCCGTTACCTAGCGATGAAGCGCATTTTCACCTCTCCGACTCAGTATACAGGGTTCGTCCGGAAAATAAGTGTACTGATTTTTTCCCGCCGCTCCAGGCGCGCCCAGCACCGCTCTGACGGGCTGCGATTGGAGGGGGGTATGTTGGCAAGCGACGCTGAAAAAGGCAGTCGGCTCTGAGCTGTGGTGTAGTGAGGAGCTCTGTTAACGCGAACCTCCTCGCTTCGACCCACGTCACGGAACGCGATGCCGAAGTTTTTGGAGCAGCGTTATTCCATCAAATTTGCGGTAAAGCTTGGGAAATCGTCTACCGAAACTGTCGGTATGATTAACCAGGCTTACGGGGAGTCAGCCATGTCCAGAAACATGATCTTTCGGTGGCACAAGATGTTCGTGGAGGGCAGAGAAGAGGTCGACGACGAGTCTTCGAGAGGTTCCCGATGATGCCTTCGCGGGAGCGCTCCAGGAATGGGAACGCCGCTGGAACAAGTGTATCGACTCACAAGGGTCCTATTTTGAGGAATATTAGCTTAAGATATGTAAAAGTGTAATAAATTTTTTTTCCTGAGCTCAGTACTCTTATTTTCCGGACGAACCCTGTATAAGCAAAGTTTTCGTTACTGGGTGACTGACAACCCTCACGAACTTAACCTAAGACCTCTTCATAGCCCCAAAGTGACAGTTTGGTGCGTTGTGTCCTCCATAGGCATAATTGGGATCGAGGTTTAAGTGTTACTGTAAATTCTGTGCGCAATTAAGAGATGCTGGAGAACTTGCTACTTCCTGAAATGGATGAGTGTGTTGCTGAATATGACATAGAAGCCTCTTGGTTTCTTCAGGATGGCGTCACGGCTCGTGCCACCCGTCGTTCTCGCCGATTCCTGCAGGAACAATTTCCCGGCCGCCTGATCTCCTCATGTTCCATGGCCGCCTCGCTCCCCGGATTTGAGCTCATGTGATTTTTTTCTCTGGGAATATCTCAAAGCTGAGGTTTGCGAAGTTCAACCAAGGACCTTGGAAGCTCTTAAGAAGGCAATCATAGATCTCGTCGCTGGAATAACCAAAGAAATGCTGAAAAGAGTTTTCGAAAACTTTTTTGGAAGACTCAAATGTGCATCGCTAAACAAGGTCGTCACCTGAATGAAATAATTTTTAAAGCCTAAAGACAAATGGCATTAGATTTAGTTTTCAGAAATAAAAACCTTTTTTAATTACCTTGGTTGAGTTTTGTACATAATACCCGTGAAATCAATGAGCTCTTTCTGCTCCACGTACCTCTGGTTTAGAAGTACTATTTTGGATACATAATCATAATTTATAATGGCAGCAGCCGTCAAATGAGTTAAATGAAATGCATTTATTATAATAATCACTTCAATTCCTATGAAAATGACAACCATTTGAATTAAATTTACACTGACACGCAAAAAAATATCGTTTGTTGTTTCTTGATATAATTTCTCTTGTAGAAATCCCAGAATAAACTTGCTGATTTTTATGTATACTTACATTTTTCTCCTGCGTCATTCCCTTCCTTATGGCTGATGGTCGGTGGCACATTACTTTATTCTCACAAAATATTTGCCTCAGTAAAAATATGATAAATTAAAATTCAGTCAGTCAGTCAGTGGCAGAGAGTGCAAGATGGCGGGTGTATTTCATGAGTGTACATGAGAAGAACAGCTGTTACGAACACTTCATTTTGAACGCTTGGAACACCCACCGTACAGTCTCGACTTAGCCACCAGTGATCTTCATCTGTTCGGACCTCTCAAAATCATTTGGGGGGCCGCAGTCCGAAGAGGTCACTCGTCGGTTGCGATAGAAAACAAAAGACTTCTTCGATACCGACTCGTACTCGAAGTGTCTGAATGCACAGGGGGAATACGTAGAAAAGTGAAAAATATTTCAGAAAGTTACTTTGATCGTTATTACCACTGTGTCTATACAGTTTTGCGAGTTATTTGTTGTCTTAACCTTTTATAATGTCTGGTCAAGTCAATCCTTGGTCTAAGTCAGCCCACCTAAAGTTATCTTTATTCGGAGTTCATTGCTATTCTCTGGATGATGGTATGACATACCTTAAATGTTTTAACAATATTAGAGTTAAAAATCGTGCCAATCCTGTTAACCGTCAGTTATACTTTCCTCTGTAGGAGTACTATTCTCTGTTGGAGTACTTCATTGAGTTGTTTTTTTTCAGTTGAGGAAATAACAGAAAATAATTCTCATAGTTCTATTTCATACAGCCAAAACCTCGTAAAACCTTTGTTCTTCCAAAAATACTTCATTATTTATAATAAAATTTTTAAAAATCACTACGAGTATGATGAATTACACTCTAAGTAAAAGGTCACTTTCTCAGATTTTGGGTAAAGGAAAAGGAAGGAAAAATTGAAGCCGAATTGAGAAGGAAAAAATGAGCACGCTCTATACGTTGGGGAGAAGTGCTGTGCAATAAGATTATAAAAGGGACCAACACAGGTAGATATGAAGATGCTGCTGACGACCATTACTTTTGATGCAATGTTTAGCGTAGGGTGATATGGCGGAGGAGAACCACATAAGACTTGAGATGGCATAGGGAGAATAGAAGCTCTTAGTTCTCAAAGAAAGAATCAGTAAAGGGAACTGGTGTTTCTATAATATCTACTCCTGCGTATTTACTGGTGTTTTTAAGGATGGTTGGAATCATGTCTCTAGAGGACCTTAGGTTTGGGCATGAGGGTTATGATTTGATTCACACGTAATAAGAATCCTAAGATGATATAATTTCACCGAAGGTTATGGTAATAAAAAATTAATACTAGTAACGTAACACTTTTTACAGGCATTTTACATGAGAAGACCCAGACGTGCCCGGCCTGAACTAGAGATGGTAGTAGTTTTTTTCAAAAATATCACTGTAATAGAAAATACACAATATATTAATCATATGATTCAATTTTGAAGACACTACGTTGTTTAGTATTTGTTTGCCTGACATCAATATTGAACGCTTTCAGCGAATTTGTGAAAATGGAGAAAATTGGTCATCGTTACGTGATACAATAATTTTATTTGAAAGGCCTCAGCCCAACCAATATAATAGCTGAACTGGATTCTACTCTAGGTGAGTCTGCTCCTTTGTTTAAAGCAGTAAAATATTGGGCAGCAGAGTTTAAACGTCAAGACGAGCTTCTATTGGTCAACCAAAGAAGGTGACGACTCCAGAAACGGTGAAGAAAATCCACAAAATGATACTTGATGATCGTCGACTGAAAGTGCACGAGCTATCAAACATAGTAGGCATTTTAATAAAAAAGTGCGATGCATTGCATATTAACTGAAAATTTCGGCGTTATAAATATGAGTGCAGTATGCGTCACACTCGAGCAAAACGAGTGTTTAGAAGATGTTTCAATTGGGTGTTTAGCAAAGTTTCACAGCACCAAAGCAGAATCTTCGCGCCGTTTCATTACCATGGATGAAACATGGGTCCATTTATTTACATCCGAGGCAAAAGAACAGTCAAAACAATGGATTCAAAAGGGAGAATCACCTCCAAAGAAGGCGAAGACAGTTTCATCTGCAGGTAAAGTCATGGCGTCGGTTTTTTGGGATGCGTGTGGGAAAATTTTCATTGACTATTTTGAAAAAGGAAAAACTATGAATGGTGAGGTTTAATGCGAACTTATTGAAATGTTTTAGCAAGGAAATCAAGCAAAAGCAGCCGCAATTGGCTAAGAAGAAAGTGTTGTTTCATCAAGACAATGCACCTGCTCACAAATCCTTTATTGTAGTGTCCAAAATTCATTAAATAAAGTTTGAATCGCTACCTCAGGCACCCTATCTGTCAAATTTAGCCCTCTCGGTTAACTTTCTGTACGCAAACTTGAAAAATGGATCGGTGGTCAAAGATTTTCCAACCGTGAAGAAGTGATGTCGGCTGTTAATGGCTAAATTGGGGAGCAAGACAGTTCTTATTATAAAAAGGGTATAGAACGAATTAAACATCGCTGGAAAAAGTGCAAAGAGTTGAAAGAAGATTATGTTGAAAAAAAATTTTTTTTCCAAAATTTTTATTTTATCCATTGGGTCGGGTACTTCTGGCATTACCCTCGTAGTGAGGTAAGCCTTGGTTATAATCGGTTTTCCTGCACTTAGCTTTTCCAGCACTTTAATAATTTTAGACTGAGTGAAATTCTGATCGAACGATACAATCTTCGATCGACCTTAAGACAAGAATATTGCTCCAGCGCCGAGGTATCTGAGGGACGGACGCGTTTCCTTCGCCGCGGAGCCTGATAATGACATGCGCTCGATGGTTGGTTGGTGATTCCCCGTCGAACAAAGTCCAATATGAATTCGGCGAATATTCAATTTGTTTCCCGGACCCATGTCCCGTCAAAATTTTCCCGACTTCCATCATTTCTATATCATTCCCGACCTGCTTTGCACGCACGAGTGAAGGGAGCCCGTCGAAGCCTCCACCCTCGGTCTGCCATGCCGCCCTCTTCAAGTCTTCGTTCTTCCACGCACAGCCTTCAGGATCCTCCGGTGACCTCATATTGCCTCGAGCACTCCCCCCCAGTTCCCCATCAGCCGCTACTGGTGGCCAGGGGGGAGGGGGTGCATAGCCACTTTCCTCCCCCCTCCTACTATTCTAATGCCATTGCCTTGCCTCGCAGCCACAATTCTCTATTTCTTTGGTTCTCCAGGCCTAGGTAATTTACCTACCATTTTCTATCAACCTGCGGGGATCGGGCTAATGTAATGGCTTCCCACCCAGAAGGCCTGGGTTTTAATCCTGAAAACTGCAGATTTTTCCGTGGTATTCTTACTTGAGATACTTTTGAAGAGCAGTTATGATGACATGAGTAACATCGGAAAAATCGTCATACATAGAGATAACTAAATGCTTAATTAAAATTCGGATCAGGAACTGTATCCCTTGGCGTCTTTCGTTAAGCGGAGGCTAATACCGACGCCGGGTTTCTCTCCACCATTCATCCATTCCCATCCATGTCTAATGGCGCCAATAACCCCAGATGCCGGTCGCCTCGTCTAATAACTACTACTGCAACCGCTACTCAATAAACCTGATTGCAATACGAGACATTACTTTATCTTATTCAAGTGCATTTGGAACCAATTACGAAATAACATTTCACGTAAAATAGATAAAATCAACAAAACACATTCAATCAGAGTTTATGAAACGCCGTAAAAAGTATCGGATAGGTGAATTTGGACTCGATACTTCTATTTGCGAATGGCAATCGGCATTTCACTGAATTAGCTGCGGTGAGTCAGAGATAGCAACGGTTCTGGTCAACCCTCTCGTTAAGAATGGTGTATGGCAGGTGGAGAAATGTGATTGAAAATTGGGGAGGGTAGAAGTATTATGACTGCGGGATTCATTGGAATTCATAAACGTCCACCTCATCACTTTCTATCGCTTTTTCCCACACCACGTGCATAATCCTCTCCCTTTTGTCTGTGAGGAGACGGCCATTCCTAACTCCTCTCCCGTATCCCTGTATCTCCGGCGCATTACCCCTTTCCATCCTCCACCCTCTCCCACCAACAAGTGAAACAAATACGTACGAGCGCACACCAATATTGTTGTAGCTCGATACCAATAGTCCACTGTAGAAAACTCACGATATTGTAATAATGTGAACATTCACCAAAACTCGCTTTGTTTTTATATATTCCGTGGATGGATGGAGGTTGACTTGGCGTGAAAGTGAAAGAACTAGAAATTCATATACGAAGGTAATGTTTCACATCAAATAAAGATAGCAAAAAGGAAATTGGCAACGATTGTGGAGAAGGATTGCATTTTTCTTAATGCCCGAAAAAGGAAATAGATCAGGTATCGAGCTATTAATCGGTGGAAGCGGCTATTTTATCGTAACTGTGAAGAACGGATCAACTTTCTCTTAAACCGACAAACAGGAAATGGATATCTTATCGATCAATTGATCTGTAAAATCTAAATTTGTTGTCACACATTCAATTTTATTATCAGCCGAAGTTTATCACCTGGACTTACCGATAAAGCAGCCAAACTCATACGATTCGTCCGCTACGCACCTCGAATCCAACCACAAAAGTTTATTTTGAAAACAAGAATCTGCGCATACAATATAAATATATATATATATATATATATATATATATATATATATATATATATATATATCTGAAGAGTAAGTTTATACATATTCACATCAATACTTTCACCTTTAGTTTCACTAGATGATAACTGTATTGTGTAAAGTTAATTCAATCACTGAAGCATAACAAAATGTTTACCGTAAATCCATCTGAATGGCAAGCTATAATTACTCTATTTGAGTATGACGAGATTTTCTGGCGACATTAAAAACGTACCACAACCTAATAAACAAAATAATCTTACATTTAAGACGCTTTACATAATGATAAGATTATCTGTACTGCTCCGATGAGACGAGACCCATCAAAAAAACCAAGTAATTGCATAATTTTATCAATAAATATTAAGGATATTCTCCGACGTGCGTATTTATATATACCAGTAAAATGATCATGATTACGACTTACAACTAAACCTACACATTATTATTTGTAGGTATACCAATTTATGAGGAGTCTGATAATGCAGTCTGATTACTTAAAAAAATCGTGTCCACTATAGCTCAA
Source organism: Hetaerina americana (assembly GCF_022747635.1). Classification (NCBI taxonomy): domain Eukaryota; kingdom Metazoa; phylum Arthropoda; class Insecta; order Odonata; family Calopterygidae; genus Hetaerina; species Hetaerina americana. The sequence continues at coordinate 881,662 of NW_027286985.1, read as the reverse complement.
GCTGTTTAGCAGATTTTCAGCTAATAGAGGGGAAGGCACCGAAGCGTTTAACTATTTTCCCAAGAGGTAAGGTACAGGGTTCGTCCGGAAAATAAGTGTACTGACTCCTGGGCTGGGCCGCGCCGCTCCAGGCGCGCCCAGCACCGCTCTGACGGGCTGCGATTGGAGGGGGGTATGTTGGCAAGCGACGCTGAAAAAGCCAGTCGGCTCTGAGCTGTGGTGTAGTGAGGAGCTCTGTTAACGCGAACCTCCACGCTCGACCCACGTCACGGAACGCGATGCCGAAGTTTTTGGAGCAGCGTTATTCCATCAAATTTGCGGTAAAGCTTGGGAAATCGTCTACCGAAACTGTCGGTATGATTAACCAGGCTTACGGGGAGTCAGCAATGTCCAGAAACATGATCTTTCGGTGGTACAAGATGTTCGTGGAGGGCAGAGAAGAGGTCGACGACGAGTCTTCGAGAGGTTCCCGATGATGCCTTCGCGGGAGCGTTCCAGGAATGGGAACGCCGGTGGAACAAGTGTATCGACTCACAAGGGTCCTATTTTGAGGAATATTAGCTTAAGATATGTAAAAGTGTAATACATTTTTTTTCCTGAGCTCAGTACACTTATTTTCCGGACGAACCCTGTAGGTGGACCAGCATTCATTAAAAGAACTGGAAAACGGCTTAAACTTAACATAACTTTTCTGTCACGAACCTTGTCCAAATGACGAGATGATCGCTCGCGCCATTATGGAGCGCTGTCCTCTCGGATGAGGAGAGCGTTTTCTAGAGGGGCGACATTCGTAAGTCTAACCCGTGAAGAGAGGTTGTAAATTCAAACCATCTGACATTCTATTCCCGAATTCAAGGGAAAATGAAATTGATTAAAAATTGATTAATTAAGATAAATTCTTCTTACTGTCTCTCCGATATCTTCCCGTATCTATTTCGCCACTTCAGCATCGGAAGTTATTTTGCACTTGTGTTGTGTAAGGCGCTTTCTTAATTGAAATTTAATTTTAAAGTTCCGTGTGTCACATAGTGAGTTCCTGACTTTTCTTTTCGTTTGATCAAATTTTAATTTTTAACATTACAAACGAAGTGATACGAAAATATGAGGAGATTTTTCCGAATAGGCTCGCATAAGTCTCTCAAGGGACGTAAAAATGATAGAAAAGGCTTCAATTGGAATATCAATTGGGTTCTGAAAAGCGGGGATAAAGAAGGATTTCCATATCAGGCGTGTTGACCGTTAGATTTTTATATTTCCCAAATTTCAGTTGAATTAACGGTGGGCAAAAAGAGAAATACGAAAATATTTCTCCCAGAAATTTACTTGAGGGTTATGATTGGAATCATATAGGTAGCTAAATAAAGCAGAAGAATCGTGGAAACTCGTGAGTTCCGTACTCTGTCTCAAGATCCACAAATGATGAATGGTTTGCATCGCATAATATGAATTTGCATGCATACATTTCTGTCGTAATGCTGATCGTAAAGACGGTAAATGAAGTGAACTTATCCAACCCCGTTTGTTTGTCCACATAGTGAGGATTCAGCTTTGGACGTTCTTCAATTTCCCTTGATTTTATTCCTATCTCTTTACCATACATCAGTGACAGGTAATGCTTTCAAAAAATAAATTCCGGGAGAACTAACTGATTTTAAAGCACTCTCAGAATAATTGGACCTAAAAAAATTTAAATTAATATTAAATGGAATTTATTAATGTAATGTAGTCAATCCAAAAGAACAGTTATCCTCTATGAAAGCAAGTAAAAAAATGCTCATAATCAATGAAAGGAAAAATGAAATCATATTTAATTTTCAAGCCGGTTTGCAAACATTAACAAACAGAATAATTAAATGAGTTTTATGAAATATTTTTATCTCAAATTAGATCATAACGTACATGAAAATTGACTGACAAAACTACTGCGATATTATTTCCAGGAATCCGAGCTCATGGGTCGTAGCGGGAAATTTACAAACGTGTTCGCAGGCGCGTGCGCGAGGGAGCAGTTAGAGAAAAAAAGGGGCCTTCCCATTTTGACCCCTTGCAATCAGATTCTAAACAAAGATGTTCGGTTGTTACTCCAAGTAAGTCGTTTCACTAGGATGGCCGACGTGCGAGCGGCGCATAAACTCCCGTCCGTCGCGGAGTTTATTCGCTCGCAAGTCGCGTCTTTCAAATCCCGCCTCGCACCGTCTGGAAATCCGCTGCTACAAACCATCTGGGACTATGATTCCGGAGAGAGACACACTTATACAATGCCTAAAGATATTACTCGCCTATGAGTCTTTACTATGTCTTTTAGTTTTAATTTTTCTTCATAGTATTAAGCCGCTTCACGGCCGGACGGATCTCTTCCTCCGTCCTCTAAGTTATTTCAGTATAATTTTCTCCAATTCACGGTCTTGCTGTCACCCGCTTCCTCTTGCCCAAGTGTAATTTCCCGCTGTGGGAAATGGGCGACCCTCGCCTCCGCTTCCTTTTTGTACCGCTCTATGCTCAGAGTGTGCCGGTGGGCTGCTATTGATGTTAGTGACGCACTTTTTTTTGTAAAAAGCCGTTCCCTGTCGGCTTTCCTTTCTTGCTGGATTAAGAGTTCATATTTTATTCCTAGTTTTAAGTTTTACTTTGTCGCAAACCACACTTCCACCTCAGCCATGTTTATTTCTTCAATGCCATGCGTTTCTTATGTACAATGACCGGTAAAGGTGAGACTTCACTCACCGGGACGGTTTATACTTGCCCGCTTGGGCATTCAATGAAATTTTGTGTTATGGTACTCCGAAACTCCCCAATATCTATCATTATATCTCTCTCCCTTCAGCATCTTGTATTAAGTTTTATTGAATGCCAAATTGAGCGATTAAAAGAATGAGTATGGTCCTTTTTGTTCTTAAATGGGGCTCGAAGGGTAATGAGTTTCCATTGCTTTAGGCCTGGGTATGTAAAACAAGGATTAAAATATCCGAAACTGGGAAAAGAGTCAAGTATTTCCTCTTTGAGTTTTCGCAGTTCAGTGATGGAATTTGACCGAATTTTCTGTGGCCCATTTTTCGGTTACCTTGTGGACGGCAAAACAGGATTTTCACACACTACATCGGCTAATCTCCAGCAACGCCCCTGGTAAACATGCTCACACTCCACTAACCCAATTCCCTTCGAGATCTCTTGGGTCTGCCCATCAATGCCACTTCTAGAGATCACTATTTCACGTGGGGACGGCTACTCAAGCAACCACGAAAGCAGGCGTGCACTTGAGTCTTGTGGATGCAGTTAATATCCAACTTAAAAATCTCTTCGTCAGCATTTATGGCATAACTGGACTACGAAATAGCAATAAGTTCCATCTGCGAATCTAATACAAAAAGGCTCTAATCTAAGGTCCTTAACAAATATTGTTCCACCAAAATTTACAACACTGATGAATGTCTGTTGATAACCCCCAGCTAAGTATAGCAAGTCATTTGATTTAAGGTCATATTTATGATTTTTTAAATAATTTATATTTTTTATTGATTTGATTGCAAAAGTAGAATACGCACTCCCATTGCTACTTTTTGGATATTTCCATCACACTGCGACAATTATATCTCAATTTTTTCAATTTTCAAAATCGTGGTTTTGAAATAGTAATGTTCACATTTATATTTGCCAAAATTTTCACAAATTATTACAACTCTTTCAGCGTAATTAAAATATCACTAAATATATTGCAAAAAATCACTAAAATAAGAGCACGCGCACAGTAAACTACAAAACGGGAATCAATATAACAGTTGCTAGAAAAACACGTATTGGAAGGAGACATTAGTTATTAATGATCCAATGAAGCTCTCACACTGAGTTAGATAGCTAAACAAATGTTATTGACGGATTTCTACAGAAAAAGGCAAGTCTCTCCACGTTTCCGTTTCATTATTAAACGGCTTATTTAAGGAAAAAATGATTCCATGCAACATATTCTTCGTGCCGATCAATTTACTTGAACAAATTGAGTTTTGGAGAAAAACTAAAAGGGAAAACATTTGAGCGATGGAAAATTCGTACTGGCTCGTGAAATAAGACATCGTTCAATATATTTAAAAAAATAGTTATTGCGAGTTAAATGTTATTTCAGTATTTTATTTATGTTTTTTTAAACTCAGTTTGGATGCAAAGCCTGAATCAATTCTGAAACTGGAAATGCTGCTGGTTAAATGGACCCGATAGTGCGGATTCTGGAATGTTATTGTTTTATAAATTCGCAATCGAAAACATTCTCTTTGAACAAATTCATGCAGAAAACTTGATGCAAAAAAAACTGCAAAAGAATCAGGGATCCAAAACCTTTAAATTTGAACTGACTTCCCGTGCGAGTTGACACTTTTCTCTATCCTTTCTCGGGAGAAAGGGCTTCCAAACGTTTTCGTATTGCAATATAATTAGCATAAAGTACTAGTCTATTGTCTAAAAACTAGTTTATTGTATTTAATGTCAATTCATTCTTAAAATTGTCCAGCACCAACTAAACCAAGCCTTTCCGTGTTCGGAACATGATATCTGCTCTGCAATACCGTACTACTCCTGTTATAAAAACCATCACGCACCCTAAGACATCCACGAGGGAACATTTTTATTTGACAACCTCATAATGACATTCATATATCGTTAGAGAAAAACGTGCGTGCAGAAAATATTGGATAAACACTCGGAAAATGGAAGGATCTGGCTCTTTTAGACAGGAATTGGAGGGATTACATTCGTATTAAGTTTCCCATTATTCAACATTAAAACTCTGCATAGCTACTAAAGCAAAGGATTTTGCTAGAAAATCCCATAAAAACGTCACAGTTTTTCATCATAAACTGAAAGGTATACCGCGTGGAAATTAGCGACGTATTAGGTATGCTGAGAGACTGGAACTCTAATCCACGGCATTTTGGTCAGATATCTACATCTTGCTCTAGCCACCCCCCAGAACCTAGCCGGTTATCCTATACTATAATATCTGTCAGTCAATATTTTGACCGCGATCTTCCCGTAGAAATTCCCATTTATACCTACCTACCTGTTTATGCTGAGCTGCCTCTTTCAGCACCACTTCATCCCCTTATTTTTCTTAGTGTCTTTAATAATTCCGTCCTTTCATTCCTTATTTCCCTCCATCCTCCCCCCTTCCTCCCTTCCCTCGTCCTGCCTGCTCCCAACATCCTCTTCACTCCGGTAAGTACTCCCCAGTTCCCCGCTGCCGCGAAATGCCTTCACCCTTCGCCTAACCCCCTCCCCTCTCTCTTCTCCAAGACCCCCCCCCCCTTCGCCGCCCCACCTCAAGAAGTCCCACGGCAATCCACCTTTAGCGACCCTACGAAAGGCTCTCCCGCCCGAATCACACACAAGACGGAAGCGCCCCCGTCCCAATCCAGTTTATCCCCCGGAATCATCCAACCCACCGCCCCGCGGAGGCTGAGAGGATGTCGGCCACCTGATCTCACGAACACACACACACCCTCTCTCTCTCTCCCTCCTCTGACGTCGACTGCTCCCTTAATCCGAGGACGCCTCCCCTCTCCACTCCTCCCCCGCCTCTTCCGCACCCCTCTCCCGCCCCCTCGCTGTTTTCCACCGGGGGAACTTCTTTAAAAGGAAGGCAGACTTTCTTTTTCTAATCAACTCAGCAGTTGCGATGGTGCCCCGCCCCTCCATTCCCCTCGCTCACGATCTTCCTCCTCTCTCACCTCGCCACGGACGCTCAGCTCCCACCTTCTCTGCCGGAATTTTTATTTCCTCGCTTTCAGTTTAACTCGGATTAAATTCTTCGAAAATGCGTAAATGCATTAGAACTTTCGTGGGATTTTCAGGGATCTCTGGTGTATCAGGAGGGGAAACGAGGTTGGATACGGGTTGCATTAAGGGTATTTAATCGTCCAAGATGGTCTCTCTCTTTGAGATTGGATCGCCCCTGCCTCGCGTCGTGACTCACCCTCCAACCCACCGGCCCCTCCCCTCCCCCCTCCCTCCCCTCCCCCGTCCCTCCCCTCCCTCCCTCCCTCACTCACTCACTTTCTCAGCCGCCTTTCTCTCGTCCGACCGAGGCGGGAGACGAATGGGAACGTGGAACGCTCGCCATTGTGCATTCCAGTGTTATGTTCAGTATCACGAAGGCGTTTAATGCATCAATTATGAGATGCAAGTTGGCTAAATTGTATTTGTATCGCAAACTATATTTTCATGAGGGCTAGGCGTGTCACAAGCAAATACCGTACTTATCGGCGTATAAAACGCACTTTTTTCCTAATATTTTGAGCTAAAATTCTACTTGTGTGTCATACGAGTAGATAATTTTTTAATCTAAACAGAAAATAGAGTATTCTTTTCGAATTCAGCTTTACATTAGAGAGCGCGTTACAGGAAAAGAAATACTGCGAATTCATTTAATATCCTTATTACTCGAAATCTATGGAAATTATTGATTGGTAAAAGATGACAAAGGATACTATCGGGTTTTGTTGATTTATTTCATTTATTTTAACACAAATCTTTGTAACTATTAAAAAAGAGAATAAATTTTTAAAATAAAATACATAATACACATGTATTCATATATTTGTCATCACCGTATCTCACCGCTTGACATCTCTGCGAATTATCAATATGTTAATACTGAAATTTCCTCAATTGAAGTCAATGTATCGCTTAATTTCACGGCATAAATCGCGAATAAATTCACATGCTTTTTAGAGGAATAAAAATCTTAAGATTGTATCAGTTTTCTTTATCATTTGAAAACAACAGCCTCCGGTTTAAGTAGGAGGAGGATTCAGATTGAAAAATGACTACAACAACGTTGATATGCAGTTATCCGAAGGTTAATGGGAAACGAACGCCCATCAGAAACTGTTCCAGTAGCTTAGTAGTTCATCAACTTCCTCAAGATATACTTAATCCAAATGCTCAAATTTATAAGCAAGATTTCCCAGAGCAAGGCCAAATTTAATGGAATTTCACCTGGAGAAGTCAAAGAAAGAAATTACTTATAAAAATATGAAGAACTACCCGGCTATTATGGAGCAAATTCGAGCTAAAGCCACATAAATGACTCGCCAGAATTTCGTTGTCGTAGCCTAACGGATAATAAAGGAAAGTGAATAATGGACCATTCTTTATGGCCACACGAGATTGATGAAGCTTTGTGGAAGATATCACATAGGGTCGGTGAGCTGAATCGGTGAGAGCTTACTTTAACGTCACCTGAGTGTCAAAGAGGCTTCTGCGTTAACTTGATAAATTTGAATGAAAAATAATCATCCTTGGAAATGAAAAACTTAGGCCGCCGTCGAGATTAAACAAACGTTTTCTCGTGCAACGAACTCAAATGATAATCGTTTCACGTTGACCAGTGTTTGACCAGTATACTGCACCAATGCACCTTAACGTTTTTGATGCCATTGAATGGTACAACACTCTTCGTTGTTTTGATCACTTTTCCAGTGTTCCAGTACTCGAGACTAACCGATGAAAACAAAAGAAGAACTGAAACAAATACAGAGTAAAATAACTAAAGCGCAGGCATTGGGCGAACGTAAACTACTGACCACAGTAAAAATCTCTTCACTCGGAGTTTCAGGCGTTTGGAGAACTAGAAAAGTATGCATGTCCATTTATTTGATAAAAATATTTCAAGGGCCTCTTTATAAATTAATGAAACATTCTTATTAAAGGATATTAATTGGCACGACTTTTATTTATAGTGTTTAAAATTCCATAACATAGAGGTGTTTCATTTTCAGTTAACCAATGACCGGTGCGTGTAAGGGCTCGTACCAACCCCCACTCCAATTTAATGATGTCCTAATCTTCGATCCTAGCCGCAAAGCGAAGATACAAGCGACCCACCTGGAGTCAATCATGGCCGCCGATCCCGCTCCCTCTCCTGCTGACCGGAAAATTCGTAAATTCCTTTCCAACATTCCCCCGAATCCTCCTTTCCTCCCCTTGATTACGTCTGCGGCTGAAATTAAGGTTATCCTCACCTCGCTCCCAAACTATAAGGCGCCAGGATTTGATAACGTTTCAAATCGCGAGCTCAAGCTCGCCGCCTCTGTCCCCGCTTTTTCTCTCATCCTTTCAGATTTAATTAATCACTGCTACCTCTCCTCCCATTTTCCTTCCCCTTGGAAGTCAGGGAAAGTTATTCTCCTACCGAAACCAGGGAAAGATGCCACCATCCCGGGAAATAGTCGTCCGATTACCCTTCTTTCAAACGTCTCGAAAATGTTCGTGAGGGTCCTGCTGACCCTCCTAGAAACCCACGTCCGCGACCGCGGTATTCTCCGTCCTGAGCAGCTTGGCTTTAGTTCGCGTGTGTCCGCGTGTCATCAGATCCTTCGCCTCAGTCAACGTATTTCGCACGGCTTCAATCTTCGCCGCACGACGGACGCCGTTTTCCTGGACGTCGCCCGTGCTTTCGACCGCGTTTGGCACAAGGGCCTCATTTACAAAATGGATATCCTCGATTATACCCCTCCCCTTCTCCTCCTCGTTCGAAATTACCTCTCCGATCGTACGTTCCGCGTGTCGATGGGTGATTCCCTCTCTTCTGTAAAGAGAGCCGAGGCGGGCGTGCCGCAGGGCTCTCTTATCAGCCCTCTGTTATTCAACTTGTACGTCAACGATCTGCCTTCTACACCTCACACTTCCCTTTGCATGTACGCCGATGACACTGCCATCGCCGCCACATCTCGAACACGCTCCGTGAACATCAGACGACTTACAGCTCATCTTGACAAACTGCACCGGTGGACACGGACTTGGAAAATACGAATCAATCCTGACAAAAGCACACATATTCACTTTTCCCGCAGACGAAAACGCACACCCCACGTTCCTCTTTTCTTCTACCAACACATTATACCGAGGGCTTCTTCGCACCGATTTCTTGGTGTCATTCTAGACAACCAGCTCACTTTTCATCTGCACCTCGACTTTTGCCGTCAGAAGGCAATGGTCGCAAGGAGCCGTCTCGGCTGCCTTTCCTCCGTGATATCTCCCCTGGGTCGCGACTTTACAGTTCGATCATTCGCCCGCAGTTTATGTACGCTTGCCCCGTGTGTGCCATCCGGAAAACGCTCTGGCGTCACCTTGAAACCATCCAAAACAAGGCTGTTCGGTCGTTACTCCAAGTGAGTCGTTTCACTAGGATGGCCGACGTGCGAGCGGCGCATAAACTCCCATCAGTCGCGGAATTTATTCGCTCGCAAGTCGCGTCTTTCAAATTCCGCCTCGCACCGTCTGGAAATCCGCCCGGAGAGAAACACACTTATACACTGCCTAAAGATATTACTCGCCTATGAGTCTTTTCTATGTATTTAATGTTAAATTTTCTTCTTAGTATTAAGCCTCTTCACGGCCGGACGGATCTCTTCCTCCGTCCTATAAGTTATTTCAGTATCATTTTCTCCGCTTCACGGTCCTGCTGTCACCCGCTTCCTCAAGCCCAAGTGTAATTTCCCGCTGTGGGAAATGGGCGACCCTCGCCTCCGCTTCCTTTTTGTGCCGCCCTATGCTCAGAGTGTGCCGGTGGGCAGTTAGTGCTGTTAGTGACGTACTTTTTTTTTCTCTTTTGTAAAAAGCCGTTCCCTGTCGGCTTTCCTTTCTTGTTAGATTAAGAATTCATATTTTATTCCTAGTTGTAAGTATCACTTTCTCGCAATCCGTACTTCCACCTCAGCCATGTTTCTTTCTTCAATGCCATGCGTTTCTTATGTACAATGACCGGTAAAGGTGGGACTTCACTCACCGGGACGGTTTATACTTGCCCGCTTGGGCAGTAAATGAACTTTTGTGTGGGCTCGTATAATACACACCCTTTGAACGATCGACAAAAAATGGAAGAGAAAGTATTTTTTCGAAGCTGGTGTAGCTGACAGAGCAATTATTCCACAGGAGTATTTATGGGTCATGTATGAGCAAGAAAAATAAGATTATCCCGAAACAGAATTAGGATAATTGCCGCATGACCTATTATTTTAGTCTATGTATGATGCCATTGCGCGGTTGCAAAACAGAACTTAACGGTACCAAAATCTCATAGAACTTCTGAAGGTAATTTCACACAAATTTGTGCAACATTTTGTGTATATGATGATGAAGCATTAGCTACCAACATATCAATCGAAACAGAAAAACAATAAATAACTCACTCATAAATAGGTGAATATATCGTTAATGTAAAACTGTAATTAACTCTTCCATGACAGAATATAAATCAACTGCAAAATAATAAAGGAAGTTTGGCCGTAAGAACAATGATGCCCTGTCTAAAAGTTTACTACTTTTAAAATCTTATATCGAACATTTATAAATGCTGTTGCCCGTTTTAATTCACCGACAAAATAGAACATTTTCCGTCACAATCGTATTTACGCTGATTTTTTACATTGATTAACCACGGAAACCGATATCGTTTTCACGTTGCCTTCCCTGAAGGTCTACATTTTGAGTTTTATGCTAAGTAATTTTGTATGTTGCTTAGCTGTTTTGTATGTCCTGAAGTGAACGAGGTGATCAAAATCAACAATAATTTATTCTATTGGGTAACCGTTTTTATTATAGATAATCACTAATAGTGTTACTAAGTTCAACACTAAAAGTGAGGTAATCCTTTTATTTATAATATAATTGGATAGATTTAAGAAGAAGTTGTCGGCGAAAATTTTCTTGGACAGACGACCTGTAAATCTCAGAACGTGAGCTAGAAGATCCACTTTCTCGGGAAATCGCAAAAGAATCGCTGACCTTCACAGAGCCTTAAAAAATGCCGCAAGGCACCTCTATAAAATATCCTAAGAGGACCCAAATGCTTTCTTTTCCCTCCAAACTCAGTCGCTCTAGCCACTCAACTCCCCTTGCTTCTCCCCATTCTTTTTCCATTTCTTTTCATTCACCACTCTGACTAGAATCTGATTCATGCATCCTCAAACTACTGGAACGTTTTATACGCGTATTCCACATTGAGAGACAGCTCATTGCATAAGGACAAAACGGCAGCATTATGTATTAATATGAGTTTTTTTTTCATTCAAGTTAATTAAGTTTTGAAAGTTAAAAAACTAGCTCAATAACTAATTAAATTAGTCATTTGGTTTACATTTAAAAGTATAATTTAGAAGTTAAGGCTGTATTTATGATTTCCTTACATTGACTACAAAAGGGAATGATAATGTTAGAAAAACCGTAATCGGCATGTAGTAAATACGCGTTTAGATGTAAACTAAACGCAACATCAAACAAGGACGACGCAAAAGCCGATGGGGAAATTCTTACAATACGAAATTGGTCGCGGCTAAACAAGATGACCGAACCTCGTGAGGGTAAGTTAATGCAGACGAAAATAATCATCTACATCTACCGCCACTTAATACCCCGCAAGGGCGTGTGGCGGGGGGTTTCAGGGTATGACCCGTAAATAGAAAAAAATCGCAAGCAAAAGCCACAAATTTATACTATCCACAAACAAAATATGATATACATCCATGAAAGAGCACTATCTATCCGCAGTAACATTTAAGTTTCAACACGAATTCCATAGAAGGGTGAATTTTATAAATGTCTAAATCCATAGAAATTCCCTCTGGATAACAAATATAATTTTTCTCATTCCTCATTACCGACCAAAAATGCACGAAATTAAGATGTTTCTTTCCCTCTATCATTGGTTTGTAGTCAATATAAAAGCAACAAGTCTATTCATTTTTCACTCCCCCTTGCCAGGTTTCCAAAAGCTCATATTAATGCGCACCTTCATTATATTTCGGCGCAACAGATTACAGTTATTTGGTTAAAAACATTCCCTGTTGTGTAATCTTTGCACACAAGAAATTCATTCCTCCCGTGGGAAAAAAAGGGGAGGGAGATGGACGAGAAGGCACGACATTCCCTTTATCACGTGCGCCCATTCTCCTGCTCTCTCCCTCCCTCTCTCCCTCCCTCTCTCCCTCCCTCTCGGCCCCCGTTTATCCCCACACGTCTCTCCTAACTACCGACTCGCCCTTTCCTACCTTCCACTTCACCCCTCCCACCCCCCTCCCAATCGGGCTCTCCCGGAATGGCGCTCTCGAAAACCTCTCCCGAAACCTCCCATCGCCCCTCCCCTCCCCTTCCACCCCTGGCAAGGCCCTCCCCTCCCCTTCCTCCCCTGGCAAGGCCCTCCCCTCCATGTCCTTTCTTCGCTCGACCGTACATCTATCTATCTTCCCTCTCCCTCCTTCTTGTCACGCGAACCACCTCACCGCCGCACCCCCCCCTTTTCCTACCCTCTCATCCACGGTGTTCCTTTCACCCCGTGGACACTTTGATCTCCCTCGGGCCGTGCGGGAGGAGAGGCGGGGAGGGAGAACTCCTGGGTGCTCCGCACACCACGGCCCCCAGGGTCCCCTCTCCCCCGACCACCTTTTGTTTGCAAAGAATAACAGAACGACCCCAAAGAGAGGCTGTTTGCATTTCGATTGGTTTTAATCCCGTGGTTAATCATTCTCGGGGCCTTGGAAGGGAATAGGGAGTTGCGGATTCGCAAAGACATCAGTAGAGCGGCTGGAAGATGTAGGAGGACGCCCGATGGGATCTTGTATAATACGTTACGCTCTGAAATGCCTCGGCGTACAGGTTTTAAAGAGCTGGAAAGTCCTTTATTTCTATCGTAATCCCGAGAATTCTATCAGCATTTTCAGACGGAAATGAAGCAGAAATCAAAGTCGGTTTACAACAGTTGTTCCGAGATCATTCTGGTTTATCCATAAGAAAAACTGACCGAAGTAAATCCGCGCTAATGGATCACGAATACTGATTCTCTTGAAGAGTTTTAAAATACTCTCTCTCTCTCTCTCTCTCTCTCTCTCTCTCTATATATATATATATATATATATATATATATATATATATATATATATATATATAACCATAACCATAAACACAGTAATCAACCCGAAGGTCGGTTAGTAGGTGATGGTAGAGATCACCCAGTACTAAGCCCTATATGGCGTGTGAAACTCACACATCAGGGTAGGGGGGCCAATTCCTTTCCCTGTGCCGGTTATGGTTTCCTAGGAAAATCTGGTACCCGAAAAATCACTTTAGCTTGGGTGGAGCCGCAGTTGCCCAGAGTGCCTCACCTAGGAAAAGAACCTGGGACCCTCTGGTCAGTAGTCCAACGCTCTACCCCCTGGACTACTGCGACCAACAAATATGTATATGTGGTTTGTCCAATAAATACGCGAACTGAGTCCATTAAAAACTTTATTTTACAACATTTAGTCTGCATCGATTTGTTGCCCTTCAATGTACTCCCTATTCGTTGCTATGCACTTATGTCGTCTTCTTTTCCACTCAATTAAGCACCAATGGAAGCCCCAGGCAGTTAGGCTTTTAAATTTTAACGTCGTTTCTTGCTTTATTGTGTCCACATCTTCCCAGTGATGTGTCCCCTCATCACATATTTACATTTTGGGAATAGGAAAAAGTCGCGCGGGGGCGAGATCTATAAGAATAAGGAAGATGATCTAAGCTGGCGATTGAATGTTTTGCCAGAAACTGGCGATCAATCAATGCTGAATGTGCAGGTGCATTGTCATGGTGCAGTAGGATCCATCCATCATGTCCGGTTTAAATAGTGTGGGCACTGTTGATTTTCCTAAATTCAGTTCATCAGCTATCATTTGGATAGTTTTTCGAAGATCGGTAAGGGCAATGAACCGCACACGATCAATGTTGTCGTGAAAACAGGTGGTTGAAGGTCGTCCCGGCCTTGCATCATCAGTGGCGTCTTGTCGGCCATCTTTAAAACGCTCAATCCACTTGAAAACGGATGCTTTCTTCAGGGCATTATCGCCGTAAACAGCTGTCAACATTTCAGTAATGTCTTGATAACTTTTACCTCCCTTCACCAAAATACCTGATGCTGATTCGTTGCTCCGTGATTTCGTCAATTTCCATATTCGACAAACAGTAAAAACAAGGACAATAATAAATAACATAACTGGCACCATGCGCACAGCTCAACGATCCGCCAAGCACAGACGGGCGGGGCTACAGTCCACGTCATGGCCGTCAGATTGCACCAGTTCGCGCATTTATTGCACAGACCACGTGCATATATAATGTGAACTAATCACAAATGACTCATCGAATGTTTCATTTATTTTCACAATTGCTTTTTATAAGTTTCCATGCTTTTTTTTCAAATCCAGCCCCCTCTTTAAAATTGGCATGAGAAAAAATTGCAGAATAGAGTACAATATAGGTTCTAATCTGTTTTTTATTAACACGAGACTGATTCATCACTCGCCATGATTTGGCAAAAAGATTTAGGAAATTTATCAAATATAATTTAGAAAGCTGACATATTATAGACTTTTGTTGTTACATTTTTTTACTATATGTGCTATTATACTGGTTAAGGTTTTGCATAGTCTACATTTGATTATGAATAATAAATAAATATGGATCATAGCCAGGTACGTATAGTAAACCTCCCACTTAATAATCTCCTCATTATCACGGAATTTTAAGATCAAAACAAAATGCGTTGTGTAGTATCTATCTAGTATGTGGTATTAAGCCGTAATCTCCGAGACGAAGACTGTGCCAAATCACGGGAAATAAATATAATCTTTTTTGACTGTTCCAACCGGATTGATGCAGTTAAGTCGATTTCCCGACTTAATCCGTTTAAGTCTATATCTACGCCTAAACAGTTACCCCGCTGCAACATCCAAGGCATGTGGCGGGGGATGCTAGAACACCACACGTAAACTACAATGCAACTACATGCAAAAAACAACAAACATCCTAATGCATACACGCACAGACGAATGCAAAACTTATTTCGACTTATACATATGCAAATACGAGCAAACAATATACACCGCAAGCACATGCACCTATAAGTAAGTGTACTTGATGTCTACGTTTAATCTTGTCACCGCCTGCAATTTCATATTTTACTCAATTTGATATGACTCTCATTCCTTACTATAATGATTGCTGATTGCCGGGGTAAAGAACGAATATTTGTGTCTATCCATAGTGGAGTCCATCTTTATTATCTTATCTATGTTCTCACCACCCAAAACAGTGTAAGCTCGCAATTATTTCCTTTGTGTCTAAGTTAAACGCGCGTGTCCGAAATCTTGCTAAAAGCCTAAGACTCACTTCTTCTCTTCACGTCTCAAGCGGCCACGTCCCTGGCTAATCCCTCTATAAATGCCCGTCACGCTCATCTTCTTATCTAACGTTTTGACGGATTTCCTCATGACTTCATGTTATCATTCATGCCTTTTATCAATTATTTCTATTACCAAGGACCTATCGAGTGGGGCAAGCGATCCTTCCTCGAAAAGAAACTAAGGGAAGTAAGATGGGAATCCTTGTAAACTTCACGTACGTTCCTAATCATGGAGGCATTTCTGGCGATAAAAAGGCCGATAAAATGGTCTTTTCATCCCCAACCCGACTCGTGGATGTTCAGCTCCGAGTGCAGCGAACTTTCACGAGCCCGTGTTGGAGCTGCTACCCTTGGATGATCTTATGGTAGAATCGCGTTACGACAAGTGAGAGTTTGGAGAGTCGTGAGAGTGGGGTGAAACCTGTCGGACGCTTAATAATGTGAAACCAGCGTGAGTGAGCACCTGTGAGACCTTCTTTCGTCAGGAGCAGTCAGAGAGATTGAAACCGTATTCGCACTTTTGAGGATAGGTCCCTCCGCCCTAACCCACTCCGCGTCTCTTTACGGACGAGAAGATGCAACACGGCCGTGGTAAGTGCGTCTCGCTGCCGAGGGTGACACCGCGTGGCAGGGGGTGAAAGTGGGTGCGCCACTCTCCAGACGCCCGGAGAAGCACGAAACTGTACTACCCAGGGAACGAGAACCTCTGTCTCCGCTAGGCAAAAGTCAGCTTTTCGTTATAAATTGACTTTTAATAATATATGAGGAAAGTACACGAATCGTGCCCAAACATTTATCATACGCAGCTAATTATATGAGAATAGTAACTCAGAATCCTTTTTTTTTAATAGGAAAATAAGGGAATATTAATTTATGTAAAATGTTTAAGAGATATTGTTTAAGAAATGTTTACGGTAAAATAATCCCAACCTCAGCCATCCCCTTGAGTCTACAAATAAATGATTCTCCATGAAAATCCCGCAAAACACGGAGCTGTATCATTTGAGACTACAAAGAGGGAAAATAAGTCATCTTCAGGGGCGAGCAGATAAGAAAAAAAAGAGTAAATGCGAGTGTAAGAGCTAAAGTTAGGAGATGGGATTCTGAAGGAAAGGAAGGAGTGCCATTGGAGAGCTAGCAGGCTTAAAAACGAAAGGAGGAATTATGGCAGGGGCGCGGAGAAAATAAGAATGGCGAAGGGAGAGCCGCTCTTAAAAAAATAAGCTTCGTATTAAAGAGGCCTAAAAAAATGCAATACTTAATTCTGCGTCGTTTTTTTAATCACGCGAAATGTCGACAGAAAGTGATGCGAACGGTGGTAAGAGCGACTGAGGCGTAAATATAATTCAAACACGAACGAAAAAGGAATCCGCGCAAACCAAAGGGAAACGCCATCAGGATTAATGAGATGCGTCGTCTTCAACTGACCTCCCCTCGCTAAAACAGGGCAACTCTGGGCAACTCGGAGTGAAAAGTGTGAACAAGCTGCAATTGGAAATGATGCATGGAAATCTCTCGTGTAAAAAGGTTAGCGAAATTAATTAGTTCTAATTCACAAAGTTAATCAAGAAAAAGCCTTAAGCTATAAAAGATCTCACCAAAAGAATGCTTCTGGACAGCGCAAGACATTAATTTTGGCCATCATCATAAGAAGACATTGTTTTTCTGGACACAACTACAAGAAACCTTTTTTTTGCGTTAAATATTTATATTATTCTTTTAATTTTATATTTTATCAAAAAAAATCAGAGAAAATGAAGTAAGAGAAGACAATGAAAATAAAATTAAGAAAATGCCTACTTCAGGTGCAATGAAATAAAAAGCTAAATCCGGTGGGGAACGGTATCATAGGTTGGAAAGTCATTTCTATTACAGGTTTTAAGCTTAAATACTCCATACCGATAGAAGCAATTCTTAAAATTTCAAAATGATTTATCCACATTTTAATCATTTTTAAAAGTGCCATCGTAAAAATATGCACGGTCAATTAATGATTTATTTTTAACATTTTTTCCAATCACTGGAAATTTTATTGCACTAATTGTACATTTTCATTCTTCTACTTTTATTCCAAAGGTTTCAAAGGAATCAAGAGAGTGACATTCAGGTTTTCAGCAATAAATTTGAAATTATTCTAAGAAAAAATTAAAGTCATTCCGATTTTTTGCAACGTTCCGAGTTTGATGAAAGGCGTAATGCTGAACTCTTTCACCTAATTGTCACAACATACACATTTATGAACTTTGCCCTTAACACTTACCTCACGAAATTTGTGCCGAAAGTTTTACTAAGTGGGGACGTGACCAACGTGGAACTCTAAAGCACCAAACGAACTTGATCTCAAAATTGGCGGAGACATGCTCTAATTTAATGAATGAATTAGTACTATGCTAGGAAAATATACCCACAAACTTTGCAGGATATGAACAGAAATAATTCAAAATTACTGCTTGCCTGTTCCATGTTGACATGTTCCACTTTTCATTCGGAAACAGGTCTCACTTTGACCACTTACACAAGCGATGCAAGGCCTAATGCTGACATATTGCGCGAAAGTTAATAATGGACTCAAAGAGTGTGGAGGTACGCTACTAGAAGATTTTTCAAACAAACTTTTTCTTACTGTTTATCTTACGTACGTCAATTCTATTGGTCTGCATCGTCTTACTTTCCACGCGGCGCTTGAAAAGAAGCCTTTGAGAACATTTAAACCTATTTCTCGGCTATCTGAGGATGATGAAACTGACTTCAATCGAAAAAATAGAGAAAAAGAAAACAGTTGATAGAGAACTCAGTTCCACGAATCAACCTCCATCAATCCTTGGAGGGAACAAACACGAAACCTTTATATACCTTACAGCGCTGCTGCAAGTCTAAGGCCTATCAAGACACTGTCCGCATGCTTTGTCTTTCCGCCATCGTGCTGCGGTTAATGCCCGCGGTATTTCCCGTTCGCCGCGCAGACCTTCTCATTTCATTCTCGTCTTCCGAAGGCCCCACACGTCAACCTCTCCTCAGAGCCGTCATCTCTCGCACCCTCTCCCCGGCATCCCCTCGTTACCCCATCGTCCTTTCTCTCCTCATCCCTCGTCGCCTTTCTTCGTGGTGCCCAAATTCCGACGTTTCCTCCCTCGCACCCGTCGCCGCTCCTTCCCTCCCCGTGGCAATCTCCTAAGACTCTCGGGGGCTGGCTTCCACCCTCTGTGGCACCGCCCCCTTCTTCATAAAAAACAAGTGGCGTTGAGGAGTGGTGTGGAGGGTTTCTCTCCCTGCAGGCGAAAGAAAAGACGTTCGATCACGTGTGTCGTCTCTCCTAGGCATCGCAACCCCCAGAGGTAATTTCCTTTGCTGGTGGGTACGTACCTGAAATAATTCGGGGGTTCGTTCTCCACCCACCACCCTTCCCGCTTCCCCACCCCCCACCAAGATCCTCTCCTCCTTTGGGCAATGCAGCTTTTCCGATCGCCCTCTCGTATTAAGCGGGGACCAGTGCCCTCCTTCCTTTCACTCGGAAAGATCGGAATCAATTCATTCCGATCACTTTCCGCTTCACCCTTAGTAAAGAGTTAATTTGGGGAGTAGTCCCGATGCACCTTTGACATGATCGTCGAAAAATAACCCTCGACTTAGACTTTTGAGCCCCCGAAGTAATACCATACATGATTCAACCGGTTCCGATGTAAAATCAACTAAATTATTGACAAAAAATGAAGGAAGAGTTGAAATTGGATATAAAGAAATGAACTTTCCCCTCAGAACATACGTTTTATTTATTTTATGGAGAAAAAAAATAAATTGTTACCATCACTATCGTCCCAGCAGTGTATTTCAATCTGGTATTGATTGTAACATTTGGTAATATTCCTGTGGAAGTGGTAGCATTACGAATGCTTACGATTCCGTGATCATATAGCAGTAGAGCACGCAAAAGATTGCTTGAAGACAAAACCCGGAATTCTTCTTTATTCTTCATAAATTTCAATTTGAGAGCTGATTAAAATGGACATGTAGACACTGCGCAACAATGTAGAAGTTACATCACCTGTTCAATGACTTTTTCAATTAATTTACGGTCAACAATAAGCGCTAAAATATCATTTGAAATGTTCACTAGAAACTGATTTCCCTTAGAAAATGGTTTCCTTATTAAATGTAATTATAACAGATAGATGTCAATTATAGGCACGCCACGGATTGGCTCTAAGATATTCCGCGACTCTTGCCTACGTGAGTGATTAATAATTTAAAGTGAACCACATGCTATAAATGATAATTGCATTCCACTATTTTATACTAAACATATTCATTTCATACCCACCCTTCCTTCACTCGGAATAAAATATTTTCCCCTCCTTCTACCTCGCCCTCTCCCTTCTTTTGCGGCCATCAACCCATCACTTCTTCATACCTTTTCCCAGAATTTTCCCTGCCAATTTTGAAATCCCCCCGGCAACTCTTCCCGTATCATGTCTAACACTTCCTTGTTTCTCTTACTCGCAGACTCCATCTCATTCCTACACCATTTTATATTCACACTTTTACGGTCCATATTTTTTCAATTTATGTTGATATTCTTTACTCAAGAATCAAATTTGGGAACTATTAAAGCATGCATAAACCATCGCTAATTTTTCCTCAGGCATTTATTTGCAATCCCTTTCCCATTCCTTTCTCTCGGCAAATGTTCCTTTCTTTAACGCGAGTCTTCTCCCAATGAAATTTACGTTATTCCCATTATTTCTCAAAATACCGCCTGTACAAATACGACACCTGTTTTAATACACTCTCTCCAAATTAAGTGCTCAAATTAATGTTTGGATTTGTTGAGACACAATTTCCGTTTAATTTACAATCATCTCCTTCCTCTCAAACGAATTACGTAATGCACTCTTCAATGACTGCCACTCATTGGAAGTCTGGGTAGTTGAAAATTGATGACCCAAAAACAGAAAAGACCTAATTATCTCCATTTTGCCTTTCATTTCTATCCTCTGCGTTTAGTAAATAATAATGAGCACAAGTGATGACGATGATTGCGGTACCGCAGTCTTCTTCTATGCCAACATCTGCCTATCCCGTTTCTCCAATTGAAGCTTGACGTACTACCTATGTTTCCTGAATGCGAGATCAAAGCAATGACCTCAAAGTCTTCTCATTCTGCTACTCCTTTTGTTTTCTGGAACGAGACTAATATGGGCACAAGCGAACTTTCCAGCCAAATTCCTCCTTCATGAATGATACAGTCAAACCTGTCAACGGATCTACATTATTTCCTTTTGGCTCTAATGTTTGACCAATATAACCCAAGTGAATTTCGTGAAAAAAATTATTCGATCAAAGTTGCGCTTAAATGCCTTTGAAAAACTTTCAAAAATCTAAAGTGGCAGTATATATTCAGAATATGATTAGCAGTGATACATTTCCCAATGCTTAGAGCTTATTCCTTCGTTCTATTTTAATAAATTTTTTTATAAATCCGTTCACGGAAAAGTTAATACGCATTTCATCTTTAAAATGTTCAAAGAAATTTACCCCGATTCCCCACCCCAGTTTTCTAATTTAATAACTCTGATTAATAGACATGCTTTGAATATTACTTATAGCGATTGAAGTCCATCATACATTCAACCGAGACATTATTATAAAATTACGATAACGGAAAAGTAAGATTTGTTTAAGCATATCAAATTTTCGACAGCGGCGGGGACATGGAAATAAATAACTTTACCTGGATTCAAGCATTTATCTAGAACTGAATGATATAAAATTAAAATATTTATACATTCTGTATCACAAATTATTTTTTAGCCGATTCTCCATCCTAAACAAGCATAGGTTTTGAATGATGTAGACACTATCTATTTGCTTCGACCTGTTACCCTTAGGGAGCCAGCGTTACTGATTCTCCAACATACCTTTTTTTACCAAAACGAAGGTAAATAGTTTGAAATGATGGACATATTTTTTCCTTGACATTTCTATGCCTAAAAGGTTTAATCGCGTAACCAAAACCAATTTCAATTTATGTTGAATAATGCTACTGTCACTTCCCGGACTAAAACCTTGACGTGGTGGAAGGCCTTGTGCGTTCCGATGACCCCTAGAGCTGTGCTGGCGGGAGTAATAAAAATTGCTCCTGGTATGGTCACCCATGCTAGATAGGTCGATGGCTAGGAGCCAGACGAAATGTAGTCCACGCAGCGTATGTTCCTCAGTGGGGCGGCTGCAATGGCGTCTGACCCAATTGGGGCGGCCAGTAAGTGATGGTGTCACGTTAAAAACACTATTGAGGAAGGCAACGGGAAACCACCTCCATTATCATTCCCAAGATTAACATGATGGACTATACAGAGATTTTGAGTCCTGGCAACTACGGGGCTCGGCCCAGTCGGCCGTGTGTCGTGCCAGGCAGCGGGGGAGGCAAGGCTCCGTCATCCCACGAACCCCTTTCAAGGGAAAACCGGCAGCAGGACAGAAGACGCAGGCGAAAAAGACAAAATTAGTTAGAATAGGAACGTGGAATGTTAGGAAAATGATGAGGACAGGGAAATTGGAGAATGTTAAGCGAGAGATGGAAAGAGGAAAAATAGATATTTTAGGTCTATGTGAGGTGAGATGGAAGGATGGCGGGGATTACTGGAGTGATAATTATAGAATAATATACAGCGGCGGGGACGAGAGCCAACGAGGGGTTGCAATATAATTAAATGAAGAGGTAGGAAGAAGCTTAGTCAACATGGAATAGGTAACGGATAGAATACTACTAGTTGAGATAAAAGCAGAACCGACGAACTTGGTTGTTATTCAGGTATACATGCCACCGAGCAACCATAAGGAAGAAGAGGTAGATAGGATATACGATCAGTTAGAGGACATAATCGCGTGTGTTCTCGTAGGGAAACATTTGATAGTGATGGGGGATTGGAATGCGACGGTAGGCCAAGGAAGAGATGGTGACGAGGTCGGGGACTACGGTTTAGGCACGAGGAATGACCGCGGGGTGAGAGCAGTTGAGTCCTGCAGGACACAGGGGTTAGTCATCACCAACACTTGGTTTAAACACCACAAAATACGTAGGTATACATGGAAAATGCCAGGTGACTTAGATAGGTATCAGCTAGATTATATCCTGGTTGGACACAGGTTTAGGAACAGTGTGATAAATTCACACAGCTTCCCGGGAGCGGATGCGGACTCTGACAACAATTTAGTTGTTATGAAATGTGGCGTCCGTTTCAAAAGGATAAGGCAGGGGTGGCGAGTTAGAAAATGCAATGTAGAAGCATTAAATGGTTTGAAAGGAAGGAATACAAACAGGCGGTAGAGGAAATCATGGAGGATGGTAAAGAGCTAAGTACTATCCACGTAAAATGGGAAAGTATCAAGAAAGGGTTGTCTAAAGCCGCCAAAGACACTATTGGAACGGTTAACGCTAAAAGGACTAGGAAACCATGGATAACGGATGAGATGATTACAAAGATGGATGAGCGGAGAAAATGGAAGAATATGAATACAGAATTAGGCAACATGAAGTAAAAAGAGTAAATCAATAAATTGAGGCGGGCAACAAATAAAGCAAAAGAAGCATGGTGGAAGACGCAGTGCGAGGATATGGAAAGTATGTAGAAGAAGGGTGAAATCGGTGCGCTGTTCAGCAAAGTTAAATCTTTATCGAGAAATAAGAAAGGGAGATCTATGCTAACAGTTAGAGATAAGGCGGGTAAGGTAATAGTTGACACAGGAAAGGTCCAAGAGAGATAGAAGGAGTATATAGAAGAACTGTATAGTAAAAAACTTCGACCAACAAAGTTAGAAATGGAATAAGAATATGACGTAAAGAAAGATAGCTTAGGTCCGGACACACTTGACGATCAGATAGAAAGGGCATTAAGGGATATGAAACTAAATAAGGCCGTGGGGGTGGATAACATTCCCCCAGAAAAATGTTTTGGAACATGTGGGAGGAAGAGGCTATATGGGCTGATTCGTAGCATCTTTGAGGAAGGAATCTGGCCGGAAGACTTTGTGAGATCAGTTTTAGTTCCTATTCCGAAAAAGGTCAAGGCTACATCA
This sequence comes from Hetaerina americana, assembly GCF_022747635.1. Lineage (NCBI taxonomy): Eukaryota > Metazoa > Arthropoda > Insecta > Odonata > Calopterygidae > Hetaerina > Hetaerina americana. Next base: position 858,393 of record NW_027286985.1, on the reverse strand, counting down.
TGTGAGGACTACAGGACAATAAGTTTTATATCCCATGCAGCTAAAGTTGTTCTCAGGATCATAAACAAAAGGATAGAGAGTATGGCAAATGATTACTCAGAGGATGATCAGTTTGGGTTTAGGAAGGGGAGACGTATGCGTGATGCCATTGCAGTAATGAGATTATTAATCGAGAGGAATATAGAACGCAACGAGGAGGTATTTGCCTGTTTCGTAGATTTCGAAAAAGCATTTGATGGAGCGAATTGGGAAAAACTAATGAGTATTCTGCAGAAAATAGGAATATATTGGAGGGAAAGAAGGCTAATCCGCAACCTGTACATGTCTCAGACTGCTCAGGTGCGAGTGGTGAACGTGGAGTCCAGTTGGGCAGTGTTAGGAAGAGATGTAAGGCAGGGTTGTCCATTACCACCGTTGCTGTTCAACCTGTATGCAGAGGAAATTATTAAGGAGGCATGGGAAGAACTGGAGGTAGGAATGAAAGTGGGCGGGTAATTCGTAAAATCAGTTAGGTTTGCTGTTGACCAAGCTTTAGTTTCTCAATCAGCCAAGGGGTTGCAAGCATTGCTGAGTGAATTGGAAATTCAGCGCGACCAGTATGGAATGATAATCAATATTAATAAAACAAAGGTTATTCGATTTTCTAGAAAGAAAAAGGCTAAGCTAAACATTAAAATAGGAGGGCAAAAACTAGAGCAGGTAGAACAGATTACGTATCTCGGAAGTGTTTTGGACCAACACGGTCTAAGTAGTAGGGAACTGAGGAGAAGAATTGCGCTAGGCAAAGAGGCTTTCACAAGGAGGGAGTTGATGACAGAGACGTTGAGTTTGGGTATTAAAAGAAGTCTGGTAAAAACTTTGGTATGGAGCGTAGCTATGTACGGCGCGGAAACGTGGTCATTGAAGCAGGAGGATTGACGTGGACTGGAGGCTTCTGAAATGTGGGTGTGGAGAAGAATGGAGAAGGTGAAATGGACAGAGAATAAAACAAACGAGGAAGTACTTGGTATGGTGGGCGAAGAGAGGGGTTTGTTGGGGGAAATCCTATGGAGGCAGGAAAAATGGCTGAAGGGGGTATTGACCGGCAGCGGGATGTTGAAGACTGTGATTGAGGGGACAATGTTAGGCAAACGAGGAAAGAGAAGGAACAGGATAGGGATGTTGGACGGGATGAAGGGAGGAAGAAAGTACTCAGAGCTGAAGAGGGACCTGATGTAGAGTAGAATGTTGTTTTTTGCTAGGGGTCACAAATTATTTAATTAGTAATTTCCACCCAAAAACATACTTCAACCGGTAGATTACCTCATAATAATAATAAAATGCCACTGTATTTATGAGAGTAAGATTTTGGACTGAAAGGCGAATTTAGTGCACTCCAAATGATTACACGCCTTGAGTAGGGGAAAGCAACACCACCTTCAGAGTGTGGGGACCAAGTTCTCTTCCCGCCGTCCACCGCAATATTATGGTGACTAAAAAATTGCACCATAGCAATTTTTATATGGGTTTTCCCAGCTCAACCCTCTCCCCCCTTTCCCTACTCCGAGGGCGTGTATCTTCCAAGGTTTTATAAATCTCAGTAGGATAAAATGAACACTCTATCCAGCTATAAACCCATCTTACTGGCTTCACCGCAAAATGGCACTGCAAACGTTCGAATTAGCTGTAAACCACGCACAAGGGTATGGAAAGGGGTAAAACCGTTATTTTTAATTGAATTAGTAGTTGACCAAAATAAATTAGTAACCCTTTCTTTCCACATTAACTGAAACTGTAATATATAAACTAATAAATAATCGAAACTGTATATATAAACCTAACTCATAATCACGGTAAGAGAATTCTAATCTGCTCGGTAGCATGAAGAACAGCGTAAATTGTGTTAAATGTCAAGAATAAACTTATGGGAAGATTTAAAACGAAACACCTTCTGCCTAGATGATCATTATTTAAGTGCTAAACCTTTATTACACCAATGCCCTCAACTTACCATACATAGCCATCCGTGACTCCTTCCATTAAACGCTAATTGCTTGTACGCCACGGCGACTAACGCTTTAAGTGTTAACTTTGATTCATTCTTTTAACTGTTTACCATCGCCATTTTCCATGAAATATCTGATTGGTTGATTTCGCAAAGTAAGTGGGAAAGAAAAAAAAGGTCGGTTGCAATTATTCAATATCTATGGATACAATAGTATACTCTCCAGAAATTCAAGGAACACAAGTCAGCGGTTTCAAAAATAAACACGGAAATAAATATAAAGAAAGTAAAGAGAGTTAATCGTTTTCAAATGGTTTAACATGATGGGTTTAATAAAGGGGAAAACATCCACAGTAAAAGTGAAAGTACAAAATGAAAAGAATAGCGGGGGAATATATATTTCGCAGTTTTTAGCACAATGGCGACAGTAGGAAAAGTTCTGATTACTCGTGTACTTTGACTCGCATTTGAAGAAACTCTTACCTGAAGATCAAATCTCAAGCTCAAATCAATTGATAGAACGCTTGGTTTATTTGTTTAATGCACTCCAGGTGGGACCGTGATAAGGTATATTAAACTAAGAAAACAAAATAATTACTCGTAATCACATCCAAAACAAGAGAGATACAAATAGTATAAATATGTATGTATGTGTATCTATACGTGTGTGTGGGTCGCGGTAGTCCAGGGGGTTGAGCGTTGGACTGCTGATCGGAGGGTCCCGGGTTCGATTCCCGGGCAAGGCACTCTGGGCACCTTCAGCTCCACCCAAGCTATGTGATATAACCGGGTACTAGATCTTCCTGGGAAACCATAATCGGCGCAGGGAAAGGAACCGGTCCCCCTACCCTGATGTGTGAATTTCACACGCCGTATAGGGCTTATTACTGGGTGAACTCTACCATCACCTACCAAACCGACCTTCGCGTTGATTACTGTATTTATATATATATATATATATTGTATATACATGTATATATATGTATATATATACATATATATATTGTATGTACATGTGTATATATATATATATATATATATATATATATATATATATATATATATATATATATGCGTTTATTTATTTACAGAAGAATGTTGCAAAATTCTTTACGATGGAGAAATATTGACCCCCTATGCTGTAAAAATGAAAAAATGTGCATAAAAAATTTTTAGAATAGTTTGTAGGAACCAAAAAATTAAAATTTGGGCTGAGAAAAAAATATACGCCATGATAACATACCACTAACAAGGCCTTATCTCTATTTTCGTCTCTTAGCGCAAGTGAGGAAATGAATAACGAACAATCTGCAATAGTTGATAGAATGCAGTTGTTGCAAGGGCTCTATCATCGAGAAACAGGAATGAAAAATGGACGCCTCGACTCAAAGGCTGAAACATGAGTGAAACACATGAGTCTCAGAGGGGACACGAAATTCAATGAGGGAGGTTTTTTTTCCAAGTAGGCAAACCTCATGGAGTTGTGGAAGCGTCAGTTTATTTTTTTGCATGAGTTAATTTTTTTTAAGGGAAAAGCATATTACTAATGCGTGTAAAATAACGCGAACAATTAAGTTTAACGCGAACAACACGTTCTGGACCTACTACGCGGGCTCGAAAGTTTAAAACCATTTGAGAATATCCAGTGCGCGTGGAAAGCATGTCTTCCTTCTATTGCCGCCAATTATGAATAAATTGTTTTTAGTAAAAGTCAAACTTAGGAGGTAAAAAAATAAAGCGATGGAAAACAAAATCTTGGCACCGGAAATGAACATTACAAGTATTTGCGAACACAGAAATATCAAATGTAAAAATAGTCAATGGCTGCAATCAAATAACATCCCATAAGGACTTACATGGTAAAAATCTTATTTTTTAGCACATTGAAAACCATGAGATACGTGGGTGACCGTATGAGAATCATCCCATCAACTCTTAAATTTTATTTTTGAAACTCATTAGGGCAGTAGCATGTCTTAATGCTGAATAAAATTTCTTGAGAGGCAAAATGAACCCCGTTGACCCGCAGCAGGCGACCCTGCAATGCTAAATTTCTTGACGACACAAAAGGGGACCCAATTTCCCGGTTTTCAGAAGGGGTTTGACCCCAATTCCTACCGTTTTCTGCTACCGCTGCCACTCCAACCCTGTGACCTTTGCGAAGGGTAGGAAAAATTAAAATAAAAATCCCCACCGCGGGAACGCGCCGAATTGCCTTCCAATTCGCTAATTCGAACGCGAATAATAATCCCGGCGAGGAGCGAGGCGATGGGAACGCTGATGCCCGCACCACCGGGTGCCTGCGTTGCCATCGCAACGACGAATCTCGATCCTCTCACCCCCCCCTCCCCTCCCCGCAGGTGTGGGAAGACACCCACACCTCCCTCGCCCCGACATCCCCCCCCCCAACACATCCACGGGGTCCCTTTGGAATATCCTCCGAACGTAATACCGTTCTGTTCCCGCAGGGACCTCGCGCGAGGGCGCATGGAGTACGGGGACTCCCGAAGGATTTAAAATCCCCTTTAACAACTCACCTCAAACAATTCCAGTCTTCGCAAGAAGTTTCTCCCCGCCCACAATGCCTCCCCTCTCTCTCTCTCTCTCCCCTTTATCTTTCCTGTCTTAATCATTCGATTTCGGTCCACCAACTATCATTTTGTCTCCCTCTCTATCACTTTCACTCTGTAGTTGCTCATCGGAGTGAATATTTGAATCATTTTTCATTTAATGTAAAAATGAGAATACAAGAAGTTGCATTAAGTAGATTCGTAAGAATAAGCTAAATGTGAAATACCGTACATTCGCCATCCGTGCGGCAATATAGTCATGCAAATAAACAGTCTGGCATTAATCAACATCGAGATCATTTTATATCCTACAACTCTTCCCTCAATATTTGACTAATTTCAGTGTACATCTATAAATGCATATACCCGTGTCGTTCTCCAAAAGGATCTACTCCTTTGCGGCTAACAAGTGCTTCCTCTTTTTATCCTCCCTTCATTTAATCATTCATGTACTTCCTCACTTAACGATGCGTACCCATGGATATCCGAGAACAATGTTGAAAATATCCAATGGTAACCATCAAATCCAAACGTGCCCAGGACTTTCTTCTCCAAAGAGGTAACTTTGCCGTTGAATTTAATTCTCCCTAATCCAATTCGAGCACCAAATTTCTCTCTCAAATACCTCTCTCCATTGAGAAAACATTCCTATCCAATATGATGCCACAGCAGAATAACGAAATCGAGCCGACGGATGGAGTAAGACCCACTGAGGGAGGACGGAAAGAGACGTTTTCAGAAATGACAACAAAAATTGAGAGGCATTGGGCAATTGGGCAAATGATGGAGTGAATTTGGCTCAGCGGAGATCCGAAGGGAAAGGATCCAGAAAAAGAGGGTGATGAGTCAGTGACGATATTTAAGTTTTGGAAGAAATCAATTAAAAAAATTGAGAAAATGAAATGAAAAAAAAGACTAGAGGAAGACAATTTAAGAGAGCTGCAAAAAATCTACCCAAAAATTGTATACCAGTGATTATGGCTCTGCATTTAATTCTGGCGCAGTGAGGGAAGAGAATGATGGTAATCCTGTTTTTGTGCGTAAACATATTGACACCATATACTCACATGGTAATTCGATGTGGTGATTCCTTATAATTTTCCGGCCTCGACTCATGTTAATTTCTCGGTGAGATTAAATTCAACCAATTTGATTAATTTTGATTCAACTTCCTGACTGATACCTAATACATATGTTTTTCGTAGTCAAATTTAAAACTCAATTATACTGTCAGATCGTCCGTTGTCCCTGGACTGAGTTCATTTTGATGCCACATTTAAAAAGTTAATGATACACTCCCCCATTGATGGCTCTGACTACGTTTGAATTAAAATGACCATAAAACCACGAATATGACACAAAAAACACTGGTGTAAAGATTGTGACTTTTTAAGTTCTCTTAATTCTATCTCATGGTTTTATAAATCTCGTTAAATCCAATCGATAGTTAAAGCTGACGTTAACTTAACGACTATATTATATACACACACACATATGTATGGAGCTAAATTCTGTTGAAATTATTAAGGAATAACGTGAGTGTTCTTTAAGTGTGTTCTTATATTGTTTGTTGCTGTCCAAGTTTTTTATTCAACACTTCCGTGTCACTCCGACGAAATCATCTATATACATATATAGTATATATATATATATATATATATACATATATATATATATATATATATATATATATATATATATATATATATATATATATATTTATATATATATATAATACTCATTAAATATATAATGAGTATTAAAATCATCTGTCCTATATACATGTGTGTGTATATATATATATATATATATATATATATATATATATATATATGTAACTTATGTGAAAGGCTCACGTTTGAGAATAATGATGTATATGAAGTTAGCACTAGTAGACATAGACAAAAACACATAAACACAAGAAAATACCTAGTTTTCGAATTTTTGGTGGTCAAAGCCACCTTTCTCAAGGAAGAGAAGGAAGAAACTCAAAGAAGGAGTTCCTTCCTTTTTTCTTTGAGCTAATTTAATTGCCAGTAAAATTATATTTTTAGCATTTATTGAAAGTTGAATGTTTTGCCTGTTCTCTTCATAGTATGGTAGGTTTCCTCAAAGTGAAGCCTATGACTGAACGATTTGCAAATTTTGAAGATTCTTTACTAGAATGCAACCTCTACCAGCCGAGTTCTAGAGGTAAATTCGTGGTTTGCACTTTTCTGACACGAATAACTAAAATATAAATGGAATAGTACTTTATTATTGGCCATTAAAAACAAAATAAAACTTCTGTTAATAATTTAATAAGTTAAAGTTAAATATCACTCCGCTGTTGCTGCGCATACTCTCTCGCCATGTCAAGATGGAGGTTTCTCCGTCTATTATTGCATATTTGATATATTTGTTAAAATAGGCTCAAGGCTTACAACATTGAATATTCATTGCTCGATCAATATTATTGATTGAATTCGATTAAATTGAAAAACCAACTTCTAATTCGTAATTAAAATAGCCATTCAAAGTAATGTCATCGGTAACATGCAGCGCAAAACATCACGCGAGAAGTTGTACTTTTTCTTAAGGTTTTCCGTGCACCTTTAATTTTTACGCGAGACACTTGGCTCGGGTTGAAAAATGCTGCCGAGCACCAATATAAAAGCAAAAATCTCTTCTCGAAAGCCCTTTAGAAATCTTCTCGCAGTGTCTAAAAAGCAATGCACCCACAGGCTCGTAATTTTCCCGACCGTCGTTTTCCACATAGTCCTCAGCATTTCCCGCCCCCTTGTGGGTAAACCCTTGCAACCTCAGTTCCCCTTCCATCCGCGGCGACCCCCTGGCGAGCACACCCTAGCTCATTGCTCTCCCACCTGCCGTCTGGTGAAATGACCCAACTTGCCCCTCACGGTGCCCTTTTGCCTCCTCTACAATGCTATGGAGTTATTCCCTTCCCGTTATTTACCCTCCGCTATATCTCTCCCTCCCCCGCACCAACACATTTCGTCTCCCGCTTTCGCCTTGTCATTGCCTTCCCCTCCAAACCATGCCCCCACTCTCTTTCAGTCCCAACACACGACTCTCTTTTCTTTCCCTTCACGCTTCTTACATGTGTGGGGTATCGCTCTCAATCAATTATTACTGTGAAATAACCGAGATATTTGGATTAAATTTACGAGGGTCATCCGGAAAGTAGTACCCGTTCGTGCCGCATGAAGTGCTGACGACGCGAGTAGCCGCTGGACGAGGTCAGATAGCTTCAGTGGCTTGTCTGCCTTCGTCGAGCCAAGTTGCGTGACGCTAGCATTGCCTGTGTTGTTTCTGTGATTGTTTACAATGTTTGAAAAAATTGAGAACGCCGCCAGTTGTGAAGTGAGGGCAGTGATTAAATTCCTCAATGCAAGAAACGTTCGCCCATGTGATATTCATCGCCAATTAAAGGAGGTGTATGGAGACAATGTAATGGACGAGTCGTCTGTTCGGCGGTGGTGTCGCAACTTCAACATGGGGAGGGGGAACACACACGACGATGAGCGTTCGGAGAGACCGTCTGTCATTACAGACCAACTGGTGAGCTCAGTTGACGAATTCGTGAGGAACGATCGGCGCGTCACAATTGATGACATCTGTGAGCATTTTCCCAATGTTTCTCGAACAATTGTTCATGAAATTGTTAAACACCATCTGCATTATGCAAAAATTTGTGCAAGATGGGTCCCTCGCGTATCTCAATGAGCTGGCGGCGAAGGACTATGCAGCAGGAATACAGAAACTTGTCACACGTTATGACAAATGCCTTAATTTGCTTGGAGATTATGTTGAGAAGTAGTTTAAAGTATCCTCTTTCAAATAAAATTTTTTATGTTTGTTAATATTTACTTTTGTGTCTTTATTTCACGAACGGGTACTACTTTCCGGATGACCCTCGTATTACGAACATCAATTGACCCTCATGTATATGCTGTTGTAAATTACAGTCATTGACGTAGATTTGTTTTATTTTAAGGAAGAGGTAGATTGATGTAATTTGCAGTGTGTAGAAGATAAAGGATAGCAGTGTGATTGAGTTCCTTCGTTTGAAAGGATACAATTCTTGGTGTGTTCACAATGGAATGATGGCTATTCAGGAAAATGGCAGCCCGTCATATGACGTGGTTGTAAGAAGGGAAAAGGAATTTCCAAACTGGCAGCCCACATGCCCCTCCCAAACGATCCAGGGAAGTGGAGGAGCATCACTGCCCCGCACTGAATACGAATGAGAAGGACTTCATCTTATTGGGCCGAAGAGCAACCATCCAAATGGTCATAAATGGGACTGAAATTTTGTGGAAAATAATGTACGAAGAACTGCACACATCAAAGACGTCGGCATGCGGAAACAGGAGGAGGACCGGAAAAATAAAAAAAATGCACGGCGAAATTTCGCCGGAAGAGCCGAACATTCGAGTTACCATCACGAAGTTTTGAGTAAAATTTAAGGTCGAACCCTTATAGATTTTCTTCATTTCATTCGAATTTCTTTTCCCCTCATTCTTTATTCCGAACCTTATGTTCCACTTTGGCACGATGCAAGCAGGATTTTCGGCCTTAGACGGTATCACGCTCCTTCGAAGAGGTTCACCTGAAACCGTTTCCCACGCAAACCTGCATGCTACGCACAATAGTTTAAGCATAGAGAAGATTTTCTTTTTAATTTATACGACAATTATTTATTTTTTGACGAGAGTTTGTATTATTCCGATATTTGATCGGAGCATTTTATTAGTTTCAGTCTTGAAAATAACAGACGTGAAAAATCATTCTGAGAAAGTAGTGCTCAGTGATTGATTTGCCACATGACATTGACAAAAATTTTTTTATATTGAATCGGTTCACGATAAAGTTAATCTTTTCAGAAACAGTGGAATAATTAGATATTAATTCCTAATTAAACGATCGCTTGAAAGCCTGTATGCAATCTTAAATGAAACATTTATGCTGGAATATTTTCATGAACGGATATTTATATTACGTTTGGCCTCGAGTTGAAATGCAAGCACACGAGAACAAGGCACGATGTCTTGGCCTAATCAGAAAATGACTGGAAAAATGTACTCCAAGCCCGAGCGCACGTTTTGTAATCTCCTGGAAGCTGGCTGGTCTGTTTCTGCATTGCAAGCACTATACAGGGTTCGTCCGGAAAATAAGTGTACTGAGCTCAGGAAAAAAAATTTATTACACTTTTACATATCTTAAGCTAATATTCCTCAAAATAGGACCCTTGTGAGTCGATACACTTGTTCCAGCGGCGTTCCCATTCCTGGAACGCTCCCGCGAAGGCGTCGACCTCTTCTCTGCCCTCCACGAACATCTTGTGCCACCGAAAGATCATGTTTCTGGACATGGCTGACTCCCCGTAAGCCTGGTTAATCATACCGACAGTTTAGGTAGACGATTTCCCAAGCTTTACCGCAAATTTGATGGAATAACGCTGCTCCAAAAACTTCGGCATCGCGTTCCGTGACGTGGGTCGAGCGTGGAGGTTCGCGTTAACAGAGCTCCTCACTACACCACAGCTCAGAGCCGACTGGCTTTTTCAGCGTCGCTTGCCAACATACCCCCCTCCAATCGCAGCCCGTCAGAGCGGTGCTGGGCGCGCCTGGAGCGGCGGGAAAAAATCAGTACACTTATTTTCCGGACGAACCCTGTATACACCCCAGTTATTTCTTCCATCGGTGACTGTCGTCACTTCCATATTAGCCAACTTATTCCCATGATATTTTTTTCCTTTTCAAACGTCGGTGAGAACCATACAATTATTTTTACTTTTTTAATATGCGTTCTCTGGCACCAAGCACACGAAGAATGCAATTTCGCAAACCTCGTGCTCCAATGCGAGTGGCGTCATCGCCCCCCAGGGGGGCAAGCGATGCGGGTCGGGATTGCTCCCCAATACGCATCGCATGTGTGCGCGCGGGCCCTTCATGCCGAAAACGAACGAAGGCAAAAGTTTCCTAAATCCTTAAAAAGGCTCCGCGTCTGACGTTTGCGAAGCATGCATGTGCAAACGAACGCCCTGGATTACTTTTTGCGAGGTTTGATGCGTGGGCGGCGGACGGCTGGCGCCGCTTGTGCTCACAAAGGTATCTCCTAGACCCGGGGGGGGGGGCGGAGATGATGGGGGGGGGGGAGGGAGGGGATCGGGGTGAGGGTTTGGAGGGGGCGAAGAAAAAAAACCGTAATCTCATTGACGTCCGCTGCCTTTGCTTGGGATTAAGGCGGTTGAGGACACCTCCAACCTCTCTTCTCTCAAACTCATGCGTCCCGAAGTGATTGCTTACATACGAGCCAACCGTATCGACTATGAGCTACGTGCACTAGTTTCAGCGGAAGCTGTCACTTGCGACTGAATTGTAACTTGGGTGCATCTTTGCACCTGCACTTCCTGAAGAAAACGGCGAGTAGAATGTTTGTTGGAGGAGATAGGAATTTTCTGACTGAAGTGAAGGTCCCCCGAAGCATATCTCTCGGCAAGAAAAAGCATTTCGATAAGTTAAATATTGATTACATGATATATTTGCTCAATTTATGGTATTTTCAGTTGTAAATGGAAGAAAAAATGTATCTAGACTAGTTCATCGTTTTTTAAATTTAATTTTGTATTTTAAATACCCTTAAATTTAGTATCGTTTTATAAATGGTATTAAAAAAGTTAAAACTATTCTCTCACTGGGGATATTTTTTCAAGCCGTAATTTAAAAAAATAATAACTTTAGGATAAAAATTCTTTTTGAAATTTGAATTCAAAATTAGAAGTAGTGAATCGATGTCAGTTTTTCCCTTATGACTATAATCTGTTAAATACATTTTAGATCCACCGTGTCGTCATTGTATTGCAAATAACGCGCGCCTAAGCGTAACGTGCTCCGAAAAATTAATGGTAATATCAATAAATATAATTCATTATTCGGTATTTTAATAAAATAAATATCAAATTAAATGCCCATGGATAATTGCTTCTATACTCAAGTATGCCTTTGGAAATAAATCGTATTTTAAAATTAGCATGTCGTATTTTAAAATTAGCACAGGATTGACTACTAACGATAGTGTTATCATTGGCGGGATGATCGTAAGTGTTCTATGACGCAGTAGGCAGCCGCTGAGTGCCAATTAGAATTGAACACTGCAACGGTATCATTAAGCTGTGCAATTACTTGAAATATTGAGACCATTTGTAACTCTTCTTAAAAGTTTCCATCTTATATTGAAGAGAGAGAATGGTATGGTAAACCAGAATAATGATGGTGATCTCGTATCATCTGCCTATGCTTTATTATTTAGCGGCACCGAGGGATTCATTTTCCACTCCTGTTTTGAAGGATGCATCATGTTTTCTCGGGGTATCACGGTTCACATTCGAATCCTCGGATCTGAGAAATACTAGCGCTTCGTCAGTGACATCCTTTTGATGAAATCATATGTAATCCTTCTTGTAAATACCGGTTTTATATCCTTTCTTTGAAATACTCATTTTTGTTTGCGTGAAATGAGTTATTCACGTTCCAAAAAAACGGAGTTTTCGAAGTTACCTTCATCCCTCCCAATTCACCCCATTATTCATCATTTCGTCCATTTTTTATTCCTCCATATGATGCAACTCTTCTTCTTCGCCCTGCCAACGCTCTCCTCATTCCGTTGCAAACTACACTCATCAGTTTCCCTTGATAATGCGATTTAATGAGGACCCGGGATACTTAGGATAACGGAAACAGCGCATCATGGTACCTCGGTCCAAAATGGTTGGTTAATTAATCTGTAAGCTAGCAAAACTTTTGCTGGATTGCTTCCACTCCAGTTTATTCCTCGAATCGGCAAGAGTGAAATTCACATTTGCTCTAACTTCAGTTTATTTTGGGTAACCCCTGCGTTGAAATTAGTCGGCGCCTTTTCTCTCTCCCTCTTATTATATATACTTTTGAAAATAATATAAATGACAGCGAATGGAATCGGTTGCTCTTTTAATCTTCCTCACGATTTCACCTTTCAAAAAGCACGTGAGCCTTATGCTTGGCGGAATTTAAAATTTTAAAGAGGACTATATATGACGATCAAATCGAAAGACATATATTCTTTTTTGAAATGGTGCATAAATATACTTCAGTGAAATAATGCAGTAAATCCGAGCTATGAATATAAACATGCAACTTCGGTCAGTTGGTATTCCCTGCCTTCGCTTATTCCGTTTCATTTTAATTCTCTACGGCACAAGAATAATTCACCTCGAGCAATTCACACGCAGCGGAAGCTGAAATTAGGTCTTGAGATGGATGACAAAATTTTAAGTAATATCACTTCAATATCATTCGTGAAAAAAGCATTAGGCATTCCCACAGGATGAAGAATATGCGATATCTATGGGTGAGTGACAAATTTATGAGCCTAAAAAAACATAATTCATTTCAAACAAGAATGACAATGGCAGAAAAAATATACTTCAAACATTTCACATTTTCATAACGTTGTTTATGTCTCACAATCATCAAATGCTATCAGAATATGCATTCGTTGCTGATTAATTATTCATAATAATTATTATTTTCTGCTTAACGATTGCGTGATTTTCATGTGGTTTATGAACTTGGCGTTGAAAAAACAATGAAACACGTTTTGGAATCACCAATAACGGATAAAATTTCTCATTAAAATTAAATAGCAACATTGCCCAATCAATAGGGCGTATTAAATCTAATTTAAAAAAAACGGAAAAACTCAGGCGTGTAAATTATCCTATGGCAAAGGCATTTATCCTTGAAGCCGAAATAACTGGCATGATATTGCTCTGATTTAAGTAGGTTACTGAACTAAAGACAATATCAATCTTAATAATAGGTTCCAACCATGAACATACCTTTTATTTTCAAACTCATCGATTCAAAAACATACCAAAAGACATATTTTTTTTGCTTTTAATTAACTGGTGTTCTTTTCCTCTCAGGTGTCAATCCACATAGTCGTAGGACAAATAGCAATGCATTCTTTCATCTTTTCTTCTTTCAAAACATATTTAAAAGAATTTACAGTCATAACATAATTAATAGCGTATTTAAAATTCTTGAAAAATATTTAAAATCAAGTAAACATAATAGCTAAATCTCCTGCTGACCGTATTGGATAGGGTTTTGGCTATAATCAACTGAGTGGTCGCGTTTTTTGGTCTGCTAACCGTCGAACGGAGCCAAGTCTATATCTTAACTTAATTCAAGTCTTAACATTGAGTTTCCCAGATGTTCAATCTCACACAACGCAAGGTTTTGGACGATCGTGTACAGAATAAATAAATCATCGAATATCCTCAATGGTATTGAAATTATATTTCATTTCACCATGCGATGATATGAAATGCTAAAATTTGGAATAAAATATCATTGAATTCAATTTCTGATGAGACTTTAAACCAAATTCTTCACAAGATGGCACGGAATTAGGTGAAATCACAGAACTGAGGCCAAGAGGATGTAACTTTTTTACCGAATTTTTTTTACTGATTTTTTATGCAATTCACGAAAGGACTGAGGAAGTTGCGGTCCCGGACTGAATATCACAGAGTGCTGGGCCGGTTCTGACTCCCGGACCGAAGATAGATTATTTCATTCAATGCGAATCCCTCTCATTTAACGAGAGTTTCACGAAATGTCTTTGAAAACGGCTTTTTTCGTAATTCTCTTTCAGAAGGCCAGAAACCCGCCCATCCAAATATATTTCCCCCATGCCTAAAATAGTTTCGCATCATCCATTACCTCATGCGCCCCGCGAGCCTCGCCCGCCCCACGCAACCACGGGCAATCTTCGGTTCCGCGCCTGTGCCGGCCCTTTGTCTCACAATTTCGCCATTCATTCCATCGCATTCATTCCTCCCAGCCTTCCTATAGCCAGCCCCCGTGGCCACTATGACACGGCGAGCCGTCCCATTACTGGCGACCTTTCTCCGCCTCAACCACCCTCCACCCCCACCGCCCCCTAGACTACCTCCCGCGACCTCTTCCCGTCCACCCGCCTCCCCCGTTGCAATCCCATATGCTCACTAACCCAGCCAATCCTCCCTCCTTTCATCCCCCTCGGCCCAAAGCACAGAGCCACCCCCGCATTCTTCCACCTGCATCATCCCTCTCCGCCGCTCCTCTACTATATACTCCCATCACCAACGCGGTCACCACCTTCACCAGCGCACGCACCACCTCTCACTTGCTCCCTTCAGTTAGTAACTGCACCCAGGAGTCGATAACTTGGTCCGATGTACCAAGAGATGCCTACGAAAAAATTCTCCTTCTCAACACGGTGTTTAGGTAACTGAAAATAATGTCCTTTCTCCAGGTAACAACATTTCACGATTATCCGGACCAACATAATATAAACTAAAATCAACGTTTGTACAGTTTCACTGTTAAAGAAAATAATTTTACCCACTGGAGACACTCGAATACTTGTTAATTTTTAAATACCATAAAAATTCCATTCATTCAAAGCGAAGGTTCATTTTTTGATGGGAGAGAGTTTGGTCCATGGGTCTTAAGGCGTGTGAAATTCATGGATTGAAACGGTAAAAAAGGCATCTCCTCCCACCGTGACACCATTCAGTCTCCAACGAAATTTAAATGACTATAAAAACGCACCCCTTGCATTTTTATATGGATGTTTTCTTAAAGGATTCGCCCTAGATTCAAACCCCCGACCTTCGGGGGAAGAAGCCAAACGTTCTACCACCCACTGCTCTAGCATGCCGCAATTAGGCATAAAACGTGACCACTTCATTCTGTTGGTATATCAAGTATGACTACCCTAGGTGTCGATGCCTCAGAAAAAAATCTAGAGTACCTACCCCAGGTGTCAACGGCCCTACACTAGATGTAGTTCTACCGTTGTGAATGGCCCTACCCTAGATGTCGTCATGGTTACTATTTCATAGGATTATTACCTTTGGCACCCGTACCGAGGTAGCGGAACCAAGTTTCCATGACCTGGGTACCAGCCCTCCCCTCCATAGCTCCTCTTAACCGACTCCAATCACCCCCTCCTCCCCTGCGCCCCCTCCCCACGCAGAACACCTCGGTTCGCCCCGACCCTGGACACACACACACACACACGCACACACACACGAAACACGCACGCTCACATCCCCCTCCCCCCAAACGCATGCGCGCGGGGACTCGCCCCCCTCTCCCTTTCCCTTCCTCCTCACACCCCTCCCATACAGCCCCTCCCCATCCCCTCCCCCTCCTGCTTCTCTTCCACCACCCCCAGAACCCTTTCCTCCTCCCACGAGCCTCTCCAAGTCGTCCGCGGACCCGTCCCCACCCCCTCCCGGCCACGCTATATAAACGCCCCGACACACCGTTCCGACCCACCACTGCGAAGAGAGGAGACGGGAAAGGAAGCAAGGAGCGGCTTAAGTACGGTCAAAGGGCGCCACGCACCCTATTGAGAGAGAGAGAGAGGGCCCGAGGCGCAACCAGCCCATCCACGCCTGCTCGACGGGGTCACCACTCACTCGCCCTTCTTCCGCGGGCGATCACTCGCCGGTGCCGCCGAAGGAAGAGAGAGAGAGGGGGAGAGAGGTACGGGGGTTTTTGATTGCTGGGAGAGGTTTTGAGCTCTCTTGAGGTCTCTCTTTTTTGATCGTTCGGGGTTTCCTTCCGGGAAAGAGAGAGAGAGAGAGAGACGGGGAAAGGGATTCTTTCCGAAACTTTCGTCCTCCTCGGGAAAGGGAGAGAAATAAACCACCGAAGAGAAGATGTTGGCGCTGACGAAGCAAGGAGCCGGGGGACTGTGGACCCTTGCGGTGGCCATCGCGACCACGGCAGTCTTGGTGACGGCACAACCACTCTCAAGGGTAAGGGAACAAAGTTCAGCGAAAGTTCTCCTCCTCCATCCCCGGAGCGACCCGCCCCTGCACTTGTTGATGGCGAAATACGTATGCGCTCCTTTTCATCTCTTGAATGTCACACAATTTCATAAATCCTATGCCTTTTTGAACTGGTGCACTCCCGATGATAGACAAAGTTAAAAATATTTATATTTGTATTCCAATCTTTCGTTAAAGAGTCCCTTAATGTCTTAATATTAAGGAATAAATACTTTATTCCGAAACATATTGCTATTTGTCTACTAACTTTTCTATTAACCATTATCTATATTAAAAAACATAAAATGATATTCACCTGTGGATCAATCAGGGAAAAGCAATAATTTTTCTGTAACTTCTCTTAAATGAATTTTACCGTAATGAGCTCAAATTATATTCAAAAGATTAAATGCTAGTAGAAAATGTGGTCAATTCTAAATTATTTTCTATTTGCCAAATGATAGTCGAGGACTAACCGCTAACGGCTAACGGCTTGGCCTTTCATCCACAATTAAGTGAAAGAGGCACTATATGGTTTTGGTGTCATAAAAAAACTTGATTTTATTGAGACGAATGAATTACCCTAGTAGATGCTCAATTCCAGGCTCGCATTTCACGGACGAGTTAAGCGTTCTAAAGTCAACTAAGATAACCAAAATACCCTCCACCTTAATTTGGAAGGAGAGCGTTAATTGAAAGTATTACTTGACAAAAAAACTATTTCTACCACGCCGGTGGAAATTTGGAGGAGGAAGTTTGGATTTTAGTCCCTACTGTTTTTTGCGCCCGTCATTTTCTTATTACTATTTTTCTTAGTGTCGTAGAATTCGTTAAAAATTCTGGCTTCCTTTTCCCTGACACATTTTTGCGGAAAATCTTACTCGTTTGTTAAACATTTACTTTTTAGCGTAGCAAATTCCTGTGCAATGTTACAATTCACAATGGTGCGGAATATTAATGCGGAAAGGAGTAGAGTTACGAAGCAAGAACTAACAAAGCAAATTTTAATGATACCACGAGAGCGTTTGCAGTATTAATTGAAAAAACTATTTTTACCGCGCTGACAAATGATTGATGAAATGCATTTAATGAAACTATCTAGCGAATATGTAAGTGTTATTTATATAGTTTATGAGAGTTACTTATAAATTACTACAAGAAAAAAAACGACTTCTCTTTAGGGCACAAGACGCGATGAATAATTTCAATCACTCCTCCATTATTGCAGATACTTTTACACTCGCTTAACGAGTAACGTAAGTAAGTAAAACAAAAGTAATACTAAAATAAGCCATATCACTCAGGAAATTATTTTAAAGAAGTCGAAATGACCACGGCCGGATGATCTATTGAAGCCGATTGCCAATATTCCCTTGTCATAAAGGGTCCACCATGAAGCGCAATAATTGGTGGTAACTGTCGTAGATCCCGTCCAGCAAAGCCCTCAAAGTTGAAAGAGAGGGCCAGAATGACGTGACTTGGGAACAAATTGATATCGAATAGTTAATAACAATAAATGTATCCATTAGCAAATGGTAACCCAAAATTTGGGCGTTGGTTGTCTACCAAAATCAATTCCAGAGAGTTTTAAATTCAAAATCAACCATTATTAACTGCTCGGAAGTACGTCCCACCATTCCTCCATTTGTCGAGGAATAGAGAAATAGTCTGATGCCTTCTTCCATCTCCTTCCCTCAATAGTAATTAATCAAATCTTAAGCTCCTTCGCACACTGTCTTAATATGCTCCGCTTCATATCTTCTTCGTAGGTTCTACATTGAGATAAGATCTTTGAAGCAATAATCTCAGTGCTCCAAGGCAACAGTCGAAATGTTTAGCAACGCGTTCCGTGTTTTATTTACTTTTTTTCTGAAAGATCTTGAATTAAAATCACAATTGACTTTTAAGCATGGCGTCTTCATATCTCTCCTTGAACTTTATTCTCTCCGTCGGACAATTCTATCGCCAAAGGCGATTCATCCCTTTTGTTCCCACAGAAGTTGGCCGCAGAGATTTACGGGCAATTTGCTTCCACAACTCAATTCCTTGATTTGGAAGGGAAATTTTATCCTGATGAATTTATTGCAGTTGCACCCCTGTAAATTTTAGAAAAAAATGCCACGGAAAAATGTAGAAGACAACGAAGGAATGAGTCAGAAACAGTCCTGATAAGCGGCACCCGAAAATGGAAAATGTGTACAATAAACTAGAGCAGTTTACGAAACAAACCGGAATATCTAATGCACAGGGTGTGACAACATAACTTCCTTTTTTGAAAGCTTTTTTCGTTTGAAAAAAAAGAAGACATGTAGCCGCACCCTGTATTCTCCCAATACAAGGTGCCAAATTATTTAAATATGCCGAATTCAAATGGGAGGCATTCTAAAAATATGTTACTCAATGGATTGAAATTTAAGTGAACGTAACAATACGCGTAGCGAATATCCCGGAATCTTATCCGATATTGCACAAAATATTATTAAATAGCTTTATGAAGGTGTTTAATTGCCCTTATATTACCTCTATTCCATCAAACCTTAATCATTTAGCACATACGCTCGAAGTCAATCAATAGATTTTACGCATTCCATATCACAGTGTAAGTCTTAAAAACTTAAAATGTCAAGACTGCTATGAAATACCAATCTCGGATTTTTTAAATAGTGAATAACCAATCATTAAACTCCGTTAATCCAACATGAATGATCGTATCCGAGACTCTATGTGACCACGTAATTAGCACAGCATTAGCGTTTCTACAATCGGAATAAAAAATTGGAAAAATATCGAAACTCAAGGGTATTTAAGAGAGAGTCTGCCCCACTGAGAATGCTATCCCCAAAATTGCGAGGGTGCATCTTGGAAACGTCCGATTTAGGCTCAAACCTCTATGAAACAACTGGAAGTTTGGAAAAGTTTTGGGAAATAAAAATAATGCCGTCCACTTTCATCGGCCAGAGAAGAAGTCAACAGAGTGAGAAGGCGAATTTTTCCACGGAGCAGAGAAAAATTGATCCTAATCTTGTAATTAACCGTCGAAGGGTTGGAAAAATTCTCGTCGTAAAGATCTTGGGGTTTCCGTGAGGAAGTAGGTGAAAGGACCTTTTTCTTTCACTGCCCCTGCGCGCTTCGAGCGACACGCCATTCGCGTCCGTGAACATGAAAGGAATCGATGCCGGGACCCCCTTCCCACGGCCCGTCAGCCCGGCAACCCGATAAGGCGCCGGGATCAGGGCTTCGGCGTTCGTGATCCTCGTCATTTCCAACCCCTAGTTGGCCGGTTGTGTGCTCACTCTTGTATTTATGCACACTTTTATATGTTTTCATGGATACATTCCTTTATTTTAAGTCGCAAAACAGAGTTCATCGGGTACTCGAGTCCAGACGTTAAATTATGAGTGTCACCGAAATATTCCCTAAATAAGACACTTCGGGAATATTTTTTATGCGTGTCACACCTCCTAACTGAAATCATTTCCATTCTTACGCCTATAACTTGTTTGGTTTTACTTGACATTATTCTTAAGTATGTTACAACGCCCACCGTGCTGACATAATTGGCCATAGGTTCTTGTTGAAACGGTTCGGTGGGAAACTTCGGAGGGACTTGGCATTGAGCGAGCAAAAATTATTACGTACGACAATTGGAAAGATTTTTAAAGTACGAAAAAACTAGTTATCTCTCGTGAGAAAATTGAGTTTCCATTAGCAGGTTGTGCGATACGCTTGTCCGTTTGCCTTTTGCAAAGCACTCCTTTCGACACGCAAGATTCACATCACATCAATGGGAAATTTCTCACCTCCCTTTTGAACTTGCGTTCTATGCCTGACCGAAGAAAATTGATCTCTACGCGGCGAAATATTTACGTATCAAACAAATGGATTAAAATATCTCCGATCGAATTTTGTGTGAGTTACATAAAAAAATAAAGTTTATCATGAAATCAACTTTTAAATTTCCCTTCCAGTACTTTTATTATTTTCACCTTATTCATTACCTCCATGCACAACTCCGACGAGCTTGTCTTGACAATCTCAGCACTAATCTTTTTCCGTTGGAAATAAAAGACCACCAAATGGAAGTAGAGACTCATTTCTGCTTCCGTGCGGAAATAGTTACAAAATTCATGCTTTGATTTGCAGTATTCCAGGGCATTTTGGGATTCATATTTTTTTCGATTTATTGTAGCGTTAAAAATGATTGAGGACACACTTTGCTTCCAAAAGGCACAGTTCCTACCAGTTCCATATTGAAGGTCGATCCGGTAAACTAATGAATAGGGGAACTTGCTGGCCATTTTAAGGAGGTGTTCACGCTTAAAAGGGTGGTTTCAGACCCATTAAAAATGAAGAGGACTTAAGTTTAGTTTAGGAATTTAGTTGATAAATAGTGTACTTATTTGAAATCTATGATAATCTCGTAGTTTCTCAATCTCGTATTTTGCCTTCATTAGCAAAAGTTTTATATTGACCCCATATCAACGACTGAATAACCCCTGGCCGACAGATTTGGAATCAATGATGGAAGAGACGCGATTGGGAAACTTGGAAGTATTGAGAGAATTCGTCGAGGAAAAAAGGAGGCAGTAATGTAACGAAACTATCCCGAATATCGGAAAATATTAATTGAGTATTCTGTTAGAGAGGAATAGATAGAATGATAGTCTATTTAATTGACCCTTTAGGTGTCAATAAAATATCTGGGTGGATACAAATATTAGTTTTTTTTTAAAGTAATGTAAAAGGAGGCTAATAGTTAACACTGCTTGCAGAATAATCCTCGTTTCTCACGCACCACGAATTGCTGGCCAAAATGATAACTCAAGGGGTCAAATTACCTGGATTGCTGAAAAATAAAAAAAAGCAGGATTAATTCTCTTTTAGCGCTCGATAAAACCATTCCTTTTAGTTTTCGATTGGAAATTTGCCCGATTTCGAAAGCAAATGCCGTACGCGAAAGGTCGGTTGCCCTCCTGAGCGGGGTATCAGGAAGGAAGAGATGGTCATCAGTTAAGCCCTCAGGGGTCATTAGCACGAAACGACCGATGATCAAGGGTATCAATAGGACGAATAGGCAAAATCTCCTCGTTAAGTCTCTGAAAAACAGATTTAATATCAAAAGGTCGAGGTTATTCATTTTGCTTTTGGGGTCAGTTTTTCTTCGTGGTTGGTTTAACACGCGATCCCACCTTCAAATAAGTTAGCATCCTCAAACTCCGTGGTGACATTGAGGATGATTAAAACCACCAGTCAATTTCCAAATGAGCAAAACGAACTTCTTCAAAATACAAGGAAATCGTTCCAGGTTGCATAATTAGCTCGTGTCAAGGAATCATGAGGCATCATGACGAAAGTACTCTCTTTTGGAAAAACATGAGAAAATATACGAGAAAACATAGGTGAATAACAGGCGATCACATGCAAACTTCGCACGTATTAGTATCATTAACTGGATGAAATCTCCAAAAAAAGCATTAGGTTCAAGTTTATAAGGCCACTTAGAACTGAAATTTAGAACTCGAAGACTCCAAATGTCTGAAACCAATCGACACAATTTATTCAACGCAATTTACACCGAAACTAAAATTTCAATTACTGATATTAACAGCAGATTGAGATTATCGTCCTTTCAAAAAGTTACGAATAGGATCGGACTTTTCCTCGTGAAAGGCATTTTCGCTTTTCCACTCGATTTCCTATTCAGCTAACAATTCGTGAGATTTAAAACAGTAAACCCTCTGGGAGCATCATCCATTCTTTAGGTTTCGCCTCAGAAGACATGGCTGCATTCGTTCAAAACGGTAGAAAACGGGATGTTCAACTCATTTATTCACCATTTCGCTTCATTTTCTCATGCTGCATTCCTATAATTGACACAGAACCTTAAGAATAAATCCAGATCAGGATTCGCAGAGCTTGCTAATCATCGCGGGACCATGTGATGCAGCTTCAATGCGCAGTATTATGAGAAAATTATTTTATGGTGATGGTTAAAAATGTTTTTTTTACCGCAATGACCTGAAATCCGTAATTACATCGAATGCATGCAAATTATATTTCATGCGATAGCAGCACTGTCAATGTCATGTCTGCTGACATGTGAGGGCACATCTCAATTTGTAACATGCACATTGATGGCGATCTCCCATTTTAGATCAAATATAAGGCAACTAAGTAAGCTTTTAATCCTGCCAACCTGTTCACCGCAGTCACAAAATTGGATTTCAATCAGGTGGTATCCTGCTCCAGCGTTTGAAATGTCTATACTAATAGGAAGAGGTCGCTGGACCCGCATGATTCTGAAAACTAAGCCCTGTTTCCCGCTGCAGTCTCATAATGAATCTCACGCAGCGCCGAGCATTAATTTTCTAATATTTCTTAAACGAAAGCGAATGAGCCACAAAAGTTTTTCAAAAATTTCATTTGTTTATTATTACAAATCTGGACGCTGGACGTAAATATTAGGCGTAAATTAAAAATTACGTGAGCAGCTGTAGTTTCTGCATTCAAAAGAGAGTATAATTATTGTGAGGGAAGGCTGCCTTGTGGCTATTACCGCGGACGCGGAAGTGTCGAAGGAGAAATCCGAATCCATTGACGTGGACAATGAAGCAGACAATGCATTGTAAGTTGAACGCCGACGATGTTATATCAATTTACATCCTAGAGCACTTAGCGGGTCAAGTTTAAATCCCATCCCTAACGAGATAAAAATGGTAGTATTTGCTAAAAAAAAGCATTCCTACGTCTTTTATATTCAGCTGGTGTTTGGAAAATTGATAGCGATAGCCTAGGAAAATTTTGTGTATCCTATGTGACAGGAATAGGGAGTTAGTGTATCCGCAGTTATGTTAGGAAAGCCATACTGCTAGAATGCCGAAGATTCTTATTATAATAAGTAAATTACCGGAACGTGTAAGTAATTACTACGCAGATTCTAAATAACTGCCCGGAATTGAAGAGTAGACATCCGTATATGAGATATTTTCAATTCTGCATGTGGAGAGGCCGGCAAGCCTATAGGATGATGATGTGATGGGAATCGAATTATTTTGAGTCTTTCCAAAAATGGTAGTGAAAAAATAAGGTGAGGGAAAAACGGAGATGAGGAATGAATGTGGTGGCATAGAAGTTAAAACAGTACAGTCGGAGGTATAAAAAATCGTTTGAAAGAAGACTGGTGAAAATTTGGGAAATGTATGCGCCTAGGACATATTTATCATGCAATTATTACTTCAAGTAACTGTCATTGGAGTATTATGACTACTCTATGCGTTAGTTTTAGCTATATGGTAAATTTCATCTCACTGTTGTTTAAAGTGCGTTTTTAGAAAGTCAATTGTTTGCACATGGAAATGAAAAATTCAGCGGCGTAATGGGACCGCTCGCTCAATTTCAATGCATACTGTGTGATCAACATTTCTTTGATTTTGTGGGATTGAGAGTAATCCTTCCATTTTGTAAAGTGTGTCCAAGTCAATTCAATTATTGTAGTCGGTTCAGAGAGTAAGAACCAAAAGTGACCGAGGCAGCCTCAGCGCGAATGGACGCGCTCCACTGAGAGACGGACACCAGTTGCGCGAGTTGAGAGACTATATAAAAAGGAGCATTTATTATGGAAATGAGGCAAAAGATTGTCCGGACTCTTGAGTAAGTGAGGAATCTAAGATGTAAGGCAATGGCCTCAATAAACTTTAATATCTAGAATAGCTTAGAGCTAAAGTGGGACGTGCCCGGGTACCCCATTAGGCCAGATAACAAGATCTGTATTCCATGACTGATTTTAAATAACAAACTGGATGTGGTGGTGAAGTAGGCCATCAAAACGCTGTAACCTGAATAGCCAACCTGTTAGGACCGTGAATTTTTCACTGGCAGCATACATTCGGCAAAAACTAAATAAGTTCATGTTTACTCAACGTTTTTCTTTAGGATCGAGGATGAGTGTATACATGGGGACTTAAACTCTTTAGCCAACCTATTTGTTCATGCCTCTAATCTCCCGAATATAGTTTATCAATCAGGTATGGATGGTTAGTATTAGTAATGGTTAGTTAGGATACCTTTAGCAACATGGCTGTACTCTTGACCTCGCTGAACTGAAGTATCTGTCTCTATTTGTTTAAAATGAACGAGAAGACCTACTCATCCGTCATGAAGTAGCAACCACCATATTTGAAGACATTTATTACCAAGAATATACTAGCCACAGAAAATATACTTGCTAATTGTTGGCCCTGGTGGTGGCGAGGTAACGCACTCGCCTGTTAATCCAGTGGTCGCGGGTTCGAGTCCCGCCTGGGTGGGTATTCCTCCACCTAGGGCATGGATGTTTGTGATTGTCTTTATTGCAATGGGCAAGGACTAGGTGGAAGAAGGGATTTGAACGTCTCAATCCCTCCTCAATTAAGTATTCAAATAGAAAAAAAATAAATAAGATGTTTTATGCGGAGTACTCTAGTATGCACAAAAATAATCTTTGGTTAATATTTCGCATCTCCCTACGGTATTAACATAAAGCATTCGCGGTTAACTCATATATCAACGAGAAATATTTAGGAATATGAATATTGTTAAATTTAGACAAAAGGGAAAAGAGTTATTTTAATGCACACACGTATTAAGAAAGATAAACTTCCACTGAGTGATGCCAAAGTATAAATTTGTAAATAGCTTAGAATCGTGTAGCAAAAGCGTACTTATGACCGATGTCTATCTTGAAAAAAAACAACATTTTTGAAATAAATAGTTTATAAAGAGGGATTAATAGTGAAGAAAGATAGAAGCCACACTAAATATATGGAGAGTATTCGGAAATCATCTCAGAATTCAAATGATTGAAGGTGTCTACAATTTACTATGCAAAACTGTTAGATTTCATGGGCCATCACAAACCGCCACGCATTTGTGATATGAAACGAGGCGTGAACCCGTGGTGGAGGTTTGATGGACCTTAATGAGAGATGCGAGTTATCAGAAAAAAACCCACATTTGTGACTTTCCAGATGGTATTGAAGAAATAATCCCTTGGTACTTCAGATGACAGTACCAAAATGAGAGAGAGAGAGAGAGAGAGAGAGAGAGAGACATTCTCACTCTTTGCTCAAGAGAAATGAGCGCCCAATGTTAAGAAACGAATGGAAATATCTTATTTACAAAAGCTAGTACCAATTCTCAAGGTCATTTGTTTGCCTAATGATGAACATGTCACACACCCTTGCGGAATACTGTGCAAGTGTAGATTCGTATTAACATTCAAGACCTTGAGTTTTGGCCCCATATTTATGCTTGCCTTACAATTTGTAAATGTACAATGTCGCATTTTTATCATTAAAAATTTTTACCGAAGCTAAAAATGGTACGATTATTTTCGCGCTAGTGTGGTTTATAACGTATTCTGCATGCATACAAAAAATTAGACAAAACGGCTTTTTTTTCTATTTTATATTAATTGTAAAACACTTAAAATATCTTTGACTAAACCATATTATTGTACCTTATACTTCTAAAATTAAAAAAAATGTATTTCCTTATAAACTACGAAAATTCTTAGTTTAATGAATTTTCCTGGGCACTTGGATTACGGGGCATTAAAAATAATATTCCATGGCCATAAAAAGGAGCCTCGGTGCTCTCTCAAATACTGGATTGTTCATCACGAATATAGCTTGTAGCTATATCCGAGAGAAATCCTACCAATACAGCTAGCTAATTATGCTGTATTATATTACCTATGACAATCCTTTTTTTTACATATTTACCAGGAAAAATATGCATGATCAAACTTGAGATAAATTACGAAGTGTCATACTTTTAAATATTTACGACAGTTTCTTTAGAGGTACTTTTGGCTTATTATTTAAAGGCACATTATTAATGCAAATCAAAAGGAGTGAATCAATCAAAAGTATATGCAGCACAAAATCTCGCTAAAGATAAAAGTCAATTCCGAAAGTCGTACCTGTTAAAAAAAATGTTGATGCTACGTGTTCGTTTGTGCCATCTTGTCCCAAGGTTGAGAGTGAACGCTGGGAATTTAAGAGTACGTATCAGGAAATGAATAATTCCAACTCAGACTGGATGGATGAAAAATGAGAGGCGGTTGAGGTCAACTCGAAGCACGTCATGGAGTGCTCTCCTATGGAGATAAAAAGTGCTCTCCTATGGGAGGGAAAAAGAGCACGCGAGCAAGCACAAGGAAACTAGCATTTTTCTCTCTCTCTCTCTCTCTCTCTCTCGTCTGTCATGTCGACTGGTATTATTCATTTTTTGCTCTTTGGGAGACAAAAAGGACTAAGACTGTCATTTCATCGAGATTGACGGCGCTCCCTCCTCCTCCCTATCGCTTCCAGCATCGGGGTGATTTCATTCACATCTCAAAAGCAGTGTTTATTCTGATAACATGGATTATCATATTATTATGAGGGGATGACTTGACATGATATTACTACTGATCGAATGTAATGAATGAAATTTGTATCATGCTAAAATATTATCAGGAAATCCTGAGATTGACTTCAGCCAATGTATTCAAAAAGTGAGGATGAAAACTAAAATATCACAAATGTAAACCTTCAAAAAACTATGACAATAAATTATATTTTAGTAACGTATCACGGGGAAAGGAACCCTAATTTCTGAATTTCGCACACCATTGGGCGTAGTATTAGAAGAGCTCTTCCCACTCCTGTCAAATCTTCTGGTTTATTACTTTGTCTTTACCTAGTATTATCTCCTGAGAGACATGTGCCAAACATCCGAGATGCACTATCAAGGAAGATTCCAAATAATTCTTTGTCAAATATCCAATAGGTCTTGAATTCAAGAGTGACATAAAGGTGACGCATTTAAACCAGCATTACACACGAGTGTCAATCTCTCCTTAATTCGATACTTCATTGAAACTAATAATATGAAGCAAGTAATAAATTATACTTAGCTAGTTAATATCTAAGCACTAATGATATTTAATCCTTTTATAAATTAATTTGCAATAAAATTAACTAAAAATTACCATTTAAAAAATTATATAAAAGTTGAGAAGCAAAATCTAGTTTCAAATGGAATAGGCATTGATGTTTTATCAGTGAGTTTCCCGTTTCATCATTCATTTAATTTTCTATTTTTATTTATTACGACTTCCATCGATGAAAATCTTTTCAAATCCAAATATTTGTATGTATGTGGGTATATATATATATATATATATATATATATATATATATATATATACATACATACATATATATACATATACACACTTACATTTGTGTGTACATATTTATGCATATGTACACACATGTATATTATATTTTTACATATGTTTATGTTGTTTCCAATTCATGGGGCTGAAGGTGGTGGCAGCACATCCACCGACAAATTTTTAAAAAATGCAGTGAGTGTTATGTTTATTTTTTGTGTAACTGATTACAGCACTGTATGTATTACTTCATGCACATATTTATAAGCCAACGAAGTAAAATCCGTCATATTGCTGCGCTTGGGACGTTCGATGATGAATATGTCCCCGAGATCTATGGTTACAGGTGAGAGGGTGAACCACGCGCTGCCCGAGTGACTATATGAAAGCTCAACTTCATTTCTCACCGAATATTGTTGACGGTTAATATTACTCCATGTGAGATTTCAAGCTTTTTACGGAGAAGGGATAAAAAAAGTCGCTCCCACGACGGTAAAAATCCCCGTTGATATCCAAATGTTAAGTCCCGGAGAAATGGTGGGGCAAGGAGGTAGAAAAAACTGGCTCGTACTCCTCCGCCTTCATTGTAGCTGACATTATTTTACTGAATAAAAAAGTTACTCTAAAGAAAAGAAAAAATTCTGATCTTTTCACATAGAATATTTATTCAAATTATTTAGTCACAGATATTTTTGACAGTGAAATCGTTTATCACGGAATTAATGATTTTTTAGGAGGAATTATGTTTTTCCACTTGATATAACCACTTGCAATTTAGAACACAAATTAATTTGATTAAGAAAGATGAGCCATATACTTAAGAACATAAATGTGATTATTCTCATTTTTAGGGGGTAATATATTTTCCGCCCGTTAGAACCATTTACGATTTAGTGCAAAATTTGATGACGACGGATTGGCAATATATTTTAGAATATAATTTTATTAGCTGACCCGGGAGTCTGATAAATTAAATTATAACTATTTGAAGCAAATCTGGGGTGAGTAATATTTCATCCAATGCTTTAAACGTCATCAATTTATTTTTCAATCCATTCTCTCTTCCAGAGAGTGGTTTGCTCGGAAAACAATCTACCAGCTTCATTATTGGAAAAATAAGAGAATTAATCAGTGGAAAAACCAACAGTCATGACTCAAACATGCGTCCCGCTTTTTTAAGTCTCCTAGGAATCTGTCATTGTGACGTCTCTTTGATTTCAGAAAGAATCAGGAACATCCATTCATATTGGGATGGGTCTCTCACCTCATTTCACATTCGGTGTGCATTAATTAACGTCTCCGGTGATGTGAGACATTGATTTCTTCGGTTATTTGATTGAACAAGACCGATGAACGGAAGGAAAAAAAGTCAGCGAAATTCTCTTCCATGAGTATAGACGTCGAATATTTTCCGGCATATTTGAATAGCTTCTTTCATTCCTCGTAAATGTGCCGCTCTGATAGAACGAGAAAGCAATCATGAAAGTGGTCCGTGTGAGGAGAAGGCACATGTTCAGCGACATGGTCTTTCTTCATTGAACTTCGCTCAATTTAATCGAAAGGGTTACGATTTGTGCATATGTGACCTCCTAGTGTTTTCAGCGTCAGGTGTCCAAACAGCTGCGTGAGCAAATGTAATTGAGTCTCACTGATTTGAAAGGGTTAATAAATATTCGAAGGTATTGATCGAAGATTTTCGTGTTACGGGGTTGTGATTGCAATGTGTTGAAATTTAAGAAAATTTCATTTTCATCTCTGAATAGTAAAATCTAAGCGGTCTGAGAATCATTTAACGCATTTTATTTTTACTTAAATTGCATAATAGGCACGGATATAAACCATGCATTTAGTATTGTTGATTTCTGAAGACGAGTCGTAATGTACTCTTCGAGGGATTATTTTATTGTCTTATGGAAATTATCTAGTCACTCCATGAGAATCTAGGTAGCAGTCAAGATTTCATACACGTGTGTACGAGACGATACCTGCCAATCATAACATGCAAATCCCTCGGTACATCGCTCGTAGAGAATTACCACTTCATTGCTGTGTCTAGTGAACTTGTCTCTCATATCACGTGTTTGTTTTATCCTTTTATAGACTGCCAGATATTGGTTAAGTGTGTCTTTCACCTATAGTTGCAATAAAAAAATACGCAGACGCCAGAATGGAATACGAAAATCTACTGGTAAAATATGAATAAATGCTATTTCCGTTAAAATTTAATGATACGTTTCCAGGCATCACACGATTCATTTTACATTATTTGGGGAAATCATTGATACTAAAAAAACCTTTCGATCTTCCATTTCATATACACGAGTATCTTTATCAATTCAATGAGTTACTAAAAATAATCTCATCAGACCAGTGCTCTTGGACATCCCTTGCTGGTGTTTCGAAAATCAAGTAATAAATTTTAATAAAACTGCATACCCATACGATTTTATTTACGAGTTGTGAGTAATCTTTCCTCATATTTTTAAAAATCTTCTTGGCAACTTAATTTTGAAATATATTAAGTATTAAAAAACGCCAAATCGAGAAGAAAATTTGAGCGCGTCTAAAAGGAAACATTGAATTTGTGTTTGAAAGATAGCACATCTCTTTTACGTCTTCTATTTCTGAATAATACTACCTTTCTAGGTAATTGAAAAAATATTGCCCATTATGTTTTAAATTCTGAAGCTGAATTTGAATTATGGTATGCAACTGAGGTCAACATAATTACGCCAGTCTCTAAGTCGCAATGGTACATCCCATGTGCACGTCATGTCTGCATTGGATTTGATATTATGCAACCAATATTTAAAAACATAATGGGAAAACAAAACCGTAATTAACGTTAAAATTTCAAATTAAATTGGATAAGCGTGGCCCAAAAACGCCCGTCCCTTAATTCGTCTGCATCTCAAAATTTAACCACTCTGCTTATAGGTGACCACTGTCCTGCCCCTTTAATCCCTTTTATCGAATTTATTAACTCATTTGAATAAATAATATGATATAAAACGGTCTGTTAGACGTCATTTTATTTTTACCATCTGCAAAAATTCAAACACAAGCACAAAGAAAAAGGAATTTACGTGCCAACAATCCTGACAAAAACTTCCAAACATACCATATGCTGTGATCTTATACCCTTTATCCCAACGAAATGCCTTTTGAGATTAATTTTCCTTAAATGCGAGCGTCTTTTCAAAATTATTCTCGTACAGTTGATGCTAATGGCGTATACATATGTTGAAGATTATGTTGTTGCGATAATCTAAATACCTTAAAGCTATTTACACTTTTTTTACTAATATCCAAAGTAGAATAAATATAATAATACAAAAATGTTTAAACTTTCGGCGTTGAAACGTGTGAACAGGATAGATTTCAAGTGTTATGCTCGCAATAGGAGTTCGTTAAAATGAGATGGCTACACCCGGTCGTCTATTGCAGGCCCGTTTATGAAGAATCATTACGGTTTGTTTTTTAACATTCAACGAAACGTGTATTTTCGTATTACATTATCAACGAACTTCATTACGATTTAACAGAGAGATTTTCTTAGAATGGGTCCCTCGTTAAAATAAAAGAAAGTTGTTAAAATTATTATCCACTTGAAATAAGAGCCTTTATGTGGCGTGGTGCAAGGAAAACTATATTTTGCGTCCGTGCTAGGCGAAGATTTATGAAAAAAGAATGGCCACGCTCAGTTACTGAAGCCTAAAAAATGCTCAAGGTGGCGCATTCGAAGGAATTTCACAAAAAATTTGGATTTAATTTACATTAAGACAAAAAATAATTTTCATTGTAAGCATCTTTTGTTTCCATTTACTTTTTTGTTTATGACAATATACGCATACCCAAAACATATTGAGTGAATTACGGGTAACTTATTCTCTCAATAAATATTTTAATTAGGAAATAGAAAAAATTCAAGGATCTAATTCAAGGAGAAGAAGAAGGAAACATGGCAGTCAAATGGAACGGAGCCAGCAGTTTCTATGCATGGATATTATAGAACTGTTTGACCCGCATTGTGACCTGAACTTGTTTCAAACAAAGATAGTATTTATAGTCATATAAGGACAGTTGGGGTAAGAGGTCAAGAATTAAATTTCAAGATCATCTAATTTATTCACCGAAATGTATACGAAAATAATCTCTCATGAAATATATATTAATAAATGTATAAAAATTTGCTCAAGTGAAATAAGGTCATGGAAAAATTACGAAGAGCAATGTTTATTCCTTCGAAAAAACTCAGCTGGGCCACCGTTTGAAGGCACTATCGTACCCAGGCAAACATTATCTGTGACCGATTTACTCGAATGCCCTCACTAGGAGAGTCACGCAACGGGGTGCAAAAGAGGAAATGGCTCCTGAATAAGCTGGCCAGTTTATAACATCGACAATGACCACTGCTTTACGATTCACTGTAATCGAGAAAGTGGCACACGAACTAATCCGCATTTAGATACCCAATCAAAGGTTTATACGCAATATTTTCAACTTTAGATTGTAAAAAGTAGAAATGCATGATTTTGCAAACTATTTTGTCTCATAAATGAGAAGTTTAAAATTTTCGCACTCCGAATTTTCGGGTCGTTGGCACGTGGGTCGCTGAGTATAATAGCGAAGTTCAGACTTTGGTTTGGGTCTTGGTTCAGACAACGATTAAAGAAAGTGTCGATCTCATCAGCATTAGAGAGAGAGAGAGAGAGAGCATGTTTAGATTTTTCGTACGATAGCTTTCTCGTTGACTCATGGCTAAACATTCAATTAGTTCTTTTGAAAAACGAATAAAATAGAGAATATGTATATACGATTGAAAGAAGTGACGTCTACACTAAAAATGTGAATAAATAGTGAGGTAGACAAACCTCTTACAGCACACAGCACTTACACAGAGTCACGCATGAAAAAACTAACTTACTTTTGGCGATATCTAACGATTAAGTTCGATATGTGACCCAAATTATGATTTATTTTTCATTTTAAAAGTTTTATATCAAATTAAATTGTGTCATAGTATCCATTTCCTTAATTACGAACGATTCCGCTTAATTCTTTCGCGGTAGTTTTAAATCATTTGGTTTTGTTTTACAGTGGGTTGTGCTTGAAAAATCTGGATACCTCTTGAGACGGAATAGTTTTTCAGTGATGGCCACAGGAAGCAGACTCTTTTGTTGGGGCACAACGAAAACGGGTCAGATGAGGGGCCGTATTTTTTCAAAATGTTTTTGAAATTAACTATAAAACTATTTTCAGTAAAGGACTCATGGATCAATAGCGTTCTTTAATGGCACTATAGTCATTGGTGCAAATTTCATTAATTGTAATATTGAATGTTTTATTTCGGGCGTGGCAAAACCACTCCTACCATGGATGGAGCTACTATTTTCCTTAGCACTTAGCCATTTGGAGTGGCCACTTTAGAAATAGCATTCACAACGTGAGGCTCTGGCGTGCACTTGGCATATGGATATAAATTTAATCTCGTGAAGGATTTTTTTAAATTTATTGCTGGGCTCAAAATACTCTCATCGAGAGGCATATTTTATACTCAAAATTTAACATAATATTTTTTTATTTCATTTGACTTTTAATGTGTTTCATATATTTATTTTTTAAACACGGATTAATTGGTAGATGCTGCAGGCATTGATGGATACTAGTTAATTCAAAATTTCTGCATTTCCATGGTACAATTGTTTTGCGATTTCCCCTGTGGAACGATGACATTAATTTTCTTTTCCGGCTTCAGATCACTTTGAAAGCCCCTCATTTATCTTCCTGGGAAAAATCATGAAAGCCGTATTAAATGGTCTAAGTTTCCAAACAACTAGAAACCCTTTAGACTCCCAGATGTAATTGAATTGGTATCGCACGAATATCATACACGAAGTTGAAGGAGTTTGAGGCAGTCTCCATATTCCCCTGAAAGTTGACTGAAAATGAGAATTTTAAGCGAAGAATAGAAACTGGAATAAAGATGCCACGGAAGTTACAATCGCCAAGTGGGAGGGACATTTTCACTCCATAATTTCAAAGGTAAGAACTATTACGATAAGACCTACGGAATGCGAAGTCACATTCATGTGGAATCGACTGTTTTCTGTGACGAAATTGGGAACTAGAAGAAGATTACTACGTAAATGCTTTATCCCAAGTAAATAACGTGTTCTCGGGTGCTGGTTTTGATTAATTTTAAATCTCAGAAATTCGTTTATAAAT
This sequence comes from Hetaerina americana, assembly GCF_022747635.1. Taxonomy (NCBI): domain Eukaryota; kingdom Metazoa; phylum Arthropoda; class Insecta; order Odonata; family Calopterygidae; genus Hetaerina; species Hetaerina americana. The sequence goes on along the minus strand of NW_027286985.1, from coordinate 824,539 downwards.
ATGATGAAACTTTAAGCTATTGAGTGCATCTATCGGATTGCAGTTGGTTGCTCGATCCTTAGAAGAAATACGAGAAGTTAAGTGCGACAAAGTTTATGCGACGACTACGCTTTTGCAAGTAATTGGCAGCGGTGCTCAGGAGGGCGCAGAACAACTTGTGTGTGATTACCCGAATATTCTATTAAAGATTTTTCAGGGCCCGTGATTTGACGGATGGTTACCAATTGCCAAACAACAGACAGACTCTGCAATTACCCGGAGTAGTGTGCGGTTCGAATCTTCTATCATTGAGTGAAGGCGGTGAGCAAAGCGTCCGGTACAGAGACATCTCACGGCAGGGAAAGGAACAAATGGAAGGTGTCAGCACTGCAGCATGGAAGCCATACCATCACATGTCCACCCCGAGGAGCAATAGCTCATCAATTCTTCTTATTTCATTGGTTCAAATGACATTCGCGATGAAACCCTCTCCAGTAAAAGGAGTAAATATTCTGAAGAAAACCAGTCCCCCATCAGAATCCCAGGTTGAGGATAGAGAAAAATGCACCTCAATTAGTTTAGAATCGTTAATTTTAACGCTTGGTCAATCCGGGAACGTGGAAGTTTGGATAATTTAAAGGTAAATACATCAATTAAACATCTAAGGTTAAATGAAATGGCTCCAGGGATGAGATTTTTGGACTGGTAGCAAGAGGATTATTCACTCGGGCTCCATGAATGGGAATGCTTCAGTGGGCATAACACGAGAGGAAAGTGCTCCAATGAGAATGTAGAGCTTCCAATGATACAAAGGAAGTATCATCATGGTGAAGATAGCAACGAAACCCACAGATACCGTTGCGGTGCAAGTTTGCACACCGGCAATAAATAACTATGGTGACGAAGTTGAGAATGTGTATGGAAATATCACCAATGTAATTAAAAATATAAATGTGGAAAAAATATAATTGTTCTTGAAAACTGGAATTAAATGTGCAACTAAGAAGGTCAGAAAGTAAGGAGATTAGGAAGGAAAATGAAAGGTAATAAAAGCTATCGGAATTATTGATAACAGGCGCACATAAGGGCAGAATTGTTCTGGAATAAGATGAAGGGGCTTATGCAATGCTTGTCATAGTATGTAAATTTGTGGGATACCATTTTCATGAACATAGGGGACATATCAATGACATTTGGGATAGCAATAGAGGAATTCTTATTGAAGATGGAGAGAAAATGAAAGGAGGAAAAGACTATTTGGAGAGTCTTAATGACGGAAAATAAATGAATGAAATAATACTGAAAGAAGAAAATATTCTCGAGGATGATGAGAAGTGAGGCTTTATCCTCTGGTTTGAATTTGACACCTCAGTTAAGGACTTGAAGGCAAATAAGGCACCTGGAATCGACGAAATTCCGTCGGAAACAATAAAATATTCACGGGATAAGATATTAAAACATCTATACAGCCTAAATATGTGATACGTATATGAGAGGGGAACATACCACTGAAATTTACGATAGATGTAATTGACCCTATACCAACAGAGGAAACAGCCAAAGGAAGTGCGAAAGTCAGTAAATAAGTCTGGCCACCCATGCATCGAAAATTCCGCCATGATCAATCTATCGAAGAGAGGAGGAGATCAAGATGGTGCGGGGGCTAACTTACTGGCTTCCCACCCAGAGGGCGCAGGTTCAAATCCCGGCGGTGTTGAATATTTTTCAGTGGTATCTCGATCCCTACTTGAGGTGCTTCGTGGAGCGCACTTTGAGTGAGTACGCCGTCCGTCGGATGGGACGTTAAACTGCGGACCCCTTGGCGCCTTTCGTAAAGAGTAGGCTAATGCCGACGCCGGGTTTCTCTCCACCCTTCATCATTTCCCTATGGAACAAATGACCTCAGCTGTCGGTCGCCTCCCCTAAATTCTACTACTACTACTCGAAGAGAGGAAAAGAGAGCAAGGGAATGAGGAATAATCGGATTTTTACACGAATAGAAGCTATCCTTGATTTAAAATTAATCAAAGGAAAAGAATATTCGGAAAACTCAGAGGACGTGCATTGCATTCATTGATCTGGGGCAAGGTTTTAGCAAGGTGTATTCGAATAGGGTGTCCCGTGTCCGATTAGAAATTGGACTGAAATATATTGACAGAATATGTACCATGTAGAAGAAATTAAAGGAGGGAAAAAATAAGACCCGGCGTTGGATTACATTGAGGATGAAGGAGATAACTTCAGGCGTCACTTTGTGGAAACGATACATATTTGCAAAAAAACCAAGTGTTTCTTTTGCAAACATAGAGGATGGATGTGTTTGATGCAATTTGCGGGAGAGATATAGGTGAAGATAGCATGAAGAAGGCCTGATACTACGCGATATGGAGAAGAGAATGAAAAAGTAAAATCTCAGAATAAATATTATTAAACTAAGTTAATGGTCTACAGTCCAAGTAGGGAAGAAAATCTCAAACGAAGACTAAAAAATCGCTAAAATAATTGGAATTTTCCTTTTTAGGTAGCACGATCAATAGTGATTGGAGGCACAAGAGGGATATACGTAATAAGCAGACTAGGAATTGTGAAGAAGGCTTTTTATCAGAAAAAACGACTATTGATGACAAATAGTACTAGCATAGACAAAAGGAAGCTTAAAGTTAATTATGGCGTGTATTTTTTTGCGGATGTGAAACTAAGATGCAAGGAAAATGAGAGGGAATAAGAATGGAGTCGATAGGGTCGTGGTTCTATGGAAGAATGCTTAGAATTGAATAGAAAGTATGATAAATAAAGAAGTACCTCGAAGAGTGAGTGAAGAGGGAGGCCTAAGAAGGATATTCACGAGGGGAAGAGAAGAAATGATTGGTCGTACGCTGAGGCATGATAGCTTCATGAAAACCTTCATAATTCGAAAGAAACATAGATGGAGAAATGCTACGAACGAAACCTTGGATTGATAACCATAATGATGAAAACATTTATTTATCAAAAGAAAAATCACGATTCCCGGTAGAAATGGAGCTCATGAATACATTTTCACTTCAAATGAAATGATTTAAGCCAAAATGGCAATGGAAACTTTGTTGAAAATAACTCAATGCAAACACCTAAGAAATTTCCGGCAGGGATGCCCGTAATTCTGGATGGACACAAATCGATAAGAATGCGTTGATATACTACACCGCCACATGGATATACACTTAGTTGTAATTGAATGATAAACAATCGAGCTTTATGGACTTATCATTGGTACTATAACGACAGGAATTAAAGGCAACCATTGTAGTATGTATGTATACAAATCTTTCTCATTGGTAGTAAAGAGGGAAGTGTGGAATGAAATTACGCCGATGAGCGAGCGAGACGAGAGGCAATCAAATATACTACCAGTCGACAAACACCGGTTAAGTATTCACGTCATTCTGTGTCACCAACTGGTGAAGCTGGAAAAAGAAGACGTAAAAGCAACCCTCTCGTTTTATAACCTTGTCAACGGTACGGCGGCGTAGTAGCGAATCAAGCGCAAGGATATTCATTGGGCGTGAAGAGAATCCGCTTCCTCAAAAAAGGTGTTGCTGGACAGGTACGAGGCGGCGATGAATTACTGCCGTCCGAGCATTATTGCAGCGGACAATCATGAATCATAAAAATAAAATAAATGACAGTACATTGCCGTTATCAGATAAATTTCTTTCATGCTACTCGTGATTTAAAAAACGAACATAATTCATGACTTGATTTCAATTGATTTTTAAATTAAAATCCCATTTCAAATGCGTTTTATTTTTACAGGTATTATTAAACAAAAGTATTCTTTGGAAATTCGGTCCACGGGCTTTGCGCTATTCGAGATACTCCGCTGAAATTAAGGCCGTCCATGATTGATTTGTTTAAACAACAGTGAGCTTAAATTAAGTGTAAATCGAAGGTGCATTTAATGGCGATATTTTAAGCAAAGGAGACCATCGAGAATTTAGCTATTTAACAATGAAAAGTCGCACAGATGAGAAGAACAAAGGTCACAATTTATTTTTGAGGTAATTTCCTCCTCAGGGACGAGACTTAAATAGAACTTTATGCAATAAAATTGAAACGATGTTAACTGGGAACCTAAAAAATAAATTTGTTTTGACGAAATATGAAGTATTATTAGTTTTTCTTCATTTATTCGGTCTATTTGGCGATCACGGAAAAGAAACTTCTTTCCTCCTAGTATTATGATGGACCGAAGAACACCAGGTATGACAATGAGGTGGAAGGATGCCATGACCCGACTAATGGGCAAGGAATCGCCTCCAGATAAAGAAAAGGCCAGAAGAATCTGGGAGAGACAAAAATTAAGGCAAGAAAATGGGGTGGAGAATTTTGAAAATAAACAGTGGATCAAGAAAACTGGCACAAAGAACAAAATAAAGAATTAAATCTTGAAACTTTCGCTCCATTTTTCTTCACAGACAACCAGTATTAAGACGAAATTCCCGACAAACAAAATTAAATCATAAATTTTAATTCTTTGAAAATAGTCACAAGTTACATTGGAAATTTCACAAGAATCATTTTTGATTAGTGCTTTGGTCTAATTCTTATCCAATTGTAGTTATGGTTGGAAAATATAATGTCGGAAAGCAATCACTACTTTATTCGAGGTATTTTGGATTAGGCATTAACATAAGAAGCCTTTTCGAAAGCCAACGACTTCTCATCTCTTGTTTCATCATACACACTGCCCCCTTGTGATACACACTGCCCCCTTCGATATGAATTTGATGGTCATTATTTCATCAATCAAATGATCTTAATGACCTTTAACGAGTAACTCAGAAATAATTCCATTTTTTTGATCTTCCATAGACTTTTCTATACATTCAGCGCTGAAAAATGGTTTCGCTCATTTAATTTACTGCAGTTATCTGTGTTGCTTAATTTACATTGGAGATCCTCATGACAGGAAAGAATTCCGAGAGTTTTAAAATTGGAATGAAACTTTTAATTTTGATGGTAAGTATCTAATTTATGCAAGGAACTAAACTCTTTGCTTTTCCTTTCGCTAAGGGATTATCAATTACACATCATTTTAAGAGTTTCAAATAGAATTAATTTTGGTTTTTAATTTATTTACAAAATTTACAAGTTTGCACTGCACATCCTCAATGACATACTGGCTGTTTAGTAAAAAAGCGACATCTGCTCTACTAGTTTGAAAATCTCACATTTTCCACACAAAAATTCATTTTCTAGTCAAAAGAAGGTATCATGTCCTCCTTTTCCTTATAAATAATAAATTATAATAGTGATGCATTCCTTAAACCCCCTGTAAACAGACAAAGTTGACCAAGCACACCTTATTCATTTGGAGTAAGTTCAATTTTGGAAACGAGGACAAAAACACCAGGTATAAGCACTAATTATTGGTCGTTCAAATCCCAATTCTGATGACAACTTTTCTCAGTAAATGCATGTATAAGTTGATCCCTGTGGGGTAAGTATAATTTTTATGCGCAAAATGATGTGAGATAATTTTATAATGCTGACGATTTATTTTATCAAAGAAAAGATGCGTTGAATATGAAATCTCGTCAAAGATTTTTTTTCTTAAAGTTGACAGGCTTCATGAACAATTAAATAGGGCGTTTCAATTTTAGATGTTGGAGTACATATAATCATTAAAATTTATTCAACGGATAAAATGTTATTACCTCTCGTATCTCTTGCCTAAATTAGCAAAATATGAGCAAATTACGTATAATTCAATTCCGAGATTAAATGCGTCAGCCGGTTTTCAATGTCGCACGAGAATTTTCAAGCCAGAAAATACGAAATAAATTTAAAAAATATGATAGGGGCAATGATTTCGGCGGAGGACATGTTGAGCTAACGGAGGGAAGGCATCACGCAGAAAAGGAAATGAGTGAAAGGACAATGCAGAAATTCGTCGGTGAATGGAAAAGAGTGGCGTGGAAATCAATTCAGGCCAGCGATGAGGAGGCATGGGGTTGGACACGCGGCGATGTGTCAGCTTGTCGCTCGCTGTCTCCGCCCAAGAGACACAGCGAAAGAATAAGGGTGAAGCGATGCGAAAAATGGTGATTATCTGTTGGAATCAGACAACTGCTTCTCATCGCCATACTTTAATTACAAGATCTACGGCACTGAAACATGATAAATTAAATCCATTAGAGGATAACTAATAACCCTGCCTAGCCTCTGTTCATTAAAATTTTGGAATAATTAATTCACAAAATACAAAGTTCCATATCTAATTTATCGTGACTATAAACCGCTTGTTTTAAGATATTTCTGTTCGCAACCAATGGAATTGAACCTATGCAAAAATGCTTAACTTGGATGAACTATTGGGGAGCATAGTATCCCTGGGAATTAATTTCCGTGATGCTATAGTTTATTCCAGAAATGAAAACGTTATCGTTTCTTTTCAAAACTGTTTAATGATTTTATTAAAGTACAAGTGATACATTTTTCGACTTTCAACGATAGTGGACAGTATCATCTGAAGTAATGGCCAAGTAAATTATTGCTTAATGAATATTAATATCATTAAAAAGCTCGTGCATCGTTTGACTGAACATTTAAGTCGAGTTTGCTATCATTTGAATTAATGATAGCCATCGAGTAGTAAATTTGACCACCGAACGGCGGCTGTTCTCTTGCAACTTTATTACTGAGAACATTACGAAAGAAAATCATTCGACCGCGTAAATTGGCAGGCGGCTCTTTTGCTGAAATGGGGGTAATTCTCCGTTCGATGGTAGGGTGTTGTGCGATCCCCATAACTTAAGCAATCAGTTCAAATGAATCGATTCATTCCGGCGCATTACAGCTCATCACCGTCCTCCCTAAAAAATGTCACATTGATTCCCAAAATCCGTGGGCAACTCCGTATGCCCGAAATCGCCCGTTCAATTGAAGTCATATAGTATTCTGCAAAACATACAGGAAGAGAGAAAATTACGACTGAAATATGCATCATCGCCAGGATTCGTGAAGGAAATCCCGAGCGGGGGTAAGTTTTAATCAAATTCTTTGCATTAGCACTATAATAGGAATCACTTTGATTCGACCCTCTAATTAGTTCGTTGTCCTGGGATTTCTCCCACTCCGTTTCCCCATTCAGTTTTTGACCGCGCTTGTTTGGAGAAGGCAATTTCTTTTCCGCATCGCTATTGCCCACTGATCTCCCGGCAAAGCCCCAGGATCACCACGGGAGATAGGCCCACAAATTGCGAAATCAGGGTCGTCGCGATGAGGAGTGGAACACATCCGAAGGCATTAGGGTAGGTGATAGGCAAAGGCGGGGTAGGGAAGGACACTCCCACGCTTTCACTTCAAGACTCAACCGACGATGGGCAGCAGATGTGCAGACGAACGGTTTAAGACGGTCGGTCGCACATAACTTCACGCCGCCCCCTCGACCCACGCCACGCCCTCCGCCAGACTCAACTCTTCAATAAATTTCATTTGTTCCGTCAATTGCCGACTAAGCGAGTGCTGGAGTACGGAAGGAAATTAAATTACATTTTAATGTAATGTACTCTCTTACGCGCAATCAATCCAGGTAATTTGAGTGTGAGATCGCATATTCTCTTTATTCCATATATCCTGCGCTATACTTACATCAATTTTACTGAACCCCATTAATTATGCCAAATATAACCAATCCTTCTAGGTTACCAATGTCCATTTTTTGCCTTGACCAACGAAACAATCCTCATCCAGCTCCGTTTTCACGAATGCTTATAAAACTTGTATTTTTCAACTGCAAGGCGATAAAGAGTTGTTTCATGCATTGATTGAGCGTCAGTTAATATCTGAAAGTTTGAAAATATTTTCATGTCGAAGCTTCAATAAATAACCAATGAGTTATATTAAATATTATATTATCCCTTCGCTGTTTGGAGCGATGAAGGACCATGTTTCCTATTCACAGAATCCGGCCTGGTAGAGTAAATAAACCTCTGCTCATTTCGTTGAACCGCACCATTAAGCAAAGCCTCCACCTATCGCTCATCCGCCCATTTTTAGAGTGATGTCCAATGTGTGAGTGCGCGGGGTCAGTCCCATAAGCTCTCATCGTTCGTCCATTCACGTGGCGCCACTCGTTGGCGGAGGCGTGAAGTTAAAACTTCGCCTTGCTCACGTCTCGTCCCCATGGACACACAAATTCACGCGCGGATTTCGTCTCCGTCCACTCCCACCCCACCCCTTAACCCCGATGGGCCAACTGAACCCACCTCCCCGATCGCAAAACCAACTGAACCAAGCAAGACATTCGCCGACCCCTTGCCGCGTAATTATCGCTCCTCCACTGCACACCCTATAAAACGCTCTCTGGGTGTTGGGGGTGGAATTGGATGGGGGAGTGCGAGGCGGAGGGTGGAAACGAAAATAATGAAGAACGGAATGGGAGGCGGCACTCGTCGCTGCTTCGACTCTCTCGTTACGCGTCGTCACCGAAGATCCCATCCCGGGAACGAGTCAACTTGTGCTCCGTCTTCCTCCCTCCCAGCCAATCCCCTCCTTCCTCCCCGCCCCACCCCATCGCCTCGTCACCCTCCCTGGGCATACACCACGCATCACCCCCCCCCGCGCAAACAACCCACACGTCCCGGGATGACCCTTCGTTGCTGCCCTTCCAAAATTGACATCCACGGAACGACTGCAAACTTGACTACGACGCAGTAAGGGAACACCAATTTGTATCACACCAATTTAGTTTCTTTTACACATATATTTTTGCCGTAAACAATACCCATGGCAGTAGATGTAATTAGGATTCAAATACAGCAAAAAACAATGTGTAAAAGTGAGTTTTCAAGGAATAATTTCTGATAGTGGATAGTATAATTCTACTCATCAATAGGTGGAGTTGAACCAAAACCTCATTGCTATGTCTAGCGCCAATTTTATCTTTCTTCTCGACGAGATGAAATAATCTTTATGACCTTGGGCGAAGTTCCCCACCTTCCATTTAAAATAATACCGATTACCTACACGAGTTGTGACCGTGAAATTAGATATTCTTTTATTTTAAATTTTACATTAGGTAGTCTGTATTTTATTACGGTGTATCGTTAAGTTGGTGAAGTGGAATATACGACAAGGTCTTGGAGTATAAACCTACTTCTAATATTAGCGATTTATAAATAAAGATTTAATTGTAAAAAACCTATGATTTTATCTTGGAGAAAATATATATACACATTTAATTTTTGTCGTAAAAATCTGGTTAAATTTAGGTTAATACGAAATTTCTCTAGCCTTCTTTAAAGAGAATAAGAGTACTAAGATATCTTTGCGTAAATAACACGGATGACACTGGCTGGATAATAATTATCCCTACTGTTAATTTTAATTTTACTTCATTGTTTTATGCTAACTGCGCATGAACGTTGAATTTTCCTGATTCTTGAAATAGAGCAGCCAGTGGAATGAAACGCGGAAAGATGCTCTGAAATCGTGAACAAATGAATGGGAGCTAAGGGTGGAACGCGTAATAGAGTCATAAAACTTAGACTTGGCGAACTCTTTCTGGTCCAATTCACGCTTTACGACTCCCTCAGTGGCCACATGAACACCTCGAAATTTCCAGCGTTTATCATTCTTCCGTCCACTCAATCTACTCCATCCCAATCCATTCGGCACGTTGCGGACGATTCCGTTTTTCACATTTCACTTTGCCGTTTATAACCACTTGGCGATAAGTTTCGAGGATTTCGGGAGTTTTTGACTCGGCATTGTGTTTGTATAAATAACAAATATTGTATATGCGTTGAATATATATATATATATATATATATATATATATATATATATATATATATATATATTTGGTTCTCCAGTATAGTGATTGGTCAGCTGTCAATTTATTGCATTTGCCACCGGACACTCCAAACAATTCAGAGCCTACAGTTTGAGAGTTATGACAGGAAATATAGTGTCTATGTGCAATTCCACGCGCTCAATGTTCCTCGAAATGGGTTGGGAAAGGGTGGTCGGGAGCTTGAGCACCCTTCCCTCTCTTCTTCATCCATCTCAGAACACACTTACACTTTCCCTCTTCCGCTCCTCGCCTGGTACAAGAGGACTGCCACTCCCAATGCGTGGGCATCCACTGCGAATCCATCTTAGGGCCATGGCCAAAATGAAACCTGGGGGTTTAAAATTTTTCATCGCCAATGAAACCAACTATTACGCCAGAATCGAATGGATTGTAATGGCCAAGTGCCCGATAAACTCCCAGCATCCCTAAGCTTTCATCAGTATGTGCGAAATTTACAGCTGTTTAAGTGTCCGCACTATTCCGCCATCATTTCGTGACCCTCCGATCACTCGGTGCCTCCAGCAAATTCAAAAAGAGAGAAAGTGAACAAATGTCAGTTCCTAATTTCGACACATCTGGCGCTAATCATTCAAAAAAGTGCGCCCATTCCACATACCTGCATGATCAAAATGGATGCGCTGGGTGTAATTGGAATAGTTGGTAAATAAAAATGCCACTTCCCTGTCTGCTTTCAATCAGAGATGAAGAAATGAATTTATTTGCGATAGTAAATGCATTAACTAATTGACGTATATCCTGTAAGAAATAATTTCCTCACTAAACCACAACAAAAATTAAATATCAATCGCACAGGCCCCTCGCTGAAGTACCGCAATCGTGCAAATCCCTGTTATCCTTCAGCCACAACCCCTAATTAGTGTTACGGAATTTCAAGTAATGCTCAAATACGTCCACTAAAATACCATTGTCAGCTTCGAAACCAAATAATTTGGGAATTCCCATTTTTGAACGTAAAACAATATCCAAAATAAGAAACGGCTCGGTCACAATCAGTATTTCATATCTCAAAATTGGATATTTTAAATAATCCAGTCCTTCAACTTTCGAAATGTTATATTTCAACATACTTTGTTTCTTATTTAATGCATCAATTACCAGGAGATAAACCCTGGCAGGTTAATACGATTATAATTTCAGCATATTACGGGGCTACAAATTAAATTGAAATATTTATTATTTGTGTCATGTATTATTTTGAATTTTCTAATTTGGTAATAATTTTGGAAGAAAAGGAATTTTGTGAAAAATATAATTTTCAGTACAGAATATAGTGTCAGTGTTCAGTATAGTATATAGTGTCATCTTTCTTGATCTTATCGGAATCTGTAATAGCTTGGTAAACAAATAGGCACCGCTATTTTGCCTTCACCAAGATTTATTTCAAAATGTAGTCCCTAAAAGTTAAACAATTTCTTTTTATGCCGAGTGCTTTTCCCTATGTTTTTCCTCTGGACCTAATTTGATTTATTTTCGTTTTAACATTTAAATGAATACAATATTACATAATCCAACCTCACATTTCACCTGAGCGATAAGATGCACTTGTTGATACCAAGTAACTAATTAAGGCGATTGTAGAAGGAAGGCAGGCTACTACGAGGGTCATCCGGAAAGTAGTACCCGTTCGTGAAATAAAGACACAAAAGTAAATATTAACAAACATAAAAAATTTTATTTGAAAGAGGATACTTTAAACTACTTCTCAACATAATCTCCAAGCAAATTAAGGCATTTGTCATAACGTGTGACAAGTTTCTGTATTCCTGCTGCATAGTCCTTCGCCGCCAGCTCATTGAGATACGCGAGGGACCCATCTTGCACAAATTTTTGCATAATGCAGATGGTGTTTAACAATTTCATGAACAATTGTTCGAGAAACATTGGGAAAATGCTCACAGATGTCATCAATTGTGACGCGCCGATCGTTCCTCACGAATTCGTCAACTGAGCTCACCAGTTGGTCTGTAATGACAGACGGTCTCCCCGAACGCTCATCGTCGTGTGTGTTCCCCCTCCCCATGTTGAAGTTGCGACACCACCGCCGAACAGACGACTCGTCCATTACATTGTCTCCATACACCTCCTTTAATTGGCGATGAATATCACATGGGCGAACGTTTCTTGCATTGAGGAATTTAATCACTGCCCTCACTTCACAACTGGCGGCGTTCTCAATTTTTTTAAACATTGTAAACAATCACAGAAACAACACAGGCAATGCTAGCGTCACGCAACTTGGCTCAGAGAAGGCAGACAAGCCACTGAAGCTATCTGACCTCGTCCAGCGGCTACTCGCGTCGTCAGCACTTCATGCGGCACGAACGGGTACTACTTTCCGGATGACCCTCGTATGTTGGGTATACAAGCGATGATATTGAACTCATACGAGTATTATGGGAACCTTTAAATTTGGTGGCAATGTGCATTGAGGTGATACATATTTACAATTATTAAATTAAGCTTGCAGCTTTTTGCCTCAAAGTTGATATTTGAGGCTAATTGTGAATAAATCTGAGTGTCTATTTAACAATTCATATCATTACATGTCATTTTTATAATTAAAACAATTGATAAAAAGCATTTGCCAAAATATCATGATGTTTAATCAGCAAAAAAAACTCAAACTTCAATTAATAATTATTCCTGAAATGAACCGAATACAACCGTTTTATTAAACATGGATTTTAATTTTTCCACATTAAATATCCAATTCATTTTAATGCAACAATTTCAGAGCGTAAAAATCATTCGCCTTGACTGGGACTCGAACCCAGATCCCTCAATATCCGGTCGAGTGCTTTAGCCACTTAACCGGATATTGAGGGATTAACTTAGACCGGATATTGAGGGATCTGGGTTCGAGTCCCAGTCAAGGCGAATGATTTTTACGCTCTGAAATTGTTGCATTAAAATGCACATTAGCGGATGACTCCGTTAAAAGTTACTGTTGCGGCATCTCCCGCAGTTTCCTTGGAATCCAATTCATTATTCAATTACATACTTTCACCGCAATACTAACGTTGATAGCCGACCGTGAAATGATACGAAACGGTTAAAATATTCCCATAGTTCCAGGAAATGATTTTTATTTAAGAGCTTGAATTCCATTGATTTTGTTATCTTTGCTTAGTGTTTATTCCATGCATGGGGTCACTCTAAATCTTTTTTTATTGATCGACCTGTACGTGTTTTTTTCGAATAAACCACTTGATATTTTTTCTTACTATGCCATCATCAAATTCTCGAGCCCATTCATTCGCCCAGCTATTGCCTCGTTGCCGGCGGACGCCCGACAAGACCTTTTCCGTTGATGTGAGTTTGCTTTTGTTCCTCTCTCTCTCTCTTTCAATTCACACACACATCGCAGAAACCAGCATGTAGATGTGACGTGTCCTGATTGCTCCTAAATCAAACCAACAATGGCTTCCCGGTCCAGGGCCGGTGCCGTGTTGCGATACAAGTCCCCTACGCCAACAGTGAATCCCCTGCACGCTCACACTGGTTCCACACCACGTAATTTTAACAAGCGAGCCTTTCGGTGGAGGGCCAAGGAAAGGTTTTTCGTGTGTCGCCTTATTTTGCCCCTCTAGAGGATTTCTTTATCGGGTTTTATCTTCATCGACAACTCAAATCCGTGAGCATTGCTTTGAAACCGATCTAAATCCGCAATCAAGCCTCAAGTCGCAAGTCAATAGTTCAAGAATTTGAGATGGCAATCAATGGGGCAAAACGTTCAAACTCAAGGTTGAAACTCAAACGGGGTGACATTTTAAATGTATTCGAATCTTCTTGTAACGTTAGAACTTGATAATCTGAGAACTGAATTTGAACTGAGAGTAAAATAAATAACGACATATAGATTTTGTTATTCCTCAGCAATAGTAGCAATATATGATAGAAGTCTTTTTAACTTTCATTTACGGTTTCTGTTACCCATCGCTTGAATCAGATTATGGAGATAAATGCTTTGAGGCAAGGACCCAAAGGACATCCTGCTTCCACTCGACAAAACAGGTTTACAATTTCATGCAAGTTTAGTTACTGAGTACTCTCTACGGCAAGCCAAAAGCTCGTATAGTATGATTTAAATACATGTAGTATACATTTTATTCAAGTTCTGTAAGTACTTACATGAAGTAATGAATATGTTTCGCTTTCTGCACAAACCAGGACTTCTCCGCAGAGCTTTTCGTTTGCTCATTAGGGGTCCTTCAGCGGATTTTTGTCAGAATTGAAAACTGAAATATCTCACCTGTTGGTGATGAAAACAATTCTCCTCTCTCAAAGCCCAAGTATTATTGCTTACAATTATTGATCCATCTCACCCTTACTCTTTGGACTACCTACATGTAAAATGTATAAACCCACTCATATTGAAATATGCGGGCGTTCTAAGCAGAGTGATGAAACAAATTAAAGCGCAAAAAAGAAAGACAAGAATTCATACGTGTAGGCTATGGAAACATAAATAGTGTCCACCCGGCTATGCAATGAGGGAGAGCTATCCGGCGCTCTTCCCAACCCATAATCTTCCTTCATCAAACTTCATTTCCCAAACTCCTAAGATCTCCGTCCATCTATTTGCCTGAGTTTAAGCAGAGCATATCAAAATGCTCGGCTTAAACTCAGAAATGCACTTTCTTCTTAAACTATTTATGTCAGTCTACATATGAGGGCATTTTAATTCAAAAACGATCCTATTGAACACTTGTGAGTTGGTTTTTCGTTCCGTCAATTATCCCTTTCGGGCAGGGCAGAAGTGAGGGATGAGGGAGGGGTTCGACGGAGGGGGTGGGAATGCGAATGCAGGAGAGCACTTTGATGAGAAAATGGAGCGGGTTGGAAAACGAGTTGGAGGGCAGTATAAGTAGTATGCTTAAGGGAAAGACAGGAAGGAAACCTTCATAGGTTTACCCCTATTTTTACATGGTCCCCAGCGAGCCAACGCTAGGGTGCGTGACGGGGTGTCATTATACACAAGGCAAGGTAGGCAATATCCAAAATGAAGTATTCTTCCCATTTTTAGTAACAATAATTCAAATGATGTAGATTGCGATAGTTACAGGTGCATGAATTGCGGTCCTTAAGTGAGATATGCTTCTCTAAGCACACGAGAGGAAGTGTTGGCGACAAGTAAAACCCTAAAGAATCTGACACTGGTCAAACGTATAGTTGGCAAATGTAGCGATAAGGAAGTGAAGGAGACGAGCTATTTTTCTTTAGTAAGACCCAACATGGTGTAGGTGGCGATTACATTGCATCCATTTCAAAAAACCACACACAGAATTGAGCAATACTCAGAAAAGGCCAGTTCCTTGAACAAAAGAATATATCGCACATTTACTACAAGCGTCTTGCATTTGCTAGATGATCTGGTATGGGAACTCAGTGGGAGTTTGTTGGACAGAGTGAAGAGATGTGGAAAGTATTAGGAATTGAAGAAATGTTTAATGTTGTTAATCGTTAGACTAAGTCAAAAATGTGGCAATAATCTGTCGATGTCCATTCAAAACCTACCTTAAATAGTAGAATATCAAAATAATACTACATCAACCAAGTAATATTTTCGTGAATAATGAAAAAGTATAGATGAGATTTCATTGACAAATGTAAATTTTAGACAAGAGGGAGATGCAGCCACCAATTCATTCACTTCGAATTTCCAAGTCGCATGTTACGTAGTCACCGTCCCGCGACGACTTTGTTAGTGCGGCTTGCTAAACCGATGTATATTGCCCGTCGCATGGCAATTTAAACCTATTTCCCCCAAAAGTAACTCCGTGATGCAACGTTTTCTGTCTACATTTATTCCCTTTCTAAATTTTTGCATTTGTCTGCATATCCGTAATGGCTCAAACCTCTTTCCAAGTCTTACCAAAACTCTTATACTGCTGGAATCGAATATATGTTTTTTATTTATTAGATGATCAGTAATTATCACGAGGATGTTTTCATAAACAATTTTTTCTGAAAAATTTTCCTTACTAATTTTTATGAGGTTTTTATGTGGCGTACGATGAATAAAAAAGAAACACTCACGTGACTAGGTGGAAAGTTTGAACATTTTGTCAAACTGCTCCTGAAATAAATGATGCATGTAAAATTTCAGCACAATTGGGAAAGTTTTCGCTGACGCGAAAGTTCTTCCAAGTGTAACACATTACTCGCGGTCAGTGACGACGAGGTTCCTCACGGTCTACGCCAAACTAAGTTGGTTCAAATTGGCGACATTGCCAAATTAAAATCTCGCGGGTCGCAAAGGCCCCAGTCAGCGAAAAAATTCAGAAAAAAATTGAGCCAGACTCAATAATATTTATGGGCCTCATTAACTTCCTAATATACGAGGAGCTTCACAGACGGTTGGGAGGGGACTGATTCACAGCTGAAACACCCGCTCTGGAGAGCTGAAATAAATCAGGGCTCGTAAATTTTTCAGCGAATGCAGAACTCTAATTTAAAGGAATTGCATTTGAACAAATAATTTGAAATTTTGGGTACCTTACCAGATGAATTTATTTGTGGCAATTCGCTCAACTTTATTTCGAAGATTAGAATGAATATGGTTTTATTAAGGGGGTAGGATTTGCTGGAAGTTAGACAAAATTATTAAGGGTATACTGGCAATTTATGAAAAGCCGTATTGCCATAATTTCATGACCCAAAGAATGTTTGCAATGTTATAATAACATAGGGAAAATATTTTCTTACATTAACTCCGAACTATTAGGAATAATAAATTAAATTTTCATTGGTAACATTTATAAGCCAAATGAAGGTAATGACAAATAGTGAAATTCAGCGCTTTCTTAGACGACTGAAATGAGAGATATTTGCATCTCTAATCCCTATCCCTTTAAGCTAAGTATTTCCCTTAACTGAAAAATATCTCTGACATTCTAGTATTGGCCATTGGAATTATGTATCATTAGAGATTGGCATCTTCAAATATAAGCGTTCTTGTACTCGACTTCAAAATGACAAAATATATCTTCCAAGGGATAATTTGAAGAGAGGAATTCGATTTGTAGGACTTTTGAAGAGGAGCGTGCTCTATAAATGCGTCCAAAGAAACTGTAAATAGGAAAATATTAAGTTGTGTCCATCAAGTTGACTCTCACAAAACTTTTGTCGACGCCGTTACGATCGAATGATTTCCTTTATCCATTTCTACAAACTTTTTCAAAGCGTCATTATTTCTTAATGTCACCATACGAAGTCTTCAATTTTCGATGAGAGAGGAAAAATTGCACAAAAAACAGGCTCATCAGCACTTTCAAAGTATCTGGTGAAAGTTTGGGCGTCTTACAAAGTCTAAGTGCTCTCTTCCACGAAATAATTGTTTTTTCACTCCACTAGAGACGTGACCTTTGGGTCCGTCGTTCTTGCGGCTGCTGGGCAGCCTCCGGTCGGATACGCTCAGCTCACGGAACGAGGGCTCGATATTTCGCGTCAGAACACCTTGTGCCCCAGACACCACCTTTCATTTACCAAATGGGTCCATGGAAGCTCTGTCTTAGAATGAAATGTGAAGGTCTAATGATCAAAAAATAACTATCATTCGTCACGTGATTTAAAACGGTAGAACTATATCCATTAGAATTTGTAAAATTGTGCAAATTCTTGTGAATATGAATTACATGAAATATGAAATTTATAGCGGAGAGATAAAGAGAGATGTTTCTTTCTTGATATTTTTCTCAGAGAAAACAACGGTCAAATGGAATCAAACCGAATTATCCTTGCACCCAATCGTAATAAGGAAGATATGCCCGGATAGAGCTTGTTTTATATTTATTGATTTTTAAAATTTTGGCATATGGTTAGCGCTTCTCCTTTTCCCAAATAAAAAAGAGTGAACCAATTACCCTTTTTTAATCTCACCGATTATATTCAGGTTTATGGCTGATAATAATTTATCCTCACTAGAAGGGTTAGCAATAGTTTTACGTTTACATTTTCCATAATTGTAGAAAATGTGACCAAAAAATCTAGCAAACGCTCTGATCGCTGAACATATAATTATTACATAAGTGCATGAAACACAATCATTATTAGAAATGTTTTCTGTCAATTCAATGGACAAGAACTCGCATACTACGTTAAAAAGTTTGTTAACGGGACGAATAATATATGCAGCAGGTGTTAATTCATCACTATCAGATCAGTTAAGGGAGGTTTAGCATTTTTCAAATATAAACATTTTTATATATAATGTACATTAGTGCATGGATAATACTGAGAAATTTGACTAGAATCAAACTTCACAACGGCATTATGCTGTTATGAAGCACCTATCAGCACCAGCGGATCTTTCAGTCTTCATGCTTTCTCTTGCTCCGGAGAAAAATTGATTCTAACTTCCCCAGCGTTTTTTGGACATTGTTGTCTATTGCTATGACTTAACTTAGTCGATTACAAAGAGAAGACGGTTACTGGGGCGTTGATCAACGTCATTGATTAGCCTCCCATCCTGAGGTGACATCCCATCCTAGGGTGACCTCCCATCTAAGGGTGACCTCCCATCTAAGGGCATTTATGTAGGTGCATGGCGGTATGTATTCCATCCAAAATTAAAGCTGACCGTTGATTGTCCCGGAACCACACCCAGCAATTGGGTTTATAATCGACGGCCTCGTGATATTTTTTGCTGAGGCGATGCGCAGCCGCCTAAATTCACCACTTTATATGCTAAAAAAAATATATTTATCATCAAAGAGCATTATTTTTCCTAAAACCCTGCGTTGCGAACGCCATGTTAGTAGAACCATTATCTTCTCCTTGACGATGACAAATGGTCTTTTTTTAGCATGAGATCAGTAATAATGCACGGCTATTATCCTGCATATACTTCCACCGCAGTAATAACGGCATGGTTAATTTAAAAAAGCGCCTAAAAGAAGTCCACATTAACTGATTCATATATGCAGGTGAAATTTCTCGCCGTAGGATATATGACCGTGAGCAAGAGAAATCACTTGCGAAGGCATTTGCAACCTGCATGGACATGAGTAAACGTTAAACCATTTTCTTGAAAAAACTTTGGCATTATGGGTTTTCTTCACTTATCCCATAAAATCGAGATAATCCCAAAAAACCCATGTCCAGTGAACTTTCATGCAAGTTCAGTTTAGTATGCTAGTTATTACCGAATCAAAAATTTGGAGTCCATTTTTACCTGAAGGGAATTTTATTAGTTTTAAATTAGATCACATTTACGTCATAAAGCGTGGATCTTTAGGGCGGAAAATACCCCACTAAAATTAGAGAAAACTAAAATGAAGGTTCTTACTAAGAGTATCGTCGTAGAAACAATGAAAACCTTCCCTTTCCAATTTATATGAAACCATTTCACCCTAAAATATTGAACGCATCGCGGTAATGACGCGTCTGATCGAGAGTGTTCGGTAATGATCCGTTCATCAAAGCGATTGCTGCCCTCAACTTCCACTCACGTAAATGGGGTGAAAAAACTGGTTAAGGGGAAGCAGCTGAGCACAGCTCAGGAATCACCATTCGTGCTCTAACTAGCAATTGTTTCCGTTGTTAGGGATCCAAGCTTGATTTCGCCAAGAAAGGTCATCTCATACGAATCGCATTTCACGTGAAATGGTTACTAAGAGACCAAAAAAAATTTCATAAGCCAAAGTTAATTCACATTGTTTACTCTTGCTGAAAATTAAAATCAAACAATGATTGAGAAATTCTAAACTTTCACAGAAATAAAATTTTCTATTCACTATTACTGATTGACTTAAAATTGATAGTTTTAATGTAAGAATCTCGTGGGAAATATCCCTGAGCGAATTAATTGAAAGTACATACAAACATAAATGATACTTTATACTTTCATCTATACCTTCCTTTCTCTACTGAGAGTATTCATCCATAATTTCCTTAAACCAATGCACAAGAAGTACCGCGATCTGCAACTCATACTCCATACAGAAATAATGTGTATATACTGGAAGACTCTGCCAGTGATTCCCTAATTGTATGCGATCGAGATTATTTTTTCAAAAACACAAGGGCTAATGTACATGCTCTAATGCGCTGTTACCGATCTCTTCGCGTTATTATCATAGCTACGGTAACGAAGGCAACTTTATGGGCAACAGAAAATAAAATAAATTTCTCACCTGAATGTGAAATCGTCAGAGTGCTCGTCGTCAGATCGTCATGCTACCATGGTCCCGTTCTGACCATGATAGCATGGGATTATGACATCAGAGAGACATATGAGACATATAATAGAGGAGAGGAAGCACGTTCTTTGTCACTACTGTCGGTAAAAAGGAATGAGATTTATTTTTCGACCCTGATAGCACATCCATTATTCACATCCAAAACAGCTAATTCCCCGTTTCAACGAATTTCACGGCACTGAAAGGAAGGAATTAAAATCAGCTAATGACAACCTCTTAATATCAAGCTAAAGCGTCCTCCTCAAGGTCGCCCGACGTTAGAGGAACGTTAAGACTAGCTGCTTTGTGGGACAAGTGGCTTTTACTCGGCATTGCGACTAATTATCCCCATCCATTTACCTACCTCCACCATAATCTCCACCAGCCGTGTAGAGAGCATTAGTGCTCCCTACATCCCAGACTTGGGCGAGGGGATTCATCGCCTCCCCGTCGTCCCAAGGGGTGCGCGAGGGCGGATGAACCGCAATCCACCCCCGGCTCACCCCCATGCATCCTCCCCGTCATTTGTCCCGACTCTACTCCTCCCTCTAGCATTCCGCTTGCCTGCGAAATAAAACAGTCGCCATGGCCGGGTTTGAATTTACGTGAGGTGTACGACCCAAGGGGAAATGGGCGGAAATAAACTGATTGCATTCTTCCTGAACCCGACGAAAGATCTTCGAGAAGAGGGAACCGATCGGGAAAAAGTTTTGAAAATATTTTTGGCATAAGAGATCGAACATTGTTCATTCAAATACATACGACACAATTGCGAACTCCTCCTGAGTCTCCACCCCACCCAAACTTGAAATAAATTTCCTTTCGGTCATCAACAACCTTCGGCGAGGGTTAATCAAATTTACGAACTCGAGAATGGAAGAAATGGAAGAGAACGGCTTAGAGTCCACAACCCCCCTTCTTTCCCCAGCCCGCTGACAAGATGCGAAGGCAAAGGTGGTATCATTCTTCTAAACAAATTAAAGAAGTAAGAAAGGAAAGAATCACAAGGGTTATCATATAACTTTGATCTTTCTATTTTACACTCAATCGCTAATTTTCACGTGATCCCACCAAAAGCCGTTTTCTCAATATGTAACGATTAAAGTTGGCGATTTTTCGATCGTCCTAAGGTTAAGAAGAGAGACTTTCATGCACGCGGAATTAATCGATTTTACAGAGAAACTGTTTGTAAGAAACGAAAAACTGAAAGAGAAGGTATTCATTTTAAGCTAATGGTAAACAAATTCAACACTTCAGGGTTGTTTTCTTCATCATTATCCTGTGATTGAAATACTGCAGTCCTCTATTCCTCTTTATTTAATGTCAATTCCCGATTCCTTGACGCCTTCTCTATTTTACGTCCTTCATAATTTTCCCTATATACATGTCTTTTATTCTTCTCGTGGAATCTTTCCTTCCATTTTTTATTCTATTATTCTTCAAATCGATCCATTGTGACTCAATGATTGTCCAATCCATCTCTTTCTTCTTTGCCGTAGAGTTCTCCATACAGTCCTACCCTATTTGCCTCTTCTGTGTACTTCCTCGTTCCTTACTTTGTCTGTTCATTTAATCTCCAGCATTCTCCTCTAGATCCATGTTTCAAAGGCTTCTAATCTTCGCTGGTCCACTTTTCCAATGTTCTAAGTCTCGAAACGATAGAGCGCCATGCTCCACACGAAAGTCTTGACGAATTGCTTCCTTGTCTCAAGCCTTAGGTTCTTTGTTGTTCCTTAAGGAACTACGGATACAGCTTAATCGAACTGGTCGCCCTCAAAGTACATACCTTGGCTGACGACACACTTTTGCCTACGTTTCTTCCAGCTCTCGAATCCTGCCTGGTAAGCCGCCTTAGGGTACCTCTTAAGGTCCGCCGTACAATTAGTTTTAATGTCCGCAATGGAGTCGAATCGGCGCCATTTCAAGGTTGATTTTACCTTTGGAAACAAAAAGAAGTCTAATGTAGCTACGCCTGGAGAGTAGGGTGGCTCACGGAAGTTCCGGTTCTGGCGAAAAACTCGCGATCAGCACTCTGTCACGTTCAGCGCCGTGTGAGCCGGCGCGTTACCGTGGTGGAAACGCCATGCATTGTTTCTCCACATGTTCGGCCTCTTTTGGCTCAATGCGAACTTTAGCCTCTTCATAACCTTTAAGTAGAAATCTTTCTTTGACGATTTGGCCTTGAGGGACGTATTCGTAATGAATCAGCCCTTGCCAATCGGAGAAACACACCAGCATGACCTTCACATTGGACCGGGACATGCGAGCTTTCCTCGGTCGCGGAAAATGAGGACCTTTCCACTGAGAAGACTGGGCCTTTGTCTAAATATCATAACCGCAAACCCAGATTTCGTCACCGGTTACGATGGTTTTAAAAAACTCTGGGCCGGCATTGGCTCGATCCAGGAGCTCCTGACAAATTTCCACTCATCTTTGACTCTGCCGCGGAGCGAATTTTAGAAAATGTAATATAGAAGCATTGAATGGTTTGAAAAGGAAGAGTACAAACAGGCGGTGGATGAAATCATGGAGGATGGTAAAGAGCTAAGTACTATCGAAGAAAAATGGAAAAGCATTAAGAAAGGGTTATCGAAAGCCGCAAAAGACACTCTTGGAACCGTTAACGCTAAAAGGACTAGGAAGCCATGGATCACGGATGAGATGATTACAAAGATGGAGGAGCGGAGAAAGTGGAAGAATGCCAATACAGAGTTAGGCAAAATGAAGTACAAAGAATTAAATAGAAAATTGAGGCGGGCAACAAATAAAGCAAAACAAGCATGGTGGAAGACGCAATGCGAGGATATGGAAAGTTTGCTGAGGAAGAGAGAAATTGGTGCGCTGTACAGCAAAGTTAAATCCTTATCGGTAAGTAAGGAAGGAAGATCTATGCTAACAGTTAGAGATAAGGCGGGTAGGATAATAGTTGGCACAGGAAAGATCCAAGAGAAATGGAAAGAATATATAGAACTGTATAGTAAAGAAGTTAGACCAACAAAGTTAGACATACTATAGAAAAGGATTATGACGTAGAGGAAGATAGCTTAGGTCCAGGCATACTAGACGATGAGATAGAAAGGGCATTAAGGGAGATGAAAATAAATAAGGCCGTGGGGGCAGATAACATTCCTGCGGAACTACTGAAATGTATAGGAAAATGTGGGAGGAAGAGGCCATATGGGCTGATTCGCAGTATTTATGAGGAAGGCATCCGGAAGGCCCGAAGACTTAGTGAAATCAGTTTTGGTTCCTATTCCGAAAAAGATAAAGGTTACGTCATGTGAGGATTACAGGACAATAAGTTTCATATCCCACGCAGCTGAAGCTCAGGATCATAAACAAAAGGATAGTGAATAGGGCAAATGTTTTCTTAGGAGATCATTAGTTTGGGTTTAGGAAGGGGAGAGGTACGCGTGATTCCATTGCAGTAATGAGATTATTAATCGAGAGGAATATTGAATACAACCAGGAGGTATTTGCCTGTTTCATAGATTTTGATATACCGTTTGATAGAGTGAATTGGGAAAAACTAAAGAGTATATTAAAGAAAATAGAAATAGATTGGAGGGACAGGAGGCTAATCCGCAATCTGTACATGTCTCTGACTGCTCAGGTGAGGGTGGGAAACGGGGAGTCAGGATGGGCAGTGTTAGGAAGGGGTGTAAGGCAGGGTTGCCTATCATCACCGTTGCTGTTCAAACTATACGTAGAGGAAATGATTAAAGAGGCATTGGAAGAACTGGAGGGAGGAATGAAAGTGGGCGGGGAATTCGTAAAATCAGTTAGGTTTGCTGATGACCAAGCTTAAGTTTGTACATCAGCCAAGGGGCTGCAAGCATTGGTTAGTGCATTGGAAATTCAGTGCGACAGGTATGAGATGAGAGTTAATATTAATAAAACAAAGGTTATGCGATTTTCTAGAAAGAAAAAGGCTAAACTAAACATTAAAATAGGAGGGCAAAAACTAGAGCAGGTAGAACACTTTACGTATCTCGGAAGTGTTTTGGACCAACACGGTCAAATTAGGGGGGAAGGGGGGTCAAATTAGTAGGGACGTAAGGAGAAGAATTGCGCAAGGCAAAGAGGCTTTCACAAGGAGGAGGGAGTTGATGAGAGGGACGTTGAGTATGGGTATTAAGAAAAGACTGGTAAAGACTTTGGTATGGATCATGGTAGAAAGTATTGTTCACCGATGGATTCAGTTGTATGCCTTGCAGCGTCTCTCTCTCTCCCTTTCTGTCTTGTGCTGTGAATTTCATGTTAAATCCTCGATCCACTTTAGGTTGTAGGCCTTCTCAATTCTAGCTATTCTCAATTTTTTCTAGGAATGAGCATATGTTAATTTTCCCGAATTTACCTTATTTTTTTACTGTTCCTTGCGCTGCATTCAATTAAAGTAGGACAACACTTACAGTGAATAAAAAAGTATGACATAAATTCACGCATGGAAGTGCATTTCGAAAAAATTCAGTCTTTCAATTCAATAATACTCTGTAATATATATAATCTGCAATATAATTTCAACTCTGAATAGACAGCAGGAAAGAGAAGAAAGTAGGTATGAACATGAAGTGAAAATTAGAAAGATGTAAAATAAAACCGCCAGAGGTGAAATGCAATGTCAGAGTTCTGTGTAATTTCATCAAACAATTATAGAGTCCATTGTAGCCTGGCGTGAATAACACGAATTTTTGGGCAATCTTTTGTGAGAATTCATTCAATGCTTTTAACCATGCACCCGTAAATGAAAAACATTGCATATTTTCGGTGAATTTTTCAAGCAATATATATGATGTAAATAGTCAAATATTCGCCAGACAGAATGTTTCAAGAGTCGGAAACTGACGCATGAGATTGCTAAAACTAGGGGAGGAAAACAATAATGAACTTCGATGGAAACAGACCGATGTCCTTTTGGCAATCGGTCTAGCCCCCTCGGTGACTAGAAATAACATTTATAAGAATCCAAACTGATCTTAAAATTTCACATTTTCCTTTTAGCATAGGATCATCCATAGCTCACATTCCATTCGGATTATCAGAATTAGATACATTTTTGTGCAGTCAATCTAATAGGAAAATTATAAATTTGAGAAATATGCTTTTTTTGCCCTAATATATCACTTCACATGTCAGTGTATATTATACTCTATACACAAGAGCAACTAATTTCGGATGCTGCATTTATATTACGAAAAATTATAATTGATAATAGTTATCAATTATAATTACAATTAGTGTAGTATTTATGAAATTTGGCACCGTCTAGCACGCTATTGTAAAAAGTGAATTGCTATATTTTTTAATGAGGAATGAGTGTGAAATATAAAGCAATATTTATGATGAATTTATAATTAAATATTCACATAAAGAAGAAATGAGTGACCGTCGAACAAAAGTATTGCACAATTTTGCCGATGAGATACACTGAGCAGGGATGCAGATCGAAATAACTAAAACGCCTCCTTTCACAGCAAATAAGATATGAATAAAACAGAAAAATTTGTCGAACCCTATGAGATTTTTAATTAATGGAAACCAAAAAATTATTGAATTGATGAACAGGGTGCGTTTTAAAAGTAATGCGATTTTCCGCACCGCTCCTATTAGTTAGCATGAGATCAAACCACTTTAGTTGGGGGTGGGGGGGGGGGTAAGCTTGGCCACTCGACCGATCTCAGTGCTCTCCAAGCTGTGGAAGTGGCAGGATGACAGTTATTGTAAATCATTGCGCGCCGACCGTGACACGATCGACCAACCGAGTGGACATTTCCAGTGAACTTTTGTAACGTATTGAAAATGAACCTGATTATTTGGACAACGAACGTCATCACTGGCGATGAAACCTGGGTTATTGAATACGACCCCGAAACGAAACACCAAAGCTCTGAGTGGCACACCGACCAGGCCCCCAAGCCCAAACAGGCAAGAATGAGCAAATCAAAAGTGAAAACAATGCTCATTGTCTTTTTCGACAGTAAAGGAGTGGTCCATAAGGAGTTTGCTCCTCAAGGATAAACAGTTAACGCTGCTTACTACGTGGATGTGCTGGGAATACTCTGAAAAAGGGTCACCACGATGAGAAAAGACATACCCGTTACCTGGCAACTCCATCACGACAACGCGCCTTGCCACAACGCACTACGAGACCGCGAGTTCCTGGCCAAACACCAGGTGCCCCACCAACACCCTATAGTCCTGAAGTCATCCCAGCAGACTTCCTTTTTGTTCCCTCGGATTAAAGCAGCCCTGAAAGGAACCCGTTTTTCGTCCATAGAAGGGATCCAATCAG
The DNA here is from genome assembly GCF_022747635.1 of Hetaerina americana. Classification (NCBI taxonomy): domain Eukaryota; kingdom Metazoa; phylum Arthropoda; class Insecta; order Odonata; family Calopterygidae; genus Hetaerina; species Hetaerina americana. The sequence continues at coordinate 798,225 of NW_027286985.1, read as the reverse complement.
CCGCGAGGAAGACCTTGCGAGAGGTCCCCGAAGACGCCTTCCATTGCGCGTAACGGTCGTGGTAGAGTCGCACGAAAAACATTTGTAGAGGCCCAAGGACAGTGCTTTGAAGAATTTTAAGTGTTTATGCAAATCTGTTCAATAAATTACTTTTTTAAAATACTTCCATTACTTTTGGAACGCACCCTGAAACTATTTGTTCTTCCTCAACACTTCCCGAAGAATTATTCCCTCACTAACAAAGTAAGGGAATGGGTCCACTAGGCGATGGTGCAAAATCACCAGAGATAATCAATCGTTAATTATAAATTAAGCTACTACTTCCTAAGCTGGCATGTTCTGTACAGGCCTCTTAATTTCCTCATTCCTACCTACTTCACTGGGAGCCATTTAAGACACGTTTCACAATCCGTCCTCGCTTCCTCGATAGTTCTTCACGTATATCGTCTCTTTCACCCACTCTCCCAAAATATTTCATTATTATTCATTCAATGAGTTCATTTTATGCTCATTATTTTGCCAAGTACCAGTTTATCATCACTGCATATCTTCATCGTTCTTGTAGTGCTAACTTCTTGCTCATAATGGTGGAATATTTGAACTTCACGGTAAAAGTGTTGTGAGTTTTTCCCTTTAGTTCATACGGGTGGTATTTTCCACTATTTACCCCTTATTTTTCTATGAGAAACCTTTCTTCTTGTTACTTGCCTGTATTACTTGTACTTGCAGTAATAACTTGCTTCTCCTTTCGCCGATGAACTCGCTTCATCACGAGCAAGTATTACGCATTTTATTCAATAGACTTTGATTTACTTTTAAGAAAATTTTACCTTCTTTCGACTAAATTAGTTACTAAAACAAAATTAACAGTACATAGCGACAGTTTGCCTTAAATTCTAAAATACCGCAATTTAAAAAATTGTTATGTGTAAATCATTGTTTCCACTCCTTGCGCTACGCCCAATAGTGTATGCTTTGGCGTGCTTTTTTGCGCTTCATAATAATTATATGAAAAAATATTTTCAGTCTTATCATCCTAACGGGTGCAAACACGCGATAATAATCTTATAGATTGGAATGGTATTAAGTTTGAATTTTTATTTCAACAATTTTAATCTACCATAACACGCAATATGACTGACGTGGAAAGAGGCAGAAGGAAGTCCTGAAAACCGCATCATAATCTTGAATTCTTTCACTGACTCCATTGAGCTGAAAGGATAGAAATTCCTTACTTGTCACAAAATTGAAAGTGTTCATGATTCTGCCATCCTTATTACCTTCAAAATGTTTCAAGCGTTCTCCATACACATGGCAGCTATATTATAGGAAAGTATTATGAAGCAGTCAAAACTCTTTTATTAAATAAATACGACCATAGTAAAAATGGCATTTTTACACAGATGTTTTTTCACTTGATGCTATGCAATGTCATGTACGATGTATTTTTAGTTTGTATTACGTATTTTTCCCAACAAACACAGCATGAGGGAAATTAATTAAATACGTAAATCTATTCACTCAACTGATAAAGACATTTTTGCATCAATATTCTTTCAATTTTTTATCTTTTCACTCGTCATGCATTCCTGAAAAATTGTGCTCATATTTATGCCTCGCTTATTCGGTATTATCTCTTTTAGAAACATTTTTTCCGTTTAATGCATCTGAACTCCTTGTCCAATGTTAGCTCATCATCATGCGAGCTCCTTACTTCACCCTTCAAACATCACTCACAGACCGAACATCAAATCATCTCTCCATACTGTTCATTTCCCTTCTATCGCCTCCTCTGAAGACACATGGAGACCCAGTTGTTAGGGCAAATTTGCACGATAACTTTTTAATTCCTAAGAAAACCCCAATCTGTGCCATTTCCAGCGCCTTAAATCCCTCTAAGAAAACACATTCGCCATACGAAAACGGATGATTGAGAATGCGTTTGCTCACCGTAAGATATCTCGAAATGTGCCAGAACGGCTCCAAAACGGTTCAAAAACTATGGCTGATTTACGACGAGGAGTAAAATATTTTCAGTGAGGAAAACAAATTCAAAACTTAATTTACAGTTAGTTCATTGTTCTAAGCTTTTTTTAGCATTTGAATGACGGCGGTTATCAATTTTGTGAACTCGGGTGTAATGTTGTGGAAGGGGAGCATAGTCGATTCGTATCGAATAATAATGCACCATTGTTTATGAAGTATGTCTCAACCTAGGTGTCGCCGTTACTTCCTTATATTCAGTTACGTGATGTTGATAGGGGCAAATTTATATAGTTTCCCCTTCGATAGACAAGGAACAAATCAAGGTTTGACTACAATTGCGCAATAATACGAGGGTCATCCGGAAAGTAGTACCCGTTCGTGAAATAAAGACACAAAAGTAAATATTAACAAACATAAAAAATTTTATTTGAAAGAGGATACTTTAAACTACTTCTCAACATAATCTCCAAGCAAATTAAGGCATTTGTCATAACGTGTGACAAGTTTCTGTATTCCTGCTGCATAGTCCTTCGCCGCCAGCTCATTGAGATACGCGAGGGACCCATCTTGCACAAATTTTTGCATAATGCAGATGGTGTTTAACAATTTCATGAACAATTGTTCGAGAAACATTGGGAAAATGCTCACAGATGTCATCAATTGTGACGCGCCGATCGTTCCTCACGAATTCGTCTACTGAGCTCACCAGTTGGTCTGTAATGACAGACGGTCTCCCCGAACGCTCATCGTCGTGTGTGTTCCCCCTCCCCATGTTGAAGTTGCGACACCACCGCCGAACAGACGACTCGTCCATTACATTGTCTCCATACACCTCCTTTAATTGGCGATGAATATCACATGGGCGAACGTTTCTTGCATTGAGGAATTTAATCACTGCCCTCACTTCACAACTGGCGGCGTTCTCAATTTTTTTAAACATTGTAAACAATCACAGAAACAACACAGGCAATGCTAGCGTCACGCAACTTGGCTCAGAGAAGGCAGACAAGCCACTGAAGCTATCTGACCTCGTCCAGCGGCTACTCGCGTCGTCAGCACTTCATGCGGCACGAACGGGTACTACTTTCCGGATGACCCTCGTATATGCGCTAAGTATATTGCGTTACAAAATGAATTTCCACAAAGTAACGGCCTCAACCATTTCTCAAATGCATATTGCACTATATAGCTGTGCATTTTTTGCCAATATTAATTTGTTCCTTCCCTTCCCATTTACCCCACTCCTCTCTGAATAATACCAATCTTTCCCCATTGCTGTCAAAGAGGACATCTCATAAGTTTACAAAAATCAACATGATGTAACTTAATATGGCGAAGTAACATCAAAACCTAGGTTGAAACATATTTCATTAACAGTGGTAACGCGAAATATTATTTGCTATCGATCGACAGTGATTACATCGATCCGGGTTCATTTAATTCTGCTATTTATATAATTTATCAGATAAACATAAGAACCTGATTCACTCTTTTAGAAATTACAATTTGGAACATTTCACGTGTACATTTATTTGGATTCTACATGAGAGTAATAAGAATGTAATGAAAGGTTAAGTGGAAGGTAATAAATTAATTCCAATAAAAAGAGACAATGCTCTCGTCGGTGCCTGCGCTGATTTACTCTAAGCGCGAATTTTCGTCTCACTTCAATGAGAAAAATCATTCATTTTGCGCTAAAATCATGTTGATTTTCATCTCTGTGAAGAATCGCAAAGTGCTTGTGCGCTTCTATTTGGGATCGGCATATTTTGAAGCGGCCCAAAATTCTGATTTTCATCTGTCATTTTGGAAATAAGCAATCATAGCAGAAGAGTGCAAACCCAATAATGAAAATCCGATAGCCGAGAATTTTTTTTGCGAAAAAACAAGGAAAACAGGCTACTGAACGTGAGCATATGAAAGAGGGAAAATGTTGGGTGAGCGGATTGCTTCCACGAAAGCTCTCATTTCCCAAAGTGTTTTTCGATTGCAGATAGAATAACACCATCATTCGGACAACCTCTATCTCCAGTTGAATGTTATGAAACGATGGTATCGATCTATCGAAGTGAATAGTGGTAACTCTATAGAAATACGGAGATGTATAGCATAAAAATATTATAAAGCGTATCCGTGGGTTAAAAAGAAGACAATTAAAACAGTGGCGAAGACGGGGGAAAGTAATAAGCATTTTGGATAAAATAACGACATAATGTAGCGCTAAGGCAGGAAAATTGAAGATCAAAACTACTTATGTTGTTCATCATTTTACCACAAGTGCGTGTAATAGTATAGATGTAGTGAAACCCATCACTACACCATAGAACGTCATGCATATACTGCAGCAAGACACCCTAGGTAGTTAGTAAAGTAAAAGTTAGTCAAATTTAAGCAACGATATAAATATCTTGGTGTTTTTCCAGATGATAAATGATCAAACAAGTCTAAATGAAGAATAAACCTTACATTTAACAAAACCTAAAGGCAACATATGTTATTTTTCCAAACATTCCCCAAATAAATTCTTAAAAACATCTTCAACTTAAGGGAATAACAATACCTACTCCGTTTTGCCTTTTTTATCAGAGTCACATTTCTTTGGACTCAGTTTCAGCTTAAATTAGTCGTAATTTTATATGTAAGTGCCGCTCGGCAATACTTTCAGTTAATTTCAAAGAGAATCTTAACCAACATTCGAAAATGAAACGGCATATTAGAATCATGGGTTAACGTTAAGGAAGCTGTATCTTCAGAATTAATATGAGTTGATGGATGACATGTTAAATCAAAATGGTAGTACTTTGTATAAGCGTGGAAGACTGGAATTTAAAGAAAAAAATGCAAAAAAGTTGAGAAAAAGGTGAGGCATAGCGACTGCAAAGGTATGATTGCTCCCCACCAATTTTCACGTAGCTTTATCACGTGCTTATCAGTGGGATCTCGAGGGACAATTGGATGTTTTTCATGGTCTCCAGGGGTCAAATGTTTGCCATGCGTGGTCACAGGGATTTATTTTTAAGTTCAGCAAGATATCCGTAGCGCCACCGTCCGTCATTCAGCGAGATAGCATCAGTTTTGTTTATCGCTCAAGTCCGACATTCGGGAATAATTTAGACACTATGACTTCCAGTCGGGTAACGCAAACAATGAAACATTAGAGATGGGGCTTGAAGGATTTATGAAGGCATTTCAAATTAAGTTGTATTTTTTCTAGCCACAGTTAAGATCCGAGTTGTCTTTGAATTGTGCTACTCACGACCAATTGTGTAATCGCGTGTGAAAGAAATTAATCGGAAATTAAATGGGCAAAGATTAGGAAATAAGACCTCTCCATTTTTCCTTCCCTAAATATTATTTGCCCCGGAAAACGTTTTGGAAGGGCAATCAAAAACAATTCGTGATAGCTCATTATAACGAAATGGGTGTTTATACATGAAACGTAGGGAACGCAAAAAGTTTGGAACAAAGGCAAAATTACTCAATTTAATATCCGACATTTGCATATATTAAGTCATCGATGAAATAATGCGTTTTACAACTAGATAACCTTATAGGCATGAGCATTTTAATTCTTTGAATGAGTAGGCAAAATTTTTCTCAAAATATTTCCTCATTCCTGTGCAGACCTTCCTATATTGCAGTGCTTTTAAATTGCGATTGCGTGTCAAGGATGAAGAATTTATTTAATATTCGATTAATTAATTTCAAAGTATGAGATAGTTGAACAATTATTTGTAAATATTTGATAAAAGATACAGTTAAATGAAGAAATATTCAAATAGATTCAGATTTTTACATTTCAAATTAAAGTTTGTTCTCTTTTAAGCGCAGCTAAGAACCAGACTATAATCAAAGGAGGTAATTGTACTCTGGCGGAGAATTAGCAATTAAAATCCAATTTTCTCATAGTCTCAAATCCTAAACTTAGGCCGGACAAAGTTTTTACTGAGAGAATTACTTTTCGACTTCCATGAGTCAATACTCGTCCGTGGGAATGAAGCCCAATTATCAAACGTGACCGGTTCTAGAGAGGCATATTGATGTGATGTAAAACGCTGAAAGAAGTTGATACGCGCAAAATCGTGAGACCCTCCCTCAAATGAAAGGATTACCACGAGGCAAAGTGTAAAAGCTCTGATCCGACGCAGGCACCTTCGCTTGTTGGTGACTCGACCTCAAAGAACACGTCCATTCAATCATTACGCTTCATTCCTTCGAATGCAATCACGTCTAAAACAATGCCATGGACCGCTGGATTTTTCTCATACGGCCATAAAGAAGCACCAGCAAAAATTGGGAAGAGGCCTGGAAATCTCTGAAATTCTATTCTACTGTTTCAGGCTTCACTTCGTGGAAGTATTTCATATCCATATGACTAGATATGACTAGATTCCATATGATAAAGAACTTGGTACTTTTCCAAAGATTTGTATCATAAGGTACAACGCGTTTCACCGACTTGCGGCATCATCAGGTACAAATATACTTTATATATATATATATATATATATATATATATATATATATATATATATATATATAACCAGAGTGTAAGAATAGATACGCTCAGGGCAGAGTGGGGGGCGGGGAGGGGAAGGAGGGCCTGTGAGAGGGGAGTGGTAGGCGATCGGGTGCGTTGGCTTGAGCAATTCCAGGCTAGTTTCTCAGGAAGGAGTGGGACGGGAATAGTAGCTCGTGATAATGTGCCAAGTTGGGCAAACATGCGGCCCTCCACTCGGTGATCCACTGCCTCCTGCACATCCCCCTTTCCCCCAAAAACTTCAACATTGAACTCGTGACAATCACGAATATAGCTCCCAACAAAGGCTACAACCCTAAGCTAGATGATAAATTACTTCGGAAAAAAACAAAAATCAATGGCCATAAATAGTATTTCCTCCACACAGTCCGCGGTATCTAAATAATTTAGGTGGTGCTCGATCCCATTTCTGGGAGATCTTTCTTGTAGGATTTCCAACTGCCCACCCCACCTCACTCCAAGCAGCCTTTGGCTCTCAAATTCTATTTCATTTCATTCTTCAACCCAGAGAATGTGACTTCATCTTTACTCATGACTCAGAACATACTGCTTTTGGTCTGAGCTGCAGAAGGCCAAAAGCTTCAACTTTCTGAAATGTGCTTGTCCTTTTATATATAATCTGTGTATATATATATATATATATATATATATGTATATATATATTTATATAAACACACATGTAGATTACACGTAAAAGGACAAGCGCATTTCAGAAAATTTAAGGTTTCGGCCCTATTCATCTCAGACTGAAAGCAGTCTGACCTGAAGGTATGAATACATATATATATATATAATTTTTTGTTACATAATATACATATATATATATATATATATATATATATATATATATATATATATATATATATATATATATATATATATAAAATATCTTCGAAATGGAACGCTCTTCGGCGACACACAAATATATAAAAACACAGATGTAGATTTTTAGAATATAGAGACACAAAGAAAGGACACTCACAATTTGTTATTTTACGTTTCGACAGCACGGCTGTCGTCTTCAGAATGGCGTTCTCGGGGAAGAGCGGAGAGGATATGCGGGGGAGAGGTGGGGGAGGGAGAGGTAAAGGGACCAGTAGGAAATGAACAAGGGGGTGGGGGGGATATGTAGGCAGCCAATTGATGCATTCAGTGGGCTTGGTTCAGCCCGGGCTGTTTGAATGATTGAGCCACCCAGATATGCGCCATCTCGCGGGTTCTCACCTCTATTATACTCGCAGATTTTGTAAGGATTTCAATCACCGAAATAGAGAAGCAGTCGTCAAAAGATTGGTTGTGGGAAGCGGTGTGAGTAGGAATGGGATAATTAAGAAAGGTGGGAGATTTGGTGGAATATCGGTGGTTATTCATGCGGATGGAAAGTGCGGTCGTGCATTCGCCCACGTAGAAGGCAGGGCAGAAGTTACAGGAGAGGCGATATATAATATTTTTTGAGGTACAGGTGGCGAGTGGTTGGGAATTGGTACTGAGTGAGGGGGAGGGTCTTAAAAGATGACAGCATTTGCAGCGTGGGCGGTTGCATGGTGCGGATAGGGGCGGGGGAGAGACGGGGGTGCTTGAAGTTGGATTTGTGGACTTAAAGATGTCTCGCAGGTTCGACGGGCGTTTAAATGAAACAGAGGGACAGTGTGGGAACAAAAGTGATGTGGACTGAGTGTTATTGATAATTGGGAAGAGGTCACGGATTAGATGTTTAATTTTGTGTGTTCCGGGGAAGAAAGTGGTGATAAGATTAGGGCATTTTGGGCGGTTTGGTTTGGGGAGGGGAGTGTATTGTGTTGACGGTTTGAGGATTTTACTGTTTAGCAGTTTTTCAGGGTACCCACATTTTCTGAGGGATTCATGCAGCTGGTCCAAGTATTTCTGTTGGGAGGGGGTGTTATTGCAGAGACAGAAGCCACGGATAGAGAGTGAGAATGGGATGGAGCGCTTTGTGTGAGGAGGATGGCAGCTGTCGAAATGAAGATATTGTTGCTTATTGGTTGGTTTAATGTGGACTGAAGTGTGAAACGTATTGTTTTGGAGGTGAATATCGATATCTAGGAAGGTAATATTCGAGTCGGATATAGAAGAAGTGAATGATTCTTTTGACGACTGCTTCTCTGTTTCGGTGATTGAAATCCTTCCCAAATCTGCGAGTATAATAGAGGTGAGAACCCGCGAGATGGCGCATATCTGGGTGGCCCAATCATTCAAACCGCCCGGGCTGAACCAAGCCCACTGAATGCATCAATTGGCTGCCTACATATCCCCCCCACCCCCTTGTTCATTTCCTATTGGTCCCTTTACCTCTCCTTCCCCCACCTCTCCCCCGCACATCCTCTCCGCTCTTCCCCGAGAACGCCATTCTGAAGACGACAGCCGTGCTGTCGAAACGTAAAATAACAAATTGTGAGTGTCCTTTCTTTGTGTCTCTATATTCTAAAAATCTACATCTGTGTTTATATATATATATATATATATATATATGTGTGTATATATATATATATATGTATATATATATATACATACACAATACACATTCACTCGCCCCCGCCCTCGCATCCTCCCAAAATCTTCCAGTCAGACCTGAGAAAGTCCTAAGAGAAGGCCGAAAGCTCAAACTTTCTTAAATATGAATGTCCTTTCACGTATTATCTTTTTATATTTTTGCGCCCTATTGTGACGTCCAATTGTGTTAGGTATCTCTATCCCCACATTTTATTTCCATCAACTCGTCCAAAAAGCTTCCTTGGTCTTGTTCAAGGGAGTATGTCCTTTCAGCGCGTTCGCCAACTTCCTGGTCTACTATACTATCTGGTACACCAATACACAGGACCTGTATAATTTTTCTCAAGAAGCGCTTGTGACTACACGGTATCAATCTTCATACCTAGTGATATCCGATCTGAAGGGCATTCAAGGTGAACTCGCTTGGCCATTTTTTTCGGATTTCGGTGCACATCCTAACTCCTCCATGAGGTACACCTAGGCACATGCGGTAACGGCATTTAATATGGCGCAGTAACTCACTATAATATTTCATAAAAGTTTGACTGTGAATTATCCAGCACTAACTGTTCAATGACGTCAATCGCCGAGAATATTTTCGCATTGTCCCTTTTCATATTTACTCATGGGCATTTCAACGTCAATTCTGTACAAGTTCAGATTAATCACATGTTAGCAAAGACGTTAAATGAAGGTTTTTTTTATCAGCGGTAAATTTTTATAAATCGCACGCAATGATAGAAATCAAATTTTTAACAAACATGGGAACTGAATTCAAGCTTACTGAACACATTGGTCTCACACATTTTAAAGATTGCAGTACTTGAGGAAAAAACAAAATAAAAATATTTTCTGCGAATCGCTGTATACACTATCGAGATGGCATAGTATTGCAATTATGAATTTCTTGGTTTGGAGAAGGCCGATTATTTTGTGTAATACTCGCAATACAAGAAACGACTGAATTGTAAGCGAACATTTGAAATAATCGAATCGGTGTGATCGTTTTTTTAACTCCCTCTAACAACACCGCGATCGCATGGATCTCCCTGACAAATGAATGCCACAATGCGCTATTCTATACTAAACTGAACCTTTATGACGAGTCCATTGCTCAACCGCACTACTTTTTTTCATACAAAAAGTATGTTTCGAGAATCATGAGCTTTATCAATTTTGGTCAACATCCGAAACAACACCAGTGTTTAATTTTAAATCAAAAGGTCATGGAGTCAAAATCATCAATAATTCATAAAAACCGATTACAAAAATACGCGAAAGATTTATTTTGCAACCGAAACTAAAAACATCTTTTATGCATTGTGGAACACCTGTGCACTACATTCCGGACGATTTAGTGTTTCTTTCTGAAAATGATCTCAGAATGGGTATTAAAAAAGCACATCGATTAATCGGGCGGGTACTTTGTGCAGAGGAGGTCATAAAACTAAAACGAAGTCAATATTTTCATTTCATATTTCTCCGTGAATGGAAAATAAATGTTGGACACCAATTAATATCGCTGGAAAACTCATTTAAAAACCAAATATTTCAATTAATTTCCTGGTCCCCATCTCTCGGGTTAATTAATAAAATCAAATTACCAGTAATTTCCAGCAAAATTTATGGACAGGAAGGTTTACACAATATCAATAATTCTGCCTCAAACATCTCCCTGAGACTTAAGATTAACGTGTACCGTGGTTTAACTATTATTCTCAGGGGTAATAAAACGTTGTTTATGTACTTACTCACATACCTAGAGTCATTAAAAAAATTAATGGAAAGGGGAATGAAGAAGACGGAATAAATGGAGAGCTGATTAACTTTCTCTTATTAAATAACCCCGAGTAAAGTTATGTGCGCCGAATTTTCGATCATACCGTTGAGGCACTTTTTGGCAGCGATCAACTTACGTTAAAATCACTTTTTATTGGCACAATAAAGCTCTTGATTAATGCTTACGTTTTAACATCCAATTCCAAAGTCTCGTGCAAAGAAAATGGATTTATAAACCAGTAGTTTTATGTGTGTTTAATGTCCATTTTGCCGTGAACTTTGAATCTGGTCATGAACTTATGTAAACTGGAGCTTGGGCAATGAATATAAGCTTTGTTGTGGAGAAGCCCAGCGAATTGAAACCCAGGCATAGTAAAAATACAAAATTAAAGGATTCCAAAATATCAAGAGCATTGACTAAGCCAAAATATTCGGTACAATGAGGGAGGCTGAGATTTTTGCTTGACTCTTATTGTCTGCCTCTGCATTTTATAACTCTGTAATGGTTTCTTTCCTCGATCTCACAGTTTCATTAATTTATTAAATCCAATTTCAAATTCATGCCACTGAACTGCCATCTCTGTTCCGTGTTTGATTTCTTAATATCACATTTTTTTAAGGGACGGAATAGGCCTGGCTCCTTTTGCGTAGAGATACGATTGTTCCCTAGCTTTTCCCAGTGCACCACACCGCATTTGGGCAAAAAGGGGGGAATAGCCGGGGAGGGGAGGATCCCGGCCATTGAAGCCGCCGAAGATTAATGGTTGACGGTCAGCGCCCACGCCGGGTCAAACTGAATGGGAAATAAGAAGAGAGGGGAGGGGGGATTTTTATACCTCCACATCGTGCGGAGAACGTAAAGAATAATCAGGAGCGATGGCGTTCAAGAGACAAGATTGAAAGAATATCGGACATTAAAGCCGTACGCCCCCATTTGAGAGATTTTCCCTGTGAACTTTAAGTTCCATTTGAATAAGTTCGTGGTTTTCATGGACATGAACCCGAGTTGAAAACGAAGGATTCTGTGAAAATATGCCCATAAGGATGAAGCTGGCTTCAAATTCAAAAGCATAATGCCCGAAACCCAATTCCCGAAACACTCTACAAGAGGAATTTATTGATTTATACTCTCAAGTTCCCACTTGGAAGAGTGGTGGTTGCTATTGAGCACTGAACCCTCTCCGGAGTATTTCAAACAACATGTAAATTTAAAATCCTTTGAGCCATGATCCTTCATTTTCTGACTACTATTGTTTTTTCAAAATGGTTAGTTTTACATTCAATTGGGAAGAGTGCTCAGATTTCTTCACTCCGGAGGGATTCTTCAATCGGAAATATTTGGGATATCATGTGCTAGAAGTTATATCAACCTGCATCTCTTACCTTTGGATTAAGATCTCTCGACTAAATATTGGTTCATCTTTGTAAATCCACTAGCGAAAAAAAGAAATCTTGTTTATCAATTTAAATTCCTGAGCGATGATCTTTACTTTGATTCAAACCGTTCCATGTTAAAAGCCATTAGTAATTCGACAGGTGAATCGGTATCAGGATGTTTGGTTTCCGTAATGTAAATTCACCTCCCTTTTGTAAAACATTAGCCGACCCTTCATGGAAGAATTACTGCAGTTCGTGGTGGGTGGCCTTTTTTCCCCCAGGCAGCGGGGCGCACGTCTAACCGAATTGCTTTGCATCGAAATCCCAGGCTCACCCATTACGGCTTGCCGGAACACCACAACTTAATTGAAGAGGTGGATATAATTATGGAATTAATAGTTTTTGAAAATATACCGTCATGTCATTAATGTAAGCATTATCCCACGAGGTCCTCTCCGGCTCGAATGTAAATGTCACGTTGAAATTCTCCCTTCAACCGTTAATCCATTTGCTGTTTATGATTTCATGCGTTATATAACGCTTGGCAAGAGATTGGTTTGCTTCCCGATGAGAAATAAAAATGATTCTCCAGTAATCTCGGTATCCATTCACTGCTGCCCGCCATGCTTTTCCTCCTTTATTATTCATTTAATCTCTCGACCCCGAGCTTCCTTTATGCAAGGAAAAAGTTTCGCGTGATCAAAGAGGCGGCCGCATCTGGAGGAAGGTGGAAGCAGATGAATGGGGCGATGAAAGAAGACGTATTTAAGGGTTTTACGGTAGATACGAAGAAGGTTGGGAGGGGGGGATAGTAGGGGCGAGAGATATCTTTTTTTACCCAGAAAGCGATAAATTGAGGAGGAAAATGTTGAAAAAGAGCAGAGGGAAAGCGTCCGCCCTCTTTCGCCGTCCTGATGCTCCGAAAGCAATATGTTAGCGGCATCCTCCTTCCTGCCGCCCCTTCGACCTTCGCCCCACTCATTCGGGTTTTTCGCACCAGCATTATCAAAATGCTTTAAGAGCTAAGACGGAACGAATCTTTTAACCGCTCCCTTCAATCCATTGGAAATTCCAACTCTTAGCCGCGACCGGGAACTTTTCGTCCCACCGACGTCACACTAAGGGCGTATCATCTTTCATCTGGCGCTCCAAACTTCAAAAGACTGTAGCTTTCAAGTGTTGAAATCCGATAAGAAGGAGTTACTTGAGCGATAAGAGATCATTCGAGATTGGCAGGAGGTATTGTCCCTTTCAAAGCTCCCACCTGTGACAAGCAAACCCACAGTGATCAATGGCTTCCCCCACGGACGTGATTTACAGGCTAGCCTCCATCTTAAAATGAATTCTCCCCTTGATTAATTCACTGATTATTTAGAGTATTAGACCAATTCATAATCAAACTAACAATAAAGTAGTTAAAAAAACGTGAGCATTGAAAATCGATTGTAAAATGCGTGATGAAAGAAAATTTAAGGTGAGGTTAAACCCTATCTATCTAAATTCTATTTAAACCAGCGATGTAATATTTTAAACACTATAGTTATTTAAAAAATACTAGAGAAACTTCTCCCAAGTCAACTAAAACTCGCAGTATTAATGGGGCACGGCATTATAACACTTCCTTAGTTCAATAGTTTCAGCCTCAACTTTGTGGAAGTTCATTTTAATAAATGAAAAAGAAACACTTTGTTCCAATCCACCACTTTATTACAGGTACGACTAGTTTCGACGCTACGGCGTCATCCTCAGGTACAAAGTTGAAAGTCACAATCCCCTCTCTTAACCCACCTTCCAATCCCCCCCACTCACTAACGCTTGTCCTGGTGTTTCCTACCCTCTCCCACATTATTTCGTACCTACCCCCGTACTCCCCTCCCCGCCCCCTCTTCCCACAACTCCCCCACTCTTTCCAGAAGAGGGTATATATACAATGATTGTGACTTTCAACTTTGTACCTGAGGATGACGCCGTAGCGTCGAAACTAGTCGTACCTGTAATAAAGTGGTGGATTGGAACAAAGTGTTTCTTTTTCATTTATTATAACACTTCCTCCTAATTATTTAATCCTTTTCTTTTCATTAATTTTTAACAATAAAAAAACTGTCTCTCAAAACCCTCAAATGATCATCCATTTTAGCCACAGACAACGAACCTCTTATTCTCACACGCATCACCAATTCCAATAGAGAGATCTCTAACAGCATCACTATTATGTTACGCTACGCGTCACTATAATTGACTACTATGACCCTGCTCGAAAAATTGTCAGTCAAAGGAATATTATGCCCTTATTTTATAAAATCTGCATCAATCTGAACAGTAAAACCAGGAATCAATGCTTGAGAAACGTGTCTGTACGATAATATTTTCAATCGTACGGCTAAAAGTCAAATTCGGCGCGATGACACAAATACTTGTTCGATAGATCCCTCCGTGCCAAAGTGTTTCGATTCGTAGCAAATGAAGAAATGATATTGGGAGACATGCATGCTACGCAGATCCGTTCACCAAAATTTTCATATGCAAGTACCGGGAAAAATATATCGTATCAAATAATTAGTAAAAAAAACTAATAAGTTAATTAACCTAACTCAATGCACCAACGAAAAATTGTTTGAGTAAACACCTTTTGGATGAGTATATATGTTTATAATTCTTAAACTTAGATGAGATTCATCTTAAGGACCTTTTCTACTGGCTTACATAAACTCAAGTGAGGAAAAGTAATTATTTCGAAAACCTTTACTATTAAAAGGCTACTTCTTTTGAAATATGAATATTGATTTACGTGATTGAAACTGCATAATTTATTTGCCCGGGGGAGAAAGTTTCGCACCCGAGCTATGAATAAAGTATCATGTGGAATATGGTTTTTGGAATTTTTCTCAAAGTTGAAAAGTTTTATATTAAGCCAAAAACGTCCCAAAATTCTTTTAAATTATTTACTTTCCTTCTTTCAGACAGCCGTACTCTCAGGATTCGTGTCACATACAGTTCAGTAAAGGAACAAATAATGTCATATAATGTATTTTTAGAATTCTTATTAGAGACTCCTGTACATACATAAAATCAGCAAAGTGCTAAAAATAACAGCATCGCATTGGTGATTGATTAGTCCTCTCATTTCACACCGTGTTAACGTAAATATCTCACTGGAGGAGGAGGAAGTACCGTGGTCACGGGGTAACTGATTAGGGGGAAACTCTTTCTTTGATATTGAAAAACAATTGCCATTTTGGTTTCAATGTAGTACCATTAGGATTATAAGCGAGGATTACTGCAGTTTTAGTTAATTCTCTTTGGATAAATTTATAACGAGGCAATGGAACCTTTGAAGAGAGTCAAAAAGAGAAAGGTTGTCTTCGTGGGAAATTGAATGACGTGCGTTCCACATGCCGTTATGTCATTTAGCGCCCATATCAGCAGGCCAAAAAAGAGGAAAGAGAAAGGATAATCGGCAGATATTGCCACATACCACCACAGAATGCCTCTTGAAATGAAGTTCAATACAACACTGAATACTGATTGTGCATGCGAGTCTTATAAAAACCAATTTTAAATTAAAGCTCATTGGCGCAAAAACCGACATATTTCCAAAATTCCGAAAGAAAAATAATAAACATCGTCTAGTCCATTTCTGCAATCAGTTTTTCATGACTCTCTTTGATTAAACGCCTGGAAATTAGCTATTTCAATTACATCAATTACCAACGGTAAACAAAATTTCTGTCCCAAATGAAAATATATGATAAAACTATAATATTTGCAAACACTCTTAGCACTGTTTTAATCATTAAACGGTCAATGATTTCTTTTCATAAATATCATAAGATATTTTAATGGAATTTCTCAGAATTTTGAGAATTTACACAAGCATATTTTTTATTAAAGTACAGTTTTTAGTTCTATTTAGTTTGTCTATGAGTAAGATGAGCAATGTCATTTGGATGGCTTCTACTCCCAGATCTTCCAAAGTTCAATGCCCTGCGATGGTGCATTTCACCCAATCTAGGCGTTCCAATCAATTTAGCGAAGAATCGTGCTCATCTAATCACCTCATTCCTGTCAATTGATGGTTGAAAACTCCACGCTGTGTTTCGGCCCCATCGAAAAGAATTTGATTTTTGGTGGTGATATTGAGAATTTTCTACGGTTCAAGTCATAATTTTATCACAGTTTGCGTTTTTTGCCAACACGGAAAAACGTATCCGTAAAATAATATATAGAATCTGCGCAGAATGCAGAATGATCGATCGTTTTTAAACGTTAGATTTCAAAAGTACTGATAGGCCCAAAATAAGAGCTGACTCTAGAAAAACATATATAATTTTTTAACATTGATTAACCGCAAAAGTTACTCTTCAATTTTCGGTTGACCCGAAGATTGGTGTGATAGGCGAGATACCTCATGCTTAGTTCTACGACGTGTTTTGTTCACGCATTAGGGTCGGGAGCTGAGTTTCTTTCCCTGAAACTGAAATATTGAACACATTTGAAGCTGGAGATGCCCTCGGGTGCCACCCGATTTTAAACCAGAGCCCTCCGATCAGCAGCTAAACGTTCTACTCACTGGACCACACACGACATGATGTTGGCACATAGGCGATATTTCATTGCCTCCTTAAGGTAATCTTTCAAAGAAGAGTACAAGGTATTTTCCACACGCTTTTTATTCGATGCTACTAGTTTCAACACATACGTGTAGGCATCATCTTCAGGTACAAATATATCTGAAGTTTTACCTGAAGATGACGCCTATTTGGTGAAACTAGTAGTACCGGTGGAAAATACCTGCGTAGAATATACTGTATTTTTCTTTCATTCAAGATAAATTTCCACGTAGTCAAGCCTACCATCGACTGCAATCATTCCATGGAAATTTATTCATATTTGTCTCTAAATATCTCCAATATGTCACAAATACTAAACTTCAATATTATCAGAATCTAGTTTTATTTATTGTGTTTTCACACGCATTTAATAGCATATTAAAACAAAAAATTAAGAGCAAGGATCCCAAGTGACTGGAAATAATTCCTTGTTAACATTTGGCGATTGATTGTCCATCACAATCAGTTGGTTTAAATCCAACCCGCTCCTTCCTTCAATCTGAGTCTCTCAATGTTTCTCCGTGCGACTGATTCGTCTTCCTTGCAGGTAACTTGATCAACTAAGCACGCCAACGCCTTTAAATCATTTTACTAATTTGATCATCTAAGGCACGCCACGAAGCCCCCTCGCCTGTCACAGCAATCCATTATGCAGGGTTTCGCAAACTTCGCTCAATCTGCATCGGTTTAGAGTCGCAGTAATGAATACGGTTCCTCGTAGACATGAAAATCTCAAGGATATCCATTAGGATCCCTTTGTCCCGGCCGAATGTCTCGTCCCTAGGATGCTTCTTCTAAGGTCGTCATTATAAGAGATTCATCTTCTTCCATCTTCTCTATCGACCGTCAAACGGCAAATGTTGCGTCTTCTGATGATCTCAGAGATGGAATTTGAGGCTGACACCTCCTCGGTACGGTTCCCTATTTCAATTTTAATGAAATTGGAACTTTCGGAAACTTTTAATGAAATCGGCAAACTTTAAGATTCTTCCCGTCATTCTACGTTCTTGTGCAGCTTTGAAGATCCTTGGGTTTTTTGGGTATTCAATGACTGTCAAACGCTAAAACCAAAATTTGAGCTCATTTCAATAAAACCATTGCTATAAACACATTTTTAATGGCAGAATAATTTCTTGCGTCAAATAGGCGCCGTTAATGGATGCAAGTTGCACGGTCAATAGCGGTGGCCAATTTAATTATAGGTATTTTTTCTCACTTACACGCATTTTGGGACGATTTGGGAATTCAAAAATAAGAATTTGAAGAGGCGTGAATTATCATCGGGTATGTTGGGGTGGCATGTATGGAAATTGCTCGTGATTTCGGTGTCTTTCGTTTTGTCTTTGAACTACGCATATGAACATTTTAACACTAGGTGTGCACATCAAAAAACTTTAAACTATCAATAAAAAAACTCTATCTTCCTATTATTGAGTAACTAATGAAGATCACTGTGTTAAATAAGCGAAAATTCCGTTTCAATTAATTTAGTTTGTTCTTGCGGAATGTACTTCGACAAATTTAATGAATGACAAGAGCAATCGGAGAAAATAGCCCCGGAATATTAACCCAAGCCCGTCAAGCGTCGCATACAGCCACATTTAATATTAAAATGAGGCCCATAACTATTTTAATATTGACAACTTATATAGTATATGCTTGGTTAGAGACAAAACAGTAAAATTCGGTTCTAGCTGCTTTTGGTCATTGACGCACCATATTATCTGAGAGGAGGGAATAGAATACCAAAGGCAGCTTGTTGAACATAATCCCTTAACGTCAGCATGGAAAAATGCCTCCAAAATGTTGGTTTGAGGTTTAAAATGAACTGCAGAGGGAACTGAAAATTGAAAATAAGTAAACCCATTGATAACAATTCATTTTATCCTTCGGAATAATTTTATAGTATTCACATTACATGATATCAACAGTTTTTAACTTCGGTTTGATCGAGGACTGAAAATCTGTGACAGGTATTCCAATCTGATTGAAAAGGAAGTAAACTAACGTAAAATACTTGATCTATCAATATTTTGGGTACAGAATGAACATTTCGCGCCATCCAGGAAATCAAATTAAGTAGATATCATAAAAACAGAAACCCTTTAGTCATTAAGGACCATTCATAATATAATAAGTCAGTTGAGGAACATTTAAAAAAATGTAACAATGAACTTCAAGGTGAATGACCGTATCCACATATCCAAATAATAACTATGGCAATATCCACGTTTGAATTCCATGCTAATTAGAGGAGGAAGAGGAGATAATGAGAAACTCGCATCTTTCCTGGATACACTGAAACACACGCCATAGAAACTGTGACGCTGACATACGTTGATAATGTTTGCAAGTAATACCTCCCAGAGTTCACTACGTTGATCTACGAGTCCTTTTTGACGGAAACCCTTTTTTAAGTCCTCGCCCAGAGCACTCTCGCTAAATTATCTGCTTACCACGGTAACCAAAGAAGAGCTTCGATTATTATTTTCTGCAACGGTAAATATCTAAAGTATCGTAATCGGTCAAAGCTTAGCGGTCAACATTTTTCAACAACCTTACGAGGAACAAGAATTCTTGAGGATGGCGAAAAATATATCGGAGGTCATAGATTGGAAATTTCAAAATAGAATTGTGATGAAGGGGAGAAAAATGATTGCGAATAAATATTCCCGTCGATCACCTGAGAGCGTTCTACATACCTTTAGTCGAGCGAATTCTTGATCGATTTCCGTTCAAGCCCTCCCTCTTTATACATATATTTTTCCTCTTCTATTTCCTCCATAAACAATCAAAGGTCGAGAAAAAAATGCCCATTTGGAAGCGGTCAAAGGTTGTTCTTGTGCTTTCCGTCCTTGTTTCGGCCTCGTGCTCCGTCTAAAAAAATCCGAGCGCTTCCCCCCTCCCCCCCCGGCTTGATGAGCGGAAAGAGATGATGTAGGGGTAGAGGGCTCGCTCCAATCGCTCTCCTCTTTTTTTCTTCCCCTCGACTGGAAATGGGCGCAGGGCGGCGATGTGCAAGCGGAGGGGATGGGGCCGGCCGCGGGGGCAAGCGGGGCGAGGACCGGGGCGAACGGGGCGGAGGGGGGCAGCGAGCGGAGCGGCGGAGGGGCCATGCGGTTCCGAGAGCCCGGGCCGTTCCTGAGCCAGGAAGCGATGCTGAGGAACCTGGACGCCCTCGGTGAGTGCTCGCAACCCCTGTCCACCACCGCTTTTGCCCATCCCTTAGAATAAATAAGTTCCCTGAAAAAAAAAATTGATGGGTTTTCAACTTGCTGATTGAAGGCGCAAAAGCTCTAGTCCTTTGTGAATTTTTTGTATGGCCCACGTGTTTAAAAAATGCAAAATAATCACGAAGTATAAAAATTACAATTTTTTAAAATTAGAACTAATCCGTGATATCTGGGAAGAGAAAACAATATTATTCGATTTTAAAATGGTGAAAATTTACTTTGATTGATATGGCTTGCTTGATAATTTTCAATAAATTGCTGCAAATTGGCGTATTCCAAAGCCATTGATGCCTCTATGTTATGTCATGGGCTAACTGAATTAGACTTAAGCAACCCAAAACCTTTCCTTTCGTGATTTTAAACTAAGAATAAATGAAAATAATGTTAACGATCAATGGAGTAAGGGTTATTTGAAATGACATATAAAACAGCTATTACAAATTTTTTAAAAATTTAATTCATCCCTGATTTATGAAGAATAACTGAATTTTGAGTAAATCTTCAATAAATTGAAAACTATCATTTGAAGGTATTACATTTTGCAAAATAATGTCAGCGGACCAAATTTGATTAAAATGTTTTCATTTTATTACAAATGTGATTGAAAGTTTTACATTTCATGTTTCCAGCGAGTGTTTAAGCCATGTTTCCTATTCCTTTCCCCAAACCTGCATGAAAGGGTGAACTTCCCCAATCCCATCTCCCCCCATGCAATTATTACTTTTTGGGTTGTGAATGCTGTTGGGACATGGATTTGCTTTTTTGATGATACTCTATTCATACTATGGTGGTGGAACTATCTTGACCTTTTTTGCAGTGGAAATAATGAAGTAGATTGCAAAATGTTTGCACATATTATTGTTTCAGCAGAGGCAATATGCGTTTGCTTGACACGCTTGATGATAATTCAAAATGCTGTTTCCCAGGAATCTCTTTCCTTTATGAGAACATTGCTTGATTCAATGTGTGGTTTTTAAAGTGCATTAGCTCTCAAATCAATCGTGTAAATCCTTTGCTTGGCTAGTGGAAAGTCTGCGCTCGTGTGGTTTGACGGTGGCGGTTTTGCATCCACAACTCCGACGCATATTACTCCTAACAGTCCAAGAGTCGGTTCCAAGCCGAGTAAGCAGAAAAAGGTAATTAATTCATCAGAACAACTACGACAGATGTACATGGAATTAATCCTCTTCAGATTGAAAATAGTATCACGACGATAGGAATTACTCCTCAATTAGCAGGTGCCAAAAGGAAAAAAATCAAATATCCAAAATAGTCAAGTATTGACAGACGGTTCGAATTTTCATTTACCTATTTTTTTTAACCTCCGTATCTTCAAAAGGATGGTAAAAGACATGAATTTCCCGTGAAGAAATTACATGAATGTATGTTCGAATGTTATCAACATATTCCTCATCCATCAGAAATTCTTAAATGCCTTATCAATTAATGAAATCAAAGATCCAAACTAAAAAGAAAGAAAGCCTCGTACTTTTCCACAGATTTTCTGTGGAAAAATACGAGTCTAAAAGAGTAAAATCTACGAGAGTAAAATCTGTGGAAAAGTACGAGGCTTTCTTTCTTTTTAGTATGGATATTAAATACTTCCACGAAGTGAAGCCTGAAACAATAGAATATATTCAAAGATCCAACTTAAACTTATACTGATGCCCGTAAAATAACAAGACTGAGTCGACCTCAAAATAATTTATTTTTAAGGCATGTGATGATCTTTTTCCATTTAAAAATCCAATTTAGTTTTGATTGATTTCATTATAACTTGTTAACTGAAACAATATAACCGGATTGATAACCATAACACTGGTCGCATTAGGTTATTCAATTTTAAATGCGGCGGAAAATTAAGTCGCGGAGTGATACTTATTTTGATCAAAATTATTTTCCGATCATTAAAAAATTTCCATATAATATTATTAACTTTCTTATACTCGGAAAGCTCTTGATAGGTGCCCTTAACCGCAAAAACACATAAAAATGACTTATATGCTAAGTTAATTTATCTAGCTAAATTAATCGTGTACGAAGACATAAAAATTCTTTCCCCCGAGGCAGAAAATTGAAAGTGAATCCTTGCTCTCATTTCCTCGCGGCTATCATGAATTGCCATGATTTCCGATGCTAATATGTTTCCTCCGTGGGATAATTGCAATAACTCCTCCTCAAAATCTTCTACGCCGCATTCGGAAGCTAAGACTGTTTCCGTCTCCCCTTCTGGCTCTTCCACGCCACCTCATGAGTAATTATTGCCCTAGTTGGCATTAAAAAATTGAGAACAATAAATTATGACAACGTCATACTGCAAAAATAATATTTAATCAAATAATTAAAAGTCAAGCTCAATAATAGACTGGTTGAATACAATTAGTTTTTGTGAGAAATCCTACCGATTTAGAGTGAATATCACAGTATAATACTTAAAATATAAACCGAAATTGTTCCTGGCATGAGACGCATATGCTCTTCTTTTAGTTTTGATGACGAGGAAGTTAGGATTCGACCAACAGACCCTTGAAAAATCATCACATATTAAAATTAACTTTAAAAACTATAGATGATTTCGTCGACGTAACTCGGAAGTGTTGAATAATAAATTGGACAGCAACAAACAATATAGACACATATGAAAAGATCACTCACTCGTTATTTCTTGATCATTTCGACGGAATTCTGCTCCGTCTTCATCGGAAGATATAGAAGTAATGACCATAAATATAGAAGTGATGACCACCTTTTAAAACTATAGTAATTTTTCTCATAGGAGCTTAGGAATTGTGGATATTTATTTCATAAAGTTAAGGTTAAGTTCCATTTCCGAATCATATTGCGTATATTACGAGAGTTTTTTTCTATCTATCCATCATATATTTTACTCAGCGAACTTCCTCAAGCCTAAGTGTGAGGAAGGTTGAATATGTTGAACCATGAAAAAGAGATCGGTGTCATAAGACCTCAAAACGACCATTAACGACTAAGAAAGAGTAGCATAGGGTAGGATATAAAAATTATAAAGATAAAATTAATAACATTGCGTTATTCAATCTACATATAAACCTTATCGTTTTGCTCTCTTTCATATTTTTCCCAACCTCCCTGCCGAAAATTAACTCGAAACTTAGATTCACTTGAAAATACTAGTTGGATACCCAATTCCGAATAATTGTTCACAGCTCTGTGGCTCATTAGGTCGCATCATGTCTCGTTTGGGTGGTATGTTATTGCCCATATAAGGTGATGGAATAATGTACGCCAATTTACGGGTAGGTAAGCCCAAAAAACTGCCAGAGAGAATCCTGCCCTCAACGTTGAATGTTTTAGGAATTACACTCCTGAACTGAGAATGCGGTGAGAGTATTTAATGAAAACCTCGGTTACAAATTTAAAAAATGAAATTTTCAAAACAAGGAGCGATCGTCCGTCATTCTCTCTCCCGGCGACTCCCTGCTCGCACTCCTCCGCCTCTTTTAGGCCTCCCTCTGCTTTTTCTCTTTCCACCCTTTGAAGGAAGCCTCTTCTTCCGGCCGTTCCCTCTTCTCTGTTATTGTTTTCGAGAGAAGGGAAGGGAAGGCGTGAGATGGGTTAGCCTCGCTCGTGTTCTGTTCCAGAAGGGAAATAATAGTTGCGATCAAGAAAGGTTTCGCTGCGCTCGCCCCGAGGGATGATCATCCCCTCCTCACTTGCACGCGGGCTCGAAGGCCTTGATTCGATGCCGGAAATTGGGCGAGAAGGAGAAGATTGAAGGACATTGGGTGGGAGAAAGAGGGATAGGTGAGAGCAGAGAAAGAGGGGAGATAGTGGGATCCGTTGCTAGAAGATACACACGCCTTACGCGAACGACTCGGGAAATCACCCGAAAGAGGCAGGGGAGACAACAGGGTTTGTTGTGGGCTGGGGGGTAGGGAAGATCCTTTGTCATCTCCGGAGTCGCCTCTCTGCCGAGGAATAGGAAGTGTTTGCGGGTGCGAGGCGGAAAACGTGGGAGGGGAAAGAGTGCGGGGCGTGGACCCGAGGAGAGGGGGAAGGGCGGGTGACCTCGCAAAACTCTCACCGTCGCCGATACTAGTGGGGCGGGCACGGAGATCCGGAAAGGTAAGTGCTTCGAACCACTGGCGGAAGAGACGAACATTCCCTTATAAAATTTTCTTTCCGTGTGATCTACGCCGCGAAACTGCTTTTTGATGAAAGCATCTTCGTATCTCTTAACCCGTCAAATCAACTCCTCGTTATCACCATTTATACCATTAGGTATGCCTGGACTCTAAAATAGAATGAATATTTTCATAGCCCCAAGGGCTGCATACAATCTTGGATGTACTAATATATCATGATATCAAACAATTGGTATCCGCAAAACGAATGGAATTTGCAAAAATGACCATTTATGATATTTTTTAGAGATTTGTGGGGCACATGACGTCATGTACAGGAGAAATCTATAATAGAAGGACTACAGTTTCTCTCCTGGAATGTTATTCAAATTGTAATTTTCCAATTCGTATAAAAAACGAAGGAAAGTTATGGTTCATTGGGCAGATGACGAAATAAATATGTTATAATTTTCATTTAAAACATTGGTGAATATTTTTAAGAGACGAAATTATTGCTATTAGAATTCAACATAAATATGGAAAGGAACGAATAAATGAGGTTCGACTGGTGAAAGCGATAACGAATGATTTTTGATTAATGTACGACGGGGAGGATTGCCATGAATTCAATTAAAAGGAAAACAAGATGACAAGAGGAAGTAAATGATAACTACACTCTCGTGTACATATTTGGGTCATATTTGAGTAAACATAATGGATGGGTATTCAAAATGCCATAAAATCCCTTTAAGCATTCATTCATGGTTCATGGCGACTAAGAGATGAAATACACCACTCTGAAATATGAACTCATTCTTACCAGACTATCATTCGTATGGTTAAGTTCATTGATTTTTTTCTATATACTAATCATCCCTTCTTTCCCTTTCTGGGATCGTAAAAGTCAATTTGGATTAGTGGAAATCCCATTTTAGCATAACGGTGCAAAAATTGTTCTCCGAGAACTAGTGCTCCACTACCCTTGAGCTGGTCTTGTAAATGGTAGGGCCATAATGTATTCGGTCCGTCGCAATTTCCGGTATTATGATGGCATAAAAAGGCCTCAAAATATCATGCAAATGCAGCCCACAGAAGCAAGGCCAACGCCCACTTTGGTTATTGGATTTAAAGCAAGGCATCCACCGGGTGTTTTTCAGGGATAGGAAGATTGGAACAAAAACGCGCCCGATCGACCGATGAAAGCGGAGGGATGATGGTGGCGGAGGGTTGGAGCGAAGGGATTCGGAGCGGATTTTTAGCGGAACGGACCGCCACGGGTGGACGCGAAAACGGGGCAAGAGGAGTAGCGCTTCGATTTCGCAAAGTGGCATCCCGCTTTTCCGTAATTACTACGGAAAGAAGCAGAGTAAGATGGCACCAAAGAAGGATTCCCTTGATTGCTTGAAAACTTCCGCGTGCAGTTAATATTTATCCAATTTTCTTCTTCCGCCATTTCTTCCGAGAGATGGGGAGAAACGGAAAGAGAAAGCAGCGCAATCGAGTCATTTTAGATTGAACAAAAGAGGGGTCAAGCGGTGCATATGGGACGAAGGTAATTATATTTCCTCCACTTCATCACAAAGAAAAAGCAGTTCCACCTGGATGAGGCTGTTGAATTCTTAGAAAGTCATTGTGTGTGCTTGAATCCGCCCGCAGTCACTTAATTTTGGGAAAACATGGCAGTGTTAATTCCTTTTCACAAAACATTCTGCATCTGAATGCGTAGTCATGTTCCTTAAACACTCGGGGTTACATTTTGCTAGTTAAGAAAAACAAATAGTTTGTTAATTAGTTCGGAAATATAAGAATTAAAGTAGTTCGCAGGTGTGAAAAAGTTCTCGAGAATAAATGAGATAGTTAAGCTTCCCAGAGAAAATTACATTTCCTTTTAGATTAGGTTATGTGTCGTTTGGTAACATGATAACAATTAAAACGTGTCTCCGCCAGACACGAATCAATAGACGCCAACTTCGCCAGTGGAGTTCCAAAACTCACCATTAACTTCCTCAAAGTTACTTTTACACACAATTTCTCTCTATTCAGGAAGAATTAGACTTTATTAACTCAAAATTTGTGCCACAAAACCATTTGACATCTTTAGTAAATTTAATCTCTATTGAGAACTAAATATGAAATCTTTTCTATTATTTAGAGTTTAAAACTAGCTTATTACGGAAAATACAGGTCACTGTAGGTAACTAATCCATCTTTCACGTGTAACGAAGTGCTCAAATTTAAAGGAACAGGTGGCTTCCCACCCAGAGGGCGCGGGTTCAAATCCCGGCGGTGTTGAATATTTTTCAGAGGTATCTCGATCCCTACTTGAGGTGCTTTGTGGAGGGCACTTTGAGTGAGTACGCCGTCCGTCGGATGGGACGTTAAGCTGTGGACCCCTTGGCGCCTTTCGTAAAGAGTAGGCTAATGCCGACGCCGGGTTTCTCTCCACCCTTCATCCTTTTCTGTCCATCCCCTATGGCGCAAATGACCTCAGTTGTCGGTCGCCTCCCCTCAAAACTATTACTTACTTAAAGGAACATGGCATAAATAATCGTCTTCAGAGAACCGAAGGGCTCCCATCCATCTTCGACAAATTTTGCATATATCAGTCGCAAGTGCACATCCGGTATGAATAAGGCAGACAATCGTAGCCATATGAGCGATAATACATCTGCAAAATTAGAACTGACCTAAATGAAACAAATCCACAATAAGATGATGACAGCAGAAGTCTTGAAAAGTGTTCATAGCCGACAGGCAATTGCTGATTGGCAATTTTAAGTGCGGTAGACTGGCAAGACTAAATATCAGATGGCTTCTGAATGACTAACATCAATCTTTTGAATACCCTAAAACTATTGAAATGATGCGTGTCTAACAGGCACCAATTAATCAGGTAATCTTTCCGATCAAATAAATCCTCAAGTATTTACAGAAATAATTCCCAAATCGCCTTCTGAAATATAAGCCTTATGCCAATATGCCCTTTCCATTCCCGTCTTCATCCAATTATGGGTGAATTTGCACGAGGAATCTGCGTTCCCATGCTCTCAACCCTTACAACCTCCATCCTGCCATCTTATAATCTAGCTTTCACCCTCCATTCATTCCATTAGCTCCTCACTGTCGTCCGTCACTTTCTTCCCAATGCTCATTGGATTCCATATATTCAGTCGTAAGTCCCGTCGTGGGAACAAATATGATCCCTTTCTCTGAGTTAATTATTTTTTTTCAATTCCCGGGCGGCAGTTCTCGCCACCCAAGCTTTAAAAATAATTCCTTAGAATTCGTCTCTGAATTAATAATCTCCCTGTTCCGCGGAGGAGGCGTAGGAATGAGGGGCACCATTTGGGAAATTCGCAATTACGTTGACCGGTTGACGATTGGAGTGGCATTCATGGTGAATCGGACAGATACGCCAGCTATTAATCTCTAGAAGATTCATCTCGATATTTCATCGATATGACGCCCGCCCAGGAGATTATTTACGGTTTTTGCCTCAATTCGCGTCTAACGCAAAAGCCAAATGTCCCCCATAGATTTCAATACAACGGAACGAAGAGTAAGGACTGTAATCTCAACATCCAATTATTAAGAAAACAAGATCACGGAGTCCTACGGAGGTTATAAATAATTACCAATATTGAACATTTGAACAATCCTCCATCTCCATTATCGTCTAGAACTAGAGACTGGCTTGGTTTCGCGAGGATTGGAATGGCTTCGAATGTTGACGAATGGAGAGAAATTCTAAGCAACGTAATTCGTTTATTTTTACGCATAATAAGATTCTGGGGACTTCGTTACTATAATAGCGCACAAAACAAACATCACATGTAAATTGGTTTGGCACAACCAATGGAGACACATTCTTGATTAATTCAAATATTGAAACAACGCATGCACTTTCATCTGCGATATGAAGCGACGTCCTCAAGCTTAATTTTTGTCATCCGATTAAGCGAGAAAATTTATACAGATACAAAAGTCTTCAATTCAAGAAAAAAGCAAACAAGGCCTCATGTAGAAGTCCTGGAAGTATTAAATAAGGTTAAATGTACAACCTCTTAAGTTGAAAAAGTCTCCAAATACTAAAAATTCAGTGTTGCCACTCATATTCGTCTTCAATTAGTCATTATCAGTTTGTTTATATAATATATATATACGGAGCTGAATTTATTTATTTATATATATATATATATAGTATATATATATATATATATATATATATATATATATATATATATAGACGGAGCTAAATTCCGTCGAAATGATCAAGAAATAACTTTTTTATGTGTTCTTATATTTTTCTTTCTGTACAAGTTTGTTATTCAACACTACCGTGTCACTTGGACGAAATAAACTCTCTCTTTCTCTCTCTCTCTCTCTCTCTCTCTATATATATATATATATATATATATATATATACATATATATATATATATATATATATATATCCACTGCCACCGTTTCGCGAAAACACCAGCGCCGGTGAAAACATTATTACAGGAAAACTCCACTCAGGAATGTGAATAGCAAAAGAAATATGTCAGCGCTCTACGGTGTTTTAGGTAACTACAGATCTAACAGAGCGATGGCAGCACGAAGGGAGTTGACTTAACCTTATTATTATTGGTCAGCAAAAAACCCCAAGCATATAAGTTAACTTTAAAAATTATTACTAAGTGAACAATTGAAAAATATCGTTTGAATTTTTTTTGCTGTGAATCATGGGCGCTAACCACTAGAAGTACTGAAAAAAACATTTTACTCCCGTATAATGCAATATATGTATGTTTATCACACACACAAGTAATATGAGTATTAGAGAATAAAATGTTGAGATAATAGCGCTTTAAATGCATGTCTATGAAAATACCCACGAACAAACATTTAACGCATTGTATAATGAATATTATGATAACATTGGGTGCAGTTCACCAAGGATATTAATTGTTTTATCTTCAAAACTCCCTCTTTTCCAATGAATGCAGCAACTGTACCAGTTATGAGGTTTATAGAACCTCTTAAAAACTAATGCAGAAACTTCTTAACTCCACTTCTCTAATATCAATCCAATGAGAACAAATTAGTGTTTAAAAACTACGAGTACAAATGCCCTTTGGAGAAACTTTGTGAAATAGTTAGCTGGAAAACCGCAGGTACCATTGTTTTTTAATCATATAAATTTCAAACCGGTTTTACGGAGAAATAAACAAAAACAACTCATTCATCTGTTATGAGGACATTGTCAACCATCTTCATTTTCATCGCCTTCTTTTTTACTTACTTTCATGAGCCCAGCGTTTCATTCGGGAATATAATTCTCCCATGCATGTTGATGAGCCCATAATTATATTAATACAAGTATTTAAATCATATAATCATGCAAATGGAGAAGTTGTATGCCCTACTGGAACTTATCCTCACTTTAATGTATTCCTCCTTTTCACCGTGGGACGCTGATTCTTCGTTGAATTAATTACTGCTGATGTAATTTCAAACCCAAGTGTTTGTTTTCAACGATTTCGAATTCAAAAGAGCCGAATGTTATTTGTAGGGCCACGAATAATCGTTACCTGTTTCATCTCGCCATAACTCCAGGGAAATAAAAGCAAGTCGACATTAAATTTGGAATTATATCGCGATGAATCTCGTGGTGTGCCTGTGAATTAACTTGGCGTGAGTAATATCTAGAGAGCTTTCGGGCTCCTGAAATAGTAATTTGGTCAACAATCTGCAGACAGAACACTCGTTAGGGCATCGAAAAACTGCGCAGGTAAAAATAAACGGTATAAAACGACAACATTAACCGTTGAAGTAATTTCATCGCACTGGTGAGCACTGATCGAAATGTACAGAGACATACGTCAATTGTATATCAATGCCTTTCGAGCAACCAAATTTGGGCCTTGAACTTCAACAGAAATAGTCGGCGAAGGCCATTTCCTAATGCTGAAACATGTCACCAACACTCGATACATCATTAAATATGATGCGTATTTGCTTATTATCCCGCTAGATAATTATTATCAATGGTAATTGACAACAGAACAACAAGACATTAACTTCAAAAGAAACATTAACTTGAAATAAATCATCAATGCCTTAAAATATAAGGTTGATTAACTCTACTTTTGATCGTTTTCGCGAGGAGAAAAAAGTGTTACGTTACTTATCAATTACGCATATATAACATAATGCCTATTACATTATTTTTGATATGTGAGAAAAGGGAAGTGGTTAATCTGCGGTTACGACATACAGGTTGCAAATCAAACGGTATACGTATTATGTGTGTGCATCTTAATTATATGTATTACTAAATAACAATTCTACATCAATATTTGATAACGATACAGGACTTTTATCTATCAACAGTAACGGCAGTGAAATGAGGAAAAAGGAAGTCAATGGGAAGGGAAAGCCTTGCATGAAGTAATAATGTTGCGAAATGAAAGGATGACTTACGAGGATTCCAAAGTTATTGAGGAAGAAGGCGTTTGTAGAGGCTGAATTATTGTTTCAAACGAGCGCGCAGTTTCAGTAAGGATGGGGTGGGTTTTTTATCCAGATTATTTGTAACAGTACTATGCATTACGACACCTCAAGAAAATGAGAGTACGAATCTAATCTTAAAACTGTAAACTCGTTATGTTATGCCATTACTTACCCAACTCCTTCGTAATGCATATCTCATTACTGCAAATTGGTGTCAAATTTTCTAGAAATTAATATTAATATTTACTTTACAAATATAAGCTGGGCAAAGAAAGAAAAAGGTAAGGCAGTTTTAGATAGGGTGGGGTTAAAGAGGAATTTTTTATTTTTGAATTCAGAGAAATGAGCGTAAGAGATTGCTAAAAAAGTGAAAAAGAAGTTGAAATTGAAAGCGTATCCAGCTTAACATGAAAGGAACACTACCATGAGAATTTGATGAATGAGACAGTTTCGAGAAATAAACGTAAAATTTAAAGGAATTTTTCGGAAGAAAATAAAATGCGTAACAATGTCAAAAGTCATTCGAACCAAAGTTCTATCAGATTATTTGCCTAAAAAAATAGAAAATCAGGAGTAATTAATCGGAATGGTATTATATAACGAGTACGTTTTTCTAATTCAGTGGAAAAAAACAAGAAAAAGGCTTCATTAATGGAATCCACATAACGAGGAGATGAAAACGAAAAACTGACGAAGGCCAGCATATAACGACTCTAATTAGCGAAAGCTATCGTTAAACATCCAGCTGGCAATTATCAAATGAGACTAGAAATAGAAGAAGAAAAATCATTAAAGAGTGTTTCATCTTCCCTAAAATATTCTCTTGAAGTAAGGTGACACTCGTAAGCTATCTTCAGAGTTACAATTACATATATATTTCACGTAACCTTGAAAGTCTTTTTGTCGAGTAAGTTTCAAGCATTTAATTTTATTTCGATACTATACGTCATTCGATACCTCATAAACAAACCTGATTTGCTTCAATATTGCCATTCATTTGAGCCTATCTATTAAATCAAACAAGTCCGGTTTTCAAAACATTATTCATTGGTTCTCTGATCAAAGTGCGTCGGAATTGGACGGCTCTTATCAATCGCCTACTTGAAAACTTTCAGAATTCCCAAAATTATGCCTGATACACGTCATTTGATATTTCCATCTGTCAAATAATTAAAAATTATAAGAATTTCAGGTCGCTGGAATATAACATATTTATCATCCTTAATTTTGAAGGCCGTATGCGCAAGATATGTTAATGAAAAAGCTGGGAGAGATTTAATTTAATGGTACTCACAATATTGCCAAATAAGCCTAGCATTTAGGTAATGTTTAAGATGCTGTTTTGGGAGATGGCGAAATTCATCAATGACATTCTCGTCCAAAATCGATTTCTGTATGAAAATGTTATCGTGAAATGTAGCGCAACAAAATTGTGATTTCTCATTACCTCCCATTGCCACAAAACAGAATTTAATATTAGAAGTTAGTTTCATCTGTGCTTGTATTTTTCTCTATATTTTCCCTTAAATGTTCTGAAAAACCACATAGACAAAGATCGAAATTACAGACGCCGAGCCTTTTTGGCGAAAGTAATTAGGTTAGTAAACGGCTGCACGTTTCATGATGTCATTCTATCTGACATAGTTATAAAATTGTAAACGATGGCATAAACTCTTTAAGTTAACAATATAAAAGCTAATATAATCTATTGTTCTAAGTTTTTTCAAAAATTTGTCCTGATCCATGAATATGCTGGGCATATCCAGTCATTTCAAACTAACAAGACCTGACTTAGCGAAAGGAAATCTTAAATGCTACGAATAGGGTAGTTTTTGAGCCCTGAGCATCAAAGTATGATATCAAAATTCCCATAGGTCCAGAAAATTATTCTAAAGAATACTCCATCCTACAAACAACGCGAAAATAACAAATTTCTCCAATGACGGCCATCCACAGACTACTTCTTTTCCTTAGGTGTGAAAGATAGTCGTACCGAAATTACGAGCACGCGCCCGCCCTTATGTCCTCGCTCCCTCCTCCTATAAAGGGAATTCCTACATGCATCCACGCGGGAAGTATCAGTGCCCTCTCGGGACAAAAACACCAAGCAAGCACCTAATGTCTGTGGCCCAATTCTTGATTCCCTTTATGCTCCCTCTTCTCCTCCCTCTCCCCTCATCCCTCCCCCCTTCCCTCTATCCGGGAGGAAGGAAGGAAGTGCTAAAGCCCCAGTAATGCCTGCCCGTGTTCACTGTCCGCGATTTACCATTTACGGGAGAGAAATGGTCTTCCCGGTGGAGGAACCGAGCCAACGCTTCTTCTACTCTATCCGCACGAATGAATTTGCGCGAATGAGTTGCCATATTTACCTATCTTCCACTCCCTCGAGTCTAACTTTCAGATTGCCGGATTTAGGACACGGAAAGGCACGTCCTTTGAGGGATATATATATATATACCAGACAGCTTGGTGGTTAAGGCAGCGCTTAACCTTCATGTCACGGGCCGGAAGCCCAGTCACCCCGGGAGCACACGCCAGTCCTGCGCATTTTTCCTGCTTATCCCAAATAAGTTTTTCACCCTCCGCCGCCGTCTCCTCCGAATTTTTATGAGTGTCCCGCAGTGTGGAGTTAATTGTACAGCCAGCAAGCGCAAGCGACCGTGAATCATGGAGTTCAGTTTCCCTTCCGTGAGTCCTTTTTGCGTGACCTTCGTTCGAAAATACACGTTTCATTTGCTTTCTACGTCTGAGTTCCTCTCCCACTCATACTCCACGTGTAATCTCATTCCCACGAAGTACAAAGTGAGGACGATCTTTCCACGCGCTTTTTTCACCTTAAAGCTTTATCTCGCTCTTTGTCCCAAAGTTCCCAGTCTCCCTCGACACCAAATACCTTTTCCCATGCTTCAGCTTAATTAGTTCACCGCATTAACTTCCATTGACGCCGCTACTCTTTCAAATTCCCTTTCTTTTGACGCTTTTTAGGGCGGAATCTATTCCTTGTGTGAAATACCGAGTCGGAATCCGGATTAAAAAACACAATATTGTCTTCACTTAGGATAGAAGAGTGGGGACGTAGGAAAATAATTATTCGAAATGGAAGGAGGAAATATAAAAAGGATAGAAATTCATGGTCAGATAACAAAGTTTGCGTAATCCAAGTTTCCTCAAAGTGTAATATCGTAGTTACGGTCTACGCGTGGGTTCCTTGTAATAAAAATTCTCGATGTCTCAAGACTCGAGGAAAGGCATCGATTTAGAATCAATAGTGTTTGTGGAAAATTTTTTTGAGGACCAAGTTTGTTGCGAACACGTGGAATTGAAAGTGTCGGCGGACTTTCATCGAATACGAAATGGCTGAATGGTAAACGGCTGGGTGGGAAAGTATTTATAGGCTGTTACAGCAAAAAGCTGGCTTTCATAAATATTAAATTACTTTTTCCCAAAAACTTCCGCCGATTACGTTTATGCATTGATTTGCAAATAAAATTCGTATTTTCTCCTGAAATTCGACATTCTGTATATATATATATATATATATATATATATATATATATATATATATATATATATATATACATATACAATAATAAGCGTGTTGGTCTATAATATATATAGACCAACACGCTTTGGTCATATTTGCCTGTTTCGTAGATTTCGAAAAATCGTTTAACAGAGTGAATTGGGAAAAACCTATGAGTATATTGCAGAAATTAGGAATAGAATGGAGGGACATGAGGCTAATCCGCAACCTTTACATGCCTCAGACTACTCAGGTACGGGTGGGGAACGGGGAGTCCGGATCGGCAGTGTTAGGCAGAGGTGTAAGGCAGGGTTTCCCATTATCTGTTGCGTTGTTGTTCAGCCTGTTTGCAGAGGAAGTGATTAAAGAGGCATTGGAAGAACTGGAGGTAGGAATAAAAGTGGGTGGGGAAATCGTAAAATCAGTTAGATTCGCTGATGATCAAGCTTTAGTTCGTCAGTCAGACAAGGGATTGCAAGAATTGCTGAATTACTTGCAAATTAGTGCGACAGGTATGGGATGAGAATCAATATTAATAAAACAAAGGTTATGTGGTTTTTGAGAGAGATAAAGGCTGAGCTAAACATTTAAATAGGAGGGCAAAAGCTAGAGCAGGGGGAACAGTTTATGTATCTTCGAAGTGTTTTGGAACAAATGGTCAATATTGTAGGGACGTAAGGAGAAGAATTGCACTAGGGAAAGAGGCTTTCACAAGGAGTGAGTTGATGACAGGGATATTGAGTAAGGATATTAATAAAAGGCTCGTGAAAACTTTGATAATTTATTATATACGCTGCGGATGCGTGTGGTCATTGAAGAGGGAGAATGGACATAGATTGAAGGCTTTTGAAATGTGGGCGTGTAGAAGGTGAGGTGCACAGAGAGAAACCGCTGAGCCTAAATCCTTGTGTTCAGGATACAAATACATGCAAATTCATACATTTACATACGTTTTCGCCACATGCAGACATTAAATATAAAATAATGAAGAATGTGCTAGCTTCAATACATACTATATATATATATATATATATATATATATATATATATATATATATATCTAGTTTGTTACTTGATAACTTGTGTACTAATACTCATGCAGAGATGCCTATTTGAATACCTACTATACGCGACCTATTTGCCAAAAATCGAAAAATATGTTGCAAAATTTACCAATTCATGGATTCTAGTACTAGATGTTTTAACAATGTAAAACTGAAAAATATTTTTATTATAATCTATTCTTTAAAAAACTCAATTAATCTTATTTTCTACATGCTCAATCCCTCTGACGGAGAATTAGAAAGTTACCCTCCGCAATTAATTGAGGAGTGAGGCTTTCGGAGGAGATATTATTTTATCGCAAGCCACGAAACTTTCAAATAATTTGAATTGCCTATTGTGACGCATAAACTAGGATTCTTAGCTTCATCTTTTTCCTAGACCTGTAATCTAGACCTTGATAGTGAAAGACGATAGTTTATAATTCGAAGTAACTACTATCATTTTCCTCGTCTGCTACACATATGGTGTATCTAAAATAATGACAGGTAATCGAAAAGAACTTTGCACCAGATATTAATTAGAAAAGTATACAGATGAATTCAAAAATAATAGATCAAATAAATTCCAGCGGTTTGAATTGGAGGGAAACAATATAAGGGATTAGATAGGAGTACAAGGAGGCAACTCTTGCCACCAACTGAGTAATATATTAGAATGAAGATCCATATAAATGAAAAGAAGATAACACTAAATACGAATTAATTATCAATTTAGTTAAACTAAAATTAAAAATTGATTCATTGCGGTAATTAATTGAAGTAATTTATATCTAAAAAGTACAATCGGCCTAGAAATTACGCATAGATAAATAGATTGTGATAAAAGGGCCGAACGTTGTTCCCCGAAGTGTTGACTTTCAAACCTCGTCTTTTTCCTTTGTTCCTTTGATCTTCAGTTCATCCCGTCTTCATCATCATCAGTATTTTAATCCTAGGATTAGTTAACTGCATTCATCCATCCTTTTCTATTCAATGTAAATTCCCTCAATCCCTGATACCTTCTCTGTTTTACGTCCTTTTTAATTTGTCTTGAGTACATGTCTCTGGTCTTCCTCGTGGAAGCTTCTCTTCTATGTTATTCCCAATCAATCTATTGTGCCTCAATGTGTGCCCTATTCATCTATTTCTCCTTCGCCGTAAAGTTCTCCATATGGTCTTCTGCTCTTCCATATACTTCCTCGTTCCT
This sequence comes from Hetaerina americana, assembly GCF_022747635.1. Lineage (NCBI taxonomy): Eukaryota > Metazoa > Arthropoda > Insecta > Odonata > Calopterygidae > Hetaerina > Hetaerina americana. The sequence goes on along the minus strand of NW_027286985.1, from coordinate 761,815 downwards.
CACTTTGCCTCTCCATTTAACCTTCATCATTCTCCTCCAGCACCATGTTTCTTAGGTTTCTTCTATTCTTCGCTGTTACACTTTTCCAATGTTCCAAGTCTCGGAACCATAGAGCGCCATGCTCCAATGCATCATTATTTCCACCATCCACATTTCCTTCACTAATCAACTAAACTACTAACAAAGTTCTTCCTGATGATCACCGCCATTGATCGCCAATAAATGATTGATTCCCAACAAGTACTTTCTTGCGTGGGTCGTGCGAGATTCGCCAATGCGGTTATAGTCGCGGCACATGAGTCGTGGACAGGGGAAAGGGGGATTTTCCGCAAGTGCGAAGAGGGGGAAATATTTACGTTCGACGACAGCTCAAACAATCACATGGAGGAACGGTAGAAAGAGAGAATCACCTCAAGGCAGTTGTCACGTGGTTTCCTGCATGAAATTCAACGCTGGAAATTAAACAAGAACACGGCCTTTGACGAGCGGCCGTATCTCAACCCAATCGCCCAAATTTCCGCTTTCGCAGTCGAGATTTTGTCTTCTCTTTGAGAGAGCATCGTTTGACGGTTAATATATATCGCGTCAAGTTGACAAGGCCCAGAGAAATGCTAAAAACACCGAATGTGATTTAAATAGATATTTCGCAAAATAATTAAAATGTTAAAATCGGAATTCGCATCTAAAATAAAACCTTATCCTGATGCATCAGCTTGAAGGCGATTCCTGTGAAGGGAGTAAATTCCAGCGAAAGGCTGTTACAAAAAGAATGGTGTGAAAAATCAAACCAAAAACATGTGGTATTTCGGAAAAATTTCGCAAATGAGAATTATCGCATCCACACACACACACCACGACTACGTCTTTTTCGTTGGTAGGATTTTATCGTGTGTACTTTCATTGTCATTGTTCCATTTTTTTTCGCTCCGCTTATGTTAAAAAATTGGGCTCATGGTTATTAAAACTTGTTGAACAGGTATTCATTTACATTCTCTCACATTCAACATGTTGTAGAGCTCTAAATTTGATTTTATGAAAACAAAATTAAATTCATTCTGAGCTTGAGCGTCGGTGAGTGGCAGAATGAAATGAAATGAAATCGGAAGACAGGAAAAATATAATTTTACATGACATTTTATGAAAGATTAACCATTTTGAAAGGCACGAAAAAGAGAAATATATCATATCTACTTTATGCAAGACTCACGAGTTATTTCTAATGTTTTGAATTCATCCATCAAATTATGACGTTATTATCAAGTTTAATCATTTTTTGTATTATTTTTAACGCAAATTCTGACCATTGAATAAGTCGAAAGGAAGCCTAGTTTACCATGTTGAAACATCATATTTTAAACATAAAATATTTTGATTGGTAATATATGAAATGAAGAATGAAATTCTTATTTGCAGCATCAAAATTAACATTTAAACCAGATGACCGAGCTAAGCTTTTTAATTCTTTCGCCAGCTCTTTCTTGACGTGCATCCGAACATAGTCTTTTCGGACTAAGTATCGCTGCTGAACACTTTTCTATATCAACAGCTGATTTAAACTCATTTACCTTTGAGTAATAGTTATCCATGGGCATGAGTATGCTTAAAATAAACGCGCATGACTTGAATTTTCTTTTAATCGGTCCAGAGTGACTCGCAGTCTGCGTGTTTTTGAGATTTTTTCCAGATAAAAGCTTTGAAATGATCGTGCAACGCATTCTATCTTCTCATTTTGAAAAACTTGCTTCTTTACCATTGAATGGTACAGATTTCGCTGGTAAAAAGGAGTGGAACTTTACTACGTTCTTCTGCGACCTTCCGCCGTGCTCTTCCCACGTCTTCTTCCTCCCGCATTATTCATTCCTCTTTCCGTCTCTCTACATCTTTCTTTCCATCTTTCTCTCTCTCTCCCTCCCTCCCCTCTCTCCCTTCGATCCCCGTCGGCCTCCAAACACCAAGCATTCGGGTCCCTACGACCCTCCCCTCCCCACGACTACCAGGATTCCCATTTTCTTAACAATCTCCGGGGGTTTCCATTATTATATCTCCCGTCACTCCCGGCGCACCCTTCGCCTTCCTGGACTTTCCCTCCCCAACCCCCACCCCCCACGTCCCCCCCGTCGACTCCTCCAGACACTACCGGAAAACTCTACTTATACACGGAGCCGATTGATCGCCGCTCCAAATAAAGAAAAGGTTCCTGCGGGTCATCAGAGCGGAGGACGGGTCGCCGAACAAAAACGGAAAGGGCTTTTTGCGGAGGAGGAGGCAAACCATATCTCAGGATGATTAAAACGGCGGATGGGAGCACGATGGAGGACCTAGAATGGAATAGTATAAGCCGACCAACATTAGACCTTGGTGAGCCAGTATAGTCAGTCCTCGACACCTTGGAGAATTTACTTCTAGGAGACTCTATGGGTCGGGGATGTCCGCGTCGCTTGATTGGGTAATTGTGTCCTCCATGAAATTATTCCCTTTCAAGACAATATTTTCCATTCGTGTAGTTTCAGATGGGCGGGAGATTTTCCTTTCGTGATTACATGCAGATGTATCGTTGCACGAAGTGAAGAAATATATAGTTGACGAAATCATGGACATGATTTCCTTGAAATACGTTTTCATTTACAAAGGTTATTTAACATTGGTTTTAATTTGTTATTGCACTGTCGTGACTGAGACTTAGGGTAAGAATTTGACGAAATACTCCAGGAGAATCGCTTGCGACAGAAGAATTATGCCATAACATTAAAGAGGCATTATCGAAGTCCATATATAGCTAGCCAAAATTCAACGACTGTTCCACTTGTTAATGTATGCATTCACATTTGGACATATTTACTGAAAAAAAATATTTTAACAAAACGAATGGAGTTGATTACGTAATGTGGAGCGTATGAATGTCTCCAATAACAAATATTACCTCTATTTCAGTTGAGCAATACTAACTTCAGAAAAATTGCGAAAAGATTTTTAAATAACCCAAAAAATTAATAGAAACCTTTTTCGTCTACATTGAGCTAAATATTTTTCCTTGCGTATTTTCTTCAAAAATAAGGGCCTTATTTCTGATTTTTAAGAAGGCTTGGATGTGATACCTTTTAAAAGAGTACAGACTACCTTCCGGAGACATCCGTAAGGTGCTTTTTAATTAAAGGGGAAGATGAAGAGAGTTCTCTTTGAAGATTTCAATCTAAAGATAAAAGTCATATACATAGAGCAAAGAATAATACCAAGTGAGGATACTATCGGTGCTCTTTCCATGTCTTGTCATTGACCGTTTCAGTCGGAAGAATGCCTAAATTTTTCATTTCCATTTTTTCATTCAGCTGTTCCTCGAATGCGGGTGAAATGAGTCCCAATTTGGTTCCTTACTCAGCAAGAATGGGGTTCCGTAACGAAGAGAAGGCTCGAATGCCTTTCGCATGCCTTCTATTCCCCATTCGGAAAAAAACGCTGATTTATTCATTTTTTGTATAAATGATCCTTTGAAGACTCCATTTAGTCTTATTCTTAGAGATTTGAACCGTCTAGGAAAACAAATTTGTCACTTGGAGTAGAAATCAGCTTTGCGCTCCTTCTTAAAATTAAAATTGTGATATTGACAAAGAGGTGCATTTACTGACGGTGACTGCAAGTGAGGATATCAAGCAGTTTTTTAACCTTCGCACACTATCATTCAAGATAACCATGCTAATAGGGCCATATTCTGAAAAAACTTACACTCCCTCAAAAAGTTACTTTCGCATTCTGACTCGATTTTTGAAACAACATTCATCTATAAACAGGTAGACTGGATAAACTAAGACGACTTATCTCGCTTTCTTCAATAACTCAGCAATCAAAAACCACTATTTTTAATGAGCTACAAATTATTTTCAAAGGTGAGAATATATTCTTGTTTTTATAGGTTATTTTTACTTGTATATTACAAAGTGGAAAATTAGACGAAAGAAAATTCTCTTTCATTTTTATTTTGATTCGAGTCATACCAACTAAATAGAGGAATATAAAATAACCTAAATAGCTGCACAGTTACAGAATTTTCAATACTTAACTTTAAATATCATGAAAATAGCCATTAATCTTCTCCGAATACATATAAATTAATATACTCGTACTCCTTGTAGTTCAATATTGATATTTAACCCTTCCAGATACTCAGTTACGACCAAAGTCTCCTCTGTCCAGTGCAAAGACATATCTACTGCCAATGATATGACTGACTGTCAAAGATCTATTTTGGCACGCAAAGACGGAGTAATATCAATCATGAAAGTTCATTTTCATGGAATTAGCCTTTTGTATTCACAATGCAATGCAGAAGAGTTCTCTCGTTGGTTTCACCTTAGATTGGCTTTCACTCCAACATTTGTTCCTTTTTACGGTTGGTGACCTAACACCCCCCACCACTCGCCCTTGCGGCAGCTTGCGGGGTATTATGTAGATGTAGATGCATGGAATTCAACGTAAATGATGGAAATCAGCAATGTAACCAAGATGTTAACGACATTGACGTTATTTACAAGAGTTTTGGGCAGTCTTTGGTATGAGAACAGAAAAAATAACAATCGCGAAATAAACCAATTATAAAATAATAAAAATTAAATATTTTAGGTTAAAAAAGAGTAGAAACTGCAGTATTCATTCATCGCAGATTGGAGCGCGTCAGTAGAAAAACTAGTACATTACGTCGCACTATAACTTATCAATTTTCATATTAAAATTATACAAACTTATTTGTTATATTTCAAACAAACTTATTGAAGTTTAAATGTAAAAGGAATTACAGCCGTAAACCTCTCTTTTCTTCGTATTCTTAAATGCCAGGAATCTAATAATAATTTAGCAATTTTTTAAAATGGAAAAATTTCACATAGAAGCATTTTTATTTTTTCGTGGCAGCCTTTTTTTAATAATATGAAGAAGCGAAAATACGAATGATTTCTTCAGGCTTTTCATCTTGCAAGTTTGTTCATTTAAAAGTTATCTGTAATTCAATAAAAGCTTGGGAATCATATAAACACGGACAAAAAGACCCACTCCTTTTCTAAGCATGGAATCTTTTACGGGTTAAGTATATTTTTTTCAAATTTGGCCGTTTGAATGTAAAATTGCAGTTGTGAGAACGTAATGTATTAGTGAGAACAGATTTCTTCTACAAGAGAAAAACTAGTGCAAACTAGTAGCTATTTATATATCACGACGTTACGCGCGTGATGCGCCACAAGTAATTAGGTTTAGTTGGAAAACAATAGTATTCGCAAAACTATTGCAAAAACTTTTTTATTTATATGAAACTTATGTATATTTAATTTTTTTTTATTTTTAACTTATATAAATTTACTCTTTATACATGCTTAAATTTTGAACATTAGATCACCGAATATCTAAGGCTATTCAAATAAAAATCCCAGGTTAGTTGTGAGCAGTGGAGTTAGGATCTTGAAAAATTAAAAGACTTAAAATTTCGGGATAGGCCCAGAATAATCACTGAAGTAGAATGGTTCTCTAACCGTATTTCATTTGACTTCATTCCAGGATTGATACTTTAGAAGTACTAGTCTTTTTAGCTTAGATTATTCAACGACTTCTTACCGTGAAATTTCAATCCTAAACTCCAGATATTATCAAGCACGACACCAATTTCCAGAAATTAACTCCAAATTGCAACTGGTCCTTTAAAGCAACGGCTTGCTATTTTGATATTTTTTTGTGCTTTAATTACCTCACGCGCCCATTTTTAAGCGAATTTCGAGCTTCAATCTCGATCGTATCGCTCATTTAAAATGGGAGCGAGACTCTTTCCTCGGGAATTGACTGCGTCTTAATTGCTGAGATTTAGTGCTTATCTAGAATCAATTTGCTCGAATCCTTTAGCGTGTTCACGAGTAATTCCTTGACGTTCCTCCAAGATGAAATATGCAATTTTAGCCCCACAAGCTGTGCCCATAGTAGCTCGTATTCTTTCTCCCTATATTGAGTACCTTAAGGTTAGATTCTATCTTTTGGCAAAGATAATCAATCTATGACGTCTTACTAAACTTCTAATTAATCCAGAAAAATTTGAAAAACAATTTTCTATGATCCCAATAAGTAAGATAACATAGTTTTAGTAAAAGTCTTTGATTTTATTTGGGCGAAGGACTTAGAAAACCTAATAGTTCTAACACTTGAAATAAAAAGAAATATTCCTCATTGAATGAACTACCGTTCCAGTTTATGGTTAAAAGTTAAAGGTGTATGTAAATATCGCCAAACTAACTTCTCCATCCATCCAAGTGTTCAAAAACTAATTATTTATTTTACTACCATCCCAATTTACTATAGTTATAATATCCTTATTCTTCTATGAAAATTCTCTGAATTTCATCCTACGGTCCATTTAATCCGTCGAATATTTTTATTGTAAATTAATCATCATTCCATCTCAGGATTTATTTATTTAAGAAGATTATTTATGTAAAATTCGTAAATCCCACGTCACATTCTCTACCGCACACGAATATCCAAAAGAACTCTTACAGAAACTCGGATGCGCTCGCCGTAACGATGCAAAAGCCCTCTTCGCCAAGCAAATTGCAATTAACAGAACAAACTACCTGCTTCATCCGACTAAATATTCATTGGGATTAAAAAAAGCAATAATCTTGGGAATATTTTTCAAATCTTTCTAATATTCACTAAGGAAAAACCTATTTTTCCTGCATGGGGATATATTAATTGTCTAGTTTTACCCACAGATGCACAAGTAGAGTCCAAATACTGAAAAAAAGAATAATCCCCCTGAATTCAAAGTAAACTAAATTAAATTTCCGTAGAAAAAATAGCACACGTGCGATGAAGCGCAGCATTTATGAAAGAGATTGAGAAATAGAGTCACGATCATAACGGATTACTTTTTCACTGAACTGTTTCGATTACCTACTTCAGGTTTCGTTTCCTGCACTTGTTAATATTTCAAATTGCACCTGAGCTTTGAACTTTATTTATGAGGTCAATTCAGCGTTTCATGAAAATAATATGCATATTAGAAAAACAAAATAGGGAAAAATTTGAAGACTTGGCTCAAAGTTCCAATATATCTTAGAATGGCAGTTTAAAGTCCTTATTGCGTGTCACAGCAAAACGGTAGACACACGTAAATTGATGGAAATGAGAAACAAAATATTTGGAAAAATGAAAAAAAATTTAAACTACCGTTGAAAACGTTAGAGCAATATTTTTTAAATTGCCAATCCCCCTGAATCAACTAAATTGGATTACATCTGTACTGTTAATTTTCATTTCTTAATGTTTTCAGCCGTGATGTTCCCCCCCGCTCTTAGCATTTTGACCTTCTCTCCCTGCTTCCGAATTCAACCATTGATTCGCCGAACAAGAAAGCGAAATTATAACCAAGGTCTTTATTGAGGTGAAGTCATCAAGCAGCGCTTTCCATTAAATCCAGGGTGTTGACCTAGTTTTGAATAATAACCACCTTGAACATGCTTTCATCTAATTATTCGTAATTATAATTTAAACGCACCGTAAACATTTGCTAATTAAAAGCAAACATTATTCGCAAACCTAAATTGGATAGAGCTATCAAGGAAAATCATTTCATAACTAATTAATCTGGGAAGATTTAAACAGAAAATTCTTTGCGTTCCTGAATCATAAAGGATTTCTCAATGGAGATTCCCTTCGCTTGTTTGTATTAGTTTCACATATGATCACCAATCTCATTGAAGGCTTATATGATAACCCAGGCTACAGCAATGCGTAATTCTTATTCACTGCGTGAGTCAAATCTTCATTATCACCCAGCATAAATACGCTTAAATTAATAAATACTAAATCATATTTTTGTAATTTTAAGAAATTCTTAAGTTTATTTATGCCGAGACTTAAATATTACATATATATTTTTATGTAAATTATTTAACAGCAAAAAAACTGAGATTTGTTCCACATTGTATTGGATCTGATTCATAATCAGACTTTCTCCGATTTAATCAATGAGTTCCGTTTTTTTTATATTGGTAGGTATGACAACGCTTTTAATATAAAATTCACAATACCGATTATTTAAAAGTACTCTTGGTTTTATATTGTTTAAAAGATAGGAAATTATTACATAACATTATTTCTAATAAACTTATGTAGCCAGAGCCAATAAAGGTTATTCTATCAGTTCATAGAAAATAATTCCTCTTCAGCGAGCTGTTTCGAGTTTTTGCAGTATTTATAAGTCGTACGTCCGTTCTATCTAGTATCCCTCTATACCATTTTTCATGTAATTGTTCTTCTATTTCATAGCAATATTAAAGTTAAAAACAATTTGAAGATAAATGTATGCCTGTATTTTTGTTTAGGGTGAGCCAGAATATAATTTACCGTTCATAACGTTTTTGCAAGGTTTACTGAACTTCGGTGCAGTTATCCTTTCCCCAACTTTCCGCTCCATGTACTTGCTAATCAAACTTTAACTGGCAAATAAACCTATTTGAGATAATTCTGACATTAATCCGATTAATTAGTTACGCCAATCACCCAGTGCCATCGATGTCAAGAGTTCCGTTCCGTTCATGCGGATTAGGCTGGCAACCAACCGAACATAATAGAATATTGATACATACTTCTGAATATTATAGTAGCTATTAACTATAAAATGCGTATTCTTGCGTAGTTGTCATTTTATATATAATATAATACACGTAACTAGTGAGAATTTTACGGAATGAAAACTGAAATCAGAAGGAAATGGAACTTTCTTGGATTAAAATAGAAAATAAAGATTGACGTGCATGCATGTGTGTATATATATATATATATATATATATATATATATATATATATATATATATATATATATATATATATATACATATATATACATATATATACATATATATACATATATATACATATATATATATATATAAATATATATACACATATATATATGTATATATATTTATTATTCATATATATGTAAACCATAAACACAGCAATCAACCCGAAGGTCGGTTTAGTAGGTGATGGTAGAGTTCACCCAGTACTAAGCCCTATACGGCCTGTGAAATTCACCCATAAGCAGGGTAGGGGGGCCAGTGCCTTTCCCTGTGCCGGTTATGGTCTCCCAGAAAGATCTGGTACCCGAAAAAATCACATAGCCTGGGTGGAGCTGTAGGTGCCAACAGTGCCTTGCCCGGGAATCGAACCCGGGACCCTCCGGTCAGTAGTCCAACGCTCTACCCACTGGACTACCACGACCCACATGTATAAATATAAATATAAATATATATATATATATATATATATATATATATATATATACACATTCATATATATGTGTGTGTGTGTGGATGTGTATATGGATCACAGTAGTCGAGGGGTAGGGTGTTGGACTGCTGACCTGAGGGCTTGGTTTCAATTCCCGGGAAAGTGTTGCCACCTGCAGCTCCACCCAAGCTTTGTGATTTTTCAGGTACCAGATATTCCTGGGAAACCATAACCGGCACAGGGAAGGGAACTGGCCCCCTACCCTGCTTATGGGTGAATTTCACTCGCCGCATAAGGCTTAGTACTGGGTGAACTCTACAAACACCTACCAAAGTGACCTTCGGGTTGATTACTGTGTTTTATGGTTTTTTTATAATTTGTGGAACGGGCAAAAATAGTAATAACTCTTACTCATTTTTGTTCTCTAAATTGTTTTGAGGAAAACTACATGGATAATGAATTATATCAGCCTAGACTATTAACTAGAAAATAAATAACCGAAGAACAAACAGACACCTCGGGTAAAACCTATCAAGTCGTTCTTGAGACCATTAAAACCTTCATCAAACTTGAAAAAAAGATAACTAAAATATACAGCTAAAAAAACTGAAAACCGACGGCAATTTCTTCCAAGCGGAAAAAGAGCGACCCTCATTTAGAGACCCTTATTATTAAGGCGAGGAGCACCTATCGGGGTTTTCACCACAAATATTATAAATTTAAAATACTTGCATGCTCTCTGAAATAAAATGTAGGACCCTACGTCATGGTAATCTATTTTTAAGCTTGGTTTTTCGAATTGTTTAAATAAATAAAATTCAGATGAACAAAGACAGAAAGCAAAGAAAAGGCAAATAAATGCCAATGCTGTTACTGCCCTTTGTTTATCCATCGCTTTCTATGCATAAGTATGAAGTTACTTCAATTTTTCTATTACGGAACTCATACCATGAATATTGGGTGTATCGTAAAATTATGAAATCTTATTCCTTCCTCATATTGCGGCGCATTTTGGAATACGCGGCGCAATAAGTTCAGAAATTTTCCTTTCACACGACGATGAAACTTTGGAAAATAAAGCTTAGATTAACCGTTAGAGAGTGAGCATTAAGTAAGCTGAAATGAACCAAAGACAAACTAAAAAATTTAGTATTCCGAACCAATTACCGATCAGACTGAATCCGAGTAATTCATAGAATGTGCGACCGGTCTGTGAATCGAATACCGCTAGGCTCAACAGGACGGTATTCCTAGTCTAAAAACGGTACGATATAATAGGTAATTTACATATTTATTCATTCATTTGATTTTTTTTAAACTTAGAATTAGATTACGTGGAGGATCTCTGGTGAATTGTTTCATAGAAATGACCCCTCATCAAAATTAGCAAATTGGCGCTCTTTCACTCATCCTTAAATAGAGGCAATTTACTAAGCTTATAAGTAATGCTTATTGCGTACCCTAAGGATACCGAATACTTTTTATCACCTAACCGTGTCTATCTATGTAAAACCATATACTATTAACATAACACTTTGGACGTACTCATATTGCGAATAGACAAACTATGGAGCTACACCTCATCAGTCAGCAGAAGTGGGAGAAAGTTATGGTGGCAAAATGAGATAAAATAGCCGAGAGTAAATAAGTTACGTCCTGGAGTATACGAAAAAATAAAATTATCTTTCAAGTGAATCTTTAACATTGAATCAGCTGTACCAAGCCGCAAGTTCAGTACGATTCGATGTGCTAAATAGAATGTTTAATGACTTTGGCAAAACTGTTAAGGGTCCAAGTTTACGCTGCTCAGCCTTTTTTGCACGAGCAAGAAGTAATTTTCATGATCTTTTTTCACACTTGGATTTCACATCATAAAACTGCTTCTCTTAAATTCTGAACGTTGTCGTTTATCGATCAATTTTTCTCCGTTTTATTTATTTTTATTTTTGCCGCGTGTTGTCATCGTCACGCACGGCCTACTGCTTTGGATTTTGTTCAAGGCTTGGCTGCGTTCGTTACGAGCTAAAATAAGAATGCGTGCGCATCAAGAGCTGCTTATCCTTTCTCAGCTGTGAAGCCAGTTTCTCTCTTCGAATTCTTCCAAAGGGAGTGAGAAAGAGGGAACGCTCAACCCGAGGAAAGAGCACAAATGATGGAAGATAAATGAGCTTCCGGGAAAAAATACGGATGTGAAATGTAAAATCATTAAGAGAGTTAATAAATGACCCTTTAGTGATTTTACTTAAAAACTCGACCTCGCCCATTCTTAATGGCCACTGAAATGCGAAAGTATGTTTATAATGCTTGCCCTTAACTGAAACAGTTTCTTAGATTCAAAGTTTGTAACTTCATCTAATTTGGCCAAACCTACGCAAAGGAAGATGTCTCAGAGAAGATTTCTTGCGTGAAAAAATGTAGTCAAGCATCTTCCAAGTTAGGTCAAAACTTTGTAAGAAGAATCTAAGATCCGAGTTTATCATTAAAAGTTTTTCAAAGGAAAATCCAGAATTTTGAAAACGATACAGCAAGTAATTGTGGAGATTCAAGCATAAAGGCAATGAAACAACTCGTATCATGAACGAAGGTAATGAAAAATAAATATAAATAATGATATCCAGGTATATTTTCCATAAACATCGAATAAATTTTAAGATAATTTCTATACATGGCCCTTTAATAAAGACTAACTTCATTGAAACCTTCATCCAATTAAACCTAATTAATCTTTCTGTATCAAACAGCAACTAGCTTGCAACACGAATCATTTCAATTTGAAGCGGCTTTTCCCGCGTATTCTTAATAGCAAACGACTTTATATTTGAATTATTAACGAATACACGTCATCAGTACTAATTTTTTTGGACACTCAATCAAGGTTTCATCCTTTTTGACCTTTTTTTACGAGTGTTTACCGAATAGGAAAATTTATAAAATTACATATACACTTGAACTTTCACTCTAACGTTAGCATTTTGAGCGCTAACTAATTTTCAGTTCAATCACAGAGATTATAAGGGAAATGACCAAAAACAGAAAGAATAACTTTTAAAAAACTGCTATTTTTTAGAAAAAATATCCCCGGCCAACGGATCATTGTACTTACTTTCATTCGAAGTATTTCTCATAAATTCTCAGTCTCAAAAACGTATTTTAATCATATTTCCAAGTTTTCCAGCGTTTTTTTGAACGTTCTTCCTTTTAAACGTTCTCCATCGCATAGTGGATGTATTCAGAAAGTTGAAGGAAGGAATCCGTAGGAAGTGTAGCTGATTGAACCAGACTTTTCGACGCAATTCGTGATGACGAATCAAGTCGTGATCGTGCATAATTATGTAATGATATCCTTTGAGACTCGTCCACGCAACATTAATTAAAACTTAATCCCAGACAAAAACAGAACTTGAGCACCGTCTGCGTGCCACCTAAACGAAAGGCTTTTCTTAATCGAGGCGGCACCTGAAGGGACCTTCCTTTAAATCAACCCACGGCGCACGGGAGCTCAAACTCGCTCGCCCAGAGGGATAATGGAGCGGACTTTGCCAAGTTTACGTATGAGTGGTGCGGTAAAGGACCTTAACGCGCGCTCGGAAAGGAGCGGTAGGGGGAGGAGTGTGTGATGGTTTCGGCAGAGAAAAAATAAGGAAAACTCCAACAATGGGGAGGGGGCGAAGGAAGCGGGAAGAAAAGAGAAGAGAAAAGGGCTGGGAGAAAAACAAGAGGTGGAAGCAGCGTATTTTGAAAGACGATGCAAGGGGAAAGGGAAGCTTCATCGGCCGGAAGAATTACTGAGAGATGATTATAAATACATTAAAAGATAAGGAATTGTCGTGCGAGCTAAATTGTTGCAGTAATTTCAGCTCTTGCCCCATTCTTATATCACAGTACTAATGAAATTACTCAAAACATAGAAAAGCATTCCTCCCACAACATGAGTGTATATTGCTGTCCACCTAGCCCAGGTGACCTTGTCACCGATTTCGTGATACCGACTCAAAATATGTTAACGCAGCGGCAAAATGTTATGGGCTGTTCGTCATTCAGAGTAAGAATGTAATCGTCCGGAATAGATAATCATTCGTAGTGTGGTGACATAATTAGATTGGAGCATCAAATATCTAATGTGTTTTGAGAAAATAATTCAGTTTTATCAAACTATTTCTCAAAAAAATAAATAAATCGCTATAAAAACTATCTCGGAAAAAAGTAAGCAAAAAGGGATTAAAGTTCTCCGGGAGTCTTATTTATTCATGAACGTTTATTGGAGAAGCGGATAAAATATATATAATTTACTACAATATACCATTAAAATGCTTTGATTTCATCTTAAACGTGATCTACACTCAAAAATATGCTATTTTAATAGCATAAAGTTCTATTTGAATACTAGAAAATAATGATAGCAAGCTTAGAGTAATTGCCATCCATTCCAAGATACGCCTTCTGACGCTCTGACGTGGGTGTTCGGGGAGTAAAAACGTCATTGGTTTGGACAGCAGGCAAAATGGAGCATGATAAGAAAAGAAAATATAAATACTCCAGAAAATCTACTTTTCCTCGATTGGATTTTCTCATTGTCGAGACCAATGCATTATTCTACGTCCCATGAGGAACCGCAATGCAGGCAGAAGACAAGGCAAATGCAAAATCGAATTCTCTCGGTTGAAAGGAGACTAAAATTACGGTCGTAAAATTCGGCTAATGGCCGTTTTCTCGCTTCGTTGCTTCCAGTCTGACTCCCTGACCTGATCTGCTCAGCTGATTCGAGGATCTTAGGAAGCATTCAGATTCAAAATACCTGAATAAGACGATGGAGAAACAAAAGGCGGTAGGGAGAAAAAATGAAATATTCTAGTTAATGAGAGTTATTATTTCAAGTAGTAAAACAACTGAAAAGTACAAATATTAAAAGCATTTATCCAGAAAATTTCATCACCTGCACGTATTCAATCCGAAGGAAAATTTTATTTTTAATTTTCACCGCATCACCATAGCCGAATCAAAAAATCAAGCATTTGAAAATAAACGTTTCCTAATTTCTGAACTTAACGAAATGTAATGTATTGTTGTAATACCGATGGGGGAATTCTACTGAAGAGCATTGAGGCCGATCTTTGATTATGACGCTTAATCATACAAAACTTATTGGACACAATAGTTTGCAATGGATAACAGCTTGAGTCCCAATACTGTATAGTCAATATACCCTGTAGCTACCAAGACTGAAATGGGCTAAACATTGGTCATCATAATAGAAACTGTGATTCCACTATACACACACACACACACATATATATATATATATATATATATATATATATATATATATATATATATATTTCTTTCGTAGACGTAACACGGAAGTGCCGAATAGTACAATACACAGTAACATACAATATAGAAACACAAAAAAAGAAGAACACTCACACATTATTTCTTGATATTTCGACGGAAACAATCCGTCTTCATCTGAAGATATAGAAGTAATGCTTACTTGCCATTACTTCTATATCTTCAGATGAAGACGGATTGTTTCCGTCGAAATATCAAGAAAATACGTGTGAGTGTTCTTCTTTTTTTGTGTTTCTATATTGTGTGTTACTGTGTATTGTACTATATATATATATATATATATATATATATATACTCAGCTTCTTTCGAGGCGGTGTGCCATAGAAAAAAGACATGCCCAATAGAGTGGTAAAATCGTGTAGTGGCATCAGCTTCCAGTAGGAGAATTTTATTGAGGTCAGGGAGTTTGATGATTTTGCAAAAGGTACATCAGGTGACAACCAATTGTCCTTGAATGACAAGTTTTGGGCAGTTCAAACATGAACCCCCACGTGTTCATAGCATAGCGAGGGGAAAAATGTGCACATGAATAAATTGGTGCCAACGTGTTTTACATTAACACTAAATTTATCACTTTTGGATGGTTTAATCTGACAAGTTAATTGGTTTAAAGAGTTAAAAATTCATTTGAAAAAGTAAAAATCTCTTTTGCAAAGGATTTAAATTTTAGTTCAAAATATTTTTTCTAGTTTCCTCTAAACCTGTGACCTCCCTTTTATTCTGAGCAACACGAAATGACTTCCGAAAGCACCCACCTATTGTGTTTAACTTTTGACAAATCCAGCGGATATTAATATGAATTAATCCTTAATTAAAACCGCAAGTTGTACTAGTTCGCAAAGTGCTGGCCATCGATACAAAATGCAACCTCATAGGTTCGTTTGAAATGCGACCTTAAAAATATTGTCTAGCGTAGTGCCGTCGAGTTCCACTAAACTATCGCATAGCATAAAGTACCTTCCGCCAGCCAAGGCTTCCTCAACTCCTTGGATCTCCTCGCTGCTCTCATCATGCCGTCTTAAACACTAATTTATGCCCTTCCTCTTCCGTAACTAAATTGAAATCTCCCTTTTTTCTTCGTTTTCAAAGTAAATACATTTTTTTGTAACTATCCATTCCAATTTTTACACCTTTTTCTGCAATCTTTGAATGTTCCGAAGCAAAAACTTTTCTAGATGTCACCACTATGAAAGGCACTCTCTTTACTCCTATGAATGGCACTAAGCTATCCAGGGAGCTCTTTCACGTAAAGCGATAAGATAAGCGCGTCATGTTTGAATAAATGATTGAAAATAAATGATTTAATTGATTAACGATTCTCAGTTTGAATTTTAATGACATAAAATTTGAATAAACAATAAAAGCTCGAATTACAACCACCATTGTTTCAGACAATACTATTTAGGCAATCTAGGTGTTCAACGGAGCGGATTTTTAAACCATAAATGGCTCGTATCACTTCGACACCATCAAAAGCGTATGCACTCCGATAGCGTACGATTGCTAACTATGATCTCGAAATTCTGTATGAATGAGAATATCAAGATAAATTTTCCTAATTTAAGCAAAAGTAGGAGCAGTGAATTCCGCTTTGCAGCAAATACGGATTAAACGACATACGAAAAGAATCTCTCCTAAAGGGAAAAACGCATAGACGCGAAAGGTCAAAGAAGGGAAAATTTTCTCTTCGGAAATGGAGTTAATGAGGAATTGGGATAATTATGGATAGAAAGGGTGAGGGGGAGAAAGTGAGAGACAGGACGGAATCGGGAGGGAAAAGGGGCGAATGGGGTGGAGTGATGAAGTGGATTGTGAACACACTCACATCGGGTGACTCGGGGGGGGGGCTCTCCCCCTTCCCCGTATCCTACGGACCCATTACTTCCGATTCGGCTCGGCAAAAAGAGAAACATCTTCCCTCTTCAAAATTTCTATATGTAAGCAGATTCAGATCCTTGATGAACACTTGTCAATATATTTGAAAATTAGAGAACAAATAGTTGCGAAGGAATGGTCGGAGATATCTTCAGTTTACGTTTCGGAATTCCGCTATTTATGTTATTTCGTACTGCATGATTACTTTTGCCTGTTCGCTGAATAGTATTTGAAATTAAAAATGACTCTTCTTAGACACACGGAGAAAACTCTTACAAAAGGGTTTTCGGAGGTTGCGTGAAGAAAAAAGTACTGATGTGACAGGTGTAAAAAAATTAATAAATTGTATTTCCTTAATAATCAGCTCGTGGCCTTTTAATATGACTTTTACAGTGTCGATTTTTTCCATAGCGTTAACTTGAGAATATAGAAATAGGATAATCCTTGGCGTATTTGACCCATAGCTTCGGCATTCATTGATATTACACATGCAGAACACTTGGCATTTTGAATCATAGCACGGAAAACAGTTATCGATGGGATATCTGTAGTATGTCTGCAGTATTATGTCAACTAAATCATTCGATACAACCGATTATATCTTTTCATGTTCACACTTCTTTATAAAATCAAGGACAAAGATACGGGAAGTATTTTGACCTTCGATGTCGACCTGTTTTTAAGAGTCCAATTGCTCTATAATTGAAATAATATTGCAATATAAGATAGCATTAAATATTCACGGAGTACCTAATAATTCAGTCGGAGTCATTATAAATAGTCCTGATGTGTACATTAGAGTTAACTTGGTGCCTGATACACAAGAAGGCATCAGGCTTGCCTGAGTGGAAGTTCATTTTGAAGGAAGGAATAACCTTAGGTTTTTTCTGCAAACTTTTTGTTTGTTACAACTATTTTAAACGCATCCTCAGGTACCTGAGGATGACACCTATTCGTTTAAAATAGATGTACCGAATAAAAAGTGCTTGGAAAGACTTCATTATTCTCCTGTCATTCGCCATTGTGGCTATTTTTAAAATAAAAGATTGTAATAAGAAATGCATCTAAGTCAGGAATTGTGTTTTTTTAGAAATACTTTTATAACACAAATTAATTGAATTTATACCCGTGCTAGACCAAATAAAATACGAAAATAACTGTATTTAATTTCAACCAAAACAATTACGGAGTGTTAGATTACATATTTCGAATTCAGTGACTTGAACCTCAATAAGTAAATATATTCCCTACAAAGTGAAGTTGGTACACTCTGGGGAAGGTTATTATAAACATATAATCAGTGCCTTCGTCAATAGAAAAAGCTTAAATCCTTTCTCAATGATTCACTTGCTCCTAAAGTAACAAAAATGATATGCGGCATATGATCGCTGTTTCCGTTTACCGCCATGTCACTTTTTTGAAACCAGGTGTTCAAATATCATTTCGATTCAAGGAGCTACTCGGTTAAGACAAAAGATGTGCAATCCAAACATACACTGAGTTATATTTTGTTAATATTTTTTAAAAACTGAACGGATTTCATGAAGTACTCAATAAATCATCCAGGCACCGACCAAGCTTCTGACAAAAGATTGATTTTAGGCGGAAAACACTAATTTGTCACTTAAGGAGCACTAACATGAGAAGATTATTTCGTGGCATGGATGCACGATAATTTTACATCAATCAACAAAAAACTGTTTTTTAAAACAGTCTAGAAAAAAGGAGAAAATTTGAAAACGTTGCCTTCATTTAGACTGAAATGTCAGCGTTTGTTCATTTGATTTTCCGGATGAGATGATATAAAAATGATTTTTTAGTGCACCGGTGTTAGCTAAAAAAGCACGCCATGCTTCTGCTGCCAAAACCAACACGAATGAAATGAAACAGAGCGGGGTGAATGGGGAAAAAACAACGGTGGAGTTGTTTGCTTTAACGTTTAACGTCCAAGGGAAATGTAACCAACCTTTCATTTACTCTCGAAGTTTTATTCTTTTTTTATTGCACAATGTCTCAAACTCCTTAGTTTTTTTGCCTTGGATTGCCTATCACCTCGAACCGCATGATTGTTCGACGGAAGAATTCGCTTAAATTAACAATGAAGCAATAACGTTGAACTTGAATTTTTATGTTAAACGGAGTTCGCCTGAATTAGTGTACATTTCACAATGGTAGTATCAGTATCATTCCTCTCATGTCACATCTTATTATTTCAATATCGAGCTACGCTAATTAAGGTATTTCCCGGTTTATTAGTTGCTCTCTAAATTGTAAAGTTATAATTTTCCAAACTATTAGGAATCGTTAACTTAAGTGATAAAGTCTCTAATTATTTAATTTAGAGATTACCACAATTTTTTACATTCCATCTAGTTAAACCACCCCGGAAATCACTATGATGAAAAATTATTAAATGTGAAATAACTGAGCTGAATGGAGTGAGTATAATGACTCGGAAATTCAGATAAATAGACAACTAAATTTGAAGTGAAAGAGCAATGGCTATAGTAATTGATAACTTTTGCAATTATTAAATGGCACCGATATATAATAAATGGTAATTTCTTCAGAATTCTCTCCTTCAAAGCAGCTAGTTGTCCCAGCATTTAGACGCCAGTCTTAAAACGCGCGCATGTCTCCAAACAGCAATTATACGAGTGGTAACTGAGGACCAGCAAATCACTACGTGAATATGGTCCAAGATATCTACTTGTTTTACCAAGACATACCGTAATGGCATTCGGTCAATGGTATATTTGCATTTCATAATTAAAGTAAAAATTCCTTGAGCAAGCTTTCATGAATAAATAAGTCCTTTATGACCCTGAATTTACCCCATAGAATTAAACTAGCAATCACTCACTCACATGTATGACCCAGCTTTCTTGATATTCCAACTAGCATGAAGGCAAGCCTAATAATTCGGTTAATTTATTTGACATGAGCAGTGAGTATTTGGGCAATATTACTCACGCCTTTTAATGACGCAGTTTCTAAATGTCACAACATGCTGACGCTCAACTCACCTCTTAGCTAACGAGCGGAGAGATAATGTATCAGTTACGCGTTTTTAAAGTAATTAATTGCATGAACAAAGATAATTTTCCACGCGGACTTAATTGTATAGCGCGTCCGGCTTTGCGTGTCAGACGAAAACAATGCCAAAAGTCACAAAATATAAGTGCGGCATGGTAATGCCTTCTTCCTTTGACCTAAAAGTCATTGCTCAAACGAATACTTATTATAATGTCTTGGTGAGTGGCCAAAGAGCATGGGAACCATTATTTGCGCACTTGATAGCCAAAACAAAGGAATCAGCGGAAATATTTCTTTGATTAAATCATTGCGCTGATAATTAAAGACTTGGAGAAACCTGCTGACAGCCTAAAAGCAGATTAACACAGCAAGAGGTATTAAGCACGTCTGGACAACGCCCCTTATGGTGCAATTGCTTTACATTTTTGAAAATATCCCGCCACTATCACTAATAACCTAGTGTTAAATTGCCAGTAATAGATAAAACAACATATTTCCTCAGAAGAGAATATTGGGACAAAAATAATGGTTGATGAAGTAGTCCCTGGACGAGCGACGGTGGATGCAGTGAATTACTATTGAGGTGGTTAATAGTCAAAGATTCCTAGTGAGAGTTAAGGTGAAATAAGCGTGAGATATTTGAAAATATGACTACTATTTCCTCAACTTCTCTAGACAAGTAATTAAAGAAAACGAACAAAGTCGGTAAAAACTTTAGCATTAAAGCACACGCAAGGATTTTCATTTTCCAATGGGATTCAAACAAGTATTCACCCAAATGTCCATCAAAAGAGATCACTTTTTCGCAATAGCGGTGGGTTGAGCTGGAAGCCATATTTCACTTTAGAAGTGAATTCTTCAAAAATCAAAGTGAATAATTAATTCTTAAATGGATTATTAAACAACGCTAATCTAATTATCAGAAAAGAAATCTATGAAATATTACTCGCATACCCTCCCGGGACTACAACCTTGACGTGGTGGAAGGGCTTGTGCGTTCCGATGACCCGGACCAGGAGGTTAGTAACGATGAAGGACGGGTGACTGGGGGGATGTGGCGTGTAGCTGGGCGCCGTGTTACAAAGTCGAAAAACACACTTCACGCGGAGGCACGTCTTGCCGCTCAAACTGGATGGAGCAAACTGGCGACCGGCTGCGTTTGTAAGGGCAGACCCCCCCTCATGTTACCTCACCGGTTTTACCATCGCTCGGTTTCGATGCATTACGTCATCTTCAGGTAACCTATGTTTCAGGTCAATCAGATCTCTCCTCATCGCTAATGATTCTTGCGCCTATGCAATTCCTTCTCCAATGCCTTTACATTATATTATTTCTCCAAGATACTGTCCAAATAAGGGAACTCTTCCACGCTCTTCCTTTCCTCTGAATCTTTAAGTTTAAGCATTCCTACTCCTTGGCTATCTCATCCCATCCGTTTTCTTTCAAATAATCTTCGTCCCTCACTTCGCTCTTTGATTCTGGAGGTACCTTAGGGATGGAATGCCAACAATGGGTGCACATTGGGAACGTTGCCTCGTTAGCGCGGAATATTAAATTTTCAATTAAAATTACACAAAAATTTTGAAATGCAATGACAATAGGAGTATGGATTGATAGCATGGGAAGGGTGGGATCGAGTCGGGAGTGGCGGTCATGGTGAACTGTCGAATCCCTAATGCAGCAAGCTGATTGGCCGGCGGAGACGCGGCAAAAGGGCGTGAGGGAAAGAATAAACTTGGGACTTGAGGAGGGAGGAAAAAAAAGGAGTATGAAAAGGAATCATGGGAAAGGAGGTGGAGGAAGGGAGGGAGGTCGTGAAGGGAGGGGAGAGGGAGTAAGGCCTGGAGCGAGTGAAAGAGAGTCCTGTGACCTCAGTGCCCACAACTCCTTTAGAGAGTGGCTGGAATGTTGACCGCCAGCCTATAAGGGGGGCGGCGGAGCGTGTTTGATCGGCCTTGGTCCTCCCTCCTTCCCCCGCCCCCCCTATTCATCCCCGCGACCTCGCCCGCAACGCCACGCCACCAACCGGCGTGCCTCTGGCCACGCACGCCCGCCCACACACGGCAACTCCCGCGTGTGACCACCCTCACATCTGCCCTCTCCTCTGACCCCGTCTCCCATCATCTTGCCTGTCCCCATTAGCAGCAGGGGGTTATTTGTGTCTATCTATAATCTCCACCGATGGAAACCGTATGCAATAGATAGCAAAGGATCACTTCTAAATAATCTATCGAGACGAAAGCCATGTTAAATGATACGCATTTCCTCGTGCCGGGAATCGAACCACTGAGAGAAGTAGACATGATGTATGGGATTTTTGAATTGGTCGACGGAATGGATGGTGACTCGAGGTTTAAAGGAAAGTTCTCTCATTTCGATCTTCTGGCCTCGTCGGAAACAAGAAGCCACGACATTACTTCTCTCCTATTTTCTTCAGTTCGGATGCTCCTACGCTTGGGCATGCCTTGATCTTTAGTATGATGAGGTCTAAGGGATAACCGAAATGTATCCTGATTTTAACAAAACATAAAAATATACAAATAAATATAAACAATCATTGAAAATTAGTCACCGTAGTCCAGGGATAGAGCATTGGACTGCTGGATCGAGGGCTAGGATTCGATTCCTGGGAAGGCTACTCTGGGAACCCAAGCTATGTGATTTTTAAGTATCAGGTCTTCCTGGGAAATCTTAACTGGCACAGGGATGTGTGAACACACACACACATATATATATATATGTATATATATATATATATATATATATATATATATATATATATATATATGACTCCCCGGACTACAACCTAGACGTGGTGGAAGGGCTTGTACGTTCCGATGACCCCTAGAGCTGTGCTGGCGGGAGTAATAATAATTGCTCCTGGCAGGGTCACCTATGCCAAATAGGTCGAAGGTTAGGAACCAGACGAAAGGTAGTCCACGAACCGTATGTTCCTCAGTGAGGCGATTGCAATGGCGCCTGGCCCGATTGAGGCGGCCAGTAAGTGATGGTGTCGCGTTAAAAACACTATTGAAGAAGGCAACGGGAAACCACCCCAATTAAGTTCCAAAGATTTAAATGATGGACAATACAGAGATTTTGAGTTCACGAAACTATGGGCCACGCCAAATCGGCCGTGTGTCGTGCCCGGCAGCGGGGGAGGCAAGGCTTCCGCGGTCGTCATCCCACGAAACCCTTGCAAGGGAAAACCAGCAGCAGCAGGACAGAAGACGCACGAGAAGAAGACCAAATTAGTTAGAATAGGAACGTGGAATGTAAGGACAATGATGAGGACAGGGCAATTGGAGAATGTTAAGCGAGAGATAGTAGAGAATTAAAGAAAGGCAAAGAAACTCACAAGGAGGAGGGAGTTGATGAGAGGGACGTTGAGCAAGGATATTAAGAAAAGACTCGTTAAAACTTTGATATGGAGCGTAGCTATGTACGGTGCGGAAACGTGGTCATTGAAACAGGAGGATAGACGTAGACTGGAGGCTTTTGAAATGTGGGTGTGGAGAAGAATGGAGAAGGTGCAATGGGCAGAGAAGAAAACAAATGAGGACGTACATGGTATCGTGGGCGAAGAGAGGGGTTTGTGGGGAGAAATTCTATGGAGGCAGGAAAAGTGGCTGAAGGGGGTATTGACCGGCAGTGGGATGTTGAAGACTGCGATTGAGGGGAGAATTTTAGACAAACGAAGAAAGGGAAGGAACAAGATAGGGATGTTGGACGGGATGAAGGGAGGAAGAAAGTACTCGGAGAGGAAGAGGGACTTGAAATAGAGTAGGATGCTGGATTTTTTGTTTTGTTAGGAGCCAGAAAATATTTTATACAGTAGCTGTGTCCATCCAGAAACCTACCTTAACCGGTAGATTACCTAATAATAATAATTATATATGTATGTATGTATATATATATATATTTATTTATTTCTTTATTTAATGGGCTGACAGAATATCACACAAATAGAAAAGAATAGACATTTAAAAGAACACTCACACGGTGAATTGTTCGAGCTTTCGGCCCTCTTAGAAGCCTTCTTCAAGTGAGACTTGTGAGTGAGACAAGAGAGTCTCACTTGAAGAAGGCCTCTGAGAGAGCCGAAAGCCCGAACAATTTACCATGTGAGTGTTCTTTTAAATGTTGCTATTCTTTTCTATTTGTGTCATATTGTGTCAACCCATTATTGCGCCGCTCGTGTGAGTTTTTCCGTATAATCGATATAGTGATGATTTCGTCGAAGTAACACGGAAGTGTTGAATAACAAAACTTGGACAGCCTTTCCTCTCCCCCAACCATGCCTCTCATCCCTCCTACGCCTCCCGTTCTCTCCTTGCCCTGGCCCCCTTCCCTTTCTCTCGCACCCTCACTTCTCCCTTCTAGTGGTCATTACTTCTATATCTTCCGATGAAGACGGAGCTGAATTCCGTCGAAATGATCAAGAAATAACGTGTGAGTGATCCTTATATATATATATATATATATATATATATATATATATATATATATATATGTATGTATATATATATATGTATATGTATGTATATATATATAAACCACAAACACAGTAATCAACCCGAAGGTCGGTTTAGTAGGTGATGGTAGAGATCATCCAGTACTAAACCCTATACGGCGTGTGAAATTCACACATCAGGGTAGGGGGGCCAGTTCCTTTCCCTGTGCCGGTTATGGTTTCCTAGGAAAATCTGGTACCCGGAAAATCACATAGCTTGTGTGGAGCTGCAGGTGCCCAGAGTGCCCGGGAACCCGGGAATCGAACCCGGGACCCTCCGGTCAGCAGTCCAACGCTCTACCCACTGGACTACCGCGACCCACTATATATATATATATATATATATATATATATATATATATATATATATATATATAATATTAACTTTTTCAGACATTTTTTCACTCTGACGCCGCCAGACTTAGTATTGAGGGAATTCTACCATCACCTACCAAACCGACCATCGGGTGGATTACTATGCTTATATATATTTAAAAGATAAAAAACAACGTCCTTTCCTGCCGGGACAAAAATCACCAGAAAGTTGTAAAAAGATAGTTAAAAATGAGAAAGATGAATTAATTTCTCAGGTATTTTCGTCGAAGCCTAACCAAAGTGTATATCACAGTAAAATTCAGATAAAAGAATTACATTAATCCAAATGAATTAAATTCATTAATATTAAATGACATGTTTACAAAGGAAATAAATTTAAATTTCTATCACTATAAAGATGTGTTTCCAAAGAGTCAGGTTGCCCAAATTTGTACATTCATTATCCATTACGTCACCAGCAGATCCCTTAACTTAATTTTCAGAAACTAATAGTCCTCTGTTTTGGCTTTTTCTTGAATTATTTTTAGATAAATGTATTGCACATGATATACATTTTTTCACACATTTTTCAATCTGATTATCAATGGCATATATTTGGATTTAGAAATTATAGTAAAATAATGTTGTTCACAACTCTCTTCTCCTGAGAATGTTTTTTGTCTGCAGTTATAATGCAAGCAAGCATTGCGCTAGACGTCGCAAAGTAAGATCATCATTACAAGTTAAGAGTAAAAGTACACTTTTCCACTTTCTGAAAGTAGGTCAAACTACATTAATGATTTCAAGGATTTATGTATTCCAGAATTCGGAACCTGAAGGCATAAAATAAAATAATAATAAAATGACCTTTGATGTCGCGTCAAAGAAGGTTCATCATTCTTTCGAGTGAAAGCATCACTTAGGCGAGGAGTTACGTTGGGAGTATGGCTTGTTTGCTTGCGAGGCGAGGCCCTCATTCCCAATGCTTACCCCGCTTTCCCAGCACCCTCCCTGCATTTGTTGTCAGCTGTCGACCGGCTGAGCTTCGCTTCGAGAACGGTGTTGGGACCCGCAGAACCAGATGCCGAGCCCCATCCAACCACCCCTTGCGAAACCCATATCCCCCCGTCGAATCTCCGATTGATTACCATGACGCTCGCACGGGCAGGTGAGGCGAGCCACTGGAAGGTCGGGCGGTGGCCCCACCCTAAGGCCTCCGACCAAGACGCCACCTGGTACGTCGTGGAATCCATACGAGGCAGAAACCTGGTGCGGGAGGTGGATCCGATCGGTGGAGGGAATTTACTGAGGCAGCTGGACCCTATCGGAGGCGGAAACCTGGTGCGAAAGGTGGATCCCATAAGGGGAGGTAACCTCTTGAGGCAGGTGGACCCCATTGGCGGCGGAAACCTGGTACGAGAGGTGGATCCAATAGGTGGTGGGAACTTACTGAGGCAGCTGGACCCCATCGGAGGCGGAAACCTGGTGCGAAAGGTGGATCCCATGAAGGGAGGTCACGTCTTGAGACAGGTGGACCCCATCGGGGGCGGGACAATCCCCAGGGAGGTGGATCCCATCGGTGGAGGGAACTTACTGAGGCAGCTGGACCCCATCGGGGGTGGAAACCTGGTACGAGAGGTGGATCCAATAGGTGGAGGGAACTTACTCAGGCAGCTGGACCCCATCGGGGGTGGAAACCTGGTACGAGAGGTGGATCCAATAGGCGGAGGGAACTTACTGAGGCAGCTGGACCCCATCGGGGGCGGAAACCTGGTACGAGAGGTGGATCCAATAGGTGGAGGGAACTTACTCAGGCAGCTGGACCCCATCGGGGGCGGAAACCTGGTACGAGAGGTGGATCCAATAGGTGGAGGGAACTTACTCAGGCAGCTGGACCCCATCGGGGGCGGAAACCTGGTACGAGAGGTGGATCCAATAGGCGGAGGGAACTTACTGAGGCAGCTGGACCCCATCGGGGGTGGAAACCTGGTACGAGAGGTGGATCCAATAGGTGGAGGGAACTTACTCAGGCAGCTGGACCCCATCGGGGGCGGAAACCTGGTACGAGAGGTGGATCCAATAGGTGGAGGGAACTTACTCAGGCAGGTGGACCCCATCGGGGGCGGAAACCTGGTACGAGAGGTGGATCCCATCGGTGGAGGGAACTTACTGAGGCAGCTGGACCCCATCGGGGGTGGAAACCTGGTACGAGAGGTGGATCCAATAGGTGGAGGGAACTTACTGAGGCAGCTGGACCCCATCGGGGGTGGAAACCTGGTACGAGAGGTGGATCCAATAGGTGGATGGAACTTACTGAGGCAGCTGGACCCCATCGAGGGTGGAAACCTGGTACGAGAGGTGGATCCAATAGGTGGAGGGAACTTACTCAGGCAGGTGGACCCCATCGGGGGCGGAACAATCCCCAGGAAGGTGGATCAGATGGGCAGGGGGAACTTGATCCGGAGTCTCGACTCCATTGGCGGGGGCAACCTCCTGAGGCAGCTGGATCCCATCGGCGGTGGCAATCTCATAAGGACCGTGAATCTGTTTGGCGAGGAGAGAGTCGGTTCGATCGGGAATCCCTCCAGGATCGTGGACCCCATCGGCGGCGGTCACCTGCTTAGGGAGGTGGACTCTTTGGGAGGAGGCAACCTGTTGCGAGGCGCTCGATCCGGGGGGCGTCGCAGGGACTGAGGGAGGAAGCGCGCGACCCCAGGGGGAGACGCGGAGGGCCTGCCGGGAGACGGACACGCTCGGTGCCTTTGCTGGGGAACATGGGACCAACTCTTCGGTTGATATTATCGTGTACTTCCATCAGGCATGCACACTAAGGGCAAACAAGCTCACGATTCTAAATCTTTGGGACGGACTGCTCAGGATTCGTCGCAATGCGGGAAATAGAATTATGAATTGAATGAAAAGCTTGTGAAAATGTATCATTATTTCGAGCATGATACACGTGCTCATCAGTATGAATTAATTACTGACACGTGTTTTTTAACAGTAATAAAAGTGTATCCATCCAGCCGAATTCCTTTTACTTTCGGAACATTGCTAACATTTTCCGTTTTACATAGATATAGTTCCAAATTTCATTCCAGAAATCTACTAGCATCAAAATCATTGCGTTTCCAACCGATACCGTGGAGAGGTGAGTTCGGCCAATTTAGAAATGTAGCATTATCTTACACGTACCCTGGGGTTAAACCTCCCTCGGCAAAATAAAAGAACATGAAAATGAATCTTATTTTTAAGCATTTGGGATATATGAGTCGGTATATTGCACTTATTACAAGGATATCAAGACTTTTTAGGAGTAATACTCATCAATTGTTTGTAGTGAGCTCATATCGTCCTCAAAATGTTTTTACAAATTATTCAAATTTTAAGTTAAATATGTAAATATATTCGATAGACATCTTATAAATACTAAATCTTTCTTATGTACGAATATTAGTCATTCTTCTTGAGGAAAAGGGTCCTCTTTAAGGGCTAAATTAGGAGGCAGGAGAGGTCATGCGAGAGATAGAATTTTCAAGGCAATAATCAGTAGATACTTTCATATTAACGGAAATAGTTTGATAATACCAGGGTAAAATAATGAAATCGGTTAGTTTAATCATTCTCATGTAAATCTTTTGATTAAAAATTACAAGAACTAAAGCACCGATGCTGGTGTTAATAGCCCCTTTTTCACTCCCGGGCGCTTTTTGCAGATCGTGTCGTGAGTAATCTGCAAGAAGTCATAGATATTGTAATCCAATAAAGTACATAAGACTTACAGGCATTACAATTCAGTATGTTTTTCAAAGAGGAGCGCTTGAATAAAGGTCATAGCGAACTCATAGCAAACTTATTCGTTATAAAAATAATCACTTAGACCCAATTAGAGTGAAAATAGGACTTCTGATAGAGAGAGGGAGACGGACACTCCGTAAATCAAGGAGGAAAAAATACTTAGGAAATATTTTAATTTCAATGCAGACATGTATGTTGCATGTTTCTACATGTTCAAGTCATGCAAACATATCCTTTAATGTCATAAATTTGCCGAAAGAAAAAACAGTATGTGAAAATATCTCGGCGTTAAATTTCAAGAGGAAAACGAACTAAGATATATAACGTTCCTGATATATCGTATATGATCTTGGACTTAGCGATCTATGTAACTCAGGCAAAGGCGACAGGGGCTGCAGACCTTCCATGGATAGGAAATCATGGCAGGTTAAGGAGATTACTCACGATATCAAAATTGTCTGCGGCTAGGAAGTAAGTTATTAATCACTTTCTGTCACGTGACGGTCCAGCCGAGTTATGGATTTAGGTTTTATGGTGCTCAGCATGAGAAATTCAACTGCGGTTCCTTCTCTGGCTAACTCAAGATTACGGAGGTAAGATCTTAGAGAAGTGAGCGTCATGCTGTAAGGGCTTTGGCGAGAGCAGTGAAGGTGGAGGGCGTAAAAGTTTTTATATCCCAAGGGAGCACGGAAGGATCCCGGAATGCTTTTGTCCCACGCAGGTCCAAGGTGGTGGGATGAAAGTCCCGCTTCCCCATGGGAGTTTTGAGTACCTTGTCTCCCTCAGGTGGCGCTCAGTGAGGTGAGTACGGCCAAAAGGTTTTTAGGCACGTTCGAGCAGTCACAAATCCTCATCCCCTGACTCCTTCCCTAGTTTTTCTACCACCGATTTTTTTACGGTCGAACATAAAACTGGAGAGAAGTCTCCCACGTGAAAACTCGCACTGTCCGCGTAGTTTGTGACAGAAGGTCTGCACAAGAAAGGAGAGGCAGTTCTACATATTCGCTCCACGAATTAAGCATGGAATCATATTAAGATTACTTTAATGCTTCCCTTAATATGAGTAAATTTATTGTTCTGATCGAATAAGAGTAAAAAAACTTTAAAATACGAAATTTCTCATGATTCTCCTTCCGTGATTAAAGTAGTCGTGAGTTTTAGACAACTGTTTTCACAATCATGAAAAGCAAAGTAACAATGAAATCTCCCCTAAGAAAGGGAGACAAACTTCAAGTACTGTCAGGGGATCTTAACACCTAAGCTCTTTATAAAAATTAGAAGGATATATTGTTTTCATGAGAAAAGCTATACTTTAGGATTTCTATGGAAACAAATGTTTTTTAAGTCCCATGAACGTATTTTGACCATTTATCGAATGATTGCTTACGTTCATCGGGATTTTTTGGGGCATGAGAAATCAAAAGTATTATGACCTCAGGCGAGCGAAGTGCCCATTAAGCATTTTTATTCAGGGCAAGCAGAAAAATTGATTAGATCCTCGGCAAAGTCCACCATCCGGAAGCGACCGTTTTGACCTATATGTTTATGTATAATATATATATATATATATATATATATATATATAATACATTATATTTGTATGTATTTATACATTATATTATATATGTATATAATATATATATATATATATATATATATACTATATATATAAACACAGTAATCAACCCGAAGGTCGGTTTAGCATGTGATGGTAGAGATCACCCAGTACTAAGCCCTATACGGCGTGTGAAATTCACACATCAGGGTAGGGGGGCCAGTTCCTTTCCCTGTGCCGGTATGCCCAGGAAGACCTGGTACCCGAAAAATCACTTTAGCTTGGGTGGAGCTGCAGGTGCCCAGAGTGCCTTGCCCGGGAATCGATCCCGGGACCCTCTGGTCAGCAGTCCAACGCTCTACCCACTAGACTACCGCGACCCATATATATATATATATATATATATATATATATATATATATATATATATAAACACATGTAGATTTTAAAGCCATAGAAACATAAAGAAAGGACAGTGACATATGTTGTTTTGACGTTTCGACGGCTCGGCCGTCGTGATTCTGAAGACAACGGCCGAGATCGTCGAAACGTCAAAACAACATACTACCTTGATCAAAAATTTCCCGGAATTTATTCAGAAAATTAAAAATACAAGTTTATTCATCTAAATCTATATTGTCCCCTTCAAAGTAATCCCCATCGACTGCAACACACTTATGCCAGCGCTTGATCCAATCCTCGAAACATTTTTTATATTCGGTTTTCGGTATGTCCATCAGTGCTTCCTGCGATTTTTCCATTACTTCCTCTCGGCTGCTAAAACGCGTTCCCCGTAATGGTTTTTTAACTCGATTGAACAGAAAGAAGTCACAGGGAGCCAAATCAGGTGAATTCGGAGGCTGTTGGATGGTATTTGTTGCATTTTTCGTCAAAAAATTACGAATAATGATAGCACTGTGCGACGGTGCGTTATCATGGTGCAAAATCCACGAGTTTTCTGCCCACATTTCTGGTCTCTTTCGGCGAAATACTTCACGCAAACGTCTCATAACGCCCAAATAATACTCTTTGTTTACTGTCTGGCCTTCTGGCAAAAATTCATGATGCACTACACCGTTGTAATCCATGAAAACCGTCAGCATTGCCTTCTTTTTTGACTGAAAACGACGTGGTTTTTTTGGTCTCGGCTCATTTGGTGAACGCCATTCACTTGCCTGATGTCTGGATTGCGTGTCGTACTCATAAACCCACGTCTCGTCTCCAGTAATGATCCTTTTGATGAATGTGGGATCGGATTCAGCCTCGCAAATCATGTCTTTTGCGACGTCAACACGGTCTCTTTTTTGCATGAAATTGAGGTCTTTTGGAACCAACTTTGCTGCTACACGACGGAAACCCAAATCATTAACCACAATGTCTTGGGCGGATCCATAGGCAATGTTCAAGTCCTCCGCTATTTCTCTGATGGTTAATTTGCGGTTATTGACCAACATTTCTATTACTTTATCAATTTTTTCACCGACTTTCGATGTCGATGGTCTGCCACTGCGTTCATCATCTTCGATTGACTCACGACCACTTCTGAACCGCTCGTGCCACGGGTAAACGACCGTTTTTTTTAGAGAATCGTTGCCGAAACACTTTTCCAACATTTCCAACGTCCGTGCGCCACTAAATCCGTTTTTTACGCAAAATTTAATACAAGTTCGTTGTTGCAAATTTAAATCCATTTCTGCAATTGTAAAAAATCGCCAACACACACAGAGATAGATGTACTCTTGGCTACGTAACTTTTGCAAATGTCAAGTTATGACACTAAGATTTAAAGGGAATGTCAACAACAGATGTACCAATTTAACAAAAAAAACAGAACTCAAATCGGAACGATGGGAGCGCCACACGGTGGTTATTCCGGGAACTTTTTGATCAAGGTAGTATGTGAGTGTCCTTCCTGTGTATTCCTATGGTTTAAAAAATCTACATTTGTGTTTTTATATATTTGTGCGTCGCCGAAGAGCGTTCCATTTCGAAGATATAAATATATATATATATATATATATATATATATATATATATATATATATATATATATATATATATATATATACATGTATATATATATGTATATGTTTATTTATTTATTGATATACACACATATATAGTATATATAATGGGCTGACACAATATAACACAAATAGAATAGAATAGCAACATTTAAAAGAACACTCACACGGTAAATTGTTCAAGCTTTCGGCCCTCTCAGAGGCCTTCTTCAAGTGAGACGGAAAATATGCTAGAGAGGGGAAAGGGGTATGGGCGTGGAGGGAAATTGTAGAGGGAATGCTGGGAGGGGAATTAAATATGGCGGTTAAGGGTGGGAATTTTGAAGGAACGGAAAGCCAATATGTAGGCGGATTCACGAGTTCTCACCTCTATGTTGGTGGCTAAATCAGTTAGGGATTCTAGGATGCTAAGAGCAAAACACTGGTCGAATAAAATGTTGTGGGAATCGGCGTGTGAAATATATATATATATATATATATATATATATATATATATATATATATATATATATATATATATATTTGTGTTTGAATGTGTATTTGATTTGACCAATTTGCCTCGTTTCCTTCTGGCTATGCTTGCCACGAAACGCCTGCTCCTATCCTTCATGACATCGTATGATTGTTTTTCTTACCATCCTTTCCTCTTCTCCCCTCGTCCATATCTCCTTTGGTGAGTGAAATAGCTCCTCGAGGTCATCTTCTGACCAAAGATTTCAGTATCAGTTACGTTTTACTTCTATTTCTTCCGATGAAGAAGGAGCTGAATTCCGTCGAAATTATCAAAAAGATAACCATTGAGTGAACATTTTCTGTTCTGATATTGTGTGTTTCTATATTTTTATATGTATATATATATATATATATATATATATATATATATATATATATATATATATATATATATATATAGTCCAAAGCACAGTAACACACAATATAGAAACACAAAAAAAGAAGAACACTCACAGGTTATTTTTTGATATTTCGACGGAAACACTCCGTCTTCATCTGAAGATATAGAAGTAATGACTGCTGGAATTGTAGAGGTGAGGGGTGCGAGAGAAAGGGAAGGGGGCCAGGGGAAGAGGAGAACGGGCGGCGGAGGAGGGGTGAGAGGAATGGTTGGGGAGAGGAAAGGGAGAGGAGAAGCTGGAGGGGAGCGGAGATAGGCAAGGAGGGAGAGGGAAGAGGTGGAATTGACACAAAGTCGGAAAAGAGAACAACCTGCTCACCGCGACTATTGCAACATACGAGACCCAGGTTTAAACCTACAAAGTATTGATCAAGACTTCGCAAGTCGAAACAAAGTCCACGTACACCCAAACTCATGCGGAATAGTGTTCACCCCGCAATATGCATTGCTTCCACAAAGTAACAATTTTAGGCCACTCCGATCAGTGAACGGCATCGAGGCCCGGATGCTGATAGGCCTTACAGATGTAAATGAATACCATTTCAAGAGTTTTTAATTCTATAGGATTATCGGATGTGGGAAGGGACGCTAGGACGGAAACATTGTAACACTGGTTGAAAGGGGTATTATGATGGGAAGCATGCAGAAGCACCAGACGAAAGGTGGTCCATGCAGCGTCTGCTCCTCTGTGAGGCGACTGCAATGGCGTCTGACCCCAGTGGGGCGCTCAGTAAGTGATGGTGTCACGTTAAAAACACTATTGAGGTAGGCCACGGGAAACCACATCAATTATCATTCCCAAGATTTACATGATGGGCGAAAGAGAGATTTTGAGTCCTGACAACCACGGGGTTCGGCCCAATCGGCCGTGTGTCGTGCCCGGCAGCGGGGGAGGCAAGGTTTCCTCGGTCGTCATCCCACGAAACCCTTGCAAGGGAAAACCAGCAGCAGCAGGGCAGAAGACGCAGGAGAAGAAGACCAAATTAGTCAGAATATGAACGTGGAATGTTACGACAATGATGAGGACAGGGAAATCGGAGAATGTTAAGCGAGAGATGGAAAGGGGAAATATAAATATTTTAGGTCTATGCGACGTGAGATGGAAGGATATCGGGGATTTCTGGAGTGATAATTATAGAATAATATACAGCGGCGGGGATGACAGCCAACGAGGGGTTGCCATAGTATTAAATAAAGAGGTAGGAAGAAGCTTAGTCAACATAGAGCAGGTAACGGATAGATTATTACTAGTAGAGATAAAAGCAGAACCGACGAACTTGGTTATTATTCAGGTATACATGCCACTGAGCAACCATAAGGAAGAAGAGGTCGATTGGATATACGATCAGTTAGAGGACGTAATCGCGTTTTTTCCTGCAGGGAAACATTTGATAGTGATGGGGGATTGGAATGCGACGGTAGGCGAAGGAAGAGATGGTGATGAGGTCGGGGACTACGGTTTAGGCACGAGGAATGACCGCGGGGAGAAAGTATTTGAGTTCTGCAAGAGACAGGGGATAGTCATCTACAACATTTGGTTTAGACACTGTAAAAGACGCAGGTGTACATGGAAAATGCCAGGTGACTTAGAAAGGTGTAAGCTACATTATATCCTGACTAGACACTGGTTTACGAACAGTGTGATATATTCGCACAGCTTCCTGGGAGCGGGTTCGAACCACATTTTAGTTGTTAAGAAATCTAGCGTCCGTTTCAAAAAGATAAGGCAGGGGCGGCGAGTTAGAAAATGGAATGTAGAAGCATTATATGGTTTGAAAAGGAAGGAATACAAACAGGTGGTAGAGGAAATCATGGAGGACGGTAAAGAGCTAAGTACTATCGAAGAAAAATGGGACTTGATCAAGAAAGGGTTGTCTAAAGCCGCAAAAGACACTATTGGAACCGTTAACGTTAAAAGGACTAGAAAACCATGGATGACGGATGAGAAGATTACAAATATGGATGAGCGGAGAAAATTGAAGAATGTGAATAAAGAATTAGGCAAAATGAAGTACAAAGAACTAAACAATAAATTGAAACGGGCAACAAAAAAAGCAAAAGAAACTTGGTGGAAGACGCAGTGCGAGGATATGGAAAGTCTGTAGAGGAAGCGTGAAATGGGTGCGCTGCATTGTAGGGTTAAATCTTTATCGGGAAGTAAGAAGGGATAGTCGATGATAGCAGTTAGAGATAAGGCGGGTAAGGAAATAGTCGACGCAGGAAAGATCCAAAAGAGATGGAAGGAATATATAGAATAACTGAATAGTAAAGAACTTAGACCAACAAAGTTAGGCATAGAAAAGGAACAAAACGTAGAGGAAGATAGCTTAGGTCCAGGCATAGGCGACGATGAGATAGAAAGGGCATTAAGGGGGATGAAGCTAAATAAGTCCGTGGGGGTGGATAACATTCCTGCGGAACTACTAAAATGTCTAGGAAAATTTGGGAGGAGGCTTTCACAAGGCGGAGGGAGTTGATGACAGGGACGTTGAGTAAGGATATTAAGAAATGACTCGTAAAAACTTTGATATGGAGCGTAGCTATGTACGTCGCGGAAACGTGGTCATTGAAGCAGGATGATAGACGTAGACTGGAGGCTTTTGAAATTTGGTTTGGAGAAGAATGGAGAAGGTGAAATGGACAGAGAAGAAAACAAATGAGGAAGTACTTGGTATGGTGGGCGAAGAGAGGGGTTTGTTGGGAGAAATCCTATGGAGGCAGGAAAAGTGGATGAAGGGGGTATTGGCCGGCAATGGGATGTTGAAGACTGTAATTGAGGGGAGAATGTTAGGCAAACGAGGAAAGGGAAGGAACAGGATATGGATGTTGGACGGGAAGAAGGGAGGCAGAAAGTACTCAGAGATGAAGAGGGACCTGATATAGAGTAGGATGCTGGATTTTGTGTTTTGTTAGGGGTCAAAAAATGTTTTATTTAGTAGCTTTGTCCATCCAAAAAACTACCTTAACCGGTAGATTACCTAATAAAATAAATAAATAAATAAATATATGTATACATTGTATGGAAAAACTCACACGAGCGTCACAATAATGGGCTGACACAATATAACACAAATAGGCTCTCACTTGAAGAAGGCCTCTGAGAGGGCCGAAAGCTCGAACAATTTATCGTGTGTGTGTCCTTTTAAATGTTGCTATTATACTCTATTTATGTTATATTGAGTCAGCCCATATATTTATATATATATATATATTGGATATATATATATATATATATATATATATATATATATATATATATATTGGATATATGTATATATATATATATATATGTATTTATTTATTTATATAATATATACACACACACATGCACACACAGACATATCGTCATAATTTAACTGGAACTAGATATGAACGTTTGAAATCAAAGGCACGAAATAGCATCCCATGAATTCCTTAATGAAGAACTCAATAGCTAATTAGAACGATATTCACGTCGATTCGAATCGTATTTACGATAACCATATTTGACTTAATTGGGTATGTAGTACTGCATGCATAAATTCTCCTGAACTGAATCGATCGGGAAGCACAATAGTAATTTCGCCCAGCGTGAAGTTTATGAATTTAAATGACTAATTATCACTTTATAAAGTTACTCAAAGTAAAATCGTCGCTTTAATATGAAACTGATAAATGTTGAGTGGATTTAAATACAATCAGCAGGCTCCCTGAAACTTGTTGGTCAATGGCAGGAGCCCTTCTGGGTACACCAAAGGCTTACTGCTTTCCTCTCCCCTCAGAAACAGTTGGTTCGCCTTTAACCCAATTAATGAAGGTGCCCCAAGTGCCGCGTACAGTTTAAACAGTCACACGACCCAAAAGACGCCTGTTTTACGGCACCTAAGTTCATTAATTTGTCTTCCACAGCACCTATTATGATGGGAGTGTCATCCATTAGTATTCCACCAAGCAATGCGTCTTAGATGCTCTCCACATTCCACGAATATATGAAGGGAAGAGCTCACACTTCAATCCAGACCAAGTTTTCTTCCACCACCTTCTCCTTGATATTTTCCCTCCTTTGATTAGCTAACAATATCTATTTCTGTCCTTTACTTTCTCAACTACCATCCCTCCTTCATTCATTTCATTTAATGCTAATCCTTGTCCCTAGATATCTTTCTTTCTCGCCTTCA
The DNA here is from genome assembly GCF_022747635.1 of Hetaerina americana. Taxonomy (NCBI): domain Eukaryota; kingdom Metazoa; phylum Arthropoda; class Insecta; order Odonata; family Calopterygidae; genus Hetaerina; species Hetaerina americana. Next base: position 725,016 of record NW_027286985.1, on the reverse strand, counting down.
CCAGTGCCTCCTTATTTGACCCTCCGACATTCATTCTTGACCAGCTCATTCATCCCATCCTTCTGAAAACTCACTTCCGCAAATTGTGACAAAATAACGAACAGGAATGATTTTAAATGACAATGTTACAAAATGACACTCTGTGATATCCAGTTATGCATCAAAGATATAATTTAAGTAAAAAATTTTTTTATTCAATCATTCGAGAAGAACGCTTGCTTAAGGAAAAAAACTGCCTCCAATGTAAGCAATTGAGGCAATTCTCTCAAAGCCGTAAATAAAACTACTCTGCCATTGAATTAATGTAAGCTTTTTTTCTCTCTCCCTCTCATGCTTTGGCAAATATTTTTTTTTGCAAAATGATAAGGAGGTGGACATCTACTGAGAGACCTGGACCCATATGGTGATGATAGGATGCTGAGACAATCAAGAGGATTTGATTCTGTCGTTGGAACAACTTTTGGCGGATACAAGAGATTAGACCCACTGACGTGAGTATTCATACATTCTACATTCACATTTCACTCTGTATTTTCTTGTAATTTAATGTTCTGATGGGCAAGAGTGAGCATGACATCCGTTTTGAATTAACTCGTGCAATTATGAAAAATCGTTATGAACCATAAACACAGTAATCAACCCGAAGGTCGGTTTGGTAGGTGATGGTAGAGTTCACCCAGTACTAAGCCCTATACGGCGTGTGAAATTCACACATCAGGGTAGGGGGGCTAGTTCCTCTCCCTTTGCCGGTCATGGTTTCCCTGGAAGATCTTGTACCCGGAAAATCACACAGCTTGGGTGGAGCTAAGGGTGCCCAGAGAGGCGTATAAAGCATATTATTATTAAGCAACTTATAAAGAATAAGTATAAAAAATATTAAATACTATAAGCATTAAAACGATGAGCGCGGAAGTTTATAAAAAATAGGAAAATTAGGGCGAATAAATCAAAAGGGCCAGATGGTATTTCAATTGACTTGCTTATATTTGGTGGTAGTTTAGTTTCAAAAATTAAATAAATCATTTATTAAATGCTACCATTAACAATAACGCCCTGCCAAATGCTCGGAAGCAGGCATACGAGGATCCTCGTACAAAACACCAATGTTCAAAGGAGGAGATATGGCACTAGTTGATAATTATAGACTGGTAAGCTTGACGTCAGTTGTATGCAAGGTATTATAGAAGATAATTGCTGATTATCTCTGGAATTTGGGGGAGAGTGAGAATTGGTGGTACAGTCACCATCATGGTTTCAGAAAAAGGTACTCTCACGAAACTCAGGTATTAGGGTTCAGCCAAGAAATGCCCGACTCTATGGATGCTATATTAGTCACCCTGTCAAAAGTCTTCGACAAAGTTGACCACGATCACCTAATGCTTAAGATGGGCCAAATACCACTACACACTGATGGAAGCACAATCTCGTGGGTAAAAAATTTCATGAATGGTCGAAAACAAAGAGTCAAATTAAAAGTGAATTGTAAAAAACGAGGGTAACATGGAGAGTCGTCCAATCGGGGATCCCGCAAGGTAGCGTACTTGGCCCACTCTTGTTTTTGACTTTATTAATGATCTCCCGGAAAACATAAAATCTCAAATAAGACTTTTTGTGGACGACTGCATTATCTTCAGCAAAGGGGAAAATGACAGCGACCACGATACACTGCAAAGTGACGTTAGTAAAATGGTGGATTGGGTGACAAATAATAGGAGTGATATTAATGTTAGCAAATGCATATCCATCACTTTTAGTAACAAGGTAAATGGAAACAATAGGGACTAAAAATTCTCGGAAAATGTCATTGCTAGAAGTGATAGCTGTAAATACTTAAGTGCATATTTCACCTTAGATTTAGGGTGGAGGCTAAACGTGGAATACATTGTTAAGAAAGGTTTCAGTACTCTGCATTGGGTGATGAGAAATGTCAAAGGTTTCAGAAATAGAGCAACAAAGGAAAGGGCGTATAAGACCCTGGTAAGACTAATTTTAGAGTACTCACCACTAGTATGGGACCCATACCAAGAAGGACATATTACAAAACTGGAGTAGGTCCAAAGAGAGGCTGCCAGATATGAACTGGGGAAGCATAGGAGGATGGATAGTATGACTGAAATGTTGAAAACGCTGCGTTGGGAGTCTTTACGAAGCAGAAGAAAAATAAGCAGACTTTGTTGAATTTTCCGCCTTCTGCAGGGAGAGATATTTTGGGCAGAACTAAGGAAAGAGGCGGGAAAAACTCAAATTTTATATAGGGACAAATCATCACAAATTCAAGGTAAAATGCCGGGCACAAAGAACAGATTTTAAAAAATGCTCGTGTCTTAATGAAACAATTGTTGATTCGAACAGTTCACCAGCAAAACTATTCGAGCACTTTCTATACAGGGTAAATATTTTTGTGAAAATATGTACACAACTTAAATAATAGTTTGATTGATGCGTTGTGTAAATTGTATGAAACAGCTTAGTTTTGATTTTTTCTTGTTTATTGACAAACTGATGCAAAAGAGATGGAGCTTTTTTTTGTGCTGGAGATTGGTGTTTGGAAGTTTCCTTTTCGTGTATTTTTTTCTGAGTGATTTTATTCATTATCTTTTGTGATAATTATTGGATTTGAGATGTCATATTATTTTCCAATGAAAGTTTGATTGCAATACTTGGGACATGTGTGCCACCTGGCGTTGTTTATCTGCACATGTGCGTTTTAATAATAATAATAAAGTAGGCACAATAAAAATATGCCCTTCTGTTAATACTACAGCCCAGAACCTTAAAATACTCGTCCTATTGATAACCGGACATAAATCTCAATTCCCGTAATGCCTGTATAAAGAAAGGCCATTGCAGTCTCAATACGCCCAACCAATCTGAATAACACTCTGAGGCTACCAGTTACTGATATCACGTTAAGATGAAGTTTTACATTTAGAAAAGAGCAAACGCGTACCAAAATATTTATCAGACTTAAAGTGAGTCGACCCAATCATTGTGTCATATTCGTTACATAAATATACCGAGGCTCTTTAGTCTGTCGTCTATTTTATGATTGCATATAGTTCTGTGACCTGAATGCTTCGTTTGTAATCCATAAATATCAGAATTCCTGAATTAAAAATAATCTAAAATAAACGAGTCAATTATACTCGTATTCGCCATAAAACTCAATGCAAGTGAATCAGTTTTAAAATAATATAGCAAAATTAATATTTCATGCAGTCCTTTCATACTCACTAAGTGTACTTCCAATGCCTTCTCTTTCAATTGCACAAATGAGTTAGTATAGGAGCATACAGGCGACTACCTTGACTGATAATGAAATAGCGTCGAAATCAAGTGAAAGCGTGCTGTGGAATGTGTTTCAAGTCAAATGAGATGGTGCATGGATGAAAGGCGTTCCATTTTCAGCCGTGGAACTTCAGCCAAGACACGAATGAATTAAGAGAACAAAAAATGAAATGTTTGTATGGCGGAGAAATATTTTAAAATCATTCTTTCATGGATTCCGAACAGAATTAACAATGGTGAATTACATTAGCCTCAACGCAAAAATTAGAAACTGGACGTGATAACCCATAAAAAAAAGGGGAGGGAATTACTACCAAAACAATCTGTTTGAAGGACCGTCGAACGGCAGCTGCAAAAAAAAACTTTTTCCGAGTAGCGTTGCTTAATTTTCAGTATGTAATAATGGCCACATCAATATTCTAACTGTCAGAAAATGTCGCAAATCAAACGGAACCTCGACTGCATTTTAAATGCGTAGGCCAAAAATATAAGTCACGCGCAATGACGCTCATCCTTGTGCTGAGCAACGGGAGCTACTCGGGGTGTAACCTATTCGAAATAACGCCAAAACTATATTTTCATATTTTATCGTCCCGTAGGAGGGAGGAATGGCGCTCACATTGAAAAAGTTTCATTTAAGCACGATGCTACAAGAAATACTTCGAATGAAAGTTGTTTCTTAGACCTCGAATGAAATTTAACTCTCGAGGTTAAAGTAATACATCTCAATAAACCTTTTTGCACGAATTAATATGTAACTGAGAGGCATAATGGTTACGAAGAAGAGCCATCAGTCTCAAAACAAGCAAGACAATATGACATTGGGGTGTACAGGTCTTGCGATTGTAATTCGCTTATAGGCGATTCTCTCAATTTGTTTAGGTCCTTAATTTTTAATTCTATGAGCGCTTTCCCATGCCGGTATTTCCATAATTTACTCTACAGAAGTAAATCATATAAAACCGGCATGTTTCCACTTCCATTTCGATTACGCTCCGTCAGAGAGACAACAAATCCATTGTACGCGAGGAATTATGCACGGAGGGGAAAATATTTTTGGAGGGGATGTCAAACGGCAAATGACGTCAGAAAACATCATTCCGCGGAATATGAAGAGCCCCTTCATCAAGCATGAAAAGGTGGCCATACATGTGCATGGTTGGTAGGGCAACAGAAACATTGGTCAACACAAAGACCATCAAAATTTAAATTGTGCACATCGAGGTTATATCAACGCATGAGATGAACTTTTGCTAGGACCGGTTTGTCAATTTGCGCAAGTTATGTCTGCAAATTTAAAAAAAAAAAAATTCGCGGAAGTGTAAAAATCAAAACAGTTTTGTTTCAATCGAGGAAATGTCATTTTAACGTTTGCATTGATGCTCCCCTCGCTCGATATTCGAGTCGAAATAAAACTTAGGCGGTTCATTATTAACCTATAATACCAAAAAAGAACCACAGGAGAGGACACTCGGGAGAAGTTAGCCGGGTTATTCCTTCACGAGACGCCTCGCTTTGAACTGCCCCGTCCCCGTTTTGAGCGGACGAGAGAGAGACCTCTTCTTTCTTCAGAGAGTGAGCGCATTCATGCAGCAGAGTCGAGGAGCGTCTGTGGCGCCGGATTAAACTCGCGGAGGACGTCCCCTTCGGTCGTAAAAACCTCGGGAGGAGAGCAAACATTATCTATCCGGCGTAAAAACTCCCAGCGGAGCGACACTAACAGAGTAAACAGAATGGAACTGATCGAAAATGAACGTCTCTCGAGTCGAGGAAAGGGAAATTTAATCTTTCAATTGAAGCGAAATCGACACGTCCCCTCCCTCCCCCTGGTGAATAAAGACGGCAACTTGCCCCGCCCCCGGCCATCGTCTATTCTCTTATTTCACCGCAATAATTCAGTTTAACACAGTTATGTGCACAATTTATCAGTCCATAGAAGCACGTTCACTAGTTTTGCGGCATTTTCAGGGGTCTACGCTACGTGAAAACCCTGCTCTAAGTAAATCTTCCCGACATGCTCATCTATATAGAACGTACATAACTGAATAGCACATAATTATCTACCCATAAACATTAACCTGAAGTTTGGTCATTACTTATAATGAGAGGTGCTCATTAGTCTTGGGCAAAAACGAGCTCGAGGCCTTTGTCAAAACCGTTCTTATTCTATCAAGTTCATAGAGCGCGGAGATTCAAAGCTTTTCGGTGCTATGAGGTGCCTGTATATTAAAAAATAATTAGAACTAAACTTTTAGTTCACGTAGTTATTCAAGTGTATTTTATTGTCAATCGCAATTATTTCACTCAACAAACCAGCTCCAACGGAGCACCTCACCCGTCGTACCGCCTGTGGCGCACGGCCAATGGGCGGCGGCGCTTGGGTGCGGTAGGAGGACTTCGCGGCCCTTGGGGGGGAGAAAGGAAAAGGAGGGTGCCGAAGTCGAGGCGGAAGGGCACTGTTTTACTCCCTCCAGGCCGCTACAAAGGCGCTCTTCAACTGCCAAATTAAACGTATCAACTGCGCGAGAGATTTTGCACGTAGCGTCACAAGACGTGGGGGCACCATTAACTAACTTTTGATGATAAAACATCTGAAAACCGGCATTGAACACCAATGCTTTCGTCTCATCAAGGTAAATCAACAGTGCATTAACAACTTGGACGATCATGGAAGTATGTTTATTTTCTTCGTCAGTCCAAGCTTAAAGTAGGGTAATATAGCTGGAGGTGAGTAAATCTAAATCAGGAGTTATCACAATTTATAGGTGATATCCACACAACCTTCCCCGTTTATCGGACGGGCATTTTCCTCCCATTTTGCTTCAAAAGCGAATCCGGTATTTTCGTACTTAACAATTTTTCCAAGTAACCAATCGATAAATTCCAATGTGTTTTCCATTTCTCGATATTTGCAACAAGCCAAGAGTGAGTTAACAGTCAAGAGTGTTTCAAGACATTGAAGAACCGCTAACTGCAGTATGCCCACCAATTTTGACACCTAACAACTCAAGATCAATTTCAAAAACTACCCAACTCTTCATGGGCTATCAGTGGGCTTCCCTGCCTTAGTAAAATTAACAATCTAATACATCGAAACCGGGTCGTACAATTAAACTTAATCTTGTGGAAAATTGTTACTACCTTTTTTTATTATGCTCGAATTCCACCTCATAACACCCGAAACTATACAATTTGCTGAAACATATCCTTCAACTATGAGTGTAAACAAAACAAAATTGATGATAATTGCAATTTATTAATCACTATTCAAGGTAAGTAATTGTAATTAAATCAAAGCACAATCACTGACGATGTGAAATTTATTATTTTACATAAAATACCTAACTATTGATGCAATTCTGCTATCACAAGATGTTGTATAATATATTCGATGTTTCCTTTATCCATTATCGCTGAAGTAAAAAAGCAATGTATCTTTCAACCAAATTTTTTACTAGGCACGACTAGTTTCAACAGCATCATCCTCTGGTACTAGTTGTACCTATTAAAAAATTTGGTTGAAAGATATATCGTTTTTTACCTCAGCACAGTAATCAACCCGAAGGTCGGTTTAGTAGGTGATGGTAGATAGAGATCACCCAGTACTAAGCCCTATACGGCGTGTGAAAATTCACACTTCAGGGTAGGGGGGCCAGTTCCTTTCCCTGTGCCAGTTATGGTTTCCCAAGAAGACCTGGTACCCGAAAAATCACATTAGCTTGGGTGGAGCTGTAGGTGCCCAGATTGCCTTGCCCGGGAATCGAACCCGGGACCCTCCGGTCGACAGTCCAACGCTCTAACCACTGGACTACCGCGACCCTTTTTACCTCAGTGATGTCGAATAACGTTGATCCCTTCTTAACGATGATATCACTCAAATCTCCTTTGCCGTTCACTGTTTTTTAATACATCGAAACACGCGGATGATGGAATACGCATCGAAACCCGGCCGTGCTTTTAAACTAATCTACTGGAAAATTGTTACTATATTTTCTTTCTTTTTCTCGAATACCACCACATCACGCCCGAAACTACTCAATTTGCCTTGGTTTCAGGGTTTCAGGGTAATAAATTATTGAAGCAGATCTAGCGCGTAAGACATTAAAAACTCTAAAAAATCTGGGGTGAAACTTTTTGAATAAGACGTTCCCATGGATAAATACGGCACCTTAAAATCAGTACATTCGATAGTTCCTCGAAAATTACATCGCAAGCATACGGGTTGGTATTTGGAGCTGAAGGTATCTCGGCAGTTGAGGTCACATCGTCCCTTAAACTCAACCAGAAAAGAAAATTCTTTGGATGACGACACAGCCAGCTTGCCCATAGCAGGATTCCAAACCGCTGCCATTGGAGTTAGTGCCGTCTACGCACAACCAAGCCCACCAGCTTCAGGTGCTCACTTCGGCAAATATGTGCACATTGCCGTCCCGAGATATGACCGAACAATAGTGTGACTACGGAGTGCGTGGAGGGGGAATCTAAGGGGAGAAACGGGGGTCTTAACACACATAAATAAGCCGTTGGGCAATAAGGTAAGCTTACACAGGAAGGGAAGACATTAAATTTTGGCATCAAAAGCCTTAAAAATGCCATGTTTGTGGAATGCATTTCGTGTGCGTTTCCATCTTAAGGGCATGTGTAACCGATTTATAAACTTCTGGATGCAATTCAACCAATGCTACGCACAAAATCATACTTTTGAAGGTGAAATTAAAAGTTCCGCAACGATGCTTTGGTACCATCACTCGGACTTCTCAGTGAAAAGATTATTTAACGTTGGTCTGTAATTACATTTTTTTCTAAAATTCAGAGCGGATGAGTACGCATTTTGGATTCAATTTATCTTTCATATCACCACTCACACGTTTCCATGAGAACACAAAATAAAATCAGAGAAACATAAGCCTTTTACATGAGTGCGTGCGCTGCTGTGGGTGTAGTTTTCCATGTTGTTGTTTTTGCATAAGGTATTATTATCTTTTACGAGTGGTGACCTAACACCCCCCGCCACACGCCCTTGCGGCGGCTTGCGGGGTATTATGTAGATGTAGAAGCCAAGAACAGTGGCTGTTAGGACTCCTCCTCTCTCAGAACAAGGTGCGTTAGCAACAACTTGCAGTTCTCCACTCGTAATCCAGTCGTTTAAAACCACATCCATTGGCGCTTGAACACTCCCTGGCGAACGCTATTCCACTTGTCTTGAAGTATGAATGTACCCGTAGAGCACTCACCTCACGTCGATAATTCCCCCTCATATCCTTGGGTAAGCACACAATTACAGTCCAGGTACACCCGGGCGCCGAATACTTGGGATTCAAAGGCGCCTGCGCGACACGTCCTTCAATCGTGGGAGCCCGGAGCGATATGCAACGAGAAATGGACAGTTTTACATTTTGTCTCGCACTAAGCATGGGAAATCTCCAAAGCACCTTTATCCTCTGTAAATACTGCAATCACCTATATATCTCCAATCACTATCATTCAGCGGATTTGGGGGGGGGGCAAAAGATGTATTTATCCAGTGGTAGTAGTAGTAGTTTTTAGGGGAGGCGACCGACAGCTAAGGTCATTTGCGTCATAGGGGATGGACAGGAAAGGATGAAGGGTGGGGAGAAACCCGGCGTCGGCATTAGCCTACTCTTTACGAAAGGCGCCAAGGGGTTCGCAGCTTAACGTCCCATCCGACGGACGGCGTACTCACTCAAAGTGCCATCCACAAAGCACCTCAAGTAGGGATCGAGATACCTCTGAAAAATATTCAACACCCCCAGGATTTGAACCCGCGCCCTCAGGGTGGGAAGCCAGTGCGTTAGCCCCCGCATCATCTCGATCCCTTATCCAGTGGTATGTTTGAATCTTAATACATATTACTCCCCAAATGTCGTCCCCCTTTCTAATTGCGCTGCATTTCTAGATACGAGGTCGCATGGGCCGATATGGACGATATAACCCGGTGGAGGACCCGAGAGGAATTTACGCACCTTCTGAAATGGTATACGACGATTCCCCAACCCTCTTCCAATCCCGACTTGGCACCAGCAGACTATTCCTCATTCCCAAAAGTGAAATCCTCCTTCTAGGGACGTATAAATATTATCACCGACAGACACCAGTAGGGTAAACATAATTTTGTGATGGCGGTTTATCTTTGTCTGCAGCACAGAGGGTAAGAAACGTCCCGACTCGCGTCAAGGAGCGTCAGAAGTACGTCGCTCAAATATTCTCACTCTTTTTTAAACATTTATTAGACTCTCCCTACCATAGGATATACGAATATATTATTTAAGATACTCCAACAACATTTTTTTAGCGGGCGCAAAAGGAGAGAATGTAAATTAAAACAAATACGAATATGTCAGTAATATGATTTCTTGTTACCATATGCTCTTTGAATCACTTAACTGCACCCTACTATTTTTCACCGAGGTATATCACCCCAAGGCTAATTACCTTTGCACCTAATGGCCTCCTGATTGGGCTAAACCAGGATTAGTTTAATCTACCTGCGTATCAACCGTCTTTCTACTCCTTCTCTCTTCTAAAACAACCAACCCCGTGGGATTCCCACAGTATTTAAAGGGAAGCCGAGTCGACCATCACAGATGCATTACTCTCCAAACCTTTGTGGTCACTTCTATCGTAAATCAAAGGGACTGGTTTTCCCAGCGCGTGTCCTCGCCCCCGCGTTCAGTCCACCTCCTGCCTCCCTCCACCTCTCTGCGCAGTCAATCCCCTTCATCGACACTAAGGGCCCCTCCACCCCCCGAAGCAAAGACCTTACATCCCAATCCTTGATTAATCACATTTTAGAACACATGTTCCAATTAGGAGCCAAGTGGTGCATAATTACCGTTATATCATTCACAGAATTCGTGCCATCAAAGCTACGTCAAATTAGGATGTCCTTCTTTTCAGGAATAAATCATTGACTACAATTGTACTCTATTCATATACCAAAATTTGAACATTCTTTTGGAATAAAAGGAGGCAACGAGTGAAAAAACACTGTCGCCACAATGACACCAGTCAGTGCGTGGCGTCGACATTTCTCCATGGTTGCACTCGTTCTTCCGGTGAAACGTTAATGTATCATGGATTCCCGCCCTCAAGAGCTCCCTCATTGGACAAATTCAAAATTTTCCCATCCCCATTTTTTCAACATTGATTTATCGTAGATGTCCTTGCATATTTGATAAAAGCAACCAAGCTAATACAATTTTACATGTAAAACAAGGAAGCTGTTGAGTGTGTGGATTTATATATATATATATATATATATATATATATATATATATATATATATATATATATATATATATATATAATACACAGTAAAAGGCAATATAGAAACACAAAAACAGAAGAACACTCACACGTTATTTCTTGATATTTCGACGGAAACAATCCGCCTTCATCTGAAGATATAGAAGTAATGACTGCTGGAATTGTTGAGGTGAGGGGTGCGAGAGAAAGGGAAGGGGGCCAGGGGAAGGGGAGGACGGGAGGCGAAGGAGGGGTGAGAGGAATGGTTGGGGAGAGGAAAGGGAGAGGAAGGGGGTAGAATTGAAACAAAAACGGAAAATAGAACAACATGCTCACCGCAACTATTGCAATATACGAGACCCAGGTTTCAACCTACAAAGTATTGTTCAAGACCTGAGAACAACTTTAGCTGCATGGGATATCAAACTTATTGTCCTGTAGTCCTCACATGATGTAGCCTTTACCTTTTTCGGAATAGGAACTAAAACTGATCCCACAAAGTCTTCCGGTCAGATTCCTTCCTCATATATACTACGAGTCAGCCCATATAGCCTCTTCCTCCCACATTTGCCTAAATATTTCAATAGTTCTGCGGAAATGTTATCCACCCCCACGGCCTTATATATTTTCATCTCCCTCAATGCCCTTTCTATCTCATCGTCTAGTATGCCTGGACCTAAGCTATCTTCCTCTACGTCATGTTCCTTTTCTATGTCTAACTTTGTCGGTCTAAGTTCTTTACGATACAGTTCTTCTATACTTATATTCCTTCCATCTCTCTTGGATCTTTCCTGAGTCAACTATTATCTTACCCGTCTTATCTCTAACTGTTATCATAGATCATCCTTTCTTACTTCCCGATAAAGATTTAACCTTGCTGTACAGCGCACCAATTTCATCCTTCTCCTCCAAACTTTCCATATCCTCGCACTGCGCCATGCTTCTTTTGCTTAATTTGTCGCCCGCCTAAAAAAATATATATATATATATATAATTGTGTGTGTATATCGTCGGACAATTCTCATCAGTGTATATATATATATATATATATATATATATATATATATATATATATATATATATATATATACACTGATGAGAATGGTCCGAATTGTCACTTAGTGGAAGCGATGCATATCGGAGAAGTGAATACTTTGTTCTTCCGCATGAGTTTTGGTGTGCGTGGCCTTTGTTTCGACTTGCAGGATCTTGATCACGACTTTGTAAGTTGAAACCTGGGTCTCGGATGTTGCAACAGTTGTGCCCTCTCACTCCTTCCCTATCTCCGCTCCCCTCTAGCCCCTCCTCTCCCTTTCCTCTCCCCCAACCATTCCTCTCGCCACTCCTCCGCCTCCCGTTCTCCCCTTCCCCTGGCCCCCTTCCCTTTCTCTCGCACCCCTCGCCTCTCCTATTCCAGCAGTCATTACATCTATCTCTTCCGATAAAGACGGAGTTGTATATCGTCGAAATGATCAAGAAATAACGTGTGAGTGATCTTTTTATGTGCTCTTATATTATTTTTTGCTGTCAAAGCTATATATATATATATATATATATATATATATATATATATATATATATATATATATATATATATATATATATATATATATATACATACATACATACTGTATATACACACACGTATACAGGTATATACATACATGTAAGCGGGTCGCGGTAGTCCAGGGGGGTAGAGGGTTGAACTGCTGACCGAGCGCTGGACGGGTTCGATTCCCGGACAAGGCTCTCTGAGTACCTACAGTTCCACCCTAGCTACGTGATTTTTCGGCTACCAGATATTCCTGGGGAACCATAACCGTCACAGGGAAAGGAACTGGCCTCCCTACCCTGATGTGTGAATTCACACGCCGTTTGGCGTAGAAGCCTATGTGTCTACATCCCCTTTACTGATTCAAACGTTAATTGATGCGTGAGGTGCCAAAAATATTATTTTTTTGTTGATGAATACCCCACCACACTTTTATGAACCTGAGTCAACCCTTCTCTCCTGTCTCAGGTTTCTAAATCCATAATTAAGAACATATATTTTTCAACAGTATTGCTACTTTGCGTGGGCTCTCACCACCCCTTTATTAACGTTTCGCCCGCGACCGAAAGTGAGTGGCAATCGCCAATTTTAAGCCCACTCTCCATTCGCACGGTCGGCAAAAGCCAACAGTTCTTGCTAATTTTAAGTCCCCCTCCTTGGAGACACTCACGAGAGAAAAACATTTCCAGTTCACGAAACACTCAATAATAGCACGAACGATCGTTCGGCGCGCCCAGAGTCCTGCTTAAATCGCGTCAAAGCTCTTTGCTGCCGTTCCAATTGCCGCATCAACGGACTTCCAAGCTGTCGCGACGCCACCCTGGAGCGAGATTGAAGCACCAAACAGCGCAGATAGTCTTGACAAGCACGGACGCCGAGGCGAATGGGATGCGTGCACCAATCGAGGCCCCGAAGCGAGGATGTAGACGCGGAACGGCAATTTGATTCACTGGCGCTTCAAAGCAAGCTTGAGGAGAGAACTGGAGCGCACCATTGGCGCTGCACAATTACAGCAGCCACGGGGATGTGGGTCACGGGAGGAAAGAAGACGATGCTACATTAACGAGGTCCCAGATCTATTGAACTATTTCACTAGCAACGTAGACGAAATGTGCCAAGACCCTCAACACATCGTACAAGTCATACATCAACAAAATAGGAGGGGGCGGCAGTCGATCCCTGCAACCCACGCAGTATTTATCTTCCTCATGACTCACGGTCAAATTATGAGCAGGAAAAAAATTACACATCTCAATTTTTCAATCTTCTAAATACTTTCCCCGCACATTTCCGAAGCCAAGGTCCAAACATCCTCTGCTACACATTCTGGCGATTTAATGTGATAAATGACTCGGTCGATAGGATTGATTGATTCCAAAACTAAGGTTTCGGACTGAGAATCAACTTTATGTGCCACCCCGTCACGTCTATAAACATTACATTGATTTAAAATCAGACATATCATGCCATTAACTTCATAGATGGTACACGTAACTTGCGCATTATTCGCTGCCACCTATTAAGTTCTCATTAGCCGACAGAGTCTATCACCTATTAACAACTCACTAATGAGAATATTTTCTGTCTCTCTTACAATAGGAACCAATTGTGATTACTTTCATGCTATTTTAATGCAGTACGATTGAAAAGTTATGCAAAAAGCTTACGCCTGTAAAAACCGAAAATCTAATTGAGAATTGGCTGTACCTCCCTAAGGTCATCAATTGCTTGTTTTTTCTCCACTTAATGCTTATGCAAAATACAGCTCATTGTAATGCCAGAGGGTTCATTTCAACTGTCGCTTGTGGAGAGAACGATGTTTTAGGAGAGACATCGCAGAGTACATCACTTGACATCTACTCCTTACTTCTACCATGAAAACCAGAATTTAATTATCGTCCACATATTTCGAGTTTATAGTCATAGTTTTTACTTTGTACCATAAATAGCATGCACTTGCATACTGCTAATATGACAGAGATGCATATGATTTAAACGAAAAATCTTGAATTCAGGGTAACAGGGAATTGCCCAACCCTGAATGATACCTCTATTTCATGTCCACCATGATAGAGGTTAAGTTTGAAAATGATTTTTCATTACATTAGGTATCCACAGAAGTGTAGAAAATAAGATACCAAGCAGCATTCATGACAATAATGTCAAATTATCCTTTTAATGCAATGATACAACTAGGATTTTAATCTTATCGAAGATCAATAAGATGCTAATAAATTGAATCATTTGATATTTGCACACTTTAAAAGGTGGACCTAGCTAGAAGCTAGTTTAACTTCTATGAAATAACAATCACAGCAAAATCAGCATCAATGTTGCCATTTTGTCATTTCTTAAGTAACGATTTACCTGTGTACAATGCTACGTCAACTCTAAAAACATTAGCATATGAGGAATCCTCATTTCATAGTCTCTTCTACTATTACCTCTGTGAACTGGATTCACAGAACAGAACTTTAACAAAGTCTCATGAAATAAATAAACAATCTTGTGAATGAGGGAATGCTATTACCTTGGTAAATGTAGATATGATACAAAGAAAATAGAATTGTAGTTACCTTGCCAGGAAAATTAAGAAGGTACACAACTAAAGATAGCTCCAAAATATATTATAGTTACATGAGAAACGACAAACATTAAATGAAATCTCGAAATTAATGAATGAATGAAATATATTATGAATTCAAATAATCTGAATTGGAGATCACAAATTAAATAATTTAATGAGTAAATAGGAGAAAAATTGGCTCAATCAGGATAGGAAGCCCAGCCTTTATCAATAACTTATCCAGTTTCGGAACTGGAAAACGGCAGTCATGAAGAAAGATTGTGAAAGCAAATAAATATTAATTAGGCGCAACTACTAGATGCAGATTAGAAAAATAAGCACATTCGCAAACACTTTACGACGACTCATTTCTGCACCATCCACACACAAGTATTCCAGTCAAACAAGTGGTAGCAGTGGCTTCTTATGAGAGGCGACCTACTGCTGAGGTCATTTGCGCGATTAGGGATTGATGGGAAAGGAGGAAGGGTGGGGAGAAACCTGGCGTTGGCATTGGCCTCCTCTTAATGAAAGGCGCCAAGAGGTCAAATAGTTTAACATCCCATCTGACGGACGGCATGCTTACTAAAAGTGCTCTCCACAAAGCACTGCAAGTAGGGATTGGTATACCACTGACTAATATCTGCCATCTCAAGGATTTGAACCTGGGTTTCGATGGCGGCCTCATTCAACCAACTATAATAACTGCAGTCAAATCTGAATTAGGTATAACTCTCGTTAGTAAGATTTTTGATTACCTATTAAAAGTGGATTTCTATCATCTTTTACTTTCCTTCCAGGAAAAATGGAAATATGCTCTCACTGTCCATTTCTTTTATTATCTAGTTACAAATTTGAAAGACAACAAAGAAATGATGATTGGCTTTATATTTGGTTACCACTTGCATTTCATTGTGTGTTCTTCTTTCTTCCACAGTGGTACTTCATTCGGGGGACAGAAACGGAACAATGGTCGCCTTTCAAATGCTATTACCGAGCTTCTAAAGAGGAACTTTGATGAAATAGATCGTTCCGGATTCGACAGTTTTGTCAAGAGGAACAATTTCGATGAGATCGATCGCTATGGCTTTGACGGTTTCGTCCGAAAAAGGAGGTCTGATGCCCACGAACCCTCCCAGTCCTCTTTGGTCTCCAGTGCAAACAATCCAAGGGATGCTGAGACTGTTCTTTCAGATAACGGACTCGACCAGCACTAGATCAAACAAGCAGATCATCCTGTTCCAATTTCACCATTTCCTCAGCCCCTCCAACCATCTTTCACGGGTGCTCCATTATTTTCCCACACAATTAGCTTTTCCCCTTTCACTCCTTTTCTACCTTAAACCTACTTTCTCAAATATCCAGTTGGCCTCATTAATTTTTTCCTTCACATTGCTTCTCATTTTCATTGAGATTACAGTCAACCCTTTCAATTCAAAGGCTTTGTTATCCTAATGAATCGAATTCCTTCTCGGGTTGTTAACTTGAATCACAATGTTAGTTAAGACTTCTTTTCGTGTCAAAATGACATTGTTTGGTTTTCATGATTAATTAATTGGTTGGAATTTTTCTTCCTGCATCTAAGAAGAAGCATGTAACAGTACTGTGTGAAAACCTTCAAAGAGCATCTCAAAATCTTAAAG
Organism: Hetaerina americana; assembly: GCF_022747635.1. Taxonomy (NCBI): domain Eukaryota; kingdom Metazoa; phylum Arthropoda; class Insecta; order Odonata; family Calopterygidae; genus Hetaerina; species Hetaerina americana. The sequence continues at coordinate 708,701 of NW_027286985.1, read as the reverse complement.
TAGGATTGTTTCCTTTCATTTCTGGAAAAATAAAAAAAAAATGAACAGCATTAAGTTTCAAATTAAAGTTCTTTGTGTGCGGGGAAATTGTGGGCCAGACCTTTCCCTCGAGCAACCTGTTTGTTTTTTTTTTGTAGGAAGAGTACAAAAAATGTGGTTGTTTTGTAGAATGTACTCCCCTCCCATATCTTACATGTACCTAATAGTTATAGTGGATGTATGTCAGGCAATTCAAAACTTGTTTCATTGTCTGCTCCTAAGATATGTCACCCTTTGGCTCATTGTGAATCCATGTACATGTTCTGTAAATTTCTCTGATGATGTCATTATTTCTGGATTTTGATTGCCATTGTTTTCCAGGCTAAGGTTAATTTTTCCCATTATTTGAATCCCAGAATCTACATATGCATTTATGTAAGAAACATTCGCCAAACTTTTAGAATACATTTCAATTGTTTCATATTCCACAAACCTATGCTTAATGTTTTTCAAAAGTCCTTGTCATAATCATGGATATATATAAACCATCTTAGTTACTTATCATATGTAAGTTTCAACAGAAAACCTAACATTTTAAAATAAAATTAAAGAAATCTTTTGAAATGAATGAATATGGCTGCGTTCACAATGAATACTTCATATATCACCCAATATTAATGAGAAATTACTGAGCAGTAAATTTTGGTTAACTCAAACAAATTTTATTTATTTATTTGAAATTGGCTCTAGAATGAATACCATTATATCCTGGAGTTTTTCTTGCAGTGCGGGTGTCATGTATGATTAAGTGTGCCCAGATTACATATATGTAAGAAGGTACCTTACTCTAAAGATGGGTATGATCATCAATCTACATGAACATGGATACGTAATGACTCCAATATTAGTAAGTCCAATTATCAATCCTTAAGGAGTAGTACACTCCTTGGAGAAAAATTGTGGTAATTGATTCCTACCATGGAAGCAATAAAAATTCCTTACTTGATGTGAACATCTTTTTCAACTTCTCATAGAGTGATTACTACCACAAATATGGACAATGGGATAGGTAAGTGTCTGGCAATTAGTAAAAAACTGAATTTAATTATTTAGGGCAATTTTCACACAGCTGTATCCTTTTCATTTAACCTAAACTTAAGACTACAGACAACAAAATTGATGCATCTTTGGATTCACAATTGCCGGTAACTTTCTACTAATTGATTTTATATTTTCAAAATGAGTTAGATACAGATTGTATATAACTATTGTACAATCAATTAAGCTTAAACTGATACTGTAGATAACATAAATTTTAAAGGTCATTAATACCTAAATCTGTCCATATGAATAGCCTATTATTATTTTGATTGTCAATGGCATGCCATTAAGAAATAGTTGACTGGCACCCAAGGCCCTCTTGGTTAACAAATCTTACTAACAACAAAATGGAAATAATTTCTGTGTTTTGCAAGGTGGCAATGTACTCCTTTAGGGCACAGCTCAATAAAATGTTTCACTCAGCATGTAGCAAGTACCCATGTAGTGGCCCCAATTTATGCCTACAAGATTTTTCCATTTGGCTTCCTATTTTTGCAATTGCCATCCACTTCTTGTAACTTAAATATAGGTAAATTTGTTAAGGTTTCAGTCAGCCAAGTGGTTGCAAGCATAGCTGAGTGCATTGGGAATCCAGTGTGACATTAAAGGGATGAGAATAAATGTAAACCAAACTAAGTTTATGCAGTTTTCGAGAAAGCAAAAAGCTAAATTAAATATTAAAATAAGAATTTATAAATCAGAGCCAGTGAAAGTTAATAAGGAGATGAGAGAAAGAATTGTGTTAGGAAAAGAAGCAGTCATAAGGAGGAAATTGATGGGATGCTTAGCAAGGATGGTCAGAAGGGGCTCGTCAGAATGGCTTGTGGGCATGGTGATAGAGGAGAAGGGATTGCTTGGAGACATATAATGGGAGTTGGAAAGATGGATGCAAAGCATTTCGATTGGTAATGGGAGTATTGAAGAATGTGATAGAGGGGAGAATATTGGATAAGCAAGAATGAGGTAGGAATGAGATAAGGATGTTGGAAGGAATGAAGTAAGTTTTGATTCATTGATCACAAGTTGAAATATTAATGATTATGTATGAGGGCTGATCAATAAAGACAGCGGGTTTTATTCACACAATAAATTGCAAAAAAGATTTTTTGTTGTAATCCTAGCTTAATGTGTACAGCATGTGTGGGGTTAAGTTTCATTGATTTGACTCCTGTATTGTTGCAGTGGCAACCATTAAGAGTTGAAATGTTCACTTTGCCAATGGCAACAATGGAGTCAACTCATTATGACTGATATGATTGACATTTTGCTTTTACCTGGACGAATCGGCAGCCAAAGGCCATGTAGTAGTACTAAAGGAGGCTTATGATTCAACCCGACAGGACGAGAAAAAGGTTCAAAACGTTAGAAGGGAGAAGCTACAACAACTTTCAAAGGAAGGTGGATCCAGAGTTCCAGTATGTGTTTTGGAATTCATTCATTCACCAAATGGTGTTAAGGGGGCTATCGCAAATATTGAATATTTCATTGGGTGCCATACACAAGTTGATAACCGAAAAACTGCACATGAGACATGTTTGTGCGCAGTGGGTTCAGAGCAGGACATTTATAAATGCAGCTTTGTTCACAGTTTAAGTTGATGTTAGAGGAAGATTAGGTGGTTTTTCAAGGGCCATCACTGCAGATAAAATATGATTAGATGATTTTGATCCTGAGGGCAAACTAAATCTGTGTGGGATGATTTCTGAAGCCAACAACACAAAACATGCTACAAGATGGCCTCCACTGGAAAAAATATAAAGCGGGAGATGAAGATTGGAAACATAGATATTTAAGGGCAGAAGAAGATGAGATGGAAGGGTAGCTGGGACGACTGAATTAAGAGTTATTGAGTAATATGCAGTGGGAGGGAAGAAAGATGGTAAGATATTGTGATAATATTGAACAAAAAGATGAGAAGAAGTGCGGTTCGCAAAAAGCAGGTGAGTGATAGATTATTATTATTAGAAATGACAGCTGAAACAATGAACCTGGTCTATATCAGTACTACGTACAAATAGCAGCCTTGGAGAGGAACAAATATGATCCATTAGAGTAAATATTGAAGGTATTTATGAAAATAAACATGGAAATCGCCCAGGGATTCAGAAAGATATTAGTTAAGACTATGCATGTATATGGCTAGGTACAGATTTAGAAACAGCATTATTGATTCAGTTTCCTGGGGGCAGCTGCAGATTCATATCATAATTTAGTACTAATGAAGTGTACGATCAGGTTAAAGGGAATATAACAACTGAGGAAATGAGATATAAAACCATTTAAGGAAGTCAAAAAAGAGGAGTATTGGCAGGCTTTAGAGAATATCATGACTAAGGAAAGGGAGCAGGGTACAACATGAAAAATTGAAGGCACATCAGAAAAGGGATAGAAAAACTACAAATGAATCTATAGAAGTTAATTGGAAAAGTAAATTGAAAAATAAAATCATGAATGGCATACGAAATTAATAGTAAGACAGTCAACAGAAGGAAATAGATTCAATTCAATTTATTCATTCACCATAAGCATAGAATTATGCATGGCTTTGTCAATATATGTTTTACACTTCATAACAATAAAAGGCGTTATGCAAAATATCAAAACAATATGAAAAATATAAATACATACAATTTTCTTGGGATTAACACATTCCAATTATACATTTAAAATGGTATGCATTAGAAAATCATCTACACTATAGAATAATTTACATGAAAGTAGTTTTTTCACGGCACACTTGAATTTAAAGAAACTTTTGATATTTTTAATATAAGCAGGCAATTTATTGTACATAAGTACTCCCTGATGATCTATCCCTTTAATCGTTTTATTTACTCTGTGCTGATGAAATAAAAAACAGAGAGAGAGAGAAGGGTATTTGAAGAGTTGAATATAAAACTCAGGAGTGAAACAAATAGAGCAAAAAAAATATGGTAGAATACACATTGCTAGGATATGAAGAGTTTACAAAGGAAATGTTAAATGGATGTATAGAATAGGAAGATGAAAGAATTGTCAGGAAGGGGAGAAAATCCAGGCAAATACTAAAAGATAAGTCAAGAAAATTATTAATAAAACCAGGAAAGTTTCAAGAGAGATGGAGGGAACACATACATAGAAGGGCATGTGGCAAAGACAAGGCCAGCAAGCTTGAACATGGAAGGAGAATGTGACATTGATGTGGATAGCTTAAATCCAGACATACTTGATGGCAAGATAAAAAGGGTATTGAGAGAATTGAAATTTAATAAGGTCTTGGAGTAGATAAGATTCCTAAGGAACTACTTTAGGTCTAGGAAAATGTAACAGGAAGAGTTTCTACAACCAATTCAAAGTAGTAATGGGAGGAGTTTGGTCTGAAGATTTCGTCAGATCAGTGCTAGTTCCCTCGGCAAAAAAAGGAAAGGCAGTCATATGTAAGTTCTATGGAATAAGGAATTCGATTTTGCACAAGCTCTGAAGCATTACTCAGAGTTACCAATAGGAGGATGGAAATCAGGGCAAAGAATCACTTGGGAGATGATCAGTGTGGGTTCAGCAAGGAGAGAGGCACACATGACGCAATTGCAGTAATGATGTTATTAACAGAGAGGACGATAGAATACAATCAGGATGCAGTTGTGTTCCGAAAATTTCAAGAAGGCATTCGATTGAGTGAAATGAGAAGAATTCATGAATGGACTGCAGAAAATACAAATAGACTGAAAGAATAAGAGACTTATCTACAACCCTTACATGTATTAGACTGCCAGAGTATGAGTGGTGGATGGAATCAGGCATTATGGGGTGTTAGGAAGAGGGGTGAAACAGGAGAGACCATGGCCACCTAAAGCTTTTCAACGTTCATATATGTAAAGGAAATGGTAAAAGAGGCATGGGAAGAACAGGGGATAGGAATAAGATTTTATTGATTGGTGAACAACCCATAAAATCACATTTGCAGATGATAAAGCCTTTCTTTGCCAATCATCTAGTTTTTTTGCATACTTGCTTACATAATACCCTGCAAGCCACCACTATGGGGTGTGGCAGGGGGTGATTACACTTCAACTACTTTTGACCCAAAATAGTTTTCCTGAACCTCTCTGATATACAACCACAATGCTTTCAGATTCTTTCTCAAATTTTCCGCTAATCATTTTCTTATGAATACACTTAATGCATTCCGAACTTCCTTCTAGGCATTTGATCTAAATATCTTACAATCATTTTATTAACATAGTACCCCGCAAACTATTACCAGGGCTTGTGACAAGGAGCGACCAGGCAACAGGCTACCCCTGACACAAGAAGCCCCTCCTCACAATGACACTCTGAACCCCCTTCCTTCATGGCATCCTAAATCCATCTGTCATAACTCTGGCTTAGTGTATTCAAAATTCAGTTCAATAGGTATGCAATAGGAAAAGTAAGAGAAAAGCTAAGTTAAGCATTAAAATAAAATTTCATAAACTTGAGCAAGTTCAATCCTTTTCTGGGTTACACATGCATTCCCTTCAAATTTGGACCAGAGAGAGAATATTTCAGACTGGCCGTGCACTGCATTTAGTTATCCCCAGGCTTGATGCAACCCATTTCCCTTATTTCAACAGTTCTCATTACAAAATAAATGCAGTACTTTTGGATGCTAATGAATGTCAAACAAAATAATAATAATTGACAAGAAAGTTTATTCCAGAAAATGATCTCTGGCTAAGAAATCTACTTTATCTCTCCCAAAATTGGTTCTTGAATCAGGCCACCAGACATTTCAATTTTGCATGGAAAATTTCAAATTTTCTGGACTGCAATTAGCCTAAGTATTGAATAATGACAAAATACTTTCCTTGATTCTAATAAATGTTTCAAAAAATTGTAGGTCCATCACATCAGGTAGAATTCGTTATTGCTAAAAATGTGCATTCTATTCTTTCTATTAAAGCTGGGGTTACCACAACCAAGAATGGTACTTAGAAAAGAAATGACATAATAATAATAATAATATTTATTCATCAAAGAGCAGCACTTGCCACTGAAGGTGTCGTCAAAAGGAAATCATGTAAATACATATATTCATTACCGTGGTGAAGAGATACACTAACATATTGTAATTTCACTCTTGAGAAGTCCAGTTCAAACTATTCACCTAAAGAATACAAGGGGTTTCAAATCAACCAATCCTCTATTACATTTTTAAACCTATTATAGCTAATTAGTCTTGCAGTAAGGGGAATTATGTTAAAGTATATTAAGGCAACATTATCTGACTGGTTGAAGGTTTTGGACAATCTGCATTGGGTAACGTCAAACATATTTCTTGACCCTGTATTAGAGCTGTGTACAGGTATATTGCCTCTTAATACATAGTTATTTACATTATCTTCCATATGAAGTAAGTACTGGTAAATGTTTATGTTAAAGACCATCATAACTTTTAGCCTAACAAATAGAGGACAACAGTGATCACGATGGCCAGAGCTGGTTATAATCCTAACTGCTTTCTTTTCTAACATAAGCAGAGCTGTTGTGTCACTTTCATGTCCCCAAAGCCTTTGGTCATACCTTGAGGGCCTTTAGAAAAAGGAAAAATAAGCATCTCAAATGTTCCTCAGGAACACAGCTTTAAGGTCACATGACTTTTCTCGGAAAGATTAGTCAATGAAAAACCCTAGGAGCTTTGAGCACTTCTAAGGTCACTTATTGCAGTGTTTTTTTTCACAGTTTAATACAGTTTATTAGCTGAGAACCAGTTAAGAGCTTGTAGTTACATGCCTTCCAGTTCTTCATGTGCTTTTTCTGGATTTTTACATTTATTTATAAAAGTAGTGTAATTACAATACAGGATACAATCAGCAGGATGTTACTTGGTAAGTCATTGTTCATCAGCAGAAATAACAGCAGGTCAAATAGAGATCCCTGGGGCACACCATATTTTACTTGCAAAAATTTTGACTCACAACCTTTTATTTGCCGACCCCGGTGGCGGTGGGGTAACGTCCTCGTCTGCTATTCCAAGGGTCGCGGGTTCGATTCCCGCCTGGGTGAGTTTTCCTCCACCTAGGGCTTGGGGGTTCGTGAATGTGACCATTGTTATCGTTGTTAATAGTTCGATGTAAAGGCCAAAATGTGCTGTTTTCGGACTTATACTGAATAAATAAATAAATAAAATAAATAAAAAATAAATTTCTACCATTTGTTTAAGGCTTTTTAAATATGAGGTCATGAATTTTAATTCTGGACCTGGATGCCAGATCAGTACAGTTTTTGAATGAGGATTTGGTGGTCTACACAATCAAATACTGAGGAGAGGTCAAACAATGAGAGAGATAAGTACAGCCTATCATCAAAAGCACACAGTATTAGTTTGAAGATGCATTCAACATATTGCTCCGTAGACTTTCCAGGTCTAAAGCCAAAAAGTGAGCAGCTGAGTAAGTTCTTTCTTCCTAGATGTTTAAGGGTATGGGGACTACCAATAGTCTCAATGACTTTGCCAATCACAGGAATAATGGAGATGGGGTGGTAATCTTTTGGATGCTTTTCATCACCCTGCTAATAAATTGGTATTACTTGGTAATGACTTAAATTGGTAATTACTATTTTGATCACAGACCACAGTGGGAAGGAAATTTGATGAACAATGGCCATAAAAATATCATAAGAGAGACCATAGACATCTCCACTGTTTGATCTCTTAAATTAAGCAACCAATTTCACTATTTTGGACAGAGCGACCCACTTCCAGCAAAAAGTTTCAGTTGGAGAAGGAGATCTATTGAGGCAATCTTTGAAATCCAGATTGGAATTAGAGATTTTACAAAGAATATTCTCCTAGAAACTTGTGAAGAAGTTATTAAATTCAGAGGAATATATTGTGGTATCTTTTGATACATTAGTTGAAGGACCTATTTTCCCTATGATTGACCAGGCAGCTTTACATTCATTTTGGGAGCTGTCATTAAATGCTCAATTGGCATTGCATTTAGCCAGTGTTAGCTTTTTATGATATTCCCTTCTGAGCTCATAATACATTTTAAGGTTAGAATCAGTTGAATTTCTTTAAACATCATGATAAGTTCTGCACCAGATTTTCTCGTAACTGTACAAATTCACACGTAAACCATTGTTTTGTCCAATAATTGGCTTAAGTTTTATCAATTTTAGTGGGAAGGATTGATTGAATATTGAAATCAATGTTTTAAAGAACAAGGTAAAGTTCTGTAGGCCATTATCTGAAGTGAGTAAGGACACCCTATCTATTTCCACAAGAAGTTGTTTAAAATTTTTCAAATGGCTTGGAGTGATTGGCCAGGTAGCTTTTATACACTTCACAACTGAGCACGAAGAGAAGGAACATCCAAAACACTAAAGGTGATGGCACCGTGATCAGAGATCTAGGATTAATGAACACTTACAGAATATTCTTGGACATTATAACTAGTAATAATATTATCTAAGTATGCAGAGTTTCTGGTCAGTTATGAGTTGGCACATGGCAGATTAAAGACCCTGAGTAAAATATCGAGATGAGTACTGTACCTTCAAACACAGGTCATCATTTCAACTTTAAGTCTGTCCCTATGATAGTATAATCATTATACTTTGGAAAAAACATCAAGACCTCCTCTAGTTGATAAAAGGAAATACTAAAATCGCCTTTCAGTGTGCGATAAATGGAGACAGTGAAGTTTAAAAACTTAAAGAAAACAGCAACGATTTCAAAGGACAAGTTAAAACAGATAAATGCAACATATTGAGTCTTACACTTAAATATTTTAGGAAAATATGCATACGCCAACATTTTTGAGTGTTTCGAGATAGTACATATAGCCAAGTTTATTCTTGAAGGTGATAAAAGTCCACTTCAACCTCATGAAACCAGCACTCCATTAGACAGAGGATATTGCATTTCCTATGATTTATCAAGCATTCAATTTGAGACAATTTGTTTCTATGGCACATTAAGCACTACAGGAAATCAATAGACTTTTTGTGGAAGTTATGATTTAAAGGTGATAATCATTAATGCTTTGACTTCTGAGCACTTGTTTGCTGTCGAGTAATTGGTTTACTGCATATGCAGGAGGCAGAGGAGATAGCAGAACAAACTGAGAGGGACCACTTTCGAAACTTGAGATGGCTTCGGTAAGGTTTGGCAGACTACTTGCGAGAAATCCTAGGGATGAGATTCTTCTACAGGGGTCTGCCGGGACACCATCCACAAATATGGAAGCAAGTGCTATCACTCAAGATGGCACCGCTTGGGGAACTGTCCTCCTTACACACATGAATATTGGGTGCAGACACTTTCGGGGGGAAAGAATTTCCTAACCATCAAGCATCTCAACAAGCCAGATTGCACTATTAAACAGTTCTTTACGAAGATACATTGGAGCTGTAAGCTTAAAAGAACAAGGTAAAATTTCTCCGAGTGAAAATAACTATTAGGGAATTTCTAGCTAAGATGTTTAACTATTTCATCAGGATTAGCCCACCCAACACACGGATGTAGATGACATGGGATACCTGAGAAGGTTGATTCCTCTTTTATGAAAGAATTATTCCGAACCACAACAGAGAGCTTTTGTTTCTCTTGAGGCGGACCACCACAAACTCATCGTTGGCCATGGTAATATCAGCATTGTGATTCAAAGTGCCCTTAGCATCTTTCATGGCCCTAGCATCCCTTTCACTAACATTCTCACGCCATGCACAATAAATCAAACTTACTCATAGAATCACTTTAATGCCAAGTATACACAAGAGATTTATGGTTTAATGATAAATTTATGATTTTTCCATGCATACATTCACTACTTTTTTCAACATTCTCAATATTTTTCACTATTGCCACTCAATTGCTGGGTCACAAAATAGCCCCCCTTTCTCAGATGCATCCCTTCCATCACCAACCAAAACATTTTAAGCAATGAATACCATTATTCTTTTACCAGGATCATACTCATACAAAACATTCCATTTTCTCCAGAATTCATCCTCTTGCAGTCACAATTCTTTAGTGTATGAGAAGCCACAACCCCCTCAACATACCAACTTCATCATTAACCTGGTACATTCTTAGAGACACCACCTCATATTCCTTTTCATTTGTCTTAGCCCTTTCACTCAGCCTTAACCATTACTTCCATGTACACACGTAAAACTCCTGACAACATTGTCAAAACACTTCCATAAATGTCAACACCACCAGTTTTGCCTTTTTACACTAATGTACACCGAGAATCCACCTCTCTATCATTTGTTATAACGCAAAATCATTGCAATCCAATTTTCAGCATCAGCACACCCATTTAAGTCATATTAACATATATACCACTCAACAAAACCCGATTCATTTATTTATTTATTCTTATTCCGAAAACAGCACTTTTTGGCAAATTACATCGGCCTGTTAATAGTGGTTATAGTGGGCATGATTACTAATACCCAAGCCATAGGTGGAGGAAAACCCACCAAGGTGGGAATCAAACCCGCAACCCTCGGGATGGCAGATGAGGACGTCACCCCGCCACCACCAGGGCCAGCGATTCAAAAAACACTTCCATTTAATCCCTAATCCCATGAAATCAACAGCAATTATATTTATCTAACAAAGAATTTTTGTGATTAAGATGGCTAGGGCATTAGCATGCCCTAGCCATCTTAATCACAAAAGTTGTACACAAATGCTAATGTGAACTGGTTGTTTAACCATTTTATAAAATAATTACTCCTCAGTAGTCCAAAAATATAAAATTTTGGGTAATTGAAATTGAAAAAAATGTTTTGAGACTGGCAGTTTTGAAGACATCCCAGGAAATTAAAATAATTATTTGCCTCGAAAAATGCATTTAGAGAGGGCCGTAATATTATGTTTTAAATTTGTTATTGAAACTTATGCCAAAAAACGACACTGATAAACAAAAAATAGTCATTTCAATCAGATGATGTTTTTTCCCACACCACCTAAAATAGACTCGTTTCATTTATCTTAATTCATTACTTAATTCAAAATTCATGGCTCACAACTTGTCAAACTGAAAATAAAAACCATTACTAAAAGGATGACCAATATCAAGCACAGGGTAACAGGAGAACCATTCCAACCATTTAATGATTCGACAAATTGATATATCAAGCTTTTTATTTGAATCTCTAATACTAGTGAAAACAAATCACTCAAGCATCCATCACATCTACAAGACAATAAAACATACGAGTAGCACAATGTTATAACTGAAAGGACATGTTGTGACATGAAGGACTAACGAAAGGAGAATGCCATTTGAGATTGAAAATACCACATGCAAACTCTTGCATATCACTTCCTCAAATGGTTCAGTCATAGCTTACATCTCACATGTAATAGTTTTCTTCAGCTTACATTTTCGTAAAATAAGAAAAACTTTTCAAATAAAAAAAATAAAAACTGAAATACAAAAAATTGATTCCAAATTATTAAAAAATATGAGTCAAGAACAAGACACTATCACTAATAAATGGGAAAATGATTAAAGCTTAAAAATTCCTAAGAGGAGGGTTGCGCGAAATTATAGTGCTTTAAGAGGAAAGTTAAGACTTTTTGGCAATGGTTATATTATTCAAGTATAAACAAATGGAAACAACATTATAAAAAAATAGACATTTCAGATATCTATCCTAATTGACATGCTGCCATACACATAACTAACGAGAAGCATTACTTCCCAATATTCTTTCCTTGACAACTCGAGTGTATCGGTCAAAAAGTTCTACACAAGTTCTGTAATTATCCAACATGTCATTCAGTCTGTCTATATCTTCTTCAGGCAATAAGGAAATGCCTCTCTGATCAAGGATATTGACAGCCATTTTTAGTCCTTTGGCTGCAGGCATCTTGCTCTCTATACTTTTCATGATCTTTTCCTCATTCAGGATCAGTTCTGCCACCACATTTTCATTAACCCCACTTAACACTGAAGGAATGGCTTTTACGTGTTCCTTGGAGAATAAAGTATTCTGGAATGTCCACAAGAGTGTTCTGACCGTGTCCACATGTCCACCCTCTTTCATCAACTCTCTCACCACACAATGCACAATTTTTCTTGCTGTCATGTCAACAGAACCATCATGTAGGTGAAACTGTTCTTGCATATTTCTGGTGGCTGATTTAATCAGCTCCAATAACTTCTCCTCAGGAAGTTTTCCTAATGCATTGCTGAAATCACTCCTACCAAACATGGATTGCAGCACCTCAGAAGAATCCATCGTTGACAATATATCACCAGTGGACACCTGGACAGCAATGGATTCAGACATTATAGGACCCTGAGCTGGCTTTCCAGATAATGTTTCCCGTTCCGACTCTCTAACTTGGGCTGATAATGATTTGGATGTTTTTTGAACACTCGGATCATTTTTACCAGTAATATCTGGCATTAAATCACCTTCAGATACTTGGACACATTGAGAACATGATGGGACTTTAAGTGGCTTCTTTGCTATCAATTCCAATTCTGACAATACTTCAAATTCAGAAACTTGAACTGAAGTGGATTCAAATGTTTTGGGAGATACAGCCATTGTGCTTAATCTCCCACTTGCACTGAGTTTCTTGTCGGAGGGTGTACTTGAAGAGATTAAACTATTATTTTCGTCCTTCACCTCTTCTAGAACTGCATCAGCCAAGTTGAGAGTACGCAATTCCTTCCAAATATCTTTGGCAGACATCTTTTGCAATATCTCTCTGAAGTTCTGCATGTTTGAGTCAACCACTGCCACAGAAGAAAAATCAAAATTTAATGACATCAGGAAATAAAATTCTCAATTCAATGTAATTCACTTGAACAAAAAAAGATTATGCATAATAGTTTTGCATTGAGTTTCAAATGACAGCTTTTATGGGATGAATAATGAATACTTCATTGACCACTTCTAAATTAAGAATGGAGAGATCAATGGAGAAAATGCTTTGGTAGTAATATAAAAGGCTTTTTCAATGAATAAACTCACTGGACAATAATCATGGGGAACGAGTTTTTAGTTGAATCGATCCATGATTAGAGCGCAAATCTGGGAAGATAAACATTTGGGACGCTAGAACGGTTACGTAACATTTTAAATTAATCACAATATTCTGTCACACTAAAACAGTACCCTTATGCTTAATAGCTTTATTTTAACTAAACTTAATTTATGCACAAGCTTAAAATGACAGTGAAATTCCCTCAAGACAATACTACTTTAACAATAATGAATAATCAACAGAGTATTGCTAAGCTTAGGGAGTCACCACTGGCTGCAGAAACAATGCAGAGCTGTTGACAAGAGCAGGTTCCACCTCTCTGCCAATCTCAGAACCTCACACTTCTCTAGCAACATTACATAAGTCACTTCCCAGCTGGATGACATAGCAACCCCTCGACTTGAAATGTGCATTTAATTCTTAGGCATTTTACTCTTAAATAATCACTCTTCCAACACACTGATTGACTGCTAATTCATAGAGATTTTCAATATCATTTTCACTGCATTTTCTAACTTATTCTTGTTCTTCATACACTACATTTGAATTTTCTAATCATTTGGAATTTTTTAAAGCATATGTGAAGAAGCGTTGAATGTGTACTAAGATTGCTGCACCTTGGAAATGTATCTCGTCACTGTCAAAGATGCAAAATCTAACAATGAATATGGCTTTTAGTAGGGGAGATCACATCAGAACCCATAGAAAGTGGAACTCAAGTGCATATTATATGCATCAGCAACATTTTCACCTTTTCCCAGCATGAAGTTGAGCCCCAGAGACACCATATTTTATTTCATATAATATCAACTTTGACTTTTTACAGAATTGCTCTCCAAGATGTATCATATGCTTTCATTAATGTGTTTAAATGCAATGAACCCTGGATCCAACTGAAATGCTGGAGGCATAACATACCAAAAATATTCCTCTAAATTTGTAATACATAATATAATTTAAGACTAAGGTACTGCTTTCATTCTCAGTCACCTCTGTTAGCATTAAAAAGTGACCATTGACTACACAAACAAATGTTAAATGCATCCTGGCAACAGTTTTTTCTTTTGCAAGAAATGGAGAGTAGGCAATGTTATCATTTTCACAGAAAACCTTCCCATAAACTATTACTCAATAACTTAGGAAATACTTCAGCTTCAAATTTCATATTTTGTATTTTGAGTCAGCAATTCTAAAAAGAATGTCCTACTATGGTTTTGCTTGGAGTTAGCTCTTAATTTCAAATTACACAACATTTTGATTTGATATTTTAAAAACCAATTTAATTGATAAAATGACATTTTATTCTAAAAACAAAAGAAAATTGTAGCTATAAGTAAATTTGACAGCTAACACCAGATATACTTCAGGATAAACCACCAATGTGAGTGGGATTGAAAAAGAAATTTCTTTCTAACATCCCTATTGCGCAAATTTGTTCTTTATAGGATAATGTACTCTTTAAATTTCTGTTCACCTTGACAATGAGTTGCCATTCATTCTATTAAAAGACAGATACAATCCTGTAATGCGTATAAAAGCCCTTGTGATGTTTTTATTCAAATATTAAAATGCAGGGAATTAATTATCCAATGAATTGAATACGTACACTGAAATTCTATTAATATGAACTATCTTTGGATGGAATTCCTGACAGACAGGGTGTGAAATTTATGTTTACTGAGATTATTTTCATGCTGAAACTTGAAAATTCAAATAATCCCCGAGTATCTTGCACACACTGCCTGTTGGATATAATTCATGAATGCAAGGATGGCTCTCCAGCAGTTACACAACACATAATGTCACCTCCATAAAACAAATTTCCATTTTTGTACTTGACAATTTAATACGGAAGTTTTATTGCATAATGAGATGCAAAATCAACCAAAATTGGAATTTTAATTAGAAACTAAACAAATTACTTACCCTCATTCACCACTGCATCTGAGCATTGGGCATGGGTGGTTTCAGGAGACATTTCATGGGACTGTTTTGACTTTGAAATAAGAGTATGATATGCCTAGAAAATAGATAAAATATATAAATATAATAGACCCCACAAAATAAGGGATAAAAAATGATATAATTGCACCAATTAATATTCCCTTAAGTTGGTCATAAACTAGATTAAGTTAAAATAATAACATCTTATCACACTGAAAGTATGGCTTTTACATTAAAAGAAGAAAAAACAATTGACTAAAGAAACAAATAATTATAACCTTCAGCTTATTAAGGAGATGTGGCCAAGGACATATTACTCAAAAACGGGCGCAGACAAATTCTTTTACAATGGAAATGAAGAATCTTTGGCTATGAAACAAACTAAACTCACTCACTCTTTAAATGAGAAATGGAGTAATATACTTTTTTTTTAAGTAATCTACCGGTTAAGGTAGGTTTTTGGATGGACACAGCTGCTAAATAAATATTTTGTGACTCCTAACAAAACACAAAATCCATCATCCTACTCTATATCAGGTCCCTCTTCATCTCTGAGTACTTTCTTCCTCCCTTCATCCCGTCCGACTTCTTTATCCTGTTCCTTCCCTTTCCTCATTTGCCTAACATTCTCCCCTCTATTAGAGTCTTCAACATCCCACTGCCGGTCATTACCCCCTTCATCTATTTCTCCTGCCTCCTTAGGATTTCTCCCAACAAACCCCTCTCTTCGCCCACCATACCAAGTACTTCCTTGTTTATTTTCTTCTCGGTCCATTTCACCTTCTCCATTCTTCTCCACACCCACATTTCAAAAGCCTCCAATCTACTTCTGTCCTCCTGCTTCAATGACCACGTTTCCGCGCCGTACATATAAGCCAACCCCCATATATACTCAACATTTTTTGTTAAGTTTTCACAAGGTCTGAGAGATGGACGATGGAATATTAATCAATAAGTATTAATTAAGCACCTCCTTTTTCACTGTGAATTTCCATATCCTTGTGATCACTCAAACCTGAGGGAGACTGCAAATGCAGTGAGTTAATTTATTATCCCTTCTATTGCGATAGAACCACTCAATTGCCCAAATTATTCTAAAATATGTTCAGTTAATACAAACAATTTTAATGGTGTCTGTGAGTTGGCTTGAGTTATTTTAACAATAAGTATTTAATTATAATTAATATGATGAAGTTCTGTTCATTGCAATGAAAAATTATACAACTGCTATTCTACATACAGGTACTACAATGCACAACTCTCAGGAATCAAAGGATTTTTCCTGAGACAAATTGAAGCCAATTGGTGATTTTTTATCACAACAAGAGACATAAGATATCCGGTCAGTCGCAACAACTTGCTTTAATGGTCCACTGTCATTGCTCATCTGCTTTGATAAATGAAAAACAATAAGTTTCCTCATGAAATTTTGAACAGCAAAAGTTAAAGAACGGGAAGTCTCACAAGGCATTCCTACGATGCTTCTTAGTGCTAATATCAATTAGAATTACAGTTTGTCAATCTTCATTGGTCATTTATTTCTAAGTATTTACCATGAAACTGACCTGAAGGAACCCAGTGTTAGAAACAATATGATTAATTTACCAATGACATTTAAACAAAATTTAGGGGCTTAGGAAGTCCACACGTCTTCATAACAGGATGTAGAAAAGGGCTAGATCATCAAATATTGCATAAGAAGTATCACAAAATATATTTATTAGGCCTCCTAAAATTGCCTAAGGGTCAGTCTATGGTAACTTAGCAAATTTATTTTCGTATAAGAAGATAACATTGAGACAACGACGTTAAGAATTTAACAAGACATTTGGATTACATATATGTACATGATTTAGAATACTTAATGGCCATATTCACAGTTGAACAGATACAGTGAATCTGTTTTGAATCATAGAAAAACATAACCATGAAAGAGTATTACGAAGACGATATCTTACAACAGAAAGAATTTAGTTAATAATACCTTTAACTCAGTTGTCAAATTCTTCCATTTATTAGCCTTGAAAGGTATCCGTTCCACAAGATCTTCGGTCAGTTTGCTCAAGTCACCAATTGTAAAAATCTTTTTCTTCTCAAGGGAATGTTTACATCTCTCCTTCCTAAAGCAAGAAAATACATGTTAATTCAACCAATATTTTGAATAACAAAATATGCACCAAATAAATTCATAAAACCTCACCATACTTTGGTAGTCAGCTTATCAATAATAAGAGATATAGGATCTGTGCAATCCCTCAAAGGAGGGAAAGCCTCTTCTTGAGTATTAAGTTTGTCCGTGCGTGGCTCATCTAACTCAGACTCAAAGGCCGATGGATCAGATGAGTCCAAAATTTTAGGTGAGTCAAATGACCTGTGAGAACTACAAATAGAGTCAGACAAAAATTCTTTTGGTAACTGCACGTCAGGAGATACAACTGTCTCTGCACATTTTCCTGGGATTTCTGGGGATGAGTCTTCCTTTAACGGAGGCTTTTGAGTAGGAGTGATCACTTTTTGGGAAGTTCCCACGTTTCCAGAGCTTCTTTCATCAACTGAGACAGTACTCTCGGATGAATGTGCAGCTTCCTCTGGGCCTACAATATCTCCATGAGGCTCAACCATGGAAGGCTCCCGAATAGTGCTGTTTTCAATTTCCATTCCTGAATCATTGGACTCTGTTTCTTTCGTGAGAGGGGCATCCTCACAGAGAATGATAATGGGCACAGTAGATGGCTCAGCAGTGATTGGACTGCTATCTGTGGTGTGCGCCGTACCATCCGGTACTGCTCCGCTGCTCTCACCATTGCTCCCCTTTTCTTTGGGAGAATTTTCTACTTTCAACATCTTCACTGACTCACAAGCATAGTCTGCAACTGTCTCTCGGATCATCTGTCTTTCAACATTCTTTTTCCTTTTTTTATGTGCAGATGGACTGCGGATATTCACTGTACTTTTTAAAGCAAAATTATTAACCAGGCTAAAAGACTGTAGACACTGAATGACGCCCATTTTCTTGCCTTGATGGGTTGCAGCATCCAAGTCACTCACACTCGGACTAGAAATGAATTGTGCAAGTTTATCTGAAAAGCAATGAAAACAAAATATATTAAACGGTTCATGACTTCATTCATGTCCCCACATGCTGGGTATAAATAATTTCAGTATAATTCTTTTCTATACAAAAAATGTTTTGCACCACCACCCGTTCGAATTATTTTGCCTATGCCTTGATTTACACAATTCAGCACTTAAAGGAATACCCTCCATGCCTATGAATTCCGTTCGGTTCAATTTATTTTAAAATTTGGGACAATTGAAATATTTTTGAGCCCAGAAAAAAGAATGAATTCCAAGAGGTTATATGCATACTATTCAGTCATGAAGCATTATAATTTGTCACCTTCATCAAAATCACCCTTATATTATGGGCCCAAATTGTTCTTGTCAAAAACATCTATGCATTGGACTACTCTTTGAGCAATTCAATTGACCATTCACCTCCAAGTTACATTCTTCAAGTAATTTACCAATCCTGTCCCAGTGGATTTTGAGATTTTGCCTAAATTGTGCGCTAGGAAATATAAATTAAACAAGTTTTCATTGAACAGTTTTGCATGGAGGCCAATCCAGGCTATTCATGGCTTTCGTAAATTTGGGAGACATATATACACGCAAGGTTTCATTGTATCAGGTGATCTAACCAGCCTTTTACTCAGATCATAATCAAAATTTTAGAACTAAAATTTTAAAAACTTTAAAAAACTATAGAATTCATTTGGGTATGTACCTGGGAGCTTGAGACATCGATTGACACCACTTTTCTTATAAAGAACTTCCGAGGGAGGCAAAGCAAACTCAACTTTCTGTGAAACAATTGGGTCAGCAAAACTCACCCTCCGGATTTTCTGTAATGAGAAGAAACTTTGAGAAATCACATCATCTACACAGTCATAATCAAATACCTTATATTCTAACGCCAAAAGTAAATAAAGAAATCTGCGGCACATTTGAATGCCAGTAGCCTTTATCAACTAAGTATTTTCGTTTTTTATGCTAAAATTTTTGAAGTTATCATGAATGAAACAATTATTGATATCCAATTACAGTTAGGTTGTACACAGGTTGCATTTTTAAACTTAATGTTGTAGTTTGACACAAAAATGTTCAGATGATTGAAAAAATTATGATGCGCTTTATGTAATGAAAATTGAAAACTCCAAACATATGCATAACTATGAACACAATAATTTTTTGAAGAGTATCACAAAAATAAATTGGTCTGGAAGCATGCCTTTCTGATTGTATTCTTTTTTATTCAGATCTGCTACTTTTACAGTTATTTCATCTCATACATCCATGAGAAAAAGAAGAAACATATAATTTCTATACTTCATTTATTCTAATACGTAGTACTTCTTTATTCTAATACATAGTACTTCACGTACATGGAGAGTACGTCGTATTATATACACGTACATATAAATATACGATAGGATAGGTAGATCACTTGAATTCAAGAAATTCGCCACCTGAATCACAAATAATTGAATTAAGCACATTTATTACCTCTTCAGGTACATCACCGAGTTCATTCTCCCAAGTTAACGCTTCCTAATCTTCTAGCAATGGCGTTGAAATTTTACCTCAAACTTTTTCAAATCCATTTTTTACACAATTGACTCTGAGCCCCTGCAAACTTGTCACCGACTTCATAAGAAACTATTTTAACCCTTCCCAATTGTGTAGTCTTTCATACCAGGCATCATCCCCTTTTCCCATCTGGTTGGTAACTTTGATTCAAAAGATTTATTAACGGATAAATCTTGACAGCCTCGGGATTGCCTTTTTCTTTCGCGAAATTGATGACTTCTAGCTCAAACATCGCGATTTTCTTCTCCGTGGGTGATTTTCTTGAGAAAATTCTAAATAACAATAGCTTAACTCAATTCAGGTTTGAAACAATCACCATCTAGGAGGCACTTCCATACAACTTGGAAGGGTGTCTAGAACATCAAGCACCAATACTAAGAAAGCAAAGTAAAGCAAACAAAACAATAAAATTCTATTCCATTCATTCTCTTATTTTTTCATATTTGATTTGCTGATAGTTAATTTGTACAGCAAATATGAGGGCACACACACAAACCTATGTCTCGCTTCAACTTGTGAATCATAGCAAAAAAGCAATAAGGCGGCATATTGTATTTGCTTGTAAATATTTGATCCTTCCGTTGTTTGGAGTTAATTTCAATCACCTAACTCTAATCTTCTGTATACTTACGGTAGATATAGCCACAGGCAATTATGATTTCATACATTCATTGGTTGTTACTATCTATTATTAGTTACATGGATATAGATGTATTTTTACCCCCAAATATATATAATTTTTACGAGCATAGATATATAGACCCATGCCCAGCATCTATACACGTTCAAGATAACTACGAAGCCCGGGGCGCATGTGGTCTATACAAATTCATGATAACTACGAAGTTCTGGGGGCACGTTTATACAATTGGTGCGCATTATCGATGGGAAAATACGGTAATTAAGTTTAGCACAACTGAAAAATTCATACCATTAAAAAAAAATTCATTTGCGGCAAGTGACAGATCCACACCATGTTAATTGGCCTCGACAATTGCAGGGACCTCAGTCAAAACGTTGCAACAGAAGTGTTTATCATAATTTTTTCCCTTTCGACTAACCACTAGGTTAGTTCTCGTAGCTTTATATTTTATTTTCTACTGATGATAAAATCATTTTGAACCAACATCAATTATGGAACAAAAAAATGGACTATAAGTGTATAGCAATCATGAATGTATCCTGCAGGCAATGTACAGTACATAAATCTACATAAATTGCCATAAATGATAAAAGCCAAGCCCCAATGAATCAAGGCTCTCTGAGATGGGAGCAATGTCAACACTAATTAAGGGGGGAAATCATTACATTATATTTTGACACTTGTAATTCATCAAAAGTGGCTCTAATTTCTATTCTCATTTATGTTTTACACCCTTGATTAGAATAAAAGGACAAATACCAGCCCAGAATCATCGCGAATTCACTGTAAAAATTCTAGCATGTCCATGAACTTGAGCATATTTTCTGGTTTTACAAGATTCAGCATGAGCATTTCCACTCCTCCAATGTCATCAATTGGAAAGTGAGGTAAGGAGTGGGAGTGGAGGTGCCACAGGCAGCTGTTACTAACTCTATGGTATTTTTAGATTCACCAAAATTATGAGATCCAATCGAGACAAATATTGACACCAACCAATTTCCCAAACTACGGCACAATTATTTATTCATTTATCTTTGTCCAAAAACAACACTTTTTGGTCTTTTACGTAGGACTATTAACAGTTATATCATTGGACTTGATTGCAAACATCCAAGTCCTAGTTGGAGAAAAACCCAACCAGGCGGGAATCAAACCTGTGACCTTTGGTTTGGCAGATGAGGGTGTTAGCCCACAACACACCACGGCTGGCAAATAAGAATTTTAACAATAAGAATTAGAAAATATTATTTCTCATTGAAAATCAGGCTGATCTTTTCAAGTTGCAGTTTTGATTTTATGGTGCATCGATAGCAAATTCAATTTGCAACACTGTCGAAAGGTTTATACCCTCAATACCATTTTAATGAATACATCAATAAATTAATATTTAAATAAAAAACCATTAAAAAGGATAACACAACTATAGCTTGCCTGTTAGACCAGTTTCCCTTCAAATGTCAAAACTCTATTTATGGAGATATTACCTTGCTTAATGGCGAAATAGAATCTTCTCCAGGAGACTTCTTCCTTTTTATTAGGCTCCCCCTTGGAGATGCATTTGGGGAGTAAGTGTGACATGGCGCCTCACTTTCAGAGGCAACACACCTGAAAGAGCAAACATCAGCAGAAGTTATTAGGAAGCTTCCCAGTTGACACCTTATAATCCCTTAAAGCATCTTTGTCACCAAAAGGACAAATATAGAATCTACAGCTTAATTATTTTACATATTACTGTAGGCTTAATCATTTAGGTTTTGATAGACACACGGATAAACCACCATTAAACGCTTTAGTCTCCCTTAAAACACAACACCCTACCCTAAAATAAACCATTCTTCAATTCTCCATAGTTTCTGCCTCCCTCTATTCCCTCCAACATGACCATTCCTCTCTTCCCCAACCTCACTTCCGTAACATTCTCCCCTCTTTCAATCATTTCAACATTTCAGTGTTGGTCACAACACCCTCCGTCCACTTATCGGCTAACATTCTTTCAAAAATGTATCATATCCTATCTTTCATTTTTTATACTTCGGAAACTCATTGTGATAATATTGTTGAATACTGCATTTCTGTTGGCAGTGGCAGCAGACTTTGCACATTTTTGATCTTATTTCCCTTGTATTGACTCGAAGAAATAGAGGAGTTCCTTTCAAAAACTACCATTTTGACATGTCATAATTTACTGTATCCCTAAAAAAAATACATGCAAGAAAATGGGATGAGATTTGCTTTCACAATGAATTTTAAGTAAAGGTTGTGTCATGCATCTGTGTTCTGCTGTGGCGTGGGGTACGAGAAACAGGACAGCATCTGTTGGTAGCATCATACCTACCTATAAAAGGGAACACACATGAAGAAGCGCCATGCACAGTTTGAGATGGACATCCAATGAGGGCAGGAGAAAATGAATGCAGAGAATACCGAATGGCAGTGGTACGCTGAAGAACGTGATAAGAGTGGAGAATGTTAGGGAAGCATGCCAGAGGACGGAAAATACGAGTCATATCGGATGAAATGATGGACACGGAAAGTAAGTCAAGTTGAAGAATGATTTATTCAACGCAGGTTTTCCTGGTATGTCAACTAAGATTTAGAGTTATGGCAGGGGCTACTGTGTGCATGAGAGACCTACCTCAACCAGCAGACTAAAACGAATAGTAATGCACAATTCAAGTAGAGAAGGGATCTACTTATTCCACTCTTTACACACAAGGGCCCTCTGAAAAGTTCTCGGTCTGAAGTTGAACATGGCAAATTACGTTTTCAAAAAATTCCATACTAACAAGACTTAGTGCTTTTCCACAGACTTAAGGAACTTCTGTCTTTTTGTATGGATAATAAATACTTCCACGAAGTGAAGCCTGAAACAGGAGAATAAAAACATTATATTTTTCATAATCGCCTTCTATATTAATAATTTCATCCAGTGGTGTTCCCATCTGTATCGCCTTCTTCCATAAGAGCTGCAAACTCATCTACAGCTACAATCACTTCATGATTGGATGAAAAACGTCAAACGGGGGAAACTTGAGGTTTTGGAAGAGGTGGCTGTCAAAGGGAGCCAAATCCAGGGACTAGGGTCCAGCACTTCACAGTGCAAATCCAACAATCATCCCATCACCAAGACACTTTTGTGGGCAGGTGCATTGCCCTCATGGAATGGAATGGCAAGCCGGGTCTGCTTTTGCGAATTTTTGCATCCAGTTTCACTTAAAGGTTGGAATGGTACTCCTAAGATATTGTTTAAACTTTTCAAGTTAGCCAATCAACAGCATAGCATTCGCATTCCAAAAAACCGATGCCATGGCCTTTCCAACAGATGGCACCATCTTCATCTCCTTTAAAGCTGAAGAACTGGCCTCTATCCACTACCTGGATTGCTTCCATTCTGGTGTACATGTGGAAAACATGATTCATCCACTGTCACACATCAACTCAGAAAATCACTCTGGTTCTTCATGAAGCCCACCAGGCACTGCTTGGAAAGAGCCGCCCGAATGCATTTTTGATTCAAAGTAAGCCACAGTGGCACCCATCTTGCCCAAAGCTTTGTCATGTGAAATTCCTCGTGCAAAATGTAAATGTGGCGTTCTCTTGTCATTCCTACAATATTAGCAATTGCACACATCTTCAATCTTCCAAAATCATTCGTACAATTTTTCAACGAGTTACAGTGTGTTTGCACTTTTCAGACGTCCTTGACGTGGACAATCTTGTGAGGCTTTCGCGGCCTCCGATTTATTCATGGAGGAAAGACTCCCGAGACACATTTACAATCCTCGAATGGCTTTAAAACCTTCCAAGAAGATTTTGTTTTCCTCCCCGATATTTTCTTTCTTACATTTCTAACACGGCATGCACTGCAACAGATTCAAATGACAGCCCACAGCAAACTGCTGGATGGAATAGCTTGCAATTTGACACATGTCAACTCTCACATATGCCAATGCGAGAGGAAACAATCACGGAGTGCCCCCTCTGGGTGAGGCCGAGAACTTTTCAGACCACCCTCGTATGGAGAACAGTAATATCCATCACCCAAGAGCACTAAGCCACTTACCCTCCTGATGGCTGGCACTGAGGGCTAAGGCTCCCGAGGTGAATGGGCCTGATTCTACGAGGCTTCTTGGTGGGAGGAGTACTGTTGTTTAACTCGTAGCTTTTGAGATGAGACAAGGGAGAGTGCTGCACATTACTGTCACTGTTTTGAAGGACCATTTTCACAGCACCCCTCAAGGGAGACTCAGGGTTTTCATCTTCACCGGACTTCTCTTTATTTCCTTGGGCCATTGTGAGCATACGGGCACCTCTGCTATGGCTAGTTAGTGGTGAAAATATGCTGTTGACAACTGGAGAGGAACTGGACACGACCTTTCTTGATTCCTCCTCAGCTTTGTTTTCATCTTTCTTAGGACTGTAAAACAAGCATACTTACAGTTAATATTTCTTAAGCTGATGTGGCTAAATGAGCAGAAAAATTTACTTCCACAATCCAAGTTTACCCCAGCCCAAACAAATTTAAAGTTTGATTTTTTTTGACGTGTTAAGAAAGTAATTAGAGATGAATATGAATATTGATTTGATTAAACTTTCATTTAGACATTTGAATATCTCCCTTGTATATAAGATTGAATGTAAACATTATAAGGCAATAAATCTAGTATCAGAGTATACCTGGGAATGTGTTCAACATAATATCAATCGAGAGAGAATGGGAGACAACATAGGACAAAATTAGGGGAACGTAATGTGTTGAGATGAGGGATTTCCAATGGCGGTATGAAAAAAGACTGGGGTGCGGTTGGAGTCAAGCAACTTCAATTTGACACCATTCTGACCTAAATGATACCATACTTTGGATTTTTCCATGCCAAGGGTGTTACAGAGTAACAACAATTTTCTTTCTATTCAAATATATTTTCAATTATGTAGCCATTATTTTCATTATAAAGTTACTTCACTTATCCCATCCTCAAACAGGAGCATAAAAAAATGATTCTGTATTCTTCCTAATTTTACAAGCAAACTAAAGCATTGAAAATTGCACACCTAGGGGAGATACATTTCTCTGCCACAGAGCATGCGTCAAATATAAAACAGATTCTTTCAATTTAAATGTATTTGACCAAACATAGAAATACCATTATTATAAATGAAACAGCTGAAATGGAAAATGATAATACATGTGCCATGCAACACTTATGCTGTTCAGGAAAACCTTAACTATTGATAGTTAATGTTCCCAGTAACCCACCATGTGTTACTGACGATCAAGTTTTCACACATTATTTGTAATTACCCTTTTTATACTAGAAATACTTTGAGCAGTGTATTTTTCTCCTATAACTCAAGTTCTCACTAGCAGCATCAATATCTGATAAAAATCCTAAACCTTCAATAATTCATATCAATAAATCATGTGTTGATATAATTTCTGTAGCCATCCTGTGATATAATCAAATGTACTGTTACTAGAGTTTGTCTCTTAATGAAATAGTTTCTCCTGCCCTTCAAACAAACCTTCACTTCAGCTCAGCTGAAACCACGACAATAGTAATGACCTAATATAATCATTGTTTGACCCTTCTCTCCAAGTCTTTCTGCTTGCCATCCCATTTTTTTGCATCACTTTACACATATAACTTGTATTTATTTTGCTTGTGAATATCACACATAAGAGCCAATTCAATGCACCAAATCTCACACAAACAAGTTACTAATATTATCATTTTATCATCACTTTTACTTTCTGTGACTGACATCTTTATACAAAGGTGCTTCTCTTCTATGACTACTGCTGGTATTTAAAATACTCAGGGAAAATGATTAATTCAGACAAAGTTCACTATGCTTAGTGCCCCTGGTGGAACATGACCAAATGTGCACAAAACCAAGACATTCAGGAGTGGTCAGTCAACAAATAAAAAATAAAGAGCATATTAAGGAGAAGATCTTAGAGCAGATGATATGCAACAAATTGTGAACAGCTCAAAATTACTTTCATGAAACACCTCTGCATTATACTAGCCCCCAGCCCTGTGTGAAGAAATCCACACAGATAGCAGAGCGCAGTATCAGAGATTCATAAAACATCACATGCAACATTTTCTCAATTTTAACACGTTTTCAATCACTCTTGCAGCCCTGCTAGATAATGGGTGGTCCCAGATTACAAATTTCCACTCCTGCTGATCTGTACTCCTCTTTATTGGGAAGGAAGGAAATGGCTGGGAACGCTATTTGTTTCCGCTGTTATAGCCAAACAATACATGATAATTCATTGACTCATGCTGCATGAGGAATTTCTCCGCCAACCTACACTAAATATTAAACATTATGATTAATTTGACATTATATCTCCATGCATAGTACTTATGGCGTAGATTAACGAGTTTAAAATGCTATAGGCCATCCAGATTTTTTGTCATAGAGCAATTTTGCCATGTGTTCTACATTTTCTGCTGCACTTGACCATTTAACTTTCCATACATTCTTACTCCCTTGCCCTAATAACATTCAAAATTCAAAGCACATGTGTAATTCATGCAACCAATTGCGTAGAACAATTCTAAAATGAAATTCATCATGATACCCAATGCAAGAAGACCTCAATTAGTCATTGCACAATGCAAGAAATGAACAATTGAAGCAAGAGATTGATTTTTTAATCAATCTTAACATTCACTGATTAATTTTTTGTGAGTCAAACAAGGAGGAACTATAAATAGTGACAATTTATAATAAACTGCTAAACAATACGTGGAGCACATTTAATGTTTATGACTTTAGGGCAGATATGAAATAGGGAGTGAAATGTAATGATAGAAGAATTACTAAATTTGAAATGCTTTTTATTAATTAGAAAATATTATATACTTACTTATTAATACAGAATAATATCAATGGTCACCTACTGTTAGCTAAAAAACTATTAATCTGAACCAATTATCTATGGTGGTACTTAAACTCAAAGAAACACCTAATGATTATTACTCTGTTGAAGTGCAATGGTAATTAGGTGGCTGTTTCATAGCACAATGCTCAGTTGACCTGTTTAACTGTACAAATGCTTCATCAGTGAAAATACACAGAGATGACAATTCTGAACTACTTACCTTCTGGCTGAATACACAACACATTAAACGCCAAAATTTCTACAGACGTTTGTTTACTACATTGGTCATCCATATAAAACTCTGAAATACACCATCAATTTTTCCTTCTGCTGTACATTCCATTTTTTAGTACAATTACACTTATTCTCCAAAATTTCAAATTTTTTTTGGATACATGTACATCTACAGGGTGCGGCACTTAAATCTGGACATATTTCAATTCGAATTTCCATCGCACTGAAGTTCCCTGGAGGTCGTGACTGGAGTTCTTGAAAGCTATAAGCATCTAGTAAACAGCCATAACCTCAAAATGGCCGATAGTACAAGGGCAGAGTACAATCCAGAGCCGCTATTATTGAAAGTGTTGTCGCTGGGCATTATATTTCGAAACAGTTCGATTCTTCTAGTGGTACCCCAGATCAACTGTTTACGATATTGTGGCTAAGTATTAGACTTTGGAGAAGTCTGGCGAAGTTTTCGCTCGCCTGGCAAGGAAATCTCATTCGAGGAAAGGCGTGCCTGTCCAGATTTAAGTGTATATATGCACTGCACTACTGACCAGAGGAGCCATGTTTGATTCCTGGGCATGCCTCTGGACACCCTCAGCTTCACATGAGCTTTGTGATTTTTTAGGTCCCAAAACTTCCTGGGAAACCATGGGCAGAACTGGCCCTGTAATTATCTTGAACTTCACACACTATTGGGCAAACTCTACCTTCACCTATCAAACATCTTTGGGTTGAAAACTGTTTACATATACACATATATATATCAAGGGGCAATGCAATATAATGTTTTCAATCTAAAAGCATTTCATGGGACCCTTGATATTCTACAACTGATATTACTTCGATCTTAATGTGGTTTTAGGGTATACAAATCAATTTGTTTGCAAACATTGGTTCAGGAACTGATGTTTGCTTCTGGTTTTAATCCAGAGAAACAACCTGAAGAACTGAACAGATACATAATAATAATTTCTCATAATTATGTGGCAGCAAAGGTAGTAAATTATGAAGTATTAAGAACACAGTAAACACAAGATCATCAGTTACCTGAAATGTATGCCCTTTGCAAATTACTACAATGCAAGCTCACAAAAGCTTGCTCTGGTTCTCAGCAACTATCTTAATTATGACAAGGAAATGATGAAAAATTAAAAAGTATCATGTCTGGTTTACATAACAGATGATTCAGTGAGTTTCAATTAAAAAAAACTGTCTAACTACAAGATTTTCACTAAGGGTTATCAATTTATTGCATGAAAGTACAGGAAACCAAACCAGCTGTGGTTTACTAGCGCCCACATGAAGGGGAATCAACTGCCATTCAAAGAGGCACTTACTTTAATGGGCAAAATTTCTATGTAACAAATGAAACTATCAGGAGAATTTCAATAAAAATATTTCTGGACCATTCAGTTTACAAACATCAATTTTTGAGTCCACTAAACACACAATTTAGAGTGTTCGTTCAAGAAAGGGTTGATATGGGATTTCAATGCATTCTGCAATTAAAAATTTCCAGAATTGTTCCAGGTTAACCTAGGCAAATATTTCAAAAAGTATCATTTAAATAAATGGACAAGTGAACTTCAGCACTTAAATAATACATCGTACAAAATGAGCAAGCTACCTTATTTTCTTATAATTAACTACCACTACGGGTAGTTTTACCGTCAGTGACTATGATTTTGGGTATTTACCATTAATCCATAGTGTTTTTATTCTAAAATCGGATAATATCAAGGAATTTTAATTTATTTCCTATAAAATTGTTAATGCATAGCACAACCCTGCTGGAGCAAAATTTACGTTCCCTTCACAATTACGTGAATTCGAATTCACACAAATCTTAAACTATGAAACATTTTAATCTTACCTCATATGGCATTTGACTGTCCGTCCTTCATACTGTATGAATGCAACTTCTTCTGGAAGAATGTCAGAGACACGCGGCAGATTTATGGAGCATTTCCTCATTGGACCTTTCAGTTGAACAGTAGGTGATTCCAAAGGGTTCTGTGAGCTATCCACTATATCTTCAGATTTGGAAAAGACATAAATTTCATGAGCCCCCAGATTTTCATCGACATCTGAAATATCATCACTGTCGGAATCCAAAACAATGACTGGTATATTTTTTGACCCACCATCCTGTGATGACTGCTTTTCAGGTGACTTTGCCGAGGACTTCCCTTCATTTTCTCGCCTTGTCACTATTATCCAGTTGTCCAATTTGGGAGAACTCCCAGTGGATTTCGACTTGGGGGAGGAGAATGGAAACACTCTGGATTTGAGAGAGCTCGTTAGTTCTTTACTTTTTGGAGATCCCATCTCCACACTGCCTTCAACTTTCGTACCACTCGTGCCTAAAGTCTCAAATTTATTTTTCTGAAACTTAGAGAACTCCACATCAGATATTTTCCGTGGAGATGATATTTTCACGTTGGCCAAACCCATTTTGCAACTTTCTGCACGATCATCAGCCCCATCACCAGCAACGTCACTTCTTTCACCAACAGATTTCGAAGGGGTTACCACTGCGTCAAGGCTAGAGATCTCACCTTCTTTGCCCGACACCCCATTGTTTACTGCACTTGCAATCAATTTCTGATCACTCTTGGATGCCGCTGGGCCAGCAGTATCTAAGGAAGGCTCTTTTGAGCCAGTTATAGCAGAATTCACTACACCACTTTCTTTCTTCCTCAAAATATTCGGGTGGGTTACTGGGCAATCAGGGACGGAATCTTTAGGCAAACTGCCCTGATCTGTAGAGGTTTCCTTGGAGGCAGCATTTGAACTGCACACACTTAAAGGCGAACCTGGTGCCACGACATTTCCACTGCCGCACTTCTGTTTGGCCTGGTCAGATACCACTACCCAATCGCCAGATTTTTTGTCTGACGTTGACTTTGCATCAACTTCCGCCATTGCAATGGTCTTGTCATGATCTAAACCAACTGACGGGACAATGTTTTCAGACCTTTCAGCAGCACTGTTCACGACTTCCGATGACTCAGTTGCCGTACCTGACGAATCCACACTTTTCACTTCATTGACCTTCTTCTTTCTCCCCCTCCTCTTGGCGGGCAGTACGTCGTTTGATGAATCATTTGCATTAGGGCTGCTAGATGCCTGATCACAACTCTCGGATTCCAATTCATGGCCAACACCTGCTGGGCTACCTTTAGAAGCTCTGTTTGACACAACGGACTTTTCTGCTGAGGGAGGCTTTGACTCCACCATTTTGTCAGGTTCAGTCATATTATTAACTGTATCAGGAATTGCATTTGACTCTATGGCTTTGGCAAATGGAGGATTCGCATCCTCTTCCATTGATATTGATGCCGCAGGTTTTGAAGCCGGTTCAGTTTGGTTCCTTGAAAAATGACATAGAAGTATCACAGGCAGTTACAATGAGTTAGCTTAATAATATTGAACCAATACCAATGAATACATCAACAGAGTCGAAATTAGACGGACAAACAGAATACTTCAGTACAATTAATACTCACTCCTGGGAAAAGCTTTGACTCATGGAATCTTGAGTAAGATCTTGATACAAAGCTGGAATGTCAATGCGTCTTTCTTTCATCGTCTCTCTTTGATGATCAGTTAAAAGGGCAGTTTTTGGCTTGGGAAGTATTACTTTAAATTCCTGTAAAACACAGTAATCCCAAGTCATCAACATTTAATATATATAAATACAAACTTTTACTAGGAATTATAGATTATATAAGGTTAGCTAAAAGATTATACAAAAATGAGTTAGGGCATTATGCCATTAGTTAAAAATGCTTAGAGCTACCTTAACATTTTTCACTGGGGATAAAATTCATATTTATGAATTGAAATACAAGATTTAAAAAATGTATGATTTCTAAAATAAATGAAGCTCAGCAAACAACAAGAGCAGAGCATGCAGCCATCTTAATTCATCTTACCACAAAACAGCCGCAGATATTTCTCCTGAAGCCTCAAGAACAAGTTTAAATTATGAATATCTCACATATCTCAATTTATAAAAGAGTACATATATACATCCCTCATATGTGCACTAACTACAATAACTATAACTCAAAAACCTTGTTGTTTCAAAATAAAGGATCTCAAAAAATCGGGACTTTTAAATGAACGAACTAAAACAATTCCCAGATATTGCAGGAGATGCCGCAACAGTAACTTTAAACAGTCATCCGCTAAATATGCATTACAATGCAACAATTTCACAGTGTACAAATCATTCATCTTGATTGGGATTCAAACCCGAATCCCTCAAAGTCCGGCCACGTGCTTTGGTAATTCGTCACAACATCTTGTTCCTTTGAAGCCCCCAAAATTAGCAGCAGGACACCTTGGTAGCTTAATTGGCTAAGGCACTCGGCTCGACACCGAGGGATCCGGATTTGAATCCCGGTTGAGGCAAATGATTTTCACCCACTGAAATTGGTGCAGTGTAATGAAATAAAAGAAATTTACTAGGATACCATAACAGATCTGTGTCAACTGCTCATCAAAAATTGAACTCTCAAGTTGGCGATTAATTATTTTTAGATGCTTTCATGAAAGAAGCAATTACTGCCCGGAGTATTTCATGAAAAAACATTTGAAGCATACTTCTGTCCATAACTTTGTTGAATTCACTTAGGTAGACTACAGCCGCGGCAAAATTCTTCGTCACAACACACACAGAAGCGGACCCTCTGTTGACTGATGACTATCTTTAACCTTCAATTTTCCCCTTGACCATCCTCCATGATAATGCACATCTTATATTTGACCACGTGAACATTTCTCCTTCCTATTTTCATAATAAAACAACATCACTCATCAGTGAGTATGTTCCATGAACTATGGCCACTACAAATGGTCGAACAATAACTTTGTACAACAATAGATATTGTTAAAAAAGAAAAAATAAGTCATAAAAGCAATCTCATATTTTAAATCCCTGGTATTTTTTATAGTTTAAGCCATAGAGGTCAGATAAGAAATATCAATTTTTGCAAAGTTACAACAATTACATAATTTGGAGGATTGATTAACTGGAGCAGAATTGGACAAAAATGTATAATTCTAAAGCAAAAACTGTGTTCTTCTAAGGCATTCACAATCAAAGTATTCTCTTGAGTTTTCCAGGAAATTTTACTTTCCCAAACAAAGCTATTTTTTTAAACATTTTTGTGTTCAAATATTAATTGACTGCATGTGTTGGAAATGAGAATGAAGGGTTGGTAGTTTCATTGTGTTGTCGGGCACATGACATGACAACCTGCTGCACGCCAAAGTATGTGTAAGTAACTGAAGAGTAATGAGTAAGTACACCATCCTGATTGGAAGTTCTCATGTAATTCCAAGTAACTGACAGTGGACCCTCCCTCGGCAAAACATGTATTATATGAAACATGAAAGCGATATTCTGCAAAATAATCGTGCACTGTTTCATGAAAATGGTAAACCGGAAAAATGTAAACATTTTGAGGACAGTATCATTTATTGTACTAAAAATTCAACACTAACCTCAACCAACAGGAAGCCTGAAAACCAGCCACTTGATAAAATAAACTTAGAAAATATACATCTATGATCATGCTAAAAGCTACTTCCACATTTACATGGTCTCACAATGCATACATTAATTTTTCTCTATAAAGCACCTCATTAAACTGGCTCCCCAGAGACAAAAACAGCCACAATCTAAGCTACCTAGGCTTGTACCTACAAGAAGTAATTGTAATAACTTATACATAGGACTTTCATGATAAGATTATAATAAATAATTTTTACCTCGCTACTTTCATGAGAATCATTAGGTTGAGAAGTCTTGGGCTTCTTGGGTAAAACCACCTTTGCTTTAGGTTTGCCTCTCTTTCTATCTGGTGCAGCAAATATATTTTTCTGCGCCTCGACAGCAACCATATCACCTAAAGCACCTTCACTGCTGCTGGTGTCCTTCAAAGCATCATCCAGTACATCAGAAAGACTCTTGGGAATGACTGCAGTAGAAAAGTATTGCCCCAAAGATCTATTCCAGTAAATCTTGGTATGCTCAACAATTTGTGCCAATGGATGGTTCAACGCCTCCAAAAAGAGGGGTGACAGAGAATCAACAACAGCCTGAATTTTATAAGTGCTTGCTGGTAACAATTTCTCCAGGAAGTTTAAAAACTTTACCCATAATGTAACCACCTGGAAAGAAATGAGATTTGCATCTTTACTATTTTAATTCACCCAAAAATTACTAATATTCAATTGCATAATATTTTTTTTACAATTCTGTGCTTTACCTCATTTCTTAAATGCTGAGCATCAGAGACAGCAGTCAACTTCAGGTAATAACCTGCGCCCAGAAGCCCTTTTTCGAGAATACTATTCATAAGATTCGGGGAAGAAGCAGAGGAAAATATGAGACTGAAATATTGCATCACAACCTTATGCTTTTCATCTACCTTATCACTGCTTTTTTCAGACAGTTTAGGAAAATTAGCTAAAATTTTACTGGTCACAAGTAATAAAAGTTGCTGGGGATTGTGATTCCAGACTGATTTTTCTCCTTTTGCTGAATTTTTTTTATTCACACCTGAAATGTACAATGAGCGGCAATGAAGTTTACACTCAATAGTCAGTCAATGACAGTAGAAAAATAAACTAAGACACTGACCTTTCCATAAGACATCAAAACAAGGTTTTTGATACATCACCAAAAGGTATTGGATGCCATTTGCTAAACAAGCCCATGTTAAGGATGACTTTTTGAAAATGCTCAATATTTTGCGGCAGAGATCCTCAATAACTTCATGGGGTTGAGCTGTGACAACCAACTGAGCATTGACGGCAAACAATTCAAATAATCTTGCCCAGGACTTCAAAGCTGGTTCAAGTGATTCCTGAAAAGACGCGAAGTACATGATATCTTTCCTTCAATCAGGCCATACTACCAGTGTTGTTTAATATTGTGCGTTAACAAAATGTAGTTTCCTGACTTGACCTATAAAGGATCTTCTTCACTGTGATGGAATGTTACCATTCAAACAATGTGTAATGTGCACCCCTGTGAAAATTCCACCCAAGTTTTAAGCATTTGTTACGAAGTAAAAATTAAAAAAAAAAACAGGCAGTCCCCACATTACACAAGCCTCACCTTAACATAAATTCACACTTGCTTGAGTGGCCACTGTCCAAGAAAATGCCCTTTCATTTAACATTTTCTGGACAACAGCACAACAAAAATCTAACAGGTATAAACAGTAAAAAATAAAACAGAAACCTAGGGAGAAGTTAAAAAAAAACAAACACAAATGCTTATGGAAACACCAGTCATAACTTTTGTGGGCGTCACTGTATTACCAGCAAATGATTTTAAAGAGGACCCTTGAGGAAGTTTACAATCTTACTCAAACCTTTGAAGAGGAAATGGAAGACTAACAGCAGAAAACCATTCACCATGCACATTTTTTCCTCAGATATCTGCACCACAAAGAGACGGTGTATCTTAATGTTAGTCAAAGTCCCTCTCCTCGATCTCTCTACCCTTCTCTCAAGTTCCCAGGGAGGTTAGGTTGACTCCCCTTCTATACTCTGGGCCCTTATAGCACAGCATGAGAACAGAGGGGATCAGCCTCTAGTTAATCTCCAACAACCTGTCATCAATATGTTGTATTTGCTTCCTGCATACATGTATTTCAAAGTCATATTGACTATGTCACATTTACTGTGATCATTTACATAAAGATCCTTTTACATGATTGGCCCAAATGTTACAGGCTTTTGTGGAAGGTGATAGAACTAAAACCAATCAACGACGCTGAAGAAATAAGAAGTCACAGCACAGGATGAAGGTACTATGTGTCGGAATCTAGCATATGGAATTTCAGGAAGAACAGAGTTGCCTTTCTCTACTAATACAGATAATGAATTTTTACGGGAAAATCAGCTAGCTACTCCATTATTAAGTAATAATTTGTCAAGTACCAACAGATAATACTGCAATTTTATTATACAGTATCTACTACAGTACTCCAAGTAAAACTGTACATGTATAATATTATGGGGATCAGCTGCTATTTCTCAAACCATCTTTAGAATGAAAAAGAAAGCTATTAGAATCATCACCAGGAAAACTCACAATGCTCCATCAAGGCCTATTTTCCATGAATTAAATTTGCTACCACTCCCGTGCATCTACATTATGTTTTTAATTCTATATATAAAAAATAACATTGGCAACTATTCTCTTAACTCTGCCTATCATCATCATTACACCAGAGGCAGGAATGACATCCATTATGGGAATATAAGAACTAAAGCATTGAAATTAGGACCCAATGAAATGGGCATCAGATTATATAACAAACTACCCAAAAGCATCAAGGATACAAAGGAACAGCTGCATTCAGGCATAAATTAAAAAGATATTTACAGCGCAATATGCTCTACTCGGTTGACGAAGATCTCAACAATATTCCCAACCAGAAAGTTCATGCTTTTAGTTTCTAGCAATGGTCATGGTCTGATTCATGTTAATGATCAATGATTTTTCTGAATTTGATATTGCATGTGCATGTTACAGCCAATGTTCATGGGTTAGGGCCTAACATTTATGTAACTATGAGCATCATTTCTTTTTTGTATCTTAACTGAGCCTGTGTCTTTGCTCCTCTTTGACGTGCCTTATATCATTGTACATACACCACCAACCTGGTATTTTTGTATTGTGATCTCGGGGCAAATAAAAAGTAATAATAATAAAGTATCAATGGAAGGCCCCTGTGAAAGAGTGTACGAACAACTTATTCGCAATAGTTGAAAGATCATCACAGCCTTCCACTTCTTTAGCAGCTAACTCAAAGAGAAAGTGAGTGGGTTGTCAAGGTGCTATTGACATCCCAGGGAGGAAAACAGTAAATGTGTGTGAGGGTGTGAAGGAGATGTGATTGAGTTGTGAGTTGAGGAGGGACCAATATTACCAGACATCACTGAATTAAAAAAACTAAGTATCTTTCCACCAAATTTTTTAACAGGTACGACTAGTGCCAGTGGAAGATGCTGATGCATTGAAACTATTTGTACCTAACAAAAAATTTGGTTGAAAGACACATAGATTTTTTAATCCAGTGATGATGGATTTCCACGAAGTTAAGCCCGAAAACATCGAATATATTATTCAACATCTTGTGATAGCAGAATTGTATCAACAATGAGGAATTTTATGCAAAATAAGAAATACCACACCGTCAGTGACTCTGCTTTGGTTTAATTACAATTACTATTCTTGAATGGTGATTAATAAATTGCAATTATCATCAATTTTGTTTTATTTACATTCATAGTTGAAGGAAATGTTTCAGCAAATTGTGTAGTTTCAGGCCTTATGAGGTTGAATTCGAGATAATAAAGAAAAGGTGGCAACAATTTTTTA
Source organism: Hetaerina americana (assembly GCF_022747635.1). Lineage (NCBI taxonomy): Eukaryota > Metazoa > Arthropoda > Insecta > Odonata > Calopterygidae > Hetaerina > Hetaerina americana. The sequence continues at coordinate 671,863 of NW_027286985.1, read as the reverse complement.
CTAGATAACTCTAATGGTACGACCAGGTTTCGATGTATTACATCATCTTCAGGTGACCTGAAGAAGATGTAATACATCGCAAACCGGCCGCACTATTTAACTTATCTAGTGGTAACCTGTTACTACCTTTTCTTTATTGAAATGTATTGGAGTTCTTAAAATTTCTCAGTACACTACACTCTCAGCGGATTTTTCTGAGATAGTTTCCACATTTCTCTTACCTATCATTACTACCTAAGTAATGTCCACCACAGGTGAATTTTGGGGATTGCCTATACTTGAAAATAGACCAAAAATATGGCATTTTATGGGTGCAAAAGCTTTTTTAAAGATCCATGATAGCAATTTGGAACAGGTCCAAATTAAAACTCCTTCAAATGAGAACATAATTTTTGAATCAAAGATTACATTTTGAATGTTTTTTAGAATATTTTTTTAACTTTCTCAGTTTTCATTTTTGAACAAATTTATTCATTACCAACATTTCAAATGGAAAAAACATTATTCGTACGAAAAACAAAAGCGAAGTCAACATCCGAAGGTTAGTTTTAAAGCATGCTGCCAGCTCAAGGTTTTTTAGAATAGAAGTAGCACAGTATGCCCCGTTTTTAAAAGAACATTCCCAGTCCCACAAAAATGCCAACTTGTGGAGGTGATCGTTTGAGCCCATCTAGGAATGGATGTGTATTCAACGACTGTCCCATCCCCGCACACTTGAGTACATTTTTAAAGCTAGCTCTTTCTACGCTAACTTCATTTAGAATTATAGAGAATGGCAGTTTCATTGCTACATAAAACTTTTATCACATTCATGCAACTTCAATGTTTAATCCAAATCTTAAAATTTTAGAACTGGTCTCATTTACTATGCAATAAAAATTGAGAAGATATATCATTCCTGTAAGATTGTACAATGCATTATTCATTGACACAAGCACCTGACTCGATTTAAGGAATGATCTAAAAGATGAATAACAACAAAAAACACTCTAAAACTCTCAATAGATTTACACCGAAAACATACCTGTGACTGATCCATTTTCATGGCATAACTTATTGGCAACATCAGCATTCCATAAATGCAGCGGAAATCATGGCCAGAACCATTCCCTTCACTCACGGAGCCTTCCTTGTCAATTAATTCAGAGAGGTGATTGGCAATTAACACCCACAAGTCTTGAAAATAAGGCATAATGACGGGAAGGGATTGGTCATTGGTGTCTTTCTCCATCTTTTTCAGGATGGCCCTCGCAAATGGCAGCGGCGAAAGGATACTGCAACAGCCTACCCGTAATATTTTTGAAAATACCTCCTTGATCCTGTAAAGTAAAATAAAAATCTATGAATTGAAGTGGCCACTAAACCATATTAAATTTGGAACATAATAAACCTCCAAGGATTTTTCTATGCCTGAGATAATAAGAGTATTATTAATACAGGCTACAATATAACACATCCATGAATATGGTACGAGCCTTAGTATTTTGAAAGAAAATATGGATCAACATATTGTTCCTCTATTAAACACAAAATGATTTTATTGTGAATTCATTTGGGTTTATTCAATTGGGTTTAACCTGCTATTATCCTAATGAAATTATTAAAATGCAGTAGCCTCTTGATTGTTCCATCTTATGTGGACACATGCTAACTCAGATAGACAAGAGAAGTATTTGCAAACGGAGATAAAACAGGACACCTACGGTTGTCACTTACAATCAATTATTACAACCGATACACAGAGCAGAAACCAATGTTAAAGAGGTTGAAAGCATTTCCATTCAACACAGGTAAAAAATAAACTAATGTACCCGGTCAACTTAAGTTTATAGTTGAATAGATGGATGATATTTACACACATGATTTTAATACCCCAATATTTGGTGTGTACACATACATAGAAATTTAAAAAGCTGAAGTCTAATCAGGACACACATACCTACTTGCCCAAGAAGGCTTGTGCACAGATGTGGTAAGAAAGGGGAAGAAAACTCCAATGGCCGTAAGGATTAGTTGCCAATCTCTCGTCAGACCAATTGTTGTGTTGGTGTGACGGGAATCACGTCAGGGACCAACCACAACCTCTCGACCAGAATACCCTCTGTGGTGGTTTACGGGAGATTAATCCGCGTCAGGGACCAACACACAGCCACACGCACACTATCCTGCCTGAAATCCTTCACGAGGCTGTGAGACCCTGTTAAAGAATTTCAGATGGAGATGGAATCCTTCACGAGGCTGTAGAGTAGACCCCGTTAAGGATTCCAGGATATTCTCAAGCACACACTCTGTGGCGGTTTACGGGAGATTAATCCGCGTCAGGGACCAACACACAGCCACACGCACACTATCCTGTCTGAAATCCTTCACGAGGCTGTGAGACCCTGTTAAAGAATTTCAGATGGAGATGGAATCCTTCACGAGGCTGTAGAGTAGACCCCGTTAAAGATTCCAGGATATTCTCAAGCACACACTCTGTGGATGGCACAGACCAAACACACACACAAGCACTCGAGAAACGCACACACACTCAAAAGGGCCCAACTTCTGGGAGAATCTGGACACAGGTAAAAAACAACTAGGGACTTCCTAGTTGTTTTTTACCTGTGTCCAGATTCTCCCAGAAGTTGGGCCCTTTTGAGTGTGTGTGCGTTTCTCGAGTGCTTGTGTGTGTGTTTGGTCTGTGCCATCCACAGAGTGTGTGCTTGAGAATATCCTGGAATCTTTAACGGGGTCTACTCTACAGCCTCGTGAAGGATTCCATCTCCATCTGAAATTCTTTAACAGGGTCTCACAGCCTCGTGAAGGATTTCAGACAGGATAGTGTGCGTGTGGCTGTGTGTTGGTCCCTGACGCGGATTAATCTCCCGTAAACCGCCACAGAGTGTGTGCTTGAGAATATCCTGGAATCCTTAACGGGGTCTACTCTACAGCCTCGTGAAGGATTCCATCTCCATCTGAAATTCTTTAACAGGGTCTCACAGCCTCGTGAAGGATTTCAGACAGGATAGTGTGCGTGTGGCTGTGTGTTGGTCCCTGACGCGGATTAATCTCCCGTAAACCGCCACAGAGTGTGTGCTTGAGAATATCCTGGAATCCTTAACGGGGTCTACTCTACAGCCTCGTGAAGGATTCCATCTCCATCTGAAATTCTTTAACAGGGTCTCACAGCCTCGTGAAGGATTTCAGACAGGATAGTGTGCGTGTGGCTGTGTGTTGGTCCCTGACGCGGATTAATCTCCCGTAAACCGCCACAGAGTGTGTGCTTGAGAATATCCTGGAATCCTTAACGGGGTCTACTCTACAGCCTCGTGAAGGATTCCATCTCCATCTGAAATTCTTTAACAGGGTCTCACAGCCTCGTGAAGGATTTCAGGCAGGATAGTGTGCGTGTGGCTGTGTGTTGGTCCCTGACGCGGATTAATCTCCCGTAAACCACCACAGAGGGTATTCTGGTCGAGAGGTTGTGGTTGGTCCCTGACGTGATTCCCGTCACACCAACACAACAATTGGTCTGACGAGAGATTGGCAACTAATCCTTACGGCCATTGGAGTTTTCTTCCCCTTTCTTCTTTATTGAGAGGCCGTAGAGCTCATTATTTCTTGCTAGATGTGGTGTTAATGAATTTTAAGAGAACCATTCAAAATTCTATTGAATTGAATCATCCTGAGAAAGATTCATCGACTGAAACAGCTCAACAGGTTGCATGCATGCAAACTTTCTTTCTTGAATGCCATATCCTTGAGGCAGAAAACATTCAGCAATAATGGCAGGACATAAAATATGAGGTAGAAATGTGAGACCAGATATCAAGGGTTCCGGTTCGAATCCCGGGTGAAGGTAAATGATTTTTTCAATCTGAAATTGTTGCATTGTAATGCACTTTTAGCGAATGACTCCATCAAAAGTTCCTGTTGGAATCTCAGCAATTTCCTGGAATTTGTCAAAAGTAAAGTGTTTAAAGCTTGGTTTAACCCGGTAGACCGTGGTGCATCCCTGTTGATGCAAATGAACATGACTCTGAGACCTCTGGCTTAGCCCTCCCCCACCCAACTGCCCTCAACCAACGATCCAGTCATGTTGCCGCTGCTGTGACAGGATACTGGCTGTTCTGTAGCTGTAGCGATAAGTGTTTTATATTTTATTGACATAATATTTCATTCTTTTACAGAGCTAAGTGCATACCAGCCATTTATTTTCCCTGCACATAAAATACAATGGCTGGTAGGCAGAGAGTTCACTTTGTATTCAATTTAGTTGATCGTTCAAGTCTCGCCCCGGCACATCTCACCCGATTACGCTGACATCATTCTCTATCATGCGCCATCCCCACTCTCTGGAGTCAATCTCAAATTATGTATTTTCATCCATTATCTTAAGGAGCTGGTGGATTTTTCGCTAGGTAAGCGCCATTGACCAATTTGCACAATAAAGTAGCATTTGTTGATCCCAAGGAGATTTTAATTTATTAAATTTGTAACTTTAACCGTCTTACCCTAGCCCTTAAATGAATAAGATCACTTATGAGGACAACGTTTATGGGGCCAATGCCAAGAGGGAATATTGGAAAACAATCACAGAGTAGTAGCAGCAGTTTTTATGAGAGGCAGCCAAAGAAAGTTTTTAAGAAAGACAGCCAAGGTTATTTGAACCATTATAGATGGTTGAGAAAGGAAGGGTGGAGAAAAATCCAGCTTTGGCATCAGCATTCTCTGGTCGAAAGGCACCAAGGGGTCCGCAATGTAACTTTCCACCTGACGGATGTCGTGCTCACTCAAATTGCTCTCCACAAAGCACCTCGAGTAGGAATCGGGATACCGCTGAAAAATATTTGCTGTCTCCAGGATTTGAACTCGGGCCCTCTCAGAGGGAAACCTGTACGTCAGCCACTGCACAACCCCAATCCCCGCATTAACCAAATTCAAAAGGAAAAAATTAGCGGAATATTTGAAAAAGACTCCAAAAGCATTTGGGCCGACCACGGTAGGAGGTCACATAATCTTTTAAACCACCTGTGAGCAGAACTTCTTAACATCCCAGAGTACCACTTTGTCAACATTACTAGTTAAACCATTTCCCTTCTTCATCTAAAGAATTGTCCTCACCAATTGTGAGGACATTTTTCTTTGCTCCTTAAGATACTGATAGTCATTAACACCAGAATCAATTTTTTTTAACTTTGAGAGCCTCCAATTCAATTGCCACATGAATATATTTGTGCACTCCTGAAGATATTTAGACTGAGCAGCATTTTTATCATTTCACTTAACAAGTTGTTATTTAGTCCACTCTCATTAGAAAATTTGACTAGCAGAATAATTTAATTATACGTAGTACATACACCACCACATAGCTATCAAATTATAACCAATACTCCATAACCCCATTTGTCAACGACATGAATTATTGTGATTTCAACGGTGACCAAATACCTTATTTCAAATAAACATTAAATGTTCTCCAAAAAAATATGGTTGCCATTGTCAGTAGGAGCATCGCTCATTTAATATTATACATATATATTAACTCAATAACTTGCCGCTTTTAGCCAAGTCATCTAGTCACTCTTGGACAATAATGTTAAATTAAGAACGAGCTTAAATGGAAAGTAAGATGTTACATAATTATCTGCTAAATAACAAATATTCAAAATTTGATCCACCATGTAATTCAAAGAAAAATACTCTTTTTCTCATCCCTAAATGTCATCGGAATCAGAGCTGAGAATCAAGATCTAAACAAGAATCAACTCACTACTTACAAAATTAGATAAGCATCAACAAAATACCTTCAAAGACTTTTAAACAGTCCAAGAATAAGGGCTTAACTTGAGTGATAAGACCTATTCGAACAAACTCTACCCAGGAAGCTTCAGAGCAGCTGAGATTTACTATGTCTTACAAAATTACAACAAACAACACACTTTAATACATCTCACCTAGCACGTAATCGCTTATCCGAAGCAAAGGCAGGTGCCAGAAGGAGAACAGACAAATACAGAGATGGCGAACTGTTCATAATTATTGCATTTCCCACACCATATGAATGAGAATTGAGGACAGATGGTGGGAAGGCAAATTCACCATCAATCATGCTCTCAATCATTGACAGAATGACAGTTGTCACCTTTCCTTCTGATGATGAGGCAGCAAATTCCACCAAAGTAGCCTTAAATATAATAAAATATTCATTAATTTACATTCACAGGAGTATTTTCTAGTTTCTCGTAAGATATCAGTGAGAAAACACGAGTGTGTAATTAGAAATTATAAAATGCCACTTCAATGCAATGATAAATGATTGCTCAAGTCTACTTAATTTCTAGTGTCTTTAATCTTCAGTGGCACATTGTCTTTTCCACCATATTACTCCCATCTACCCTCAGAACAAAGGCTTTTCCCTCTTGCAGTATTTTTAAAGAGTGGATTGCAGAATATTAAAGCAATTTAATTGTTTCTGGCTCAACCTCGTGGAAATTCATGTTAATGAAATTAAGAATACAAAGTAAACAAAACACAACCAGTGGAAAGTTACTTTGCATTCTTAATTTCATTATTAAAGCCATTATCTAAACATAGGGTGCAGGAGAATTCAGGGATTTGAAACTTCCATCCATTGAACAATATGCCATATAATTTTGACAAATATCTAATGAAGATGAGAACATACAAGAATTACTCCCCATCATAATCAAGTATTGTTTGAGAAAAATATTTCTCACGTAGCTATGAGCGCACCAAATTATCCATTCCAGCATTAATTCCACAAGATGAAATCAATGTGCGTACAGACCAGCTTACTTAATTTGTCCCAAAGAAATATAAGTTAAGTTTTGATTAACACTAGCCAACTACAAGAAATATTCAAAATTTATGAAAGTGAAACTTACCAATAACCGGAGAAGCTCCTTCACCATTGCAACGTTCTTCACATCCTTGGACACAGAGTCACCAGTATATAATGGCTCATCACTACCTTGGCTAATCAATACCAAAAGAGAATGCCAACAATTAATTATATACGGCATTTGTCGGAAATCATGCCCCTCTGAAATTATTGCTTCTCCTAAGCACTGAGTCAGCAAACGAGACAGGGAGCAGAACACCTTCCGACTAACAATAGGTTGTTCCACCAAAGGTTCAACTGCCAAACCCTTCACTGCTTCTTCTGGAAGAGTTACTCCAGCACTCTTAGATAAAATTTCACAAAAGGCATGTAGGCTAGGCACGCGTAAAACAGCGTAAAGTTTGGCACAGGCTTCACCTGCATTAGAGTTACTCAATCTGGCCCCACCATTTGACGCTAAGTGGCTGGATTCTGATATGCTACCATAACAAAAGCCAAGGAATGGTGTGAGTACCATATCCGAGAAATTTGTCACATCAGACTTCATCAGTTTAATTATGTTCCACCACACATTCATTTTTATCATGGCAACCTCACCATTCCTACAATTATTAGCTCTTAGTGGAATTGTCAGAAGTTTGACTCTTCTGTCACTCGACAGAACGCTCTGCTCTAATGCAAAATTAATAACCAACGAATTCCAGCAATTGAAAGCCTCTTTCTTTGTGTCTACATTTGATGTTTTGAATGCCTTTTCTTCAACTGCTAACAAGGAATTCACCAAAGCTGAACTAGTATGAAGCCGCTTTCCTAACATTTCCACCAGAAGCCGCCAAATAACAGCCCAGTTTTTATCAGTTAAAATCATGTCCACTAACATTCTACTATACTTGGATGGAACCAAGTTATTTGCAAGTACATCCAAATACTCCTCTGTCCCGGTGAGCTGCAGTTTGAAGATACCAGCGGCCTTCACTGCTGCATCACGAATACCTGAATTTTCATCAAAAACTGAATTGATTAATACTTTAATCCAGTTATTACAATCAATACATTCCAGCAGTTTGAACTGGAGCAAGGACTCCAGCAGTCTTAATGCTTGAAATCTTACTGCTATCCCCGCACTATCATTACCTCCACTCGACAAGCACTTTAATAATATGCTATCAATTACAGAAGCCTCCTTTCCCAACGACTCCAGTGAAGGGCAAATTAAGCATATACATTGAAATGCTTTAATGATAATATCCGAAGCTTTGGGCTGAGAAACATTACTTTGCAGAATGTTAACTAATCCATGAAGAATGCTTTCCGGACATTTAACGGCCTCGGGTTTCACCTCAATAACGTTGGAAAATACACTCAGTGAGTGCATAACATTAGTAGTGGATTCACTAGACATGTCACGAATTAAGGCATCAATAACGTTAACGCCTTCCAGGGCCTGGGAGACCTCTTCTTTAGCGCAACTGTCCAGCAACCTAAAACAATATCAAATCAGACAATGTTAAAATTATTCCTCCAAATTCAATAATTTACGAATGGAAATGTACAAACAAAATATTTAGTATCATTAACTCAAAACATACGTCTGAATTTTCGTGTACACTTCGTCTTTTTTCCCAGAGACGTTACTGCCTTCCAAATTAAGGAAAAGCCCTTTCAATGTTGGACAGTCGTTAATCATCGTGATATATCACGGGTCCCGCCCCGATCACGGAAATGGAATATTTTTAGTAGACTTTATTCCTGTTGACAAAACGTCGGAGTGCCAAAGTACATTTGGCGGAAACTTAATGATAGCATTACACTCTTGATAAAATACACAATACTCACAAATACATCGAGCTATAGTAAGCTAGGAAAACAAATATTTCGCTTCAATTAACTTTTATGAATCTAAAATGCTTATGCTATACTAACCTTACACAATCTCGAAAGCAAATTGCGCCGGACATCCCTACTATTAAGAGCTCGCTTTCATCCAGCCTATTCCCGCCAACTTGATACACCATGCGCTCTCCAAAATGGCCAATGATTCTACCTTGCTACTTTGAGCCTCCAAAATATTACCTTACTATGTCTATAGGGCATCATAAATTGAACTTAATTATTTTACAAATGGATTATTTGCATCTCTGCAGTAAGCTTTCTCCTGTTCGTAGCATTTCCTAAACAAATAACTGTAGCATGCAGTGTTGGTCCAAATTTTTCATAACATAAGAACGTAGATTATTGATAAATCTTTAGTCCTACGTAGGCAAGAATTCAATACTGTCAGAAATTATCTTTCATCACGATTGACTTTCGTGTTATAATATTGTGAAACAATACAATTGGTATACATAAAATGCACTTTTTCATTATTAGTGTAATTCTCATCCACACATAAATAAAAAAATATAATCGAAAATCTACTTCGGGCATCACCAACTGTGGCGTTAGAGTCAATTAAAACCAGCAATTCTATCTTTGTAATGCTGGGTTTTACAGAGTAAATGATTAGTTCCAAGAAATTGATGTGTGTATGTAAACTTTAAATATAATAAGGTATATGCGCTATACTGAAGTTGAAAGAAATACTCTGATTCGGCAGTCGTAATGTTTTTTCTGTTTAGATTGCGGTTTATTGTTGTCCTTGCATTTGTCACGTATTAAGGCGGGCATAGTCTATGGGTCCATGCGAATAAAGATTACAGAACTTAGCCCACGACTATTTGCAGGCCGTTGGAGCTCTGGATTTTTCAGTCATACCAACGTAAATATTTTTGCACGAAGTAACTAAGTAAATCCCCTTAACCATTGCAGTAATCTCACTACAACGGACATATTATACTCAGTGATACTCCCTGTAATCACTTGCAATTGTAAGACCGGGATGAATTATGTAGTATATGATATACGGCCCTAGAAAGACATCTGCAATGAAGTTAACCCAAGCGGGAGGTCCTCTTTTATAGCCAAAACTTAGAGGTCGTAACGAAAACGTTTTCGACAATATCTGCTCAACTAGAAAAGTACTTTTCTTGAAAATCATCAAAAACACTCGGCACTCCCTACTCTATCACGACGCAGGCATCCATAGCCTAATTTAGCATCCAGGGCCCAGTGCAGTCACCAGAGTCGCCCTTTCACACAAAAAATAAGAAAGTACTTAACAATATCTCCTAAACTAGAACATTTTTTTTCTAAAATATGGCAAAAAACACTAAACCCTCTTTCCTCTATCAGCAACCTCTCGCTTACCCCATGCTCATACCCTAGTTTAGTAACCAGGGACCAATAACGTCACCAGGGTCGTCCTCTCACACGAAAAAACACTTCACCTTATCTCTGAAACCAGAACATTTTTTTCCCTAAATTTTACAATACACACGTGGGCACCACATATACTTTCGGCAGTCTTTCGCTTGCCCCATGCTCATGGCCTAGTTTAGTAGCCAGGGCCCACCAAAAGTGACTACAACACGACACTGAACTTGTCCCATGGAGAAAGGTGTTTTTCAAGTTTGTTCTCTTATGTACTCAATATTCTCTCTAATACGACCGTTTTTTTCTTCCTCGGTGTCACATGGTAGACCATTTTTTTATGAAAACCACACCAATCTGTTTCTTAATTTATTAGATACAGGTGTTTTTTTTCATTTTTGCACCATTTTCCGGCCACGGATTCCTCATTTTCACAGTTCCCCCTGATTCTTCACTTCTCTCCATTTTCTTTCTCTGGTGTCTTGAGCTGCCAAGATGGGATTTGATGAAAAGTTTTTAGAAGGTACGTATGGATAACTTTTTTTGTATTATTAGTAGTATTCATTAATACCTCACGGTTCTAGTATATCTGCAAGTTATTCCACATCACCCGAAGAGGTTACTCGCTAGATGCGTTTCTCTTTGTGCTTGGAGAGGAAACGAGCGAAAAAGAGATCCCCGGGAGGCATATGAGAAACCGCTGCTATTTCCCTTTATTAAAAAGGGAGCATCTCCCGAAACCTACGGTAAAATAGAGGATTTTTTCAACATTTGTTTTTAGTTTTTTACCCTTAAGAAATCCTTTAATATTTCAGTAGCATGAAATTGTCTTGTTTTAAATAAGCATATTTAATCTTCCCAAGTCATTCCGTCCCCTGCTTCTTCAGATAGACTGAATGGACCGCAGATTCTATATCATCATTGCCGCCTCCCTTTTCCTATTTTTAATTGTTCCTACGCTATCTCTTCTGTGGCTTTCCACCCCCCGCTTCTTCAGATAGACGGAAAGAACCTCAGTGCCTGTGATAGTAGGTTAACGTATATACTGTTGGTTAACCTTTGTATTCGAGGAAATTCAACAAAATATAATCGCCTGTCAACTTATGATTTGCGTTCAAAGCTAAAACGATGTACAACCAAGGGATAGCCACAAGGCCAATTAATCAGCTGTCTGCCATATCTAGTAATTGAATATCTAATGTTATCCATTTAGTGCACAGTACACACGACCAAGCCATATTTTCGTAATCGGAAGCATCGGTAGTTTTATCTACGCAAGAAAGATGATAGCTGCCATCGGGAACACACATCGCACGCGACCGACGTTGTACTTCCATGGATTTTACCCCGATCGCACAAAGGGCATATATCGTTAACTTTAGGGAGGGACTGTAATATATTTGTTTTAATTTTGTTCCGGTACTCGTCAGCATCAAACTGTTCAGTTCCCATATTTTTCGCTATCTGATTTATGAAAAAACACGTATGCACCCCACAGTTATGGCTATCTCTCTGTTTGCCGAATGGCACCCTTATTGCTTTCAGTTTACTGGGACGTATTTTTTCCTTACTTAACGTATTCCGCTTCTTTAAGAAAGTCGTGAATAAATTGTAATGCCTGGCATAATCCATATCCGTACTGCCCAATGGATCGAAATGACTGAATAAAAACTCCAGGAAGTTTACGACGAATAGGAACCAGTGATTTTGATCTTTATTGAACGGCATTAATATAATTTTCTCTTTGAACTTAAGCTTGGCGACTAAACCCTCGGACGTGAAGTTCCCTCGTAGGGCATAACTGGAATTTTCGCAAGGGATATAAATAATGTCCCTTTTGTTTTTTTCAAGAACTACGGTGGCGAAGATATCTATAATGAAATTACAAAGCCATTGTTTTGGGGACAGCGAAAGGAAGTCTTCCAAGTACACGCGGGTATCTTTGCCAACGTATCCTAAAACGTATGACCTTCCTAATTCCGAACAGTTATCGAAGTAACTATTATCAGAAACTATGCTATTTTCGTGGAAAGTAAGAGGCCGATGATTTATGGCTACCCTGTCACCCTTCTTAACCCAATAACTGGAATCACTTGCCTCCTCCATTGGTCCCCCTTGATCTACAAAAATTTCGGGCTGCTTCACGGTCTCCACTTTGAAATCAGTGATCCCTTCTCCAGTAAAAGAAGTTACCCTTAATTTTCCTGTTCTTCGTTTCCGTTTTCCCCAAGGCTCCTCCGCCATAAAATTATCGAGACTTTCAAATTTACTGGCCTTGCGGCGTTTACTTTGTGTGGGGGGGATTTGTTAAAAAATTTCCTTTGCTCGAGAGAAGACATGGGGTTTGATTGCCCTCAAAAATCTACGGCACGGCAAATGTAAATTATAATCCAGAATCGTGTTTTTCACGATTCCGAACCACCTTTCCACGCTTGCGTTACTATATAGTGGTCCAAATGAAGATAATTCATCTCTGCCCTTCAAAATGTTCAACCAAAGAGGTACAAACGGTAAGAAATGTTTCAAAAATATAGAAAAAAATTCAGGACTGAAAAAGGGATTTGGATCCCCACAGCATTCAACGTTTGCATTTTCCGCAATGACAGTGAAAAGGAGATAAAAAGGACTACTCTTATAAAGGCTGCTTTTACGGACCCGAGGAATGGAAAAATCTTTCCTGATAACGGTTGAAGGAGTCACTGAGCTCTGCGTAACCATCTCTTGGATTTCACACACAGCTGCATCCACCGCCTCGCCACGCCTCTCGCATTTCAATATAATGGAGAAATTTTTAAAAATATTTTCCAAGACGCTCATGGAATATGACGTAACCATCAAGCCAATTACAGCTGCCAAGAATTTCCTGATTTTTTTTTTGGATAGGCCTTAGCAAGATGTCGCGCCACTAAATGCATAAAATGAGCGCAGCAGATGAATACGGGAACTCCAATGTTGGCATCCGTCTTACCAATCAACATATCATAGCAATCATACAAATACTGGGAGAGGGTGCAACGTGACCAAACCAAAATTACAGCATTAAAAATGGCAAAACTGAAATCACACACGATGCCATTAAATATAGGTGAATTTACTTTTGTGACGGAGCTAGCGAAATGACGGAACTGAAATAGAAAGTTGGCTATCGCATTGACATTGTACCTATCGCTAATTAGCTCCAAAATTGGAACAATTACATTTCCTATATTAAAAACTCCTGCGTAATAAAGAACGCGTTTTTGAAAACCGGGAAGGCGTTTCACGACAGACCCCGTTGCATCTAGGTGGAGATACGGTCGGCTTTCTTTCGACAAGGAAGCCACATGACGAACTTGCTTCGTTGAAAAACAGTATACTGTTAAAGGGAGTCCTAAGAATTGGATGTATTTCTCCTCATCCATTTTTTCTGCCATAAATATTTGAATTGGATCATATACTGGATTATTGCTGAAATCCTTTTCGGTTTTCACCTCCATCCGCGCGCGTTGTAGAACATTAAGAGAATACAAGCCTTGCAAATTCCCACTTTCCAAAGAACCCTCTTCTGAAGATAAAACCGCTCTACTTCGGAAAACAGATGGCTTCTCTTTCTTTAGAATTACTTTTGTAGCATCTCTATCGGATCCACGAAGAGGACGACAAAATTTTTCGGTGCCATGTTTCTCTTGGCCCTTGCTGAAAACTCTTAAGAATACCTCACCACTATCACTTATACTTAGATCGTCTACCATTATATTAAAGACCTTGCACTCATTATGCTTACAATACGCCCTAATCACAATATTACCATCGCCTCCTCGGACGCGATAGTCTCGGACAAGAAGAACACAGCGCGAATTAATCGCAAAGAACTTTCTACTTAGCATATTAGTCCATTTCCCTTTAACATATTTTCCTTGAACAAATATTTCCTCCCACTCCTGACTGGAGAGAGGAAACTGCCCTATTTCCCAATATTCATGACAGAGTTTTCGTTATGGTTATCACATTTTGCAGGCTCCTCTCTCAGGGATTTCCTCATAACCCTTTCTTGTTTGATATGTCGTTGTCATTTGCCAGGGTTTTTGTGCTAGTGAATAGTTGTTTACCTTTTGAGGATAAAGCCACCGCTTAATAGGGTAACAATTCCTTTCGGAAACTAGTGGCAAAGTGAGATATATTGTCATTTTAGAAAGAAGAGCAGACGTTGGCAAATCTAATTGGGTCTTTTGATTGACAATGCTATTACTCATTTATAATAATGATAGGTTACATTATACCCTGCAAGGCACCGCTAGGGTGTGGGACCAGGGGTGACTACTCACGTTATTCTGATCGTTTATCGTCCGTGGGAAAAATGACATTAAAAAATACAATAAGTATAATAACCATGTAATGGTTATTTTTGTTAGATGTTTGTAAGCTGCTAGCTTACTTTAAATGGATTTTCTACGAATGCAAACGCTTCCGTGGGCGTTAAGCTGCTTTATCCTCAGGGTTACGGATATCTCTGTAAACCAAAACATCATCGGCCAATTAACTACAGAATGAATGTTCTTCGTTTCCTGGGTGAAACATGAACGATGGATATGTGGAAAGCTAACAAAAAATTGGAATTTAATAGAAGAGTCCTCGGTTAATGCGATGAAAAGGTGAAAAAGAAATATAATCTTTCGCTGTTTAGGTCTCATTTAAAAAATGCTGCAAGTATATGGGATCCTCACGAGGTTGGATTGATTGTCGACTTGGATCGCGTGCAGCGTGGCTAGGAATTAGATTTCTAAGACATTGTTATGACAAACCGAGTAGAGCATGAAAATTATTACAGCTGCTAACCTCGGAATCACTCACGGAGGGGAGTTAAATTACAGATTAAATCGCTCGCAGGAATTGAAATGACGTCTCTTCAAGGAATATGTTGAAAATTTTTTATTCTGTCATCGTTCTACGGTAGAAAAGATCAAGTAAATTGCATCAGAGAGATTAAACGTAGAACAGATAGAACTAAGGTGCAAATTTCCCAAGAAGAAAAGGGATCCCAATGATGTTGTCCGGCGGCGGTAGGGGTAAAAGTATTCGGATCAAAATTAGCCTGGCGTGTGTTCACTCTATGCCACACACCATGGCGGTGCCTTGCAGAGCACTAAGAAAGTACTAAATATTGCCACGAAAAACCGAAGTCACCAGTCAAACATGAAAAATCCCAATACACGGCTCGACACAAATGTCAGTTTGATTGTGCAGATTACCCATAAAAAGAAGGCTCAGGGAACCGTTATAAATAGAAGGCCTTGTTTAAGCAGTGGAATCTGTCCACTGTAGGGCCATTCCGAGTCTTGGTCAAACAATACTGTCGTTCTGCACCCTAATAGTCGTGGTAATTATGTGTTCTATATCCTTACCTGAAATTGATGTCACATAGATTGGCCTGTAATTGCTGCGCACTCTTCTGTACCAACTAAATACGGCGTTATGTTACCTACTTCACAATCTTTGTGCAACTTGGCTCCGCCAAATATTTGATAAAAATTAATGTTCACTAAGTTTTCCTAGAAATAGCCTTAAAATTTATTACTGAAATCAGCGAGCGCTTTACGAAAGGCTGCTTTTGCCATGGAATAACTTTCTACATCTACATAATACCCCGCAAGCCGCCGCAAGGGCGTGTGGCGGGGGGTGTTAGGTCACCAACCGTAAAAAGGAACAATACCACATGGAAAACAACAACATGGAAAATTACACCCACAGCAGCGCACACAATCATGCAAAAATCCCTTCATCCAACACTCATGCAAACACATATACCACAAACCAAAAAAAACTGCACCCCAGGATGCAGCACAAATCCCGGCGGTGTTGAATATTTTTCAGAGGTATCTCGATCCCTACTTGAGGTGCTTTGTGGAGGGCACTTTGAGTGAGTACGCCGTCCGTCGGATGGGACGTTAAGCCGCGGACCCCTTGGCGCCTTTCGTAAAGAGTAGGCTAATGCCGACGCCGGGTTTCTCTCCACCCTTCATCCTTTCCTGTCCTTCCCCTATGGCGCAAATGACCTTAGCTGTCGGTCGCCTCCCCTCAAAACTACTACTACTACGAAAGCCACCCAACAACACGCTAGATTTGATTGTATTTTGGTAAGAACTTACCGTGGTGACTAATGAGGACACTTTACCGGCAATCAACAGTTTTGCGTTGGACACCATTTGTTGCCATTGTCATAACAGTATAAGTGGAATGCCCTGTGAACTAGAAACCCCTGCCACACACACTTGCAGGGTTATTGTGACCATGTATATGAAGAACGACTGCTTGAGTCTGAGTGCGACGGTGCATACTTATATCTCTAGTTGACCTAACTTGACCGTTGCCACCAGGAAATTCGCCTAATTGCAACGTAATTGTGTAAATAAATAAATAAATAAATAATCTCTGTTATTTTATTGCAGTGGTTGAATCTAACAATATCATTAGATGCCGTAATCATTCACTTTGCTGCAAGGAAACTCATATGCCCCGTGTTAGAAATGTTATCTTTCGCTGGTTAAGCCTCGTTTAGAATATGCTGTTAGTATATGGAATCTACATCTACATCTACTTAATACCCCGCAAGCCGCCGCAAGGGCGTGTGGCGGGGGGTGTTAGGACACCACCCGTAATTTAGAAAAGAAAAAAAAAACCGCATGCAAAAACCACAGAATCATACATCCACAAAAAATGGCATACATTTATGCAAGAACACTTACACCCCACACACATGCAAACACTCAAACTGCAAACACTCAAACTGCAAACTAACATACACATGCACCTGAAAGTATACCTAACATCTTTGCAATATCTAATTTTGTTCCGACTTGTAAATTCAATGTTTTTAATATTTCTAAAGTGTCTTCGGTTTCTTACTTTTATGATTTCTGATCGTTCGGGAAAGAATGAGTATTTGTATCTATCTGTACTGGAATCTATCTCCCTTAGTTTATCTTTGTGGTCTGATCTACCTAAGTAGTGTGGGGTCATTATAATTCCTTCAGTGTCATAGTTAAACTCGTTTGTTCTGAACCTTTCTAAAAG
The DNA here is from genome assembly GCF_022747635.1 of Hetaerina americana. Lineage (NCBI taxonomy): Eukaryota > Metazoa > Arthropoda > Insecta > Odonata > Calopterygidae > Hetaerina > Hetaerina americana. The sequence continues at coordinate 654,717 of NW_027286985.1, read as the reverse complement.
TCTAAGTCTCGCTTGTTCTCTCCGCACTTCAAGTGGTTCCCAGCCTAAATCCCCTAAGAGACCTGTCACACTTGTGTTCTTATCATAACAATTTTTAACGAATCTAGTGGATTTTCTCTGGACTTTATCTAATTCTTTTTGCCAAATTTTCTCTCAAGGTTCCCAAATACTTGCGGCATATTCCAAATGAAGTCTAACCAGAGCAAAATAACACCTCTCTTTAACTTTTTCATTACATTTCCCCCCACCCGTTTTATGAAGCCGAGTTTTTTTAAAGCTGATCCGCATATTGTCCCGATATGTGCTCCCCATGAAAGGCGTTAATGAATCATCAAAAAGGAATCCTGACGAAGTTGGATTGATTGCCAAAATGATCGCGTTCATCGTAGAGGAGCTAGATTTGTAAAATGTTACTATGATAAACTTAGTAGCGTATCCAAAATTTCAGAGGAACCAGGCTGGGAATCACTCACATAGCGAAAATTAAATTACAGATTCAATCTCTTGCATAAATTGGAAGGATGTCTCTGTATCAGTGATGTTGAAAATTTATTATCACCCCCATCATACTACGGTAGGAGGCATCATGTCAATAAAGTTAGAGAGATTAAGTGTAGAACAGATAGATTTAAGATGTCATTAGAATGGCATCTTAAAAAAGAATTACATTTTTTTGGGTCATCAAAATTTTCACTTCCTACATTTAAGGTACTTTCTATGTTACAGGTAACATCGCTAATCTTTGTCCCTTATACACGACAGAATTCCCCGATAATGACCTTGAGTCATCACATTTTACCCAACTACCCACAAAATACCGGTTCGGATTTTCCCAAACCTTTTCGCCCCTACACCCTTTTGCACCAGAATTCTAAAAGCCACCACAGATCCCTAAATCCTCTGGCACCGGAATTCGTCTCTTTCCAACTTGAAGGTAAAAATACGTCTCGAAGTCTTTCCTCTGCAACCATTGATCTACGTGAACGATACGTGGCTCCAAGTAAATTCCTTAACAATCAATTGACCTTATGCGACATTTTTAGATCTCACCCTCGTTCTTTTCAAATAATTTACCTCAACGCCCAAAGTCTCTCTGCACACCTTGACGAATTGTGCCAATTCCTACCTGACAACGACGTTCATGCAATTTCCATCGCTGAGACTTGGCTTAAGCCTCATATGTCTACCTCGTCCATCGACATCCCTGGCTACAACTTCTATCGACATGATCGTATCGGCAAGGGTGGTGGAGGCGTAGGTGTCTACGTGAGAAAAGATCTCTCATTCAAAATTATATCAAAAAGTTCTTCCATTTACTGCAAAAGACCCGAGTTTGCATTCTTAGAGATAACCTTCAACCTACAAAAAATTGTTTTAGGCATAGTTTACCGCCCACCCAAGGTAGGTTATTTTTCCGACTTGGAAGAAGCATTATCTTCCCTCATTCTGAACTATGACCATGTTATTATTACTGATGACTTCAATGCCAACTTTCTTTCCTCAAGTCATGACTCTAAAACAATTACTAACTCTATGTCATACCTCGGTCTTAGCATACTTCCCCTAGAACCTACCCATCATACATCTTCATCAGCCACTTGGCTTGATGCAATAATTACAGCCAACCCTGACAAAATCACAACATATGGGCCACTTTCTGCCCCAGGAATATCCATGAATGATGTATTATTTTTAACATACTCAGTTAGATGTCGTAAATTCAATCAGAAATTCATTCTTACTCGCGATTTCAAGTCCATAGATGACAAATACCTAGTATCCGATGTGGCTACCATTCCATGGCAGTCTATAGAATTCATCGACGACATAGATAAAAAAGTAGAACTATTTAATACGTTCTTAAATGATCTAGGAGACAAACATGCACTGTTTAGAAAAATCCGACTGTCCAAACCACGCTCCCCTTGGATAACAGATGAAATAAAATACTTGATGCGTAGGCGTGACGCAGTCTATAGCCTGTTTAAAAAATATAAAAACGAAAATGTATTCAACATCTACAAAAAACTGCGTAACAAAACTAAACAAGTCATTAGAAATTCCAAAATCAGATATGCCTTCCACATATCTAAAGAGCCCCCGTCACATATTTGGAAAAGCTTGAAGTACCTTGGTGTCGGAAAAACTAAAAATCAACACTGCCTACCTGCTGACATTTCTCCAGACGACCTAAACCGTTTATTCACAACCCCACCGACGGAAATCGACTTTAATGCAAAAAATGAATACTTATACAGTTTGCATAATTCTGAACCAACTCCAGTTTCTGCTGCAAGCTCATGCAAAATGTCTCCCGTCACACAAATGGAAGTCCTCCAGGCCCTCAAAAAAATCAAGTCCTCCTCAGATGGAGCTGACAGAATTTCAGCTATTCTCATACAAAAGTTACATCCCATTGTACTTCCTGTTTTAACTCATATCTTTAATTGGTCTATTCTAACTGGAACATATCCCTTACTCTGGAAACGTGCCCTCGTCCATCCCATCCCCAAAAAATCCAACATTGCTGAACACAGACCAATCAGCATTTTGCCTCCTTTATCAAAAGCATTCGAGAGACTCATTCATGAACAAATTTCAAAGTTTCTGAATGAAAATAACTTACTTGATCCTATACAATCTGGCTTTCGGTCCTCTCACAGCACAGCTACCGCTCTCCTTAAAATAACAGATAACATCCGACTATCCATGGATCGCAAATAGGTGACAATAATGACTCTCCTAGACTTTACCAAAGCCTTCGACTCTATTGACAAAGATATTCTCTTAGCAAAACTTCAAAACCTGAATTTTTCTTCCTCGTCTTTACTGTGGATTCGCTCGTACCTAAGTAACCGATTCCAAAGACCACCATTACACCTAATTCATCCTCTAACTGGCTTCAAATACACAGGGGTGTTCCACAAGGATCCATTCTTGGACCCTTGCTTTTTTCCCTGTATATAAACGATATTAGTAAATGCATTTTAAATTGCAATCATCACCTTTATGCCAATGATTTACAAATATATCACCATTCCCGCCTTCAAGACCTACCTACAATTATAAACGAAATTAATTAAGATCTAGCTGCTTTGTCACTATGGGGAATAAAAAATTTATTGAAAATAAACCCAATCAAAAGTCAGTCCATTATAATTGGATACCATAAACTACATTCTAAAATAAGTATTGATAAACTACCACCACTAAAATTGCAAGGATCTATCATACCATACCTAAGGACAGTAAATAATTTAGGCTTAACCATAAATGAAACATTATCTTGGACTGATCATGCAATTGCTATCTGCAGAAAAATTAACTCATCCCTGCATTCACTGAAAAGGTTAAAGCACATTGCTCCCCCCTCCTTAAAGATGCTTCTTGTGTCCTCTCTTCTCATTCCCCACTTTGATTACTGTGATGTAGTATACCAAGACCTTTCAGGCGAACTGAAAACCAAACTCCAGAAGACCCATAATTCCTGTGTGCGGTTCATATGTGATCTTAGGAAGTACGATCATATTTCCGACTCATTTAATAGAATATCCTGGTTAAAGCTAGAAGGCCACAGGCATTTACATTTTCTTTCACTTCTCTACGGAATACTTTCAAAACACACACCTAAATATCTATACAAAAATTTCCTCTTCATCAGCTCAATCCACAACAGAAATACTAGGGATAATAATAAACTTCTTGTCCCACACCATCGCACGGAAATCTATCACAAATCTTTTCATGTTACAGCATGTCGTCTGTGGAACTCTCTCCCAGATGACATAAAAAACTCTTCATCAACAACAACATTTGGAAGAGCACTTCACAAGTTCATTTTCCTCAGGTACTTAACTTAAACAGTATACCCTCCGTCATTCCACTCAGCTGTTATACAGATCACTGTGTCTACTTTTTTTACCCTGCTTTTTTGTTTTGTCACCTCAAGCGGTAGGAGTTTGCATCATTATTTTTAGAAATATCACGCTTCTCATTACTCCGCATGTGTTGTCAATGTATTTAATTTATCCAATTCAATTTCAGTAACTTAATAATATGTATACTATGTAAAAATGATTGTTACAATGTACATGTATCTTTCCTCTAATTAATAGGGTTTTCGCATGTTTTTCACACCCCCCTTCTCTAGTTGAGCAATGCCACGCTCTCCCTAGCTTTTCCCAAAAACCTCATTCTTTGCTTAGACTTTCCTCATTTTATTGTTCTCTGTCTTCACTGTCATTTAATTTGAGTATATGTAGGTGTATTCTTAATTTATATATGCATATGTATGTATGTATGGGTGTATATGTGCGTAGTTATGTATGCATCTATGTATGTGTATGCATGCATGTATGTATGTATGTTTATGTGTGTATATGTATGTGCATGTGGATATGTATGTATATGTGTAGGTATGTGTATGCATATAGGTATGTATGTGTGTGTATGTGAATGTATGTGTATGTGTGTGTGTATATATATACGAGGGTCATCCGGAAAGTAGTACCCGTTCGTGCCGCATGAAGTGCTGACGACGCGAGTAGCCGCTGGACGAGGTCAGATAGCTTCAGTGGCTTGTCTGCCTTCTCTGAGCCAAGTTGCGTGACGCTAGCATTGCCTGTGTTGTTTCTGTGATTGTTTACAATGTTTAAAAAAATTGAGAACGCCGCCAGTTGTGAAGTGAGGGCAGTGATTAAATTCCTCAATGCAAGAAACGTTCGCCCATGTGATATTCATCGCCAATTAAAGGAGGTGTATGGAGACAATGTAATGGACGAGTCGTCTGTTCGGCGGTGGTGTCGCAACTTCAACATGGGGAGGGGGAACACACACGACGATGAGCGTTCGGGGAGACCGTCTGTCATTACAGACCAACTGGTGAGCTCAGTTGACGAATTCGTGAGGAACGATCGGCGCGTCACAATTGATGACATCTGTGAGCATTTTCCCAATGTTTCTCGAACAATTGTTCATGAAATTGTTAAACACCATCTGCATTATGCAAAAATTTGTGCAAGATGGGTCCCTCGCCTATCTCAATGAGCTGGCGGCGAAGGACTATGCAGCAGGAATACAGAAACTTGTCACACGTTATGACAAATGCCTTAATTTGCTTGGAGATTATGTTGAGAAGTAGTTTAAAGTATCCTCTTTCAAATAAAATTTTTTATGTTTGTTAATATTTACTTTTGTGTCTTTATTTCACGAACGGGTACTACTTTCCGGATGACCCTCGTGTATATATATATATATATATATATTTACTTTTTTTTGTCCCAAGCCACACAAAGCCCCAAAGAAAAAAAGGCTAGCATCCATTACTAAAATTTCCAAATCAAAATTCGATGCTGTATTACATGGAATGATCAAATTGTCTTGGTTTATGGCAACTATGCACATAAAGGTAGTGTGTCACGATGACGTTATGGTGAATGGTGAATGAGATGTTTGTTACAACCAGAAATGTTGGTTTAATAGATGCATGTCACTGTGGAATCAAGATTAATGGAACACTGCATACAGAAGATCTATACATATGAGTAAGAAAATGTAAAAAACATATTAAAACAATAATGAAGACATATATACAGACAAATATACATGTATACAACATGCAAAATATTAAAATAATTCAAATTAATAGCATTTATTACCACTTTCAGCATATTTTTTTACTTATAACATCAAATATGATTTCACATCATAAAAATAATAATTAGAACATTTAAACTTTTATAAATTTGGAAAAATATATTAATGAGCCAATGCAGATTTAGAAAAAAAATTCCACCTATTGCTGAGGAAAAAATGTGATGAATTTATATTTATTTGAGAGGTATCTTGCCGTCTGATGGATATCATGTCTTCAAGTGACAATGCGCGACCCAGCAAGTTTTTCGAAAGAAAGACTACACTGCATCTAAATAAGTTGGAATCAAGGAAATGTGTTCGTGATGCTGTACATTGATCTATTATTTAGGTAATTTATGCATGTAGTTGATTGTGAATTAATGCAGAAACAAAGGGTTGTGAATTCACCACCAATGAGTGTGGCTACAGCACCATTAGGAGGCATTCATTGCATAAATCTCTTAAGTGTGATTCTTAGTTTGATATGTTTCCCAATTACATGTCTTCCAAAGGTCAAAATATATTTCAAATGAGAGCTACTTGAACTGAACTTACTAAGTGGGAAAAAAAATTTCCCTCGAGACTGTTTCCACAAAGTTCAATTATATGTTAGGGGTACGAAAGAAGTAGCGATTCAAAATGGCTAATCAAGGTAAGAGGAGACTCCACACATGGAGTGAATAGTTTTTTAAATGAAATCTATGGCTTAAGAGTGAAGAAGGGAAGAATGGAGAGGAAGGATGATAATGAGGTAAAAAGCAGAGAAGAATATAAATAATATAAAGGAAAGTAGGAGAATATAAATTTCGATGGGGTTGCTAGGAGTTGAAACTCATATTAGAAACATTTTTGTTTATTTAGAAGAGAAAAATAAATTCTGAGGCAGGAGCAGGGTATTTGAGAGAGAAGAGACAAGGGAAAGATGCATCTCATCTCAAATGCTTGACTGAGAGTATTTCATTAAACATTAGAGTAGGAGAGAATACATGAGAGCAGTTCTGGTATTTACACAGAATTGCGTAGTAAAATAGGCATCAGCATTTAGATTTGAGAATATTAGGAGAAGAATTCCTTTCTAAAAATTATTATTTGCAAGAAGGGAATCAATGACATATGATTTTTATTTCTAAAATATCCAAATATGTACCCATTGTAATGTCTTTCTATTTGGGCCAGTGGGAACTGTGCATAGTAGTTTTAAAATCTTTCAAAACAGTTTCCCTATGCATTTAATTAGACTTCCTTAACAAGAATCAATTCATTTACACCAAAATTGGATCAGACTGAACAGAACGCATTACGTACTCAAGTCTTTCTTGAGATATTCCAGGCATATTAAGGTCGGTTTTTCTAAGACATTCACATTTTGGTAATAGTTTAAATTAAGGCCTATTTCAGGACGAACTCAACTATAATAAGAATTAAAATAAAATTCACTACAAAAACATACTTTTATTTTGAGAAATTAAATAAACAGATGGTACTATGAGAAGCAACTGCAAAGTAAATGAAGGGAATAAAATGAATGAGCTAAAATAAGAATAAATAGAGAAGATAACAGAGTCCAATTGGAAATGGCAAAGTCAAAGTAGAGAAGCCATTTGCACAATCTGTTCAGCAGATAATACAGAGTTGTTTGACAAATGATGCCATCAGAAAAAAGGCTAATTAGAAGAAATTGAGGAGGAAATCCAAAAATGCAGATAGTACACGGAGTGGCAAACAGGACAATCAGAATAAGATTTCTTCATCCAAATCGTAGATAAATAATTCAATACTATGACATTAAAATGATCTTCCATAAAAGTAATAAACAGTGTGCTTATATAAAATGCCTTTTGTGAAATAATGTGTGAAAACGTTTTCATGGATCAACCTGTATTTGATATAAGTTTCATTCATGTAACACCTGCGTAGGAAAGACAAATTTAAGGTTGAGATATCAACTTTGCAACTTCTTCAATGATTGTGAGTAACAACGATCCTTTAGAGAAGGATGGTACATAGAACTATTTGGAAAATTGAGTGAAAATATTTAAATTTTACCATCATCAACGTGACCCCTTCAATTCCCAAGAAAAAGATTTATTGTTTGAATACCTCTCCCGAATCCTGGAAGCATCCTTTCCCTTCAACGATAGACCTAACTACCCTTCCACCCCTCTCCCACTGAGAATCCCACTGATCGCCTTTCCTGATGCTTCCAACACTCCTCTCCTCCTTTCCATCAACGCTGATCAGAACCCCTCCTCTTTCCCCCTCTCCTTCCCTCCCTCTCTCACCCACCCCTTCCCCCCCCCCAAGAATGGTATATAAATTGACTGCTAATTGAATAATTTGTACCTGATGATGACGCCTAAGCATTAAAACTAGTAGTACCAAAATAAAAATCAGTGGAAAAATACATTGCATTCTTTTTGAAAGAGAATAGCCTAGTGATGATGTACATCATAGGCATAAATGATGAAGCATGGAAAGATTTTAGGAAGGAAATAAGAAAGGTAAGTTTTAAGGGATAAAACGACCAAAGTTTTAAAATAGAAATATGAATGTTAAAAACAAGTAGGAATAATTTTTGTTTTTATACAAAAGTATTGTTGAATGGAACCAGCTACCTGGAGGGTTGTTCTAAGCACTTCCCATCAAATGCTAGGAGTTTTAAGATTAGGAGTAACGTAGCCATTTGACACGGGATTGGGTAACAAACTTAACAATCATTGCAAGAGATAATGGTTTGAAAGTGATGTTTACAAAGTGAGGAATCTCAATAAAATGTTTCCACTTAACAAAACAAATTTGCGAAGATCTGTCGAAGCATATGTTGTACTCCGTCGCTGTATATCTGCCACTATAAATTACAGCTGTATATTTTCTTTAACATGCCCTATAATTGTACAACAAATCCTGGGACCAAAATAAATTGATTGATTGAACACAGGTCACGACACACATGGGTACACATCCCTAACCCAATTGTACAAGCACACTTGAAAAGGATATGCACTACCTATGCATTCGGCTCGTCATCAGTTTTGTTTACTTATTTTAGTACCCTACAAGTCACCGCTAGGGTGTATGGCAGGGGGTAAATACAAATCAGACTAATCTTGTCCCGAATGTGATCCTACTGCGGTCAAACAATATTATTATGATCCCCTATCGTTCGTGGAAAAAATGACATCTTAAATCAATGTGTCCTACACATAATCTCTCTAAGTTTACTAACACATTCCCTCCTACGATGGAGGTAAGAATGCATTTTCAACATCGCCGCTAAAGAGACCTCCGTCCAATTTCTTCAAGATCTTCAATCTGCTATTTAACCTTCGCTCCGTGAGTGATTCTCAGCCTAGCTGCTCTAATATTTTCGATACACTGTTAAGTTTATCATAACGACGTTTTACAAATCTAGCTCCTCTACGCTGCACGCGATCCAATTCGGCAATTAATTCAACTTCGTGAGGACCCCATATACTTGAAGCATATTCTAAATTAGGCCTGACCAACGACAGAAACATTTCTCTTTGACCTTTTCATCACATTTACCCAGTACTCTTATAATAAATTCTAATTTTTTGTAACCCTGTCGACATACGAGGTCTGTTCAAAATGTATCGCGAATTTGGAATTTTCGTGGGATGCGTATATTTGATTTTCGATTTTTTGTGGTGTTATGATGGTACTTATATCTCTCACTGGTGCCGAAAAGTTCGGCCATTTTGAGTGTTCAGTTAATTGTTGACAGCTGTTTTGATTGGACGTATTTTGGCTTGTTTTCGGTTTTTGCCGGCTCCAAAATACGGATCAAAGGATCTCTATCAAATTTTGCGTGAAAAGGAAATAAAGTACGCGGACGCCTTGCGATTGTTGACTGTGGCATATGGAGAAGTTACATTGGACCGAAGCAAGGTTGATCGGTGATACAAAATGTTCTCAGAGGGCCGAGAAGATGTGAACGACGAAGAGCGTGCCGGACGCCCGAGCACGTCTACAACAAACGAAAACATTGGTGAGGTGAAGAAAATAGCATTGGCCAATCGTCGAATCACCGTTAGAGAAGTTGATGATGACCTAAACATATCGATTAGCTCATACCATTTGATTTTTACCAATGATTTGGGCATGGCACGGGTCGCCGCTAAATTTGTACTAAAATTGCTCAATTTCGGCCAAAAACAGTAACGCATTAGCATTGCTAATCAGGTGTTGGTCTCTGCCCGCGACGACCCAAATTTGCTCCGTGGATGTTTTTCCGGCCATCAAAAAACACCCTGCATTGCTTCTGCACGTTTTTGATGTCCATAATCACCGTTCACTTCCACTAAATGTTGATGAATTTATACCGGAGAAGCAGTCGTCAGTTGGCTTCGCGACGTAGCTGGAGGAAGGTACGACGCCGGTATTAAAAAGCTACTTACAAGGATACAAAAAGTTAGTGATCTTCAAGGAAACTATGTAGAAGAATAGCTAAATACTCAACATTTCCAACGATGTACGCTAAGTTCAGAATAAATTTGACTTTTATGAACAAATAGGAAACCTGGCTTTTCGAATCGTCCTCGTATCTGCATCCGCCGACAGAATACTGAATCAAAACAATAACTTGGGTGACTTCGGAATCAATCAACAGACAGCGCGGCATGCGTAGAACCTTGCTCTGACGCGCAAATATTTTAATATAATAAAACAGCCGTCACTTTTAAAACGGCCTTCGTCCATTCACTTATACACGTTGGGGTTGTAGTTATAAAGCACTACGATACAATTTACTTAATAGTCTCTTCGGAGAATAATTACATGCTTCGTCCCATCTGCGTAGCATAGTTTTTTTACCAGATTTTCATTAATAGTCATAAAAAATTACCTGAAACATGTCAAGAACAGAATAAATTTATTGGTCTTTCTAATATAATTAAAGCTTTATTTAAAATATAATCTCAGAGTAGACCTTTGTATGAGGTATTTGTCATCCTCTAAAATATATTATGGTTGGTAATACGAGACTCGTCCAGGAAAGGGGATGGTTGGCGGTAGAGCGGTAGCTGCGCTCTTTCTAATTGTGCCAAACTTGCGTATGATTAAGCATACGTTCGGCATTTATGGGTTTAAGTCCATCCTTCAAGTCCAGAGGAGAAAGAAGAGATGGAATTGGGTTTCTTGAATTTGGCTTTGGAATTGGAATTGAAGGCTGATAAAAGGCATCTAGTACTGAATACAGAAATGACACAGGGGAGTAGGAAGCTCTCGAAATGCAGGGTACATAATCGTTATTATGGACCATGCAAAACAACTCAAGGCAGATTACTGTTAATTCGTTTTTGGGAGCATCTTACACCTATTTCAAATACCAAATGATATTTTACGCCAATGACCTTGTAAAGGACATTTGAGCTTACTTCTAGCTTCCAAAAATGTATTATGTTTTCCATACAGTTGGCATGATAAATAACCTCCCATACACTCAATTGAAAGAGAAACTCGGAGGTAGTGTTTCTTATCCTGTGCAGGGTTAAAAATTGTTTATTACTTCGTTCTTATTTTAAAGTAATCTTCAGCCGATATCGTGGCGATATGAAAATTCTATGCTTTACATGAAAAGTCAAAGTGTGATCAATTGCAATTATAAAACTTCTTTTAACGATTGTGCCAGCTATAACCGTAGTATTTCAGCCAATAACTCATTTCTCCGATGGATCCGACGGTTACGGATGTCTGGGTTTGTTCATTCATGAGTGCATCAACTGTATCTCTAGGAAAATATTTCAATATTCAAAACTGACATTAGTGTGCGATAATCTAGTTTTATTATGCATGGCACGTAGGATCCGGGGAATTTGGAGCATACGATTCATTTTAATGCCAGCATATTTCAGCGAAGACGTAAGTCTCAAACTCTAACTCAAACGAATCCATTCTTGAATACATGATTACATATTTCTGTGTCCATAGAAGCACGGAGCACCGCAAAGAAAATCGCATAGCATATAATTTAAAGAAAATGATTGTATACTTGCGAGAGAGAGAGAGAAAAGGGGCGAATACTTGAGAAAATAAGATGGCGCATGATCATCGAGCTATCGGGGTGGGGAGTGAATAATGGAGAACTCTGAAAGGAGTGAGCGCCTGTTACTCAACTCTCGATTCAATGGCAAATAATGACAAGCTAAACAAAGCCTCAAAAGTGCGCACCACTTAAGACGCTCCGAACTCTCCCGCTGATCGAAGACTGACTCGATGGCAAACCTGAGACCAAAGTAATAAATGTAAGAACGTGAAATTAGACACAAATTAAAAACAAACGCATTTGACCCACAGCGTCAATATATAGTACTAATTGAATATTTTTAAAATATAGAACACTGTCTTTTGAAGTTGAGGCAAATTCTTAGGAACACAAAAGTTCACCATGGATGTATTTAAGGCTCTTTTTCCACTTCTCTTGTTTAGCAAAGTTCTTGGTATTTTCCCAGGACCAATTAAAATATACGAATCAGGAAAAGAGAAATCCATCTACAGTAAAGTACTTTCGCACTTGTACACGCTCATAGTCTTTTTAATTCTAGTTTCGATTGTCGCACACGTAGAAATGAAACAATTCACGGTATTGGAGGGCATATTGGCAAATAGCCGCGAGGTCTTCGTCTTGAAAGTGATATTATTCAAAGTAAGCTGCAATGTATTCACGTGCTGGATTTCTTACTGCATCATCACTTTTAAATCCAATTCGCTGTCACGCCTGATTTCTGGTCTGGCCGAGTTTGATTTGGAAATGCATCTGTGCCGTAAATTCTACAGGACAAATCAAATCGTGGTCAGGTTTCAAATGTCTGTAGCCGGTTTGAATATCCTTCTGCTATTAGTGCCTTTCAGCAGTCCTCATAGCACGGGGAACTGGTATACTATTCACGACGACATCGTGTGTCTCGTTGTGAAATTGTCCATGACTAGTCTGGTGCTCAACCTATTCCTCCTGTATCGATCCAGATACAATGCCCTTAATGAGAGAATACGCACAACAGTTGACCAGAGTCGTCTTAATTGCGAGTGGGCCCTTGGTGCACACGGCTACGGAAACCACAAGATGGCTCGCGTATCCGGGTCAATCAGAAAACTTTCCGCTTTGCAGAATCGCCTGTTTGCTCTTTTAACTGACACAAATGCGATGTTTTCGGAAGTGATTTTGCTTCAGTTTGCCGCGACATTTGTCGAAATAACATCGTTGACCTTCATTTCGGTGGTTTTCTTCGACGGAGAGGTCCCGATGTCCACGAAAATTATAATGATCTTCCGCTTGCTGTTTGTCGTGACGTGGGTTACGGCAATCACAGTCACGTGCGGATGTGTTAAACGTGAGGTAAGTGAGTTCCCATGACATCCCTTCCCTAGCCATATGTATCAAAGTTGACTCCTCTGCGGACTTCCCCCCTTTGTCACAGAATTAATTTCTTTCATGACTTACATCAAAAGTTCGAGCGTGCAAGAGTATATTAAAGTAAAGAGAGAGATACCATACAATACAATCTCTGTTCCGGCTGTAAGACTGCTGTTAGCGATTAGGTTTTCTTTGTGGTAGCTTTGGTCTGTTTAATACACCCGGTGCCTAATATCTGTCCAGTTCTGGTGCGCAGTTATAAATACCCTGTGAGAGTTTCAATTATCCAATTTTTGGAAAAGAACTCATAATTTGACATAGATATACTTTTATGACTGATTTATTTGATGTTTATGGTTATATCTTTCATACTTGTCGTATTATAAATATATTTTTCTTGGCTGTTTAATTGTCAAACTGAATATCAGATTTATAAACTCCTCTTTTGCTTTTTTTGTAATGGATTTAGTTTCAGCACGAGGAAAATAACATAGGACGGGCAAAATTTATTTACTGCTCCGAAATACAGAAATTTCAGTGTAGAAATTATTAGCTGCACCGGAAGTCGAACCCTGATTCCTCTGTGTGGAATGTCTGCATTTCAATGCTCAACAGTGGATGGCTCAGTTAAATTAAAAGTCGCGGCGTCTCCGGCAAACCTGCGAATTTATTTACTACTTTCACAGTTATGTTATTCGTGGTTTCACTTCCTTTTCGCGGGTTTGACGTACATTTAATTACCACTCATATTTTTAACGATCCATCAAATCTCCATGACGGATTAATTTCATATGTGATGAAAGAAATTATAAGTCCCTCCTTCAACTTCAAAACTGAACAATTTAACGCCTGGAAAAATACTAAGCGTTCAAAAAGTGAGAACAAATTTATTTTTCAGATTAGTAAGAATATGAAAGTCATCCCATTTTCTACGATTCGTTGCACTCAACAAAATCATTTATCCCGATCTGCGTATTTTGGATACACATGTTATTGTCATATTTACCACTGTGATTGCTCCTTCTCTACTTTTTAGGCGGACGAAACGGGAGTGATTGTTTCAGAGGCCATTCTAAAAAGCAGGAATAAACAAGTAAAGCGTGAGGTATGTCTCGTAACTTTAAAATCCCATTACTTACTCGAAGAGACTCTGGTTAATTTCAACAGTAGTCACAAAATCACTGTTTAAGAGGTTTTAGGTCAGTACATAACGGTCCAAATTTTCTTACTTGACGGAAAGAGCGGTGGCATTCATGACACTGGTAGTACCATGGTGGTGTTAACGCTCAAGACATTAACTCCTTGTTCATTAGTAATATACGTATATTTGACGACGATGCTGTGGTCTGCTGAAATACGTATATAGAGTCCGTATTCCTGAGGAGAAAACAGTTTAGCAGATGAATGGCAATTGGAATTGAATTTAAAAAGGTGCGAAGCGATGAATTTTTTGGAACTCCCTCCAGAACGCCCACTGCATCATGAACACTGCAATAGAAACAGCGGACTTCATGAAATATATAGGCGCCACCCTCCCTCACAACCTCTTCTGGATGAAATATATGCGTGGAATATGTGGACAAGCTAACAAAACGTTAGGAATTATCAGAAGAGTTCTAGGTACAGGTAAATGTGACGAGAAGATCAAAGAGAAATGTTTTCTTTCGCTGGTTAGGCCTCATTTTGAATATGCTACTAGTATATGGTCGGAGAGATAGTGTACTCGCGTGCTATGACAAAAAGTATATGCTAGTATCAGCTAGGAAAAATATTTGAGTATGTGTTCAACGAAAGACCAATGGAATTCCTCGAAATCAATAACCTGCTATCTCCTAAACAATTTGGATTTGATAGAAAAGGAAATACAAAAGAGCAGGCAATTTTCAATATAGTTTACACCATCATACAACATTCTACTCCAAGCAAAAAGTAATGGGTGTGTTCTTTGACTTGTTCAGAGCGTTTGATGTGGTTGAGCGTGATAATCTCTTGTAGATGTATAATTTAATGGGTATTAGATGCCCAGCACAGTTCTAGAACATACCCAAAATATCGCCAAGAAAGGGTAGCTGTCCATAAGAACGGGAATACCTTCCTCTCTTCACCATTAGGTGTTGATTAAGGCGTTCCTCAAGGATCAGTGCTGGGTCCAACTCTATTTCTCATTTATAGAAATGATCTACCTAGAAAATTACGCGTAAAACCTCTCGGTAACTGTGTCTTGTTTGCAGATGATGTGAGCATTGCGCTGTGCATATCAGAAATCCTTTGAAGATCTGATGACTTTAGATGAATCCATTATTCATGACATGGGCATCTGGTGCTATGGGAATGACCTTATTCTTAATGAAACTAAAACTCAGGCCATGATTTTTCTGCAAAAACCTGCCATTCTGATAAAAGTACTTCTCGGCCTATGGCAAGTTGCTGTAAAGTTATTAAGGACTTAACATTTTTGGGGATAGATTTTGATAAATACCTGGAATGGGACCTGCATATCACAAATCTAAGTAAAAAATTAAATTCTGTGTACTATCTTCTTTCAGTTCTGAAACATACTCTTAGTATGGATGTTTTAAAAACACTCTACTATGGTCTATTTTATTCTCTTGTATCATACGGTATCATAATCTGGGGAAGTGGGTCATCAACTAAGTTACCTAAAATATTTAATGTTCAAAAGAAATTTCTTAGGTCCATGTGCAATAAACCCTATAGAGCCCACTGCAGACCTCTCTTCCGAAGCCTCCCCGTATTAACAGTCCCTTGTGTGTTTATTTATGATTCAGTAATTTTTGTAAAAAAGAATATGGCTCTATTCCCATCAAATAGTAATGGCACACACACAGGCCTATGAGACTGGGACAAGAAATCATCCGTGTGTAGTGTCTGCTAGCATGACAATGATGACCAAGGGACTTCGCTCTCTGCGCTTCAAAATGTTCAACAAGCTTCCCGTTAGTTTAGAAATCAAAATGAGAACTCACTCTCTACTTTTAAAAAGACATTGTTTGTACACTTAGATTAAAAATGTTGTTACAGTGTGAATGACTGCATCAATCCTTGGTATTATTGAGTTTTATATCATGCACATAATTACGCACGTGGGTGTAATTTTATTTTTTCTGACTAGTAATTATTCAGTTACTGTACTTCTTGACGTACCCTATGGGATTACATAATGTATAATATTCTGTACCTGTCTACTATGTGTTTGTCAATGAGGGAAATAAATTATTATTCTTATGTGGGATCCTCACGATGTTGGATTGACTGCCGAATCGGATAGCGTGTAGCGTAAAGAATGCAGATTTATAATTCTTTGTTATGATTAACTTTTTGGCGAATCAAAATTATTACGAGGGGCAAGGTAGGGAATCACCCTCGGAGGGAAGGTTAAATTACAGATTAAATATCATGGCAGGATGTCTCTTTAGCGATGATGATCAAAATGTGTTATTAGCCCTATCGTACTACGGTAGGAGATTCAATGCAACAGTTTCAGAATGTAAAAATAATTCGGCTGGACCAGGATTCGAACCCGGATCCCTCGATGTTCGGCCGAGTGCTTTAGCCAGTTAAGCTATCAAGGAATTCCCTTAAACTCTGAAATTTTGGGGCCTTTAAAGGAACAAGATGTTGTGACGAAATGCCGTACATACAATGTAACAGGCATTCGTATTCGTGCGCGACGCGCCACAGTCCACGAGGTCAAAGCCAATTTGTAAACACTTATGGTGTTTATACTTTGACAAATTCCAAAGAAAGTGCGGGAGATGCCGCAACAGTAACTTTTAACGGAGTCATCCGCTAATGTGCATTTAAATGCAACAATTTCAGAGTGTAAAAATCATTGGTCTTGACTGGGATTCGAACCCGGATCCCTCAATGTCCGTTCGAGTGCTTTAGCCAGTTAAGCAATCGAGACGTCCCCTTCATGAATACGAATGCCTGTGAGATTGTGTACGGTATTTCGTCACATTTTGTTTCTTCAAAGCCCCCAAAAATTTCCAAGATTAATAGGACACCTCGATAGCTCAACTGGCTAAAGCACTCGACTGAACATTGAGGGATCCGGGTTCGAATCCCGGTCAAGGCGAATGATTTTTACACTCTGAAATTGTTGCATTGAAAAGCAAATTAGTGGATGATTCCGTTAAAAGTTACTGCTTCGGCATCTCCCGCAGTTTCTTTGGAATACGGTAGGATAAATCATGTAAATTAAATTAGAGAGATTAAGTATTGACTTGATTGATATATGATGTCATTTTTCCTACAAATGATAAGGGGTCAGAAAAACGTTTAATATATAATTAATTAATTCTAATAAAGAAGTATAGAAAATGTTTGTTGAAATAACTTCTTTTCCTTCCAAGTTGAGATTATTCTCACATCAACTGCTTCACACCAAAGTGGAGCTCACCGCACGTGGATTCTTCAAACTGGACATCTCATTACTTACTTCGGTAAGAACCTTCTTTTCCTCTTGGCCTGAAGGTTTTGCATAACAGGGGCATTTTTTCGCTTATAATAGTTATTCAGTGAAATTGGACATCATCAATATGGTGAAAAATACATAGAAGACAAAAATTTACTCCATAAGGCATGGATTACAAATCTTCAAATATATAGCAGTACTGATAGCATTCATCTACCAAACTATTAATATTGGATTTTGGTTCTCATCAGATGACGGCAGCAATTCTCACCAATTTGGTGATATTAGTCCAATTCCAGTACTCTGATACCGTTCCGGATGACCGCCCATACAACTACACTATGGACTACACTACGGACTACTCCACGGACTACACTAACAATAGTTTTGAAAATACAACGATTAACCCTATTTGAAAATGTAAACTATGTATAATATGCCTGAAAGCCGTTCTCTAAGTATAATGTAAGTAATGTTCATTGAATCACCAAAGAAATGATTTTACTTAAAATTTCCTAAATAAATAAACCAAATTGTGAAGATAAACAAATATTACTGGATATTTTCATTCCTTTTTTCGAATTTTCATCCTGTCATATTTTAGGTGCCGTTTTTTTTCCTTCGTCTTACGTACAGAATAGTGAAAAGTATGGATCCTACCACCTACGAGGGGGGACCTAAAAGTAGCGGATATTGGGCTGCGGTGGGGAGCGAGAGCGGGGGAAGCCTTTGTTCGGCCGATCGTACGTCAGACTCACGCCACCTGCGTCAGTATGCGCAGCGCCGTCGCTGTGACTGGATCGATCCGTCCGCGAGAGCCGTTTCAGTGAAACAACTTTTTTCATTTCGGCGAAAAACGTGATGGCGGATTATCAAGAGCAACGCACTGAAGTGAAAGTTTGTTTCCTGTTGGGGAAATCAGCCACGGAAACTATTATAATGCTCAAGACTGCTTATGGGGAAGCTGCCAACCAGCAGCAAAAAGCTGGCAAAACCAGAGCCTACGAGTGGTTTACACGTTTTAAAATGGTGAAATGTCAATTGAAGACAACCCCGTACAGGCCGCCCTTCAACATCAAGAACTGACGAAAACGTCGACAAAACCAATGTCCACATTCGTGAAGACAGTTGCAGAACCATTGATCAACTTTATGAGATGTCTGGAGTGTCAAGGAGTTCAATTCAGAGGATTTAAGAGCAGATCTTTGGCACACGGGCGACTGGTTCTTCCATCATGACAACACGCCGGCTCATACCGCCCTCTCCGTGATACAGTTTTTGACAAAAACGGCATGACCTTGATTGTCCACCCACCCTACTCACCGGACTTAGCTCCCTGTGACTTCTTTTTGTTCCCCAGACTCAAAAGGGACATGAAAGGAAAAACCGCTGGAAGTCCTAAAGGACATCCTGATAAATGAATTTCGGAAATGTTTCAAACAATGGAAGCATCGTTTGGAGAATTGAATTGTTGTCAATGGGGAATACTTTGAAGATGAACAAAATTTAATGTAAATACATTGAGAACTAAAGAATCTATAACAACATTCCGTTTATTTTTGTGTCCCCCCTCGTATTTCCCGCTTCATAAATTGCAAAAGGAATTAGTTTCCTTAGAAGATACTATCAACACCGGAGAGAAAGATCGGCTGAGTCACTGTTGGCATGGGTGAATCACAGGGAATCGACAGAGGCACTGTCATGTGGGGGAAAAGGGAAAACCACAGCATTGATCGCCCTTGGTGCATTCTTGCGGAGGAATCCCTTCTGGTGAAATAGGGTAAGATAGCCCTCGAATTGAATATCCGAATGTGGGCTATTGGTGGCGAAAGGTGAAGATGACTTCATTTCTGTTGGCGAAATGAAGAGTGGGGACGTTTGGAACGACTGAAAAGTTGGAACATTTGGAGGAAAAAAAACAAGAGGACCAGGTAATCGTTTCAGGCTGGAATAAGTGGCATTGTTTTAATATTGTGTGGACTATAAAGAAAAACACTAATTCCACATTAAATATCGCTGAATCCAAAAAAAATCTCCACAGTACAGTATCAGCAAGGGAATGATAATTACAGTGGTGCAGCGAAACTGTGTTCGCGTTGAATAAATTTGAATGTATGATGTTTAGTGCTGTTCTCTGCTATCCTTTCGAGAAAAGACGGCAAGGGAAGAGGTGGAAAGACTTAGATTGAAGGAAATGGGCTGGAGATACGGCTTCTTGAGCAACGGATATAGATTGTTACCCTCAGGAGACGGTTTGGCGATATATTTAGGAATATATAGAAACGATATGTAAAAGCGCGTTGGGAGTAAAAGGAGGGGACCTAGATTGTCAAGGTAGAAGATATCCCGATGGGCAAAGTGAAAGCACTACTGGAAGTATGTAATATTGAAAAAAATCGTAGTGAAGGAAAGAATAACCAACTTAATATGTTGATAAAATTCGGTGCTTGGATCCTTTGAAACACTGAAGGTCGCGAGTTCTATTCCTGCCGAGGCCACACTTATGCATGCATTTAATTATGTGCAGCTGATTTGACACACGTTTCTGGAGCTAAGGGCACATGAAATCAGCCGAGGATTAAACTGAATAGTCGCATAATTTACCGGTTTTCTGTATGAAAGTTAAGTTTATGGCGCTAAGGAGAATTAACCTTATGACGAACACGATACATTTTGAGTAAGGCCATTGGAGATTCAATGATCAGGAGCTTCTTCGTTTAGATGAAAACAAGTATGCCCACAAATATTTATAAATATGCATTCGTCAATAGGATTCAGACAATACTCTCGGTGAAGGAACTTTTTACTCTGTTCGTTTTTTGGCAGCATTTTACAATTATGGCATTCGGAATTCATGTGCGCAATTTATTTTATTGCAATAATAATTATTATTAGGTAATCTACCGGTTAAGGTAGGTTTTTGGATAGGCATAATTACTAATTAAATAATTCGTGACCCCTAGTAGAACACAACATCCCACTCTACATCAGGTCCCTCTACATCTCGAGTACATTATTCCTCCCTTCATCCCGTCCAACATCACTATCCTGCTCCTTCCATTGCCTGGTTTGCCCAACGTTCTCCCCTCTATCACAGTCTTCAACATCCCACTCCCGGGCAATACCCGCTTCATCCACTTTTCCTGCCTCCATAGGATTTCTCCAGACAAACCCCTCTCTTTGCCCACCATGCCTAGCACTTCCTCATTTGTTTTCTTCTCGGTCCATTTAACCTTCTCCATTCTTCTCCGCACCCAAATTTCAAAAGCCTCCAATCTACGTCTATCCTCCCGCTTCAATGACCACGTTTCCGCGCCGTACATAACTACCATCCATATCAAAGTTTTTACGAGTCTTTTCTTAATATCCTTACTCAACGTATCCAACTCCCTCCTCCTTGTGAAAGCCTCTTTGCCTAGCATATTTCTTCTCCTTACGTCCCTACTACTTTCACCGTGTTGGTCCAAAACACTTCCGAGATACGTGAACTCCTTTTCCTAGCCTTTTTCTTTCTGTAAAATCGCATAACCTTTGTTTTATTAATATTGATTCTCATCCCATACCTGTCGCCCTGAATTTCCTATTCAGTCAGCAATGCTTGCAACCCCTTGGCTGACTGACAAACTAAAGCTTGGTCATCAGCAAGCCTAAATAATTTTACGAATTCCTCACCCACTTTCATTCCTACCTCGAGTTCTTTCCATGCCTCTTTAATCATTTCCTCTGCATACAGGTTAAACATCAACGCTGATAATGGGCAACCCTACCATACACCTCTTCCTAACGCTGCCAATGCTGACTCCCCATTTCCCACCCGCACCTGTGCAGTCTGAGACATGTACAGGTTGCGGATTAGCCTCCCTTCCCGCCAATCTATTCCTATTTTCTTCAAAATACTCATTTGTTTTCCCCAATTCACTCTGTCAAACGCTTTTTCGAAATCTACGAAACAGGGATATACCACCAGGTTGTCTTCTACTTTCCTCTCGATTAATAATCCCATTACTGCAATGACATCACGCGTACCTCTCCCCTTCCTAAACCCAAACTGATCATCCCCTAAGTAATCATTTGCCCTAATCTCTATCCTTTTATTTATGATCCTGAGAACAATTTTAGCTTCGTGGGATATCAAAGTTATCCCCAAGTAGTCCTCACATGACGTAGCCTTTACCTTTTTCGGAATAGGAACTAAAACTGATCTCACAAAGTCTTCCGGCCAGATTCCTTCCTCATATATACTACGAATCAGCCCATATAGCCTCTTCCTACCAAATTTTCCTAAACATTTCAATAGTTCCGCGGAAATGTTATCCACCCCCACGGCCTTATTTAGCTTCATCTCCATTTATGCCCTTTCTATCTCATTGTCTAGTATGCCTGGACCTAAGCTATCTTCCTCTACGTCATGTTCCTTTTCTAGGTCTAACTTTGTTGGTCTATGTTCTTCACTATAGAGTTCTTCTATATATTCCTACCATCTCTATTGGATCTTTCATGCGTCAAATGTTATCAAACCCGCCTTATCTCTAACTGTTAACATAGATCTTCCTTTCTTACTTCCCGATAACGATTTAACTTTGCTGTACAGCGCACCAATGTCACCCTTCCTCTGTCACTCTTCCCCTTCCTTTCCATATCCCTGCACTGCGTCTTCCACCATGCTTCTTTTGCTTTATTTGTGTTCCGCCTCAATTTATGGTTTAACTCTTTCTACTTCATTTTGCCTAATTTTGTATTTACATTCTTCTATTTTCTCCGCTCATCCATCTTTGTAATCATCTCATCCGTGATGCATGGTTTCGTAGTCCTTTTAGCATTAACGGTTCCAATAGCGTCTTTTGATAACCCTTTCTTGATCCTTTACCATTTTTCTTTGATAGTACTTAGCTCTTTACCATCCTCCATTATTTCTTCTACAGTCTTTTGGCCTCCTTCCTTTGTCTCCTGCAGGATGTAATCTAGCTGATAACTTTCTGATTCACCTGGCATTTTCCATGCCTGTCTACGTCTTTTGTAGTTTCTAAACTAAGTGTTGGTGATGGCTAACCCCTCTCTCCTGCAGAACTCAACTGCTTTCTCCCCGCGGTCATTACTCGTGCCTAAACCGTAGTCCCCCACCTCATCACCATCTCTTCCTTCGCCACCCGTCGCATTCCAATCCACCACACTATCAAATGTTTCCCTGCAGGAACACACGCGATCATGTCCTTCAACTGATCGCATATCCTATCGACCTCTTCTTCCTTATGGTTGCTCGGTGGCATGTATACCTGAATAACAACTTAGTTCGTCGGTTCTGCTTTTATCTCCACTAGTAGTATTCTATCAATTACCTGCTCTATGTTGACTACGCTTCTTCCTACCTCTTTATTTAATACTATGGCAACCCCTCGTTGGCTCTCGTCCCCACCGCTGTATATTATTCTATACTTATCACTCCAGTAATCCCCGGTATCTTTACATCTCATCTTGCATAGACCTAAAATATCTATATTTCCTCCTTCCATCTCTCGCTTAATATTCTCTAGTTTCTCTGTCCTCATCATTGTCCTAACATTCCACGTTCCTATTCTAACTAATGTGGTATTCTTCTTCTGCGTCTTCTGTCCTACTGCTGCCAGTTTTCCCCTGCAAGGGTTTCGTTGGATGACGACCGCGGAAGCCTTGCATCCCCCGCTGCCGGGCACGACACGCGGCCGATTGAGCCGAGCCCCGTAGTTGCAAGGACTCAAAATCTCGGTATTTTCCATCATTTAAATCTTGGGAATGGTAATTGAGGCGGTTTCCCGTTGCTTTCCTCAATGGTGTATTTAACGTGACACCATCACTTACTGGCCGCCCCACTGGGGTCAGATGCCATTGCAGCCGCCTCACTGAGGAACAGACGCTGCGTGGGCTACCTTATGTCTGGCTCGTAATCTTCGACCTATCTGGGAATGGTGACTCTAACAGGAGCAATTATTATTACTCCCGCCAGCACAGTTCTAGGGGTCATCGGAACGCGCAAGCCCTTCCACCACGTCAAGGTTGTAGTCCGGGGAGGGTGCAATATGTATGTATATATATATATATATATATATATACATATATATATACATATATATATATATATGTATATATATATGTATGTATATATATACATATGTATGTATATATATATATATATGTATGTATATATATATATATACATATACATATATATATATGTATGTATATATATACATATGTATGTATATATATATATATGTATATATATACATACATATGTATGTATATGTATATATATATATATATATATATATATATATATATATAAATTACACTTGCACGTAATATATTTTTCTAAAAGTCCATACGTTTCCCTTTTTCCTTCATTTCGTGAATTTCCATGGAACCTGACATTTCCGCGAAACGGCATAAAGTTGGAGGCTGGAATGCATGGATCGATAGGGTAATGAACACGCTCTGATTCTTTTGAAGGAGAAATGGGACTTGCTTCCGCACGAAAAAATTGCCATCAAAGAAAATCAGTAAAACTTAATCTTGTTGTCGAGAGTTTTATTCGAAAGTATGGGAAAATATACTTCCGTTAAAAGAAAGCACTTGGATTTTTCTGTTCTTTGGCACTCTGGAGACCAATGAGAAGAAACTGTTCGAGATGAACGTGTTTCAAGCGCTTTTTCCGCTGCTGGGATTCAGCAGAATACTCGGTGTTCTACCAGTCCCTTGCGAAACACTTAGATGGGGAAAGTTCTACCGTCGCAAAGTGCAAATATTCCCGTTCGTGCATAGCGCGACGGCATTCGCTGCATTGGCTGCGTTAGCCCTCCGCACGGACGTGTCCTATTTTCGCAGAGTATCGGCTAATTTAAAAACCCGTCGAGAAGACTACATTATGAAAGCCGTCTTTCTCAAAGTTATTTGCAGCATGGCAGCGAGTTTTATTTCATTCATAGTCATCGCCTGTAGGTCGAGAAGACTCATAGGGGTGCTCAAGAGGCTGGCCGCTCTGGATTCACGTCTTTTTCATGACGAAAACTGGAACAGGGTATCCCGGATGTACATTCTTTCGTACATGTCGGTTCTCGGCCTTTGTCTTTTCGTACTGGGCACTCTTTTGGATGATCCGCCGCTGGCCCAAGGTCGTCAGCACTGGCTAGAAGTCCATGACAACATCACATGTAAAGTCATCAAAATAACCATACTTAGCCTAATATTTCATATTTCCCTTCTGTTTCACAGCAGATATGACGCTCTCAACATGAATTTAGAAACTCTGCTGAAAGCGAAACCGTCTAATGTTCTCTGTGGCTCGAAATTCTCTTCGACAAAAGCCGAGAGGTCGCGGCGTAACGGCAAAGATATTCGAAAGATGTGCTACTTTCAGCATCGTCTTTTCACGTTGATAAATGATTTCAATGCCGTTTTCAATGAAGTGATTCTGCTCCAGTTCATTGTGGCATACGTCGAGTTTATTCTCTTATCTTATATGTTGATTTTTATCGATGGAAAACGAGTAGAGAGCAGATCTTTAATCCGGATTTACATTCATCTCACTTTGCATGCCAGCTGGGTTGCTGCGATCACAGCTTCTTGTGGCTGCATAAGAAAAAAGGTAAGATGTTTATGCCATGGAGGTAAAAATATGTAAAATCTAAAATTTAGCGAAAAGAATAAGGACTTATGCATTTAAGATACAGCATATTTTTCCGCGAAATATTTCATTAAATTTGATTCCGTTTGAAATCCCAATGCATGTTGGGACACAATAGATGAAAAAAATGAGCGCTCTTTCACATGAAATCTGGACGCACGCTTGTAGTTTAGTGAAAACGGGAGCATGGTGACTTTGGACATTTCCAGCAATATCCACTTTCATAATATCACAAGCAGCTCAACTATACAGGGTCGCACCCAAAAGTGGTATGACTGATTTTCTCTGGCACGAACGGAGCGGTGGACGGGGGTCTTCCTGGCAGGGTAAAGTGGAGGGGGCTATTAGCAACAGTCCGACACCAACCTTAGTCGCCTGCGGGCTGTCGTTTGAGTGAGGACACCATTTGTAGTGAAGCAAGTTTTTTGCCCGCGTTGAAAAACAAAATGAATCTGAATTTAGAGCAACGTTATCCCGTGAAGTTTTGTGCGAAACTCGTGAAGAAGGCAACTGAGACCCTCGATATGATCAAGTAGGCTAATGGGGACACTGCCTTAAGCCGTTCCACAGTATTTGAGTGGCACAAGTTATTTAAAGAGGGTAGGGAGCTCGTTGAAGACGACCATCGCTCCGGACGGCCGTCGACGGCAAGAACCGACACGAATGTGGACAGAGTGAGGACACTGCTGAACACAGACCGACGCTTAACCAGTGAAGAAATCACAGACCAGTTGGGTCTGTCTGCATCCAACGTCCAACGCATTATTTTACAGGATTTGGCCATGCGCAAGGTGTGCGCCAAGATGGTGCCGAAAATTCTGCCATGGCGCGCTCGTCGTCAGACAGTTCCTGCCCAAATACGGCGTTGCCACGTTGCCGCACCCGCCCTAGTCTCCCGATCTGGCACCACCGGACTTCTTCTTCTTCCCCCTGATGAAAAGACAGCTCAAGGGACGACGTTTTGACTCGATAAAGGCCGTTCAAGAGGCTTTGACGAGGGTCATCAACGGCATCCCCAAAGAAAATTTCCAGCAGGCGTATGGGGAATGGGAGCAACGTTACACTAAGTGTGTAGCAGCTCAAGGAGCATACTTTGAAGATTATTAAGTCGATGTAAGTATATCGTCAGTAAAATTCTTGTAAAAAAATCAGTCCTACCACTTTTGGGTGCAACCCTGTACATTCCATATCATACACATTTCACCGTACATCACACATTTCTCTCCGACGTGTTCTTACTGGCTCTCGAATTGCTACATACGGCAGATCAAATACACACGGCGATTCACGGGTTAATCTTTCATTTAATAAAGCCGTGACATCAAACAAATGTTTGATGGAATAGTTTTGCTTTATCTTTGTGCGTGTTACACGGCCATTGTCTTTGCGGTCGAAATTATACTTTCACATATAAACACACATGAGATTTCATAAAATATGGACTATATGTCGTGTTTTTGCCATGATACAAGAGAATCATTGTAAAACGGGGCTTGGTTAATGCATTGATAAGATTTATAAATAATTCGAAAGGGACGTAAAGAAGTCACCAGTGGATTCTGGCCAATATTTTTTGGTTACAAATTATAATCAAATACATTATGTGCGGTCAAGTTCTGTTAGTCCATATATAAGAATGACTAAGAAAACAGTTACTTCTCAAAGTGGCCATGATCTATTTTAACGAAGATTTCCCTTTCTCCCAAGTTTTAATGTAAATATATGTTATACTTTCCACAGGGTGACCGGACTGGAGTTATTTTGTCGGAAGCTTTCTTAATTGTTAAGAATAAAAGAGCCAGGCGCGAGGTGAGTTGTTTCACATGATTACGAATTTAAGATATTTCCCATCAAAATTACCACATTTTTTAAGAAATGGCGGAAATGGGTGCAAATGTTTTATGATTGTGAAAGCATGCCGATGTCTCCATTCCTGTAGCCACGTTACCCTTCGTAATTTAGCCATGCCGCTCCTCACTCTGGCATGAATACGGGAGAATTTCCCTTTTCTAGAATTGCACCAAATGCAAGGTCTGTCCCAAAAGTAGTAGGACTGAGTCAATAAAAATGCCAGGCTTGATAAATTTGCAGAAAACGTCTTCGAGGTAGCATACTTGTGCTCTCACACACCGCTGATAGAGGGTTTTCCACGCCTCGTACGTCGTCCGGAAGGCGGCGCCTGGAATGCTGCGAAGCTCCTTCGTCACGGCCTGTTGTAACGCTTCCACCGAGCCTTTTTGACTTCCTTTTTACACGGATTTGAGGCGGGGGAAGAAGAAGAAGTCTGGTGGGGCATCGCCTAAAACATTTGGATCCTCACATGGTCGAGAAGCTCTTCTCGGCAGAACCGCGGACAAGTTTCCTTTCGCTCGTCCGAGAGCACTCTTCGGCAACAACTTCGCACGCATCTTTCTCATGCCCATGTTTCCCGCCACAAGTCGATGCACTTTTAGGGATGCCAAGTTCATCAGAAACCATGCGAACACTTAATCTCAATTCCCCAACCAAGAAAGCCTTCACTCGTTCAGGACTTTCGTCACTTTTTGAGGTCGAAGGGGTCCTGAGCGTACGGCGTCTTCAACATCTTCTCTACCCTACGGGTGGTGACCTAACACCCCCCGCCACACGCCCTTGCGGCGGCTTGCGGGGTATTATGTAGATGTAGATGCACCCTCCTGAAACAACGTGTGCTGACAAGCAATCACTATACCCATGGCGTATTCACCATAACCTGCCTTTAGCATGACACGAGTCTCTTTCCAAGTTTTGCCTAGTTTCACGGAATATTTGATGGCGTGCCGCTGTTCCAAATACGGCTTCATGATGGAGCGTAATGAGTCACGTTATAGAGGTTTCGCAAACAAACGATCCGCACTCCGCAAAGGCTGGGAGTCAATTGCCACCGGCCTCCGGCCTTTCCTTAGACTCCCCTCCTTCGAACCCAGAAAGAGACACCGCCGCCTGTCCATCCGACAATCCGGGAAAAATGCCCTACTACTTTTGTGACAGACCTTGTACTTTCTGTATTTGCCATCCTCCATATTTTCAAAAAACACTGATGTTCATACAAGTCACCAATAGATACTTATTTTTGATGTGCCAAGCCATGAAATATCTCCTTCACATTTGATGCATACCACCATGGCGATTGGGACCAAAATGTACCATAACCACTTAAACAGTCTGTGGCTAAGTGGTTACGTTAAATAATTCTTATATTCATTTATAATTAGGTGGTTAAACCACAATATATCTCCATTAGATACCAGAAACAACTCACATACGTAAAAGAAATCAATTGAGGGCTGAAGAAATAAAATTACTAATAAGAACTCTGTCAGAATTACGCCAAAATACTCTACAGCACAATGCAGAGGTGTAGATACAAGCAGAACTAAATTAAAATCCAAAATCATAATTTTTACTATTCTGACTTTTAATGGCAACATGTACAAAGTCCTCAGTCCAAATTAACTAACCGCTGGTGTGGTATGTCCCTGTAGCTAGTCTGGATGCACTCGCATTTGATTCAACTTCGCTCCTACTTTTATGGGTACTGATGCTGGATATAAAAAGGGATACATTGACACCCACTTTGCATAAAATATTTATATATTGAATGAACATAAATACGAAAGCCATATCCAGTAAAATATTCAATTGATTAGAGCATGTAGGACTTCACTTTCTCCCGGCGGATGATGGCAGTGAATTCTTCTCGGGATTTCATCCGGGTAATCTCCTCCACCTCCATCGCTGCCGACGTTTCGATGAAATCCTTTTCCATCGTCATCAGGGCCGATGATGCCAGTCATGTAGGTGCCGGTTTATATATCCTCGGAGGCCGAGCACGTTTCCCCGCCATTTTCAGGATCGGGTTCCATGTCCTGCTTAGGCTGAAACCCTCGTCTCTGTTAAAGTTTTTCTCAGAGAGCCGTATTTCAATTGCCTCCTTGGTGAGGCGGTCCCAGTAGCCTTTGGAATGGTGGAGCATTTTGGTTTCTTCCCAGCGTATCGCGTGGTCGCAATCAATGGCATGCCCCGCAACCGCCGATTTTGATGGTTGGTAGAGTCGGAGATGACGCTTATGTTCTTTAATTCGGGTCTCGATCGTTCTTCCCGTCTCACTGATATACTCTTCGCCACACTCGCATGGTATACTGTAAATACCAGGCAATTTCAGTCCGGCGGGCATGACATGGAACCCGATCCTGAAAATGGCGGGAAAACGTGCTCGGCCTCCGCCAATCAGAAGGGACCCAACATGACCACGGAGGATATATAAACCGGCACCTACAGACTGGCATCATCGGCCCTGATGACGATGGAAAAGGATTTCATGGAAACGTCGGCAGCGATGGAGATGGAGGAGATTACCCGGATGAAATCCCGAGAAGAATTCACTGATTAGAGCATGGTTTACATAGTCCTCTCATTATGGCGAATCAGTCGTGCTTCATAAATCTTCATCTTTTAAAATATGTTTCACAACTGGTGCACACCTCGATAATTAAAAACCAAACGCTAAGTAATATGAGAATTCTGCTGGGATTCGGGCAGCGATAGTTACAAAGTAATGCATTATGGGGAGGAGAACAGCGTGGAGTAATGAGGAGGAAACCAGGGGGAAGAACAGTGAATATACGTAGAGGAGAGTCGAATTAAGGTTAGAGGGAGATAGCAGAGGCATATCGAAAGAACGCCTTTGTCATCTATTCACTGAAGAATAGGACATGCGTAAGCTATCCACCTGTTGCGTGCCGCGTTTTCTCACTTTAGACCAAAAACGCATAAAAAGAGCACTTTTAAGACCCCGTAGGAGCGGTTTGCACGAAGTGAGTCAGATTGTTTGCGTCGATTCACCACTGCAATCCTAAGAAGAAATAAAGCAAAATTAGTGGACTGCAAAGGATTAACCTGCTCTGAGAAAGGCGGAGATGAATCCCGGGAAGGTGATGGCGACTGTTTTTTTGGAATAGTCACGGAATTGTGTTCATCGATTACCTTCAAAAAGGTGAAACAATAACGGGATCTTATGACGGATCATTACTTGATTATCTGAAGGCAGAAATAGCAAAATAAGACCGCATTTGAAGAAAAAGGAAGTGTTTTTCAATCACGACAACGCACCTGCTCACACTACGGCGGTCGCCATGGCTAAAATTCACGAATTGCACTTCAAATCGGTTGAACACTCATCGTATTCACCAGATGTGGCCCCCAGCGAATACCTCCTGTTTCACGTGGAGGACAGAGATCTTAATCGGAAGAGGAGGTTATCGCATGCGTAAACGCCTCTTTTGCGGAGAAGGTTGCCAACTACTATTTGGACGGGTTAAAAATCTTAGAGCACCGCTGGAAAAAGTTTACCGACTTAAAAGGAGACTATGTTGAAAAATTAAAACATATTTGAAGAAAAAATAACCTCTTTATTTTTTGGGTCGGAAAATTTTCAGAACACACAGGTATCTGACGATAAGTTTTAAGAATGCTCCCTGTAAAATTACAAATGAACGCAAAACACCACCGAAGCAAAGATTGGTTTTGGTTTAGAAAAGGGAGTGGAATGAATGACGCAGTATTCTCAGGATACTCTTGTGTGGTTGGTGGATATCCATAAGGCATCCCACTGGGTAGAGTGGGCAGAGTTGAATTCAGCAATTTCAGAGTGTTAAAATTATTCGCCTTTACTGGAATGGATAATTTTCAAATGGTTTTTGCACTCAGAAATTGTTGCATTCAACTGCATATTAGCGGATGACTCCGTAAAAAGTTACTGTTGCAGCATCTCCCGCAGTTTCTTGGAATTCGGCAAAGTTATTGGAGATATTTTAAGATAATGGAGTGGATTGAAGAAATAGGCAACTATCTGAAACTTTTACAGGAATCAGATGGCACAGGCAAGGACAGGGGAGGAAGACAAGGGAGGAGAAATAATTGGCAAGGGAGTGAGACAGGGTTGCCTGTTATTGGTGCGTCATTTCAACATGTTTGCCGGGGAAATGTGAAGACTAGCCTTGGAAAGGCTGGAGCTGGGAATTGAAGGGGGTAGCAAGGTGATTACGATAGTTGGGTTTGAGCATGATCAAGCAGGATATGTGAGACAACCAAGGAATTGAAATTATCACTGAACGCTTTACGGCGACAAAGCGGGAGTTGTGGGATGAGGAGTAAACCCTAGAAAATAAAAGTAATGAGAATTTTTAGAAGTAGGAAAGTTAATTTAACATTAATGGGAATTTTAATGGAAACATTTGGAGAGGGTTTGCATTAACGAAAGAGGTTTTTGCAAGAACAAGAGATGTTGGGAACACTGAATTAATATGTAAGAAAAAGATTTGTTGTGAGTTGTATATGGAGCTTAATACTCAATGGTTGTGAGGTCTGGTCTTTGAGGCAAGAGGATGAGGATAGATTGGAGGTTTGTGAGATGTACTTATAGTTGAGCATGAAGAAAAGAGTTGAACGGAGAGGAAGAACAAATGCCGAGATATAAAATAGGATGGGCATAGAGAGGAAGTTGCAGGGGGAAATCCGAAAAAGCAAAAGGAAGTGAATCGAGGAAACCTTGAAAAGTAGTGGTTTGCTGAATGTTGGGTAAGCAGGGTAAAGGAAGGGAGAGATTCTGCTTTCTAAAATTATGAAGACATGAAGGAGAAATAATATTGGGCAAAAAGAGAAAGTTTTGGTGAAACATAGAAGGAAATGTCCTTGGAGTCTATCCAAAAGCTACATTTTGATCAGCTGGCCAACTTGAATTCAAGCAAATATGCTAAGTGGCTATGGAATAGGTCCAAATGTGGATATCTGTGATAATTGACAGGAATAAGTATTTTTATATTCCTTAGTAAGCATCTATGTATTTAGTAATGAAAGCAGACTGATTTCTTGACTAAGTGAGCACTATTATGATTTGCTCTCTTAGGCAGCAAATTAGGATTGAGTAGTATTAATTAAATATGGCAAGCAAAATAACATGCCTTATTATGGTCATGAAAATTTTGAACAACATTTGTATCGTGTTCAGATATTACCAATTCATTGGTAACATATGAGCAGATATTATTAAGCAACACATGACAACGGTAAAAAACCAAGAACTGATCCCTGACCAAAACTGTATTTGGTATTGAGCATAGTTTAACACACACCACTGTCAAGTATTCTCTTTCTTCTAATTGACAGATAAGATTCCATGAAAGTCAGTTCAAATCCCTCAACTTTGTAATGTTCTAGATTTCATTGGATTCCTTTGAAAATCAGTCAACTTCTCCCTGTCTTTGAGGTCTTCTTCTGAAAAATAATAGATGTTCAACTGTCTAAGAAGATGCTCTAGAAATAAATTTTGATTCCCAAAGTTTGAATCCTTAGCAACTATTAAGGAGAAAGTATATTTGATTACTTACATATTGGAATGAAACATTGAAATATTTAATGAGAATCAAAGCACTATTAGGATACAAAGTCATTTACTTGAAGACCTCATGCCCTGCTGAATAAGGCATTACAAATGACCCATTGCCTGAATGTATTAAGAACAGCATTGAGCAGCGAGGATGGCATGCAGGCGCTAGCTGCTACATATAGGCACAAACAACAGCAAATTCATTTTATCTTGCATTGCATGTTCAGTCATCTTCTTTGGCATATCTTATTTATTAATATCAAATATTTCTCTTACAGATACGTATTTTCTCTCATCAACTACTCCACACGAAGGTCCAGTTTACTGCTTGTGGATTCTTTACCTTAGATTTTGAATTGCTAACATCGGTAGGTGTTTATGGATGTGAGGTAAAGTAGATTAATGGAAAATGTAAGGTGAGGAATCATTATAAGAGAAACTGCATACTCTAAGACACTCCCATTGTGACATATTGAAGCACCCAATATTTAATTGTTTTAAGAATTTAAATCCAAGCGTGTAAATCAAAATTTCTCCAATATAAAGGCCAAAATAGTCCAAGACAAGAAATGTATTGCATACTTTATTTTTTGCAAATACTGAGTCAGTGGCACCAGTTTGCTAATTTCATGTCTGACATAAAATATGCAAAATCCATTTCTCAACCCAAAATTATGCCTATGAGTATATTCTTGGTGATATTGATTTTTGGCTGTAAATGGGACATTGTGTGGCTCAGTTTCTTGCAATGCAGCAAGCATATTCAGGATTGAATAATTGTTTCTGTCTGTTTTACTCTCTCTAATACTACGTACTATTACTTGCTTTGGTTGACCGAATAATGAATTTCTGTGAAAAAACTACTACAGAAAGGGCACTACTACTTGAAAGTGATAACCCCTATCCTTGGTTCAAGATACAGTCGATAGTGCTATAATATTTTCTTCTAGTCCCACTGATTTGTTTCCCACTTCTGCTGCTGTATCTGACGCAGCATGTTTTCCTAACCTGCCCAATTGTTCTGAGAACTGGAGTGAGAATGTGTTGAGAGGCTGAGGGAGCCAAGCTGATAATACAGGCATTCACACCATTCTCTAAGCCCCCACACTGCATTCAAGTACTATCTCCTCACTGGTAATTGCATGTTTCTTTCATGACATGCTTTCAACTGGGTGCTTGGAACTAGTGCAGATTGTACAGATTGGGACTTGAACACTGTTAGACACAAGCAGTCTTAAGCATTCTAGAACATGGCTATATTTCTTTCATTGTGCATAAATGTCTGTACCTGCTCTGTCATTCTGTTATTGGGCCTCACAATAGGATGGAAGCTGAGACACAAACAAATTATGTGCATGGCCTTTTAACTTCACACTCAGAGTTCTATTAAAAATCATCTAAATTAAAAAAAGAAAAATGGCAAAATAATATACATTAATGAGGGAAATGGAGATACATAGCCTGAGAAATTAATACCTTTAGTCCCCATTTCGTGGTACCAGGAAATAAATTCTTAAAAGGTGGATGTAACACAGCTGTAGATGTATTTGTAAAACACAGAACGCAACCCATCCCATTAGCTATGTTTACCTCACTATAATACATGCACGAGGGTTGGCTAAAAAGTAATGCACACATGCTTGTAGACAACAAAAAAATGACCTTCAGAAGCACTCCTTGTGACTTGTGGAAGTAACATTCCCCCTCAACACGCATGCACCGGTTTGAGGTCGTTAGATTCATCCAGTGTATTTTGAGAAGCGAAAGTATGGAGACGTGTTCCAGTGCTATGTCAACGCGAATTAAACGGCGTGATCTTATCGAATTTTTAAGTGCTGAATAAGTGACCCCTGCTGAGATTCATCGTCATTTAAAGCCTGTTCATGGTGACCATGTTGTTGATAGGTCTACTGCAAATCGATGGGTAGTATAATTTCGTGGTTGCAAGATGACGACGCTCGTCCACACTCCTCGAGTGGTGAACCTCGAGAGGCTCTGCGAATGCGTAAAATTTGAACCGATTCCACACCCTCCTCATTCCCCCGATCTTGCGCCTTGCGATTTTTATTTTTTTCCTCAACTCAATAGACACCTCAAGGGTAGTCATTACTCCTCGGACGATGAGGTGAAGGCAATTGTCAATAAAATCTCGCTGTTTAACTCGCGTTGACATAGCATTAGAACACATATCCATACTTCCACTTCTCAAAATACACTGGATGTACGTAACGACCTCAAACTTGCGCATGCGTGTTGAGGGGGAATGTTACTTCCACATGCCACCAGGAGCGCCTCTGAAGGTCATTTTGTGTGTGGTTTACGAGCATGTGTGCATTAGTTTTCAGCCTACCTTCGTATTTAGGACATGCACAAAAACTTGGGAATCTTCCGATGCCCGCAAATCCTATGTGGGAGAGAATTACCTGATGCAATAAAGCCCAATTGTGTGTATCTCCAGTTCCAATTTCTGTCCATTACCATTCTACTACTGAGCAACATGAGCATAAAGCATCTCTGCAGATGGAGAACAAACCCTTTCGTGATTCAGATGGGTAATATATGCACTCCAATGCTCACCGCCATCTCCAAAGCTAACTATTTAACCAAACCAGTCTTCCAAATATAAAATGAACGTACCTACGGTCGTGAAGCAATGAAAACGGGATAGCCGAGACCGTAAACTTGATTGGCATTAGGTTGAAAGGGGGGGCGAGGGAATAAAACAAAGTTACAAGAAAGGGGTGGGGTAGAGAACACTAAACAAGTTGTACCCTTGATGGTGTTCAGTGGAAATTGTCCAGTTTCCACTCGGTAGCAAGCTCTGTTACCGAAGACGAGATTAAAGTATCGGTCTATAAATGTTTTTCATTGCTTTATTACAATGCTCATATATATATATATATATATATATATATATATATTTACTGTACTCTCTCAGAAGGTAGCATTGCAAATGGAGGACGAATCAGTAATATTGCATCGCGACTCCATTGAAGAACTTCGACCTTATTATTTATGGCAATAGAAATCCAATTGCGATGTGTTTAGGTTAACCATAAAGACAACCATTAATTATAACTTTGCCCTGTATTTTACATGCTACATCTCATTTTATATTTTGATTTTTTTCTATGGATATTTTACTAAAAGTGAGGGAACCAAGTTCATACCAGCCAATGATGTTCCCATAACCGCTGAATTTTCCGACATCATGTCTTATGGAGCTATACTTTGGACAATTCTGAAAAAGTGAGTGAACTTCGTGATTAGGCCATGATTGCCAGCCTATTTTAGGAAGGAGGCCCATAGTAACATGTCTACAACTAACAATCTTCAATGGCTATCCCGTGTGATGGCTATCAGCGGTGTTCTGCCTTCACTCGAGCGCAGGGGAATTTCCACATATTCTGCTATTTTGGTCTTTTTCATGCATGCGGTGAGAAATCCGACCTGGCATCTGTTTGAAAGCGCGGAAGCGGTCAACCTAAGACGGGAATATTTTACACTAGAAGAAGTTAAGAGGGTTAAGGAACCTTAGTGAGGAAACACACCTGAAACTTGTCACTCATGAGTAGTTGAAAGATTTGAAGTGTCCAAGGAAGGCGTACAGTGTGATTGGGTTGTATTTGTAACGATAATAACTTTAATTTTAATGAGCATAAGGTTGTATATCAAAGCCATTTAAAAGATGGAATTAATTTATCATTTCAGATATCCGCGGCCATCGCTACAAATCTGGTGATTTTGGTGCAGTTTCAATATTCCGGGCGCCATTCTGAGGAGTCATGGTGCAACTGTTCAAAGTCTTTTTTCTTTGGGACACCGGCAACAGTCATCAAAAACTTTACTCATTATGAATCAGTCTCGTCAAGTGTTAAACTATATTAAAAGTGTCAACTTTGACTATGATTATAGTCTGTGTATTGCGTATCCAATGGGAAATTTTCAAGTTAACAAATTAATGGTTTAAAAAAATAAACATTTTGTTGACAATTATTTTTGCGATTGAAAAATTATATAATCAATTGCCGTGTTCATGAGTGTGAAAACGCTTGAGCATTTCCATAGAAATAAATACGTTATTTCAAAGAAAAGCACGATTCATTCAAACTTTAGCACAAACATGCGAAGTTGCTCCGTTGAAGTGTTCTCATGTGCGTGCCAACGAAGCTGAACTAACTTTGACCCCTCCGATCGAGCCATGAGTTCTGTGTTCATTAAGTTCCTTTCCAAGTGATTATGTTGAGCAACTTATAAGCTTTTGATTTCGCGAATTCTTCTAAAAAAGAGTCTCTCGAAATATATTGCTCCAATTCTACCACCGTGCCCGTTTTCCTCGCTCGAGATTTTGTGACAATACAATGGTTAAACATTGTTATTGATGGACAGTATTCATGTTGGTTTTAACCGACAATATTATTGATTTCCATAGGCAACCAAGAGCCACTAAATTAGGCTCGTATAAGCTGTAATGACTTCATCCGAGAACATACTTTCACTCTTTCCAAGTGGGTTGTCCCTTGTGGATTATCTCATCTCAATGGTCTCATAAATTCCAGAGCCACGCTGAAACGTTTGTCGCGTAACCACGCAGAGACCCACCCACCACTGCCTCTATTTACCGGCGTTTGTTAAGAATCCCTGTGGTTACATCAGGACTTCATCCCCATATTCACTGATGGATCGAAGATGGCTAAGCCTTCGGTCTTATCATCCTGTCTTAGAGTCTTAAAAAAAATAAACATATATACTTTCCCTCCCCGGACTACAACCTTGACGGGGTGGAAGGGCTTGAGCGTTCCGATGACCCCTAAAGCTGTGCTGGCGGGAGAAATGATAATTCCTCCTGGTAGGATCACCCATGCCAGATAGGTCGAAGATTACGAGCCAGACGTAAGGTAGCCCACGCAGCGTCTGTTCCTCAGTGAGGCGGCTGCAATGGCGTCTGACCCCAGTGGGGCGGCCAATAAGTGATGAAGTCACGTTAAATACACCATTGAGGAAATCAATGGGAAACCACCTCAATTACCATTCCCAAGATTTAAATGATGGAAAATACAGAAATTTTGAGTCCTTGCAACTACGGGGCTCGGCCCAATCGGCAGTGTGTCGTGCCCGGCAGCGGGGAAGGCAAGGCTTCGGCGGTCGTCATCCCACGAGACCCTTTCAAGGGAAAACCAGCAGCAGCAGGAAAGACCACGCAGGAGAAGAAGACCAAATTAGTTAGAATAGGAACGCGGAATTTTAGGACAACGATGAGGACAGGGCAATTGGAGAATATTGAGTGAAATATGGAAAGGGGAAATATAGATATCTTAGGTCTATGCGAGGTGAGATGGAAGGATAGCGGGGATTACTGGAGTGATAAGTATAGAATAGTATACAGTGGCGGGGACGTGAGTCAACTAGGGGTTGCCATAGTATTAAATGAAGAGGTAGGAAGAAGCGTAGTCAACACAGAGCAAGTAACGGATAGATTATTACTAGTAGAGATAAAAGCAGAACCGACGAACTTGGTTATTATCCAGGTATACATGCCACCGAGCAACCATAAGGAAGAAGAGGTCGATAGGATATACGATCAATTACAGGGCATAATCGCGTGTGTTCCCGCAGGGAAACATTTGATAGTGATGGGGGATTGGAATGCGACGGTAGGCGAAGGAAGAGATAAGATCGGGGAAGGTGATAAGGTCGGGGACTACGGTTTAGGCACGAGGAACGACCGCGGGGAGAAAGCAGTTGAGTTCTGTAGGAGAGAGGTATTAGTCATCACCAACACTTGGTTTAGACACCACAAAAGACACAGGTATACATGGAAAATGCCAGGTGACTCAGAAAGGTATCAGCTGGATTATATCCTGGTTAGACAAAGGTTTAGGAACAGTGTGATTAATTCACACAGATTCCCGGGAGCGTATGCGGACTCTGACCACAATTTAGTCGTTATAAAATGTAGCGTCCGTTTCAAAAAGATAAGGCAGGGTCGTCGGGTTAGAAAATGGAATGAAAAAGCATTAAATAGATTGAAAAGGAAGGAGGGCCAACAAGCGGTAGAGAAAATCATGGAGGATGGTAAAGAGCTAAGTAATATAAAAAAAATGGAAAAGTATCAAGAAAGGTTTATCGAAAGCCGCAAAAGACACTATTGGAACCGTTAATGCGAAAACGACTAGGAAACCATGGATCACGGATGAGATGATTACAAAGATGGATGAGCGGCGAAAATGGAAGAATATAAATACAGAATTAGGCAAAATGAAGTACAAAGAGTTAAACCATAAATTGAGGCGGGCAACAAATAAAGCAAAAGAAGCATGGTGGAAGACGCAGTGCAGGGATATGGAAAGTCTGCAGAGGAAGGGTGAAATTGGTGAGCTCTATAGCAAAGTTAAATTAGTTCAATAGTTTCAGCCTCAAGTTTATGCAAAGTTAAATCTTTATCGGGAAGTAAGAAAAGGAGATTAATGCTAACAGTTAGAGATAGTGCGGGTAGGGTAATAGTTGACGCAGGAAAGATCCAAGACAGACAGATGGAAGGAATATATAGAAGAACTGTATAGTCAAGAACTTAGACCAACAAAGTTAGACATAGAAAGGGAACATGACGTAGAGGAAGAAGCTTAGGTCCAGTCATACTAGACGATGAGATAGAAAGGACATTAAGGGAGATGAAACGAAATAAGGCCGTGGGGGTTGATAACATTCCCGCGGAACTATTGAAATGTTTAGGAAAATGTGGGAGGAAGAGGCTATATGGACTTATTCGTAGTATTCATGAGGAAGGGATCTGACCGGAAGACTTTTTGAGATCAGCTTTAGTTCCTATTCCGAAAAAGGTAAAGGCTACATCATGTGAGGACTATAGGACGATAAGTTTGATACCCCACGCAGCTAAAGTTGTTCTCAGGATCATAAACAAAAGGATAGAGAGTAGGGCAAATGATTACTTAGGGGACGATCAGTTTGGGTTTAGGAAGGGGAGAGGTACGCGTGATGCCATTGCAGTAATGAGATTATTAATCGAGAGGAATATAGAACACAACCAGGAGGTATTTGCCTGTTTCGTAGATTTCGAAAAAGCGTTTGATAGAGTGAATTGGGAAAAACTAATGAGTATATTGCAGAAAATAGGAATAGATTGGAGGGAAAGGAGGCTAATCCGCAACATGTACATGTCTCAGACTCCTCAGGTGCGAGTGGGTAACGGGGAGTCCGGTTGGGCAGTGTTAGGAAGAGGTGTAAGGCAGGGTTGTCCATTGTCACCGTTGCTGTTCAACCTGTATGCAGAGGAAGTGATTAAAGAGGCATGGGAAGAACCTGAGGTAGGAATGAAAGTGGGCTAGGAATTCGTAAAATCAGTTAGGTTTGCTAATGACCAAGCGTTAGGTTGTCAGTCATCCGAGGAGTTTCAGGCATCGCTGAGTGAATTGGAAATTCAGTGCGACAGGTATGGGATGAAAATCAATATTAATAAAACAAAGGTTACGCAATTTTCTAGGAAGAAAAATGCTAAGCTTAACATTAAAATAGGAGGGCAAAAACTAGAGCCGGTAAAACAGTTTACGTATCTCGGAATTGTTTTGCACCAGCACGGTGAAAGTAGTAGGGACGTGAGGAGAAGAAATGCGCTAGGCAAAGAGGCTTTCACAAGGAGGAGGGAGTTGATGACAGGGACGTTGAGTAAGGATGTTAAGAAAAGACTCATAAAAACTTTGATATGGATGGTAGCTATGTGCGGCGCGGAAACGTGGTCATTGAAGCGGGAGGATAGACGTAGACTGGAGGCTTTTGAAATTTGAGTGCGGAGAAAAATGGAGATGGTGAAATGGACAGAGAAGAAAACAAATGAGGAAGCACTTGGCATGGTGGGCGAAGAGAGGGGTTTGTTGGGAAAAATCCTATGGAGGCAGGAAAAGTGGACGAGGGGGGTATTGACCTGCGGATGTTGAAGTGGGTTGTTGAAGACTGTAATTGAGGGGAGAATGTTAGGCAAACGACGAAAGGGAAGGAACAGGATAGGGATGTTGGATGTTATGAAGGGAGGAAGAAAGTACTCAGAGCTGAAGAGGGACCTGATGTAGAGTAGGATGTTGTGTTTTGTAGGGGTCACAAATTATTTAGTTAGTAGCTGTGTCCATCCAAAAACCTACCTTAACCGGTAGATAACCTAATAATATATATATATATATATATATTCTCTGCACTCACAGGCTTCACTTAGTGGAATTGTTTGATGTCCATTTTTAAAGAGGTTGTAATCGTCCACAGACTTTGCTTCACATTACAACGCGTTTCACCGACTTGCGGCATCATCAGGTACAAGTGGCATACACGGCTGTTGAATGATTATGCGCCCATCCCTCCCCTCTCCTTTCCAAAAAATGACATCTAGGGTAAACAAACGTATCAGTTCAAAGTGCTCAGTAGCATCTAACCCATGACAACACCCTATGCAACGTCATAGCCAAGACAACACCGTTTTTCCATTTTGTTTTCTCTTTCCTCGACCACCGGCTTTCACTTCCGAAAATTCCCCTGACCCTACACAGCCGCCCCTCTTTCCTAGGTATACAAATCCAAGGGTTCTACATAGCCATCCATCCATAGCGTTCCTGATCCGGACCAGACCCAATGTTTTATTAATCAAGGCGCCATCACCTATTCTTCCTTTCACCGAAAAAGCCACGACCACCGTATTTGAAGCTCCGGAAAACCTTCAACTTCCCCTCTCTCCTCTGTCCGAAGGGTAAGTATTTAATGGCTGTGTGTGTGTAACTTTATCACGTCTTCGAATTTGCCTTTAGTTTCGGCGGCCGGTCGGAGGTTTTGTGGGTTTCCCTCCGTCCTCGAAATAATGCCTCTCCCGACGATCTGTTCAAAGTTTTTTTTTGCGCCACCGCTAATCTTTTTTGTTTCGTCCCTTTGTTGCGTGTCCACCCGGAAGAGGAGCTATTCCTAAAACGGGGTTTCTCTTATTTTCTATTTATATGGTCTATATCCTTGGTCTCTTTTCTTTTCTCGGTAGTATGATAGAATAGAATAAAAACCTTAAAATTGAATTGATTTGTAACTTGTACCTGATGATGCCGCAAGTCGGTGAAACGCGCTGTACTGTGAAATAAAGTCAGTGGAAAATCACAAACTATTCTAATATGGACGTCTTGAAAAAAAGACTGGATCCGATGTATGTATACTGCATTTACAGCGGAATGTTTTGCCATAAAGATGACACGGGAAATATTTAATGCAGATAAGGCCGCTTTTTTGTCTGCTCCAAATACCACAGCGCATACCAAAATATCCTCTTCTGATTTTTCTCCATTATACCCCCTTCTCAAAGATATTCATCCTGTCATTTGCCCTTAGTAAAAAGGGAGTGGAATAGTTTCCTTGTGGATTTCCAGGCGCGGCGGGAGAGCTGAAAATGAAAGGGCTGACAGAGTGGCGAGAGAACCTCGTGCGTGCCAACGCATTCGTGGACTTCCTATCGTGCTGTTATCAATGAGGTATCACCGATGGGTTGAGTTACTTAGTGGGAGATGCAACTTCTGTCGTGCCACAGAGAAGGTTCTCAAGGCCCCTGATATTTTATATGCATACAATTTCCCACGTTAGCAGCAACCTTAGATTATTCGCTGACGTTCGAGTCATTTACAGAACTCCTCTGTATTTCTGGACACGTGTAGTGGCTACACCGATACTACATATTTAGGGTTGGGGTTATATAAAGGATTGGGGGTCAGAATTAAACACAGAAATTGGACTTAATTGCGATTCTGGAAAAATTTCAATTCAGCGCAAAAAAAGAAAAGAGAGGCAATGAATAAAATTGATTGAATCGGATAAATTACTTCAGGAAATGTCAAATAAATACTTGGGTGTAATACTCATTTCAAACCTTTCATGAGGCACACTCATGCACAGAATGTATTCGGGTCAGTCTAAAGTGAGAATTTATTACGCGGGTCATCATCGGATGAGAGGACAAGATAAGAGAGAGGCGTTACTTCACTTTATGAGGGTCACATCTGGAATGAAGACGCGGTAAGGATCTGGGATCCATGGGAGAAAATGTTAACTATGGAATTGGAAAATGCTCGAAGCCAACACCTAGATTTGTTGCAAAGACAAGAAAGTAAGCGTGACGGGTGTGCTGCAGGGATCAGGTACTGGACGCTTTAGTTTTTGTGCGACGCCGAGGGAGTAGATTTGCCAATTCGGTCATTGGGGTAAAATATTAGATGGGTGGGAATCGTCACCGAATGATCAAAGTACCAGCTCATTCTTCCCTCAGACGTTACTCATTCATTACAAAATTAAACCCAAGCACCATAATAATTATTTTTAAAAAAAGAACAATTTATGGTCACACTCGTAATGAAGTAAATTACATGAATTACATTTTGGTGAAAAAATGCACGATGATTCTACTTCCGACGGCTCTTATTCAATAATTTATATTTCCATTTTAGAACGGGACCTTATTTCTTTAAAGTCATCCAAATAAGATGTAAGGCATTTCTCTATTCATGTCTTGCCATGGGAATGGGTTTTCACGATCAATATCTGTGCGATCAATTGCAATGGTCTTTAGACGGTTCTCATGAATTTCCTCAAGCGCCCACTCGAGTGCCATTCCGTCTTTTCTACCTTGGCGTGGACTTGGAGTCCCTCAGCCTCTTCAAGGACTACATTGAACACTGGTAATCGTATGCACGAAGCCTTTAGCGTTTTTATTTCCTCGTGTTTTATTTATTCTTAATGCATCTTTGCAGTAATACTGTACTTGCGGTTTTCTTCATAGTTCTCACAAAATAATGGAAAACAATAGACAGTAACAGTGGTAATATTACATTTTAAAACTGGTGACACGGAACGGAAGGTTGCAAAAGATCTTAAAGTCGACGTAAGAAGTCTGTACGTAAGTGGACAAAGGGTTTTTCGAAGGAATGTTCGTCAGATACATCATCCTGCTTCGATTGGGTTCCCTGCCCCGATAGCCAGGATTCATATCCCGGCGAGGGCCGGGTTTGTACTAGGAATCTCGATCCCTACTTGGGGAAGCACTAAAATGGGAAAATGTCGTTCGTTGGATGGGGCGTTGAA
Organism: Hetaerina americana; assembly: GCF_022747635.1. NCBI lineage: Eukaryota > Metazoa > Arthropoda > Insecta > Odonata > Calopterygidae > Hetaerina > Hetaerina americana. The sequence goes on along the minus strand of NW_027286985.1, from coordinate 611,102 downwards.
CTGTAGATTCCTTTCGTTAAGAATAAACTAATGCCTACGTCTGGTTCCTCTCTACTCCTCCCACATTGCTGGAAAAACCCCCAACTGCCAACCCACAACTGTCCCTAATGGTACAAATTAACTTAGGTCTTGGTCGCTTCCCTTAATAACTTCATCTCCAACAAAATCTAATAGTAGTTCGAAGGGGAAATCATCTTACCGGGAGATTGTGAAGATGTTGCTTAATCAGCGACAGATGCCGTCTCCAACAGAAGAAGACATTTTGGCTTGAATCACATTGTTTCCTTTCTGTCAAGTCCCCATTAAAACTCCCATCACAGAAATACCTTTCTTTTGCATAAGCGACCGACATATTCATGATGTTCGAAATTTGGAAAAGTCGAACAGGCGTATTATATATTATTTATATTACTATGTTATTCCAATGTCTGTCCTAGTTCCAGGTTCAAGTTCTTATACTAACAGTTCACATTTACTAACTGATAGGAATTTCTTCATATTTATTTAGATATACCTTTTTATTGTTTAAATGTTATTGTAATTGGTTAAAGTATGAAGTAATATTACTTTGGTTTTTATTCTTGTAAAATGGTCTCATTTAATTCAACTTATTTTTCTCCACCGATGGATTCATGTCTTTTTCCGGGCGCTTGTTTCAATTCTGTTGCCGCTGATGAAGGGGCGATCCCTGCGATCGCTAACCGCTCGGGCGATGTACGTTGAGTAGGTGACTGATTACCCGAGGGTCACAGATTTGACTCCCGTCTCTGGCATTAGTGATGTTTGCGATGGGGAATCAGTCATAAGTGTTTTGGGAAATTGTCGGAAAAGCAATAGAAGTCTAGGAATGTCAAACCAAAGAAATGCATACCGCGTAATATCAATTCACTTTTTCATTAAACTACTGCCATCATCTATTAATTTGCACATAAAAGGAAGCACCTAGAAAGTTTATAAAGTCAAGCGAGATGTGTAATTCCTAAATTGAGCGCGTGAAATGTAAGAGTTAAATAAAGTAGGATTACCCTTTGTGAGCCACTTATACTACGGCAAAGTAACCTTATAGATTGGATGTGGATCGACTTATCGAGTCAATAAACTGCTCTCAATGAATCAACAATGATGTCCAGTCCAGTCCAGTGGCTGCCATCGTTTTCCTTTTCAATTTAATTTCCCGAAAACCATTTCCGCGGAAAGTTCTGAACCTAAACATACTCTTCTTCCCTCCGTTTCTGGAAATGGGGATATTTTCAAAACACTCATGCAGCGGTGATGTCAATACCGGGGAGAGTGCGATATTTTATACAGGGTTCGTCCGGAAAATAAGTGTACTGAGCTCAGGAAAAAAAATTAATTACACTTTTACATATCTTAAGCTAATATTCCTCAAAATAGGACCCTTGTGAGTCGATACACTTGTTCCAGCGGCGTTCCCATTCCTGGAACGCTCCCGCGAAGGCATCATCGGGAACCTCTCGAAGACTCGTCGTCGACCTCTTCTCTGCCCTCCACGAACATCTTGTGCCACCGAAAGATCATGTTTCTGGACATGGCTGACTCCCCGTGAGCCTGGTTAATCATACCGACAGTTTCGGTAGACGATTTCCCAAGCTTTACCGCAAATTTGATGGAATAACGCTGCTCCAAAAACTTCGGCATCGCGTTCCGTGACGTGGGTCGAAGCGTGGAGATTCGCGTTAACAGAGCTCCTCACTACACCACAGCTCAGAGCCGACTGCCTTTTTCAGCGTCGCTTGCCAACATACCCCCCTCCAATCGCAGCCCGTCAGAGCGGTGCTGGGCGTGCCTGGAGCGGCGCGCCCAGCCCAGGAGTCAGTACACTTATTTTCCGGACAAACCCTGTACTACAGAGAGGAAATCTACAATTTGGCGCGGTGCTTAGCATGGCGCAAGCTCGGGAAATAAGAAGCACCAGGCTTTGCAGAGCATTAGAGCCCATGCTTTGCATCAACGCCGTCATCGGCATAGCGCCCCCGTCGCCGTGTCCTGGAAATGAATCGAATTATCGCCAGCGGAAGGTGGCTGCATACTTTGGCTTCGAATTCATATCAGGGCTCTTTGTAATCGTCAGCGTTTACAAATTTGCGACTGTTCCTTCGGATTCAGTGATTAGTGACATGGTGACCTTTTTGTGGGTGTTTGTTTACACATCACTCGGTGGTATTTCAGGTTGTATCTTCGCCATAAAGCTGAAGAACGTTGAACACGTTTTTCATAAACTTAGTAAGTTAGAATCAGACTTTGAAGGCTATCAAATTATCCCGTTGAGTGATGTGAGGAAATCTGTCAACTTTCAAATTATTTTTGTGATCCTGAACTGCATTCAGTTGTTGCTCAATGTAGGTTGCATCGGGATGCTAAACGGTTGCGCGAGTCTTGATTTTGTGAAAACATGGATAGTGGCATTATGGGCTTTTATTAACTACATGCATAATTGGCAGTTTTCAAACAAAGTTTTTCTAATTTTCAGAAGCCTAATGAATATAAACGAAAGGTTAGCAACTTTAACAGGAGAGAACGACTTGGAATATTGTAAATTTAATATTGATGCCTTAAGATCTGTTGCAGCGTTGAAACAGATTAAGCACTTGAAGACTCTTCAATTGAGAACACATCGCATTTTTAAGGAATCGTCCGGTATTTACGGTATTCCAGCTTTGCTTTGTGCTATTTTGAGCATCTTGAACATCACCTTCTTACTTTTCTACGTGCTAGAGATGATGATTTTTCCGGAATCAACTGCCTGGGGGCTCCCTCAAGCTGTTTGCAGCTCCCTGTGGGTTTGGTCGCTCTTGTTCCAGTTCTACCGAGTAATTTCGTCATGCCACAAAACACAGGAAAAGGTGAAAGTTTTTTTTAATTTTTACATTTATAACACATCAATGAATACTTTTATGAAAATTCCGTTCATTCCTGACGCACAATGGCCATGAGAATATTACATTTTAAGCCATACTTTGGTCATATTTACATCTAGAAATTACCATTTCGTTGATTAACTTAGTTAAAACACCACAAGCTACCAAAAGCTTAATTTTATTGTAAACATTTGGTAATATGAGTAGACCGACCGATCTTTAAGAACTTAACTGTCAGTGAACTTTACTGCCTTGGACTAGCGCCTCTTAGGAAACGCCGAAGCGAAAGCATTGGCGTATTTAACTACTGTGTGATCATGTAAATCGTATCATTCCTAGGTTAACCATTTTTCCCAGATCTTTATATCAAATGTTGCCCTGGTATTCCCGTCCATTTCTTCTTTAAGGAGAATGTTGGAAACTGCATGCAGGGAACGGATTAAAATTTTTTATAACTTCATTTTTGGCGGTACCTACACATAGTTGCTTATTTATTATGCATGGAGTAAGTATTAATAGAGAACGCGATCGTGTAAATCGGTTTATTTAAAACTAATGGTTGGTATGGAGCCTTTAGTTTCAATCTACAATCTCCATATCAGCTTACTTCCATGTATTATTTTAGTGTTTTTTCCGCATCCTGCAAGCCACCGCTTGGATGTGTGGCGGGGGGGGGGTGAATATGTACCAGACTAATTTGGCCCCGGATATTTTTTTGCCTTAGTGCGGTCGGGGAACGCTGTTCTGATTCCTTATCGTTCATGAAAAACATTGCATCTTAAACCTATTCGTTCTACACTTGATCACTTTAATTTTGTTCATCCATCCATCAGTCCGTCACTTTGACCTCTTCCCTTACACCGCCTTCCAGCATCTCTCCTTTAAGAGGCAGTTCCTTCTTAGCTTGTCTCCAAGCAATTCTATTTTCATTTTTAGGTTGTTTCCAGCAATCTTCTCTCTTCTCGCGCTCTCTTCAACACCTCCTCATTCCTCACCCATCTCTGTTCTTTTTTTTCATACCCACTTGCCAGCATTCTTCTCCATACTCACATCTCAAATGCCGCAAACCTTCCCTGATCCCTCTTTAACGTGGTCCACGTTTTACAGCTGTAAAACAGAATGCTCCATAGCACTTAACTTGTCTCTTTCTCAGGCCAACGTCCATTCTGCTACATAACACTTTTTTTTAGTGCTGAACGCTTCTCTGGCCATCGCCATATTTATTTTAATTTCCTATTCTTTCCTCCAGCTTTTTGTAACCTCCGTGCCCAGATATTTGTACCTCTCTACTTTTCCCAGCCTTTCTCCTTCCATTACAGTATTTATGTCCTCATATCCACCGACATTATTTCGTCTCTTTGGTCTTTCTCCTGTTCATCATCGAGTCGATACCGTCCTCAATACCGTTAAAATGCTGCAACATCCCATTTAACTACTCTTCTTCTTCCTTGGCAGACAGGATCATGACTAACACAATCCTCCTTCCTCCAAATGACACTTCCCTTCAGCTCGTCCTGACCACGCACAGGTTGAAGGAGGTGGGGGAGAGACAGCAACCATGCCTCATTCACCTCCCAATATCGTACCAACTGGTCCTCTTTTCAGCGATTCTAACACACATCTCCTGGTTTAATTACCATTTTCAATGAGTCTTCGGTCTCTTCAGCTTACACCATTTTTTGGGATTTTTTTAAAGTTTTCCCCATTGTACTCAGTCAAAAGCCTTCATTAAATCAGCAAAATAAACTCGCACCACCCGTTTCCCCTTCTCCAGGCATCGCTCTCCGATGGTGATGTCCTATTTCATGTCGTGTTTCTATTCTCAAGCCATGCACTTCTTCCGCCGCGCTCTCCTTCATGCTTTTGCAGGCTCCTCTTCACTGCTCTTAACAATATCTCTGCTGCGTGTGTGATGACGCTTATTCTTCGATGCTCCTCGCATTTCCTTGTTCCTTTCTTCTTTGGTAATGGTATCGCTCCATAATGGCCACCCTGCTCTCACAAAATACAGTGGTCATTGTCCACTGCAGTATATTCTGTTGCAGAGGAATGTTAATTTCACCAATTCCTCTTCCAGGGGGCATTTTAGTACCTCGACAGGTATTTCATCCACAAACATAGCCTTTCCGTTTTTAACCTCTTTCACCGCTGCTACAACTTTACTCAGCAAGATGTTCTCTCCAATGCACTCTTCGCCCACCTCGTGCTCGTCCTGTACATTTAGCTGTTTAGGTTATTCATTTGCCCTGGCCAGATCTCTCATGCACTCCAGTCATCTCTCCATTGCTTCTTTTTCTTCCTTTGTTATACTTCCATCCCTTCTCCCTGGCTCCATACCTGCTTACGGCGCTCCCGATGTTCTATTGCCATCCCAAGTTATATTCTTTACTTTGCAGCACACCGAGTCACGCCTTCCAATGCGTTTCAGATTTTCTATTTCTGCATCAAAGTCAACGGAAGAGATCCCAACTTAATAAAGTGAAATATGAAGTGAAAAACGATAAGGCATTGGGGAAACTACATTGGTTAATTTAACAGGCCATTTTAAGTTAATTAGACAGTTTTATCGAATAAAACTTCTAAGTTATGAGCGCTTTAATATTTTATTGTTTAAGAATTAAGTTGGCTCACTTGATGTAACACACAATAATAAGAAAATGCCGCTAAAGCGAAAATAAAACAAAATGTATCTTTCCTCCAAATTCATAGTTTTTTTACTTCAGCGACAATGAATTTCCACAAAGTTAAGCATGAAAAAATCGAATATAGAAAATGCCGAATCAATTGGAATTCTTTCAGATTAAATTCTCAACAGGTTTTCTTTCAACAAATGTTTGTAAAACTGCGTGTGGTTAACCAAATGTAAATCCAGAGCTGCATAATCCATCGTGTTTTTGAGGACCTGCATCGACAAATTTACGGCACTGTACGCATAATAACTAGTACTGCGCTGTATTAAATTCAGCAATGTTTTTGTTTTTTTTTCGAAAATTTTACGAAGGCCATCGTAAGTTTCGATAAAACTGATTAATTTAGAAGAAGTTACCATTTATTATCTCAAGGCAATCGCATTGCTTCAGGCTTTAACTAGCACATCATGGCACTTAAGATTTACAGTAATGATATCAATGCGACAAACTTGATCAGTACTCGGTGAACAGGACCTTTTATGCGTACAATTTCTTCAATTGGATTAAACGCTTTAATCTGGTACTTGGTTTTTATCACATCTAACCGTTTTTATTCTTATTAAAAATGCAATTGGTTACGAAACTGCTAGAAATGCTGAATTTATCTCAAAGTCAAAGTATCAGTAAAGTATCACAGACTTTTACACGAGGGAATATATGTAGCATTAACCTAAGCTTTTTGAAATGATGGTAATATTGTATTTCACCATGATTGTTTCATCCTTTCTTATTTACGTACATGCGCTCTATTATCTTCTTTTGGGTCGCTGCCTCTCATTCTACTCGGTTTGTGCCGCTTCTTATCGCATATCTCTTCTAGTTGCGACAGTTTCAAGTGGGCGAACATAGAATGAGCACCGGGAGAATAATTATTTTCCCTTCCCTGTTTCTTTTACCGTAGGTTTTTTATGAAGTGACTCCGTGCTACTTCCACGAAAAACAGTTGGACGTGTCTTTTCAAAAGATAAAATATGAAAATGTGTCAAAAGGTCGAAGAAGAATCGTTCAATCAATACTATTGATGGTGCAACAGCATATAGTCTAAGGAAGAAAAAGAACACCAAGTCCTGGCAGTCTGCCACGCGATGGATACACGCAGCTCGACACATGGAAACGGCATATCGTCGGAAGAAGTCGTTTTTTTTATTTTCGCATTTTTAAATTTAGTGTCTCCATCAAATTTGGTATCATTAGCGTCCTTGTATTTCCTTCGACGAATCTCTTTCAGATTGATACGAGCTAACAGAGAAAAATTTTGCCAAAGGCGACGGAGCATTACTTCGATTGTTTTTCTCAGGGGGATTAACAATAATTTCCATTCAGTAATTATCATGAAATCGTATTTGTGCTAGGATCTTGATAAATTACTTTCTAAGTGATCATTCCTTGTTTTCGCTACCATTTTTATTGTATTTAGTACACCTCTGCTACTAATCATCATTTATTAAAGGAAGTCAATTTTCAGCTCCTAGACTTTAAGAGAAATATAAAATCATATCATTGAGGCTAAGATTTAGCTCATCAATCTATCAATTTCCGTTTAGAATTATGCTACATACCCTTGGAATGCACAAGCCATCATGATAATTTAATTATTTTCACAAGGGTATGAGCATTTTATGTACGACAAAATATTGTAATAAAACACGAATTCATTACGTATTCATAAGAATTATTTTTGTGGCACAATATTGTAGCTTTCAGAAGTGAAAATCTACTTTGAGAAAAATTGGAATTTGATAAAACTCTCTATGATGAAGAAAGACTGAACGAGTGGTCGTGCCAGTGTTAATTAATTATTTAATGAAAGTATTACTTCTGAACATATTGAACAGTCAAAAGGCAATCTGGACAGTGCTATAGGCTGTTCTGAGTGAAGTATTCATGCATTGTTCTAAAATATTGATTAAAGAAAGATGATTTTTATTTGAGACGTCATTAAAAAAAGTAAATAACATAAATATGACAAAAAAGCAGGTCAAAATCTAACTGATTCGTGGCGATCGAAATTTTAGAGAATGCGAATGCAAGAGAATTAAAAGGGGAAGACAAAAACCGATAATGACGTTTAAAAATATTGGTGGAGAATTTATCGGAAAAATTGAACACTGAAAACTTTCAAGAATGATGGCAGAAAATAGGTTCAAATATCAATTAAAGTGTAACGGACAATCTTTGCCTAAGAGGAAGGAAACAAATATTTTTCTGAAGACATACATAAGTAGGGATCATTAGAAGCTAGTAAAATACTTAGGAAGTTTAAAAAAAGCATTACACTCAATGACTCATATTTTCAATTCCAACTCAACTAAGTTAAAAAAAAGTAATTAAAAATGATGAAATCAGAATCTAATGGAATTAAACAAGGAGAAAAAAAAAGATTCCTTCGACTGTTTTCCAGGATTAGATTGTGCCAGGTCGATTAGATTGTGCAAGAGTAAATCAGTAAGTTACGAAGGAGGTTGTGTTTTTTATTTTTTTTGCAACAAACGGCATAAATGAGAGACGTCACATATATTTTCGGATATTGAAGGTCTAATAAGAACTCCACTTTGGTAGTGTATTGATTATTGAAACTGTTATTTTTTGCTTGTCTTTTGCTCAATTAAATTTCCTGATACATTAATGCTGCAGCAACATGTTGAAAGGAGCAATACATGCTGAGGTTTATGCGGAACCACATTTCCACCAGTTACCTAAAAAAACCAAGAACTGCTTGTCACGAAAGAAATGACTTTCTAGATAGCATGTGTCAATTATAGTTTCATAACACTTCTACTTTTTATCACATATTCAACCTCATTTCCAGGCTGACCATATTGGTGTCTCGGTTGCCGAAGCCCTTTCGAGGTTCGAAAACGATGAGATACGAAAAGAGGTGAGGAGAATCCACCTTTCCTCCTCATTTACCAACCATGGAAAAAGTTGGCTAACCTTCCGATGATATTGCGCCCTGAAGTATTTCATACTAAATACGTTTTTTTCTAAATAAATGGCCAAAATACTCTAGCAAAAAATCCTCAATCTCAAACAGTTGTTTGAAATGGAAATCTTTAAATAACATTTCTACCAATGACTGGAATACCTTGTGACATTGTTAATGCTTAATTAAAAGAGACTGATAAGAATGCGTTTTTTACTGGAAAATTACTTGTTTAAAGGTGATTTTTCACTCAACGCCGACACACGCCATTTTTCGGGGAATTAAATTGTAAATATAATGAATTATTTTAGAATTGTGTCCTACGCTCACCCTAATGCCTGAACTCATTACATTTCGCTTCGTTGAATCTTCAAAGCGATTACGTATAATGGCATTTTTGTTTGAAATAAATTATTTTTATTGATTTATTTTAGCATGGTACAATGTGAAAGTAATTCCGTTAACGTGATTAACATATTTCATTTTGGAAGAAATGTTTTCTTTAAACTCTCAGCCATGAATCGAGTAAAGAGTGCTTTCGTGACGAGAGGACTTTTTTGTCGTTTAACAGCAAAGAAAGTTTTTTAAAGCAATTGAACTCTTAGTGGAATTCACCAAGATATCTCTGAATCTCTTATCTCTTTTGCCCTGCAGCTTATCCTGTTTTCTCAACAACTGCTTCACGCGAAAATCCGATTCACCGCTGGTGGCTTCTTCCCGCTCGACTACAGCCTACTAACTTCGGTATGTAATGGTTTTATCACTTTTCAGTCTGGAATAACTTCTTACCTGAGTAATGAGTAGTTATTAATTTTTGTGCACTGTTAGTAGCTTCTTGACTTTTTTTAATGATTCAATAAGCAAGTTAGTATGTGCATTTAGGGTAATCACCTATTCTGTACCTGCATTAAGAAATGAGAAATAGTCTGCTGCAAAGCAAAGGATGGAATTCAGTCCAGCAGTCAGGAGTCTTCCTCCGGAATTAAATTCCAAATAAAGCCCATAAAGACCAAAGTCCCTGAATTTGATGGCCATCTGTTTAGTAGTTTCCCACGCAATGAACAGTTTTTCTATCGACATGACCGGTAATTAAACAAAAACTGACACTAAATCTTTTAGATATTTTAGTACCCTCCAAGTCACCGCCAGGGTGTGTGGCAGGGGGTAAATACACACCAGAATAATTTTACCCGTACAAGACCCTGCTGCGGTCGAACAATATTCGTGGAAACAATTTCATCTCTAACCTATCCATTCTGCATTTAATCTCTCTAATTTCATTATGACATGATTTCTCTTACCGTAGTACGAACTAATAACACATTTTCAGCATCATCATTGCCATAGAGACATCCTTCCAATCTATGCAAGAGATTTAATCTATAATTTAACATTCGCTCAGCGAGTTATTCCCAGCCCAGCTGCTCCAACATATTGGACACGCTACTAAGTTTCTCGTAACAACGTTTTACAAATCTAGCTCCTCTACGCTGCACGCGATCCAATTCGACAATCAATCCAACTTCGTGAGGATCCCATTGTATAATTGCAGTACATTCTAAATGAGGCCTAGCCAACGACAGATGACATTTCTCTTTGATCTTTTCATCACATTTACCCAGTACTTTTCTAATTAATCCTAATTTTTTGTTAGCTTGTCCACATATTCCCCCTAGTGTGTGTTTCACCCAGGAGAGATCGTCTTCACATTCAATTTCGGTGTTCCCCATGCAGTAGGCGTTCGGGAGGGATTTGCTCTTTCTCCAAAAAATTATTACTACGCACTTTTTTAAGTTTAATTTTGATTTCCAAGAGTCGCTCCAGCATTCTATAACATATAAGTCATCTGACGAAGCTGCTGTCTGCTCAGGATTATGGATGTCACGGTAAATCACTGCATCCAAAGGTCCCTCTTCATCCAAACTAAATTACACTTCAAATCTCCCGGTGGTAAACCATTACGATGTTACGCATGAATAACTTGTAAATATCCGTCTTTGGATGATTTCTCAGAGTGGCTTGTTATCTCTTGCAGATGGCCGCTGGCGTAGTCACACACCTGGTCATCTTAATCCAATTTCAACACTCCGGGAAGGATTCGCCGTCGTGTACATGCTCAGGTTATAATCCCACGCATGAGGAAATGCCCTAGACGACTGATGTGAACTGAATTGAAGAAATGAATATGCATTTAAGCAATATTAGTGCCGAGTTTAATCTTAATGGTTTATTTATAGCCATATTAGTGTAATCCCCTGCTGTTCTTGCAATGCTGGAAATAAAGAAACCCGATGGAATAAAGACAAGCAAGCATCTTGCAGTTTTGAAGATTTCTCGACTTTTGATTGTCTTCCATGAATTTCAATGCGCAAGTGATCCAAATTAAGGATATTAAATTCTTGGTTTTGATTTGTTTGATGGTCACATTGTTCCGTGTAATTTGGAAGCTCATGGTGGCTAATTTTTCCACCATGACCCTGCATCGTAAAATCACAATTGATTTAGTAAGGTGATGATTCTAAAGGCAATATTTTGATTTTTGTCACCAATGAGGTCACTTGACCACAGGCTCTACTTTTGCCTTCCCTGTTGTCAAGCTCTCACTTCTGTTGAAGTTCACCGCGTTGGATAAATTATCGGTATAGAGTTTCGGCAAAAATCAATACTGGCTATTGAATTAACACTTGACAAACTCACAGCCAATGGTTAACAAACTCTTTGTTCCAATAATGATTGAGTATCTGGAGATCATCGAGTAAATACTGCTCTTGTGTAAGTAATCCTCCTTGAAACTATGGTCTCTAAACGTGAAAACGTTTGTGTTTGCCTCAACTCTGATGGCTGCTGTGCTGAGCTTGTCAGCTGTCACATCGTATGTAAGTAAGAACATGAAGGATAATTGCTGCGAATCGGATAAAATATTGAACATTTTCCATTAGTCATATTTGCGATCTATCTCGTATCTAATTCCTCAGGTCAAATCCTTTGGTCAAATGGTTGTTCAATTGCCACTGTTCCAAGCGCAATGACCTCGCCGGACCGTATACATACTTCAGCTGATCGCAAGAAAATGCCACTTTCAAAAATTGTGAACATTTCGCTAGTTCTGAGAATACCATCTTGGGTAGGCGATCGGTGCTAAAGACTATAGCTGAATAGATTTAAGTCATTTTTTCGGACTTTTTGCATTAAAATAAATTCATTGAATGCCATCTTCGCTCAATGCCATTACTACCGGTATAATTATGTTGCTACCAAGTTTACAAATTCTATATCCTTTTGACTGTTCTGTTGCCATTATAATACTATCTATTGGTAAATTAAAAGTCAATGGGCTTAGTAAGTTTTCTGTCTAATTCCATAATTCATGTTAATTTCTTCCGACAGATTTCCCTTATGTTTTATTTAACTTATGTTTCCAGCATGCATGCCCACGATCAAATATTTTATCATTCTTACTGTAATATTCTGACTAAATTTATTGGTCTTAGATCAACGAATGCCCTCGAACCTTCATCTCTTGAAGTGGCTTGTGGTTTTAAAGCTCATACGCCGAAAGTTATATTGAATAGTTTCCATCTTGCTTTTATTTTAATTGGTACTACTCTTTCGGATATATAGAAGCGAGCAATTATACTTTTCTCTTATCTTTTACAATCCCTTTTACACCTTTGGTTTTTTCGTGATTTGGTGTAACACATTATTATTATTATTATTATTATTTATATTATTATTATTATTGTTTATATTATTATTATTATTATTATTATTATTATTATTACTATATTATTATTATTATTATTATTATTATTATTATTATTATAATTATTATTATTATTATTATTATTATTATTATTATTATTATTATTATTATTATTATTATTATTATTATTATTATTATTAGGTAGTCTACCGGTTAAGGTAGGTTTTGGATGGACACAACTACCAAATAAATATTTTGTGACTCCCAAAAAAACGCAAAATCCAGCATGCTACTCTACTCTACATCAGACCCCTCTTCATCTCTGAGTACTTTCTTCTTCCCTTCATCCCATCCAGCATCCCTATCCTGCTCCTTCCCTTTCCTCGTTTGCCTAACATTCTCCCCTCAATCACAGTCTTCAGCATCCCACTGCCGGTCAATACCCCCTTCATCCACTTTTCCTGCCTCCATAGGATTTCTCCCAACAAACCCCTCTCCTCGCCCACCATACCAAGTACTTCCTCCTTATGAAAGCCTCTTTGCCTAGCGCAATTCTTCTCCTTAAGTCCCTACTACTTCGACCGTGTTGGTCCAAAACACTTCCGAGATACGTAAACTGTTCTACCTGCTCTAGTTTTGCCCTACTATTTTAACGTTAAGCTTAGCCTTTTTCTTCCTAGAAAATCGCACAACCTTTGTTTTTGAATATTGATTCTCATCCCATACCTCTAACACTGAATATCCAATTCACTCAGCAATGCTTGCAAACCCTTGGCTGACTGGCAAACTAAAGCTTGGTCATTAGCATACCTAACTGATTTGACGAATTTCCCGCCCACTTTCATTCCTACCTTTAGTTTTTCCCATGCCTCTTTAAGCATTTCCTCTACATACAGGTTAAACAGCAACGGTTATAATGGGCAACCCTGCCTTACACCCCTTCCTAACACTGCCCATCCGGATTCCCCATTTCCCACTCCCACCTGAGCAGTCTGATACATGTACAGGTTGCGGATTAGCCTCCTTTCCCTCCAATCTATAGTATTCCTATTTTCTGCAATATACTCTTTAGTTTTTCCCAATTCCTTCTATCAAACGCTTTTTCGAAATCTACGAAACAGGCATTTACCTCCTGGTTGTATTCCATATTCCTCTCGATTAATAATCTACATACTGCAATGGCATCACGCGTACCTCTCCCCTTCCTAAACCCAAACTGATCATCCCCTAAGTAATCATTTGCCCTACTCTCTATCCTTTTGTTTATGATCCTGAGAACAACTTTAGCCACGTGGGATATCAAACTAATTGTCCTATAGTCCTCACATGACGTGGCCTTTACCTTTTTCGGAATAGGAACTAAAACTGATCCCACAAAGTCTTCCGGCCAGATTCCCTCCTCATAAATACTACGGATCAGCCCAAATAGCCTCTTCCTCCCGCATTTTCCTAAACATTTAAATAGTTCCGCGAGAATGTTTATTGAAGAGGTAGGAAGAAGCGTAGTCAACATAGAGCAGGTAACGGACAGATTATTACTAATAGAGATAAAAGCAGAACCGACGAACTTGGTTATTATTTAGGCATACATGACCCGAGCAACCACAAGGAAGAAGAGGTCGATAGGATATACAATCAGTTAGAGGACATAATCTTGTGTGTTCCTGAAGGGAAGCATTTGATAGTGATGGGGAATTGGAATGCGACGGTAGGAGAAGGAAGACATGGTGATGAGGTGGGGGACCACAGTTTAGGCAATAGGAATGACCGCGTGGATAAAGCAATTGATTTCTGTAGAAGGCACGGGTCAGTCATCACCAACACTTGGTTTAGACTTCACAAAAGGCGTAGGTAAATATGGAAAATACCAGGCGACTCAGAAAGGTATCAGCTATATTATATTCTGGCTAGACACAGGTTTAGGAGCAGTGTGATTAATTCGCACAGCTTCCCGGGAGCGGATGCGGACTCTGGCCACAAGTTAGTTGTGATGAAATGTATCGTCCGTTTCAAAAAGATAAGGTAGGGGCGGCGGGTTTGGAAATGGAATGTAGAAGCATTAAATGTTTTGAAAAGGAAGGAGTACCAACAAGCGGTAGAGGAAATCATGGAGGACTGCAAAGAGCTTAGTACTATCGAAGAAAAATGGAAATGTATCAAGAAAGGGGTATCGAATGCCGCACATGGCACTAGAGGAACCGTTTACAGAAAAAGGACAAGGAAAACGGGATCCTGGATGAGATGATTAGAAGAATAGACGAGAGAAGGAAATGGAAAAATGTAAATAATAGATTAAGGTAAAAAGAAGAGCAATGAGTTATATAATAATATGAGACGGGTAACGAATTAATCAAAAGTAGCATGGTTGATGGCGCAGTGCGAGGATACGGAAAGCTTGCAGAGGATGGATTACATTGGTGTGCTGTGCAAGAAGTTTCAATCACTATCGGGAAGTAAGAAGGGAAGATATGTGCTAACTGTAAAAGATAATACAGGTAATATAATAGTTGATAGAGAAAGTACCCAAGAGAGATGGAAGGAATTTATAGAACAACTTTATGGTAAAGAAATTAGGCCATCAAGGCTAGACATAGAAAGAGATATTGACGAAGAGGAAGATAGCTTAGGTCCAGGCATACTCGACGATGAGATAGAATGGGCATTAAGGGAGATGAAGCTAAATAAGGCCGTGGGGGTAGACGACATTCCTTCGGAACTGTTAGAGAGTTTAGGAGAAGAATTGCGCTTGGCAAAGAAGCTTTCAAAAGGAGGGAGTTAATGAGAGGGACGCTGAGTAAGGATATTAAGAAAAGACTCGTCAAAACTTTGATATGGAGTGTAGTTATGTGCGGTGCGGAAACGTGGTCATTGAAGGCGGAGGATAGATGTTGATGCGAGACTTTTGAAATGTGAGTTTAGAGAAGGATGGGAAAGATAAAAGAGACCGAAAGGAAAACGAATGAGGAAGTATTAGGTAAGGTTGGGCAGGATAGGAGATTGTAGGGTTTCAGGATAAATGGATGAAGGGTGTATTTCTTAGCAATGGGATGTTAAAGACTCTGATAGAGGGGAGAATATTAGGAATAGGAGGTACGGGCAGGAATAGGATAGGAATGTGGGACGGATGGAAGAGGACGAAGGCGGTGTGTGGAGAAGAAGAGGGGCTTGTTTCAGAGTAGGATGTTGATTTGCATTTCTTCTCAAAACTAATTAAAAAGACAAGCTCACAGCAGTTTTTAACGTCCAATGCGTTCAAAAAAAGAAGAAATTTGACTATTTTGTGTATACTTGTGGAATTCGCGTAAATTTGTTCAAATGTACTCTATGCTAAACAGCTGTTTGATATAATTCCTTGGATAGTCCCTCACTTCTTTCTTTATCCCTTACAGATGTCTGCTGCCGTTTTTACATATCTGGTCATCTTAATCCAATTTCAACTCTCTGGGAAGAATTCCTAATGTGCATGCTAGTAATTTCACGTGAATGACGACTGGCGTCGACTACGTAATGTACTTTTCTCAACCAATCAGTTTAAATTGGCAATTGAAATAACTTTGACCTTTTTGGATTATCTGAAATCTATTTGCTGGATTCCAATGCTATTCACGAGTTATAAGAGGAGAAATATCCTCAAATATGAGCAACAATCACGACAGAGGAGAAATTCAGGGAAAAAATCATGATCACCACTTAAATCCACACAATAATCAAGGGTGTGTGATGGGAGCGTTAGGACACCACCTGTAAAATAGAATAAAACCATATACAAAACAAATAAAAGCATGCCATTTCACACCTACAGAGACATTACTTATTCATGTGAAACCCATTTTAACTTTCACATATGCAAATACATATACTAGCAGCTAGCATGTATAAGCCCATGCGCCTACGGATGTACTAGATGTCTATGCATCATTTAATCTTGTCCCTGCTTGTAGTAGGAAATCCTCTACCATGCCTATTGTGGCTTTAATTTCTTACTCTTATAATTCCTGAATACCTGAGGAAAGAACAAATCTATCTGCAGTTGAGTCTTACTCCTTTATCTTATCTTTGTGGCCAAACCTACCTAAATAGAGTGGAACCACAGCAACTCCCTTTTGGTCATAGCTGAAGTAGTGCGTCCTGAGTCTTGCTTTAAGTCTACAAGAGCCAGTAAACAGCCAATAACAGTATATCTTGTAACAATCTCAATGAAATATGCTCCTACAGGTTGTGCAACTTGTAGAGATGCGACGTCACTCGCAATCCATAGTTCGTTTTCGGACGTATTTACTGAACTATAAGCGGTTTGAAGTGAACGACACAGTATACTTGTACGCAGCTCCCCTAGTAGATTGATAATTATGTTAAAATAAAGTTAGAGAGTCAATTTCAAAAACACAAAAGCCCTTTGACCTCAAAAAGTGACAATAATCTTGCAAAAGTGAAGAATTTGTTGAACTGGGATCGCAGATTATAGCAAACCGTGATGATGGAGCTAAGCAGCATTCCGGGCGCCGCCTTCCAGAAGGCGTACGAAGCGTGGAAAGCCCATTGGCAGCGGTATGTGGACGCATAAGGGACTTGCTTGCTACTTTGAAGACTTTTAAATACCTACTGCAAATACTCCTGGGTGACGTCTTATGACGCATGTTAACTTTTGAACATTCTGTCGGAGATCGTGAAATATATAAAGAACTTGGCTCGTTTCGAGTGTAGGATCACCCCAACTCATTCCCAACCCGATGGGCAAAACATAAGAAAAATAAAATGTAATCTGCAAATTTAATATTCCTTTAATGATCTAGGTTTTGTTCTAATGACATGGTGTTCTGTAAATATTATTGCTTTTCGTAAACATATTTGCATTCTGATCATATTCGGATATTTTACATTTGATTTTGATATTTTTTGCGTCAATGTCTTGTATTCAGCCCATCAAACGACATTAAAATTATATGAATTTTTATGTCTATTAAATCTGTCCTATATACTCGCACATTGATTTTCCTTAATGTTGGATGGTTTTTAATTTGTCTACATATCGATTATGGTAGTTTTTTTAATGGCGAACATGTTTTATTAGAATTTATTCATCGGAAAAATAAGTCATCACTAGTATTATTAATTAATTATTTATCATCTGAAAAATTTTCTTTACGCCGAAGTCCACTTCTTTTACTTGAACAGAATAGATTCTTCAATAGCACGCCGGTAAAAATTGAAATATTCAACGCGCATTTTACAATCAACAGGCAATATACTATATATGGAAAGGAGAAATTAAATAGAAATAAATTTATGATATAGTGGAATAATTCCTAACTAATGCAACTATTTATCATCAAGCGCTTCTGAAATTGGACACTATTATTTTCATACCCCTTTCCGTGTTGATGGGATTTTTATAATGGTGGCTTCTGTCCTCTGCCGAAATTTGCGTCTAGCATTAGGTAAAATATGAAAATTATTTGCTCTGCAAACCAATATCTCATACTTCAGGTCAATTTAATCGCAGGTAGTAAAACTTTTCTCTCTCAATGTTTGAAACAAAGCACCCTTGATATTTCCCGTTGCATGCAATCGTATTGACATTATTTAATTACTCCCAAAGACGCCACGTATGACCTACTTAAGTCAATTGTCCTGTCAAAGGCTGCAATGCAAACATCTTATGGCTATGTTTCGATTGAATGCAAACAATACCTCGACATCGCAATGAGGTAAGGAGTGACATGTGCCCATGTCTTGAGATATTTTCCCTAGAATTTAAGCGTCTTTTAACGGAGAGTATTCGGCTAGGATGGACGTTTTTGAGGAATTGAAAATATTGCTGTGGGTTTGCAGAGGCCTTGGTCTCGCACCGTTTCCATTTCAGCCTGGATTGGGGGACGACGTCCTAATCAGAATGAAGGGGGCCTTTCGCTGTAGTGTGGCGTTTTTTTTGGTAGCAATTACATTGTCTTTTTGTAAAGAAATTACCGTCGTTCCATTGGTATTTTACAATAACAAACGGTATAAAACTTGGCTTCAAAAGCTCTCAATCCTTTATTGGATATTTCATATTAAAATTTTGACTACTATCTGCGTCTCTATACTTTTAGTGAATTCGAAGAAATTATATCGTTTACTAAACACAATCTCACTCGTAGACGCCGAATTTCGCAGATTTTTTAAAACAGACGTCCACTTCCAGGTAGCTAAGAAAGAGACGATGATTTATATGCTAATTTACCTCCTATCAATCCCAAGCTTTGTTTACTTCATCTGGATAAGAAATGAAAAGATAGATAAAGTAAGTTTCTCAATGAATTTATATTGGACATTTGTACTCGTTACGTCACAGGGTCAACTAATAAACGTATATAGGGTGGTCGTTAGGAGAATGTCGCTTCTCAACGTTTTTTTATCTGAGATAATCGAATCATTCGCTCCCGCTACGCAATCCCTTACCGAAAACCATTCACCAAATCAAATTTCACTGATATCGAAATACGAAAATCCAAATTTAGAAAGTTTGGTGAACAAGTCTGCGAGAATAAATATCAAAATACGGTTTATTTTGAAGGACGTGGAGAGTGTTTATGGACTTCTGATCGTCAACCAAGTGGCTTTCTTTCTGTCCGGTAGCGTGGTGGGAATATTTCTGCAAATTATTCAACCTCGGTCAATTCCTGATGTTAGTGGTTATCTTTACATTTCATTGCGGCAATTGCTTTACTTGGTGGGGCTGGTTCTCATGGCAGCCAACAGTCAAGAAGCAATGCGACAGGTAAGAGCACACATTCCAAACCTGTCGTGCATTTGAAGAGGCGTGAATGCGAACATGGGTTGTATGAAAAGTATCGGGAAAAGTTTCGGAAAAATAGATTTATTTCAGATACTGCTAAAATGCCTCCAAATCCCTCAAAGAACACCCCTTGAGTGTCGGAAAACCTTTGCCTTTGCGGCTTTTCCACGATTAGATGGCTCCCTGGTAGGCATATTCCGGAAGGTCCTTGAACGAGTACGCGTGCAAACTTCTTTGACGAAATTTCGGGTGGTGTCCTTTGGAGGAGAATTTCACTTTTCGGAATAGAACCTCGTCTGCTGGTGCCAAGTGGGGATTATAAGGGGGTTGGGGAATCGTCGCGATGCCGTTGCAGAAGGTCTTCGTAAGCAGACGCTCGACTCTGCTCTTGGTCGTCCGTCAAGACCTTCGGGAGGACGAGTTTAGCGCAGTTGATTCGCATCGACAAATATTCAGTGATAATGGTGTGCGCTGTCATCTTAATAGTAATGCCAATATACGATCTGCAATCATGGGTACACTTCAAGCGACGGTCTGAAATCAGCTGTCCATGCACACGTCGGGAAAATATTGATACCGATACTTTTTATACAAATCTTGCATGATTTTGTGTGAGTGTATGCATATCTTTCTCAGCTAAAAACCCTCAAACTCTGTCAGCTACTATACGCCATGTACTTTCCTTCATAATGGTTTCCTTAATCTAACCTTCGAGGCCTTCTTCCCATTCTCGAAAACTTCTAACCACAAGTAACAATTTCATTACGAATCCCGCCGTTACACTGACCCGTCCGACCCTCTCAAAGCTACCGAATATCTTCCCAATCTCCTTCCCCTTCCACTTGTTCCCCTCCTCCTATCGCTCATGAAATCTCACTTGTCGCTCAAACTCAATACTTGAATTTCCAGAAGCGTTACTTGCTAATTACAATGCAATCTCCGCCTCCTTACTGCATTGACCGATTCTTGATTGATGATTGATCGATTCCCCGCAATCGGCGTTGGATTCAGATTTATAAACAGACCAAACCCTTAACCTTTCATCCCCGTTCGCTAATATTCCAGTTTCAAAACACTCTCTGCGTCTTTTGTTACTCTTTCATTTACCACATCTCATGCTACATTTTTCATCGATGCCAACAGAGCTATCACAAAGCATTACTGATCCTTTGAGTTCATCTTCTTCTCATAAAACTGAGCGACAACGGTCCATTTTCTTAAAACAGACAAGAAAAGCTTTTTCCAAAAAAAGGTGTATCACACAAACATCTAAAGTGATTACATACAATTGGTAAATAATTTTTCTTTTGTTTATCACGTTCCCTTAATTTTAGTGCGTAAATAAACATTAATCATAATTATTGATGAGAGTTAGGACTCTAAACATAGCCTTCCCCTTCCCAATCTCAATGCTATTACAAATATTCCAAAGTTCACCTTCCAATCCTCTCTCTCCCCTTCTTTATTCCTTTTATCTAAGTTCTCCTCGCTCCATCTCTCCTTCGTCTTCCCTCCAAAGTACCACTCCAAAATGTGTTTGGGATTCTGTCATTTTCCATCCGCTAAAGTGTACAGACCATTTTAAAGGCTGTTTTTTAATGCTTTCTACAATGCTGATATTTACCTTAATGTGCTTTTTGACACAATGCTAATTTCTCCGCTATATAGCTCATTCAAAGTCGCAGGCAAGCACCCTCTAATTTCTTTCACCGGCCACATTAGACATCTAGACCGACCGAAAAATCGCGAATTTCAGCAGCAAGGCTTCTTAGAATATCTCTGCATTTCCTCGAAAAAGAATGTTACAAAAACTATACCCTGGAGGCACCTAATGCATTTTACGATTATAATAAAAAATATTTTAGTGCTTTGTGAATCACCAGGCGTCCACTTAGTCAGCTTTTATTGCCCTCTGAAGATATTTCCGGATAGAGAGAAAATCAATTTATATACCGAGAGCCTGGCTGACACCCGCAGGAGGCGTGCAATGATGACAAAAGTATTTTGACTTTGACTGTGATTGAAAAACCTCATTTTTTAATTTTCTATTGCAATTCGATAATTTCTTCAAAAAGTATAAGTTTTTGCAGTCAATGAGTTAATCATAATACATGATTTTCAATAAACTTTACGGTCATGAACGTAGTGCCAGAGCATATCAACTTAAAAACTGAATAAATAACTCTTTGCCTAAAGCCGCTGTGAAAGTACGCGTACTCATATTTCATTTCCATGAATATCTACGAAGCCCTAAGGCCATTCTTATGGCCCAGTAGGGTTCTAGGGTTGGCGCCTTTTCCCTTGAAGCCCGAGAGCAGTGCTGAGAGCGTGAAATCTAGGAGAGGGCCATACATCACGTACGGCATCCTCGTTTTCGTCACCTCCGTCTCCATCACCACTTACGCAGACACGAAGTTCTCCGGCAGCCTCTGGTTCAACAACCAGGGTGAGAAAAGAATGCTGACGAGAGTGGCGATCGTTTGGCTTGCCAACGAGAAGATCTGCGGCGCGGCGTGCTTCATAGCCTTCAACTTCCGCTCTGGGCACCTCTTCGCGGTCCTCCGACGCCTCGCGGCGTTCGACGCGCTCGCCCCATCTGCCGGGAGTGGAAGACGCTCGGAGGTCCGCTTCGTGGCCCTGCACGCTGCTTGCTTCGCGACTTACATGGCCGTCTTCTGCTTTTTCTGGAATCGCAATTCGAACGACCGGATCCGCCTCTCCTTCTGCGGCAATGTGACCTGGATGACATTCAAACTCTTGCTTCAGTGCCAGGCCATCAGCGTGTTCTCGTCTCTCCGCCAGAGGCTGTCTCTCGTCAGCGGGCGCATCGGTAAGATGTGCGGGGGTGGAGACGCGGCGGCGGACGAAGTGACCCGGATATCGGGCGACTTCGACGAATTGGTGAAGATGATGAGGGAGGCGAACCGCGCCTACGGAGAGGTGATCCTGTTCCAGGTGTTGGCTTCGCTCCTGGATTCCTCCCTGCTCGTCTTCTACTTTCTCCAGTACTTCCAGCCGGACGTTTCCCTGGGGGACACCGTGTTCGTGGTAGTCCGCACGTTTCACTACTGGTTCGGAATAGTTTTGATCTTGTCGGAGTGTGAGAAAATTAAAACTAAGGTATGACGTTCGAACGACATTCGATTGGCATGTTTGCAAAAAGATCGATCGGAAGATTGTAAATCGAAACCAAACTGGGTGAATATTTCGAGCATTCGTATTCGTTAGTGTCCACTTGAGTCATTTTACAGCCGAAATCAATGCGAGTGACCGAGTTCAAAGAAAGCAATAGCTAGGTACTAAACTGGACGAAAGAGTCTTGGAAAGGCGCTCGAACATCAAGGCCAATGAAGGCATCTTTGACATTATTTGGCTCAAGCACTAGAAATAGAATTGGGAGGAGAGTGAGTTTTAGCTAAATGATAGATATGAAGTATTAAGCTGAAAAATGTTATTTATGAATAGTTTTGTAGTTATATATACCCTCACTAAGATTGACGCTTCGTTCATAATTTTTTATTCTTCAAAATCATCCCTTGTTTAATGTGAGGACGTCATTTTTGTTTTAATTTTAGTATTTTCCTTAACTGAGGTGCAAATTTTCCTCATTTTATTCAGGTGGTCGAATTTGGATTCTGTCGTTGGAACATGTGAAATTGAAGGGCAATCCCATTAGACACGTCGATCCATATAACTACTCCATTTTCATTTGCCTTTACTAAACTAATTCTATATTATTTTTATATAACCTTGATTTAAAAAAAACTCTGATGCTGGGTCAAAATCAATAGCTTCTTATGTGTTTTAATAAACATGGATCCCTCCACCATAAGAAATATATAAATATAAATGAACAATTACATATTATATATATATATATATTCATATTTATATGTACATTCACACAGTAATCAGCCTAAAGATCGCTTTGGTAGGTGATGGTCCAGTACTAAGCCGGACGGCGTGTGAAATTCACACATCAGGGTAGCGCGGCCAGCTCTTTTCCCTGTGGCGATTATTGTTTCCTAGAGATCTGGCACCCGAAAAATCATTCAGCTTGGGTGGAGCTGTATGTACCCAGAGTTCCTTGCCCGGGAATGGAACCCGGGACCCTCCGGTCAGCAGTCTAATGCGACCGGTCCCCATGGACTACCGCAACCCATATATACAATTTTGGGTGAACTCTACCATCACCTACCAAACCGACCCAACCGGGTTGACTACTGTGTTTATGGTTACCTATATATAGACATATATATGAACTTATTTATTTAAAATAACGAGTAATTATGCTAAATTTCGGTGACTATAATTAATATATTGTTCCTTTTTACTTACTGAACCTATCTAGGCTCGACATACTGGAGTCCTGGTGTCAGAAGCCATTCTTAGAGTCAAAGACAAAAGAGTCAGGAGGGAGGTAAGATACAGAGTGATTATGTGACTCGATCTTGAAAGCTATCATTAAGTTGGAAAATTTTGTAGTTAACTAAAATATAACTCTATTTATCTAACTGTAGTTAACATCTTCGCTTTATCAAGTCATAACGTATAGATGAAGCTCATAGCATATTTTTGGGATTGTTTACAATGGTGGTAATGAGTTTAAACATGGTCATATCCATATCCAAAAATGAAGAACATTGATCGTAACGTCCAATGGAAGTCACTACTTCCGAAATTACTGACAAAATCGACAATATAGTTTTGAATGATCGCCGAATAATAGTTCACGAAATAGTTGATGCACATGAAATTACATTAGGTACGTAGTTTTCAATATTGCAAGAAAAAGTGCGTGTGCAAAAATCTCGGCAAGATGGCTACCGCGTTTGCTCTCAGTGGAGAATAAATACAATCGTACAGGTGGTATCGTATCGTACCTGTATGGTCAATTTGGAGGCTGGTTAGCCGAATTTCCGACGCAATCCTGACGAGTTTCCACGTCGTCACATTACTGTGGGCGAAACATGTATGGACTTCTACGAGGAACTCCTTCCTTCTCAAGGAAGAGAAGGAAGGAGCTCCTTGTAGTACAAAGGTACACAAAAGGAGAAAAATCACTAGT
Source organism: Hetaerina americana (assembly GCF_022747635.1). Lineage (NCBI taxonomy): Eukaryota > Metazoa > Arthropoda > Insecta > Odonata > Calopterygidae > Hetaerina > Hetaerina americana. Next base: position 587,064 of record NW_027286985.1, on the reverse strand, counting down.
TTTCGAATTTTTGGTGGCACAAGCCACCTTTTTATATACTCATTATTAACATAAAAATAGATATATTCCTCTAGATATTCCTTTATGTGTGCGTGTGTGTGTGTGTGTGTATATATATATATATATATATATATATATATATATATATATATATATAGCACTTTTTGAAAGTCTCACGGACGTAAATTATAATGTATAGCACTTAAAACTAGTGGACACAGACAAAAACACACAGAAACACACAAAAAAGAGACTCACTATTTTTCGAATTTTCGGTGGTCGTGACCACCTTTATCAAGGAAGAGAGGGACAGAACTGAAGGGAATAGAAGGGTGGGGAAAATGTAGAAGGTGATGGGTTGGAAGGGGGATGAAAATATAATTGGAGCAGGGTAATTAATGCCTAATATTGATTCCTGGCCAATTCCAGGACTCCAAGAGCCGGATGAAGGATTGCTCTAATGTTTTCAGTTTCAGTGGAGGATCAGAGGGTGGGAGGGATGCTATGATGGATACACTATAGCATTTATCAAAGGGAGTGTTGTGTTCGGAGGCGTGTTTGGGGATAGGGAGCATATCAATTAAGGAAGAGTTTTTGCATGAGGCTCGGTGGTTGTTGATTCTGATATTGAGGGGTGTGGTGCACTGCCCAATATAATAGGCAGGGCAAAGTTGGCACTTCAGAAGGTACACTACATTGCTAGATGTGCAAGTAGAGGAGGGAATTGGTGGGAGAAAGTAAAAAAGCGGGTGGGAGAGGGATGGGATTTTGGTTTTGAAAATAGGGCATGTTTTGCATCTGGGTTTATTGCATGGCGTTGGAGTGATTTTAGGACGGGTTGGGGATTTAAGGAGTGGATTGGTTGATTTGAGGAGATTGGATAGGTTGGCGGGGCGTTTGAAAGTAACAGAGGGACATTTGGGAAAAAGGTTGGCGGTGACACTATGATTTTTTAGGATAGGGTAGAGGTCTTTTAGGATTGATCGTAGAGATTCTAAGCCCGGGAAGTATGTGGTGCAAATTGAAAGAGGGTGGGGTTCCGCGGTGGAGGAAGGTTTGGGAGTGTACGCATGTTTCCGGATTCTTTTGTTCAGGAGGGATTCGGGATAACCTCGTTTGAGGAGGGAACAGTGTAGACTTGAAAGGAAATTATCAAGGGAATCAGGGTCATCGCAAATCCTGTCCTGATTTTATTCTGAAGACGACAGCCGAGCTGTCGAAACATCAAATAACATATTGTGAGTGTCCTTTCTTTGTGTCTCTATATTCTAAAAATATACAGCTGTGTTTATATATATATATATATATATATATATATATATATATATATATATATATATATATATATGCTTTCGTAGACGTAACACAGAAGTGCCGAATAGTACAATACACAGTAACACAGTATATATATATGTGTGTGTGTGTGTGTGTGTGTATATATATATATATATATATATATATATATATATGTGTGTGTGTGTGTGTGTGTATATATATATATATATATATATATATACGTGTGTGTGTGAGTGTGTGTATGTGTGTTTTCCCGAAGAGTTGGAGAATTCTTTACGCACCATCGCAAGTCATCGGGACTTACGGTGGTTGGGACTGACTCTCCTAGGGTGGGCACTGCTGCCACCGGTGTCCATCCCTTGGCCTACCCACTAAACTCCCAACTCTTTAGTGCCTGCCCCCCGGAAACCGCCGCTGTGCATTACTTCGGTGGGGCAGTCATGCCCTTTAGGCCACTCCCGATGCTATTTCAAGCTCCAGTTGACTCCGCTTCCATCCTCCTTTCTGCCTGTCGCCTTACGCGACTCAGCTCCTCTACAATTTGTGATGCGAACGCGACCCCAGCATTCCAATCCGACTCGGACCTAAGTAGACAGGACCCTAGCCTTTCTGGTGTCATAGGGCCCTGCCAAGTGCCACAAAATAAGCCTCGTGTCTCGAAGAATCTTGGGCACCGAAACAGGACGTGTTCTACGCTCTTGTTCTCACCTGGGCAAGCCGGGCACTCCGCACTTCCATACACCCCAATGCGGTGCAAAAAACCGCTAAAGTTGCCGTGGCCGGTAAGTACCAGGGTGAGTTGGAATGTCAGATGGCCATGTCCTGGGACAATCCTATGAGTCCAACGGCTCTCCATAGCTTCATCCCACTTTAGCTGCCACTCTTCCATCAGTGCCGAAGACCATTGCTGTCGGCTGTTCGACCGGGCTTAGTCCGGTCCTGTATTCCGCCTTGATCCGTGGTAATTCCTGGCGCGTTCTTGTGCCAGGAGATCTAAAGGAGGAAGTCCTCCAATCACAGATAGAGCAATGCAGGATACTGAACGATAGGCTCGTGTAACCCTGAGGGTCGCAGTTCTTTAAGCTCGTCTACAGCTTGCTCCATAACTTCTGTTTTTGCTCATTGCCTCGTACCATATTGGTGCGCCATACATGATAATGGAGATAACTGAAATAGAGATAGAGAAATAGAGAACTGGAGATAGAGAAAATGGGTGTGTGTGTGTGTGTGTATAGACACACACGCACCTATAAGTAACATAGCTGACAGTTTTTTAGCAAATTCAGAGGTTATGTATAACATTGATATACTTTGATTGCAACTCGGATCACTAATGGCCAGATCAATGATTTCAGCTTCGACTGTTCTCGCACCAACTACTACACACTAAAGTGCAGTTTACTGCTTGTGGACTATTCAGCATGGATTTCGGATTGTTAACATCGGTAAGTACGGATGACATACATTTGCTTTCATTATCTTGCTACACCACGATGTAGGAGAATTTGAAAAAAAATATATGCTGGTATTTAATTTTTCTCCCCTAAGATTTTCAGGTTTAGCACATATTTTATCACGCGTTCTACTATGCGGTTTATTAAATATGAGGTGCGGATATGGGTAAACTGCACAAACCAAAATGGTTGGCTTTTTGAAAGGAGATCATGGTTACAAATTTGCGAATTTTAGTCCTTCAAAAGACACTTGATTGCAGAGATGGCGATAAGGTTATTTCATTCGGGAGTATTTTTTTAACAAACATTTACGTCCTTCCTAGTTGAAATGAAGTAATGTTTAAGGCAAATATACATTATATATATATATATATATATATATATAAATATATTATATTATTATAATATATATATATATATGTATATATATACATATATATATATGTATATATGTATATATATACATATATATATATATATATATATATATATATATATATATATATATATATATATATATATATATAGTCTAATATAAATAAGTTCATACGTCAATCACTATAATCCAAGGAATAGCCAGGAGCAGGAAGAACAAGGAATAGCAGTCTTATGTTCCCAGAATGTTGATTTGGTGCAACTGTATATGAGCGAGATGAGAAAAATATTATTTTAGGTTACACTTTTGTTATTTTATATACAATGAAATATTTGAGCAATCGTACTTTGGTATAACATTTAGATAACCTCTTGCGGCTAACGAAGTTCTATTATACAAAACATCAAATCGCCTTTGAATAATAAATATTAATAATCTACCTTATGAGGAAATACGCGCGTCGATGTATTTGAAATAGTGTTTGAATGAGTGATACTTGATACTCATATAATTACATCAGCCTATGTTTCCCTTGTACTTTTAGCCTATAATTCCCTTGTAATTGTGCAAAAAAACACTACCTTAAGTTACGGATTATGATTAGTTTTGACCAGGATCTGGTAAATTCTATTCCAGATAGATGGAAGCTATTTTATCTTATTCCTCTGCACAATCCTTATGCCATCCGGAATTGTTTGACATATTTAGCAATATCGCATCAAAATGCAAGACTTCAATTGAAGTGTTTCTCTTTGCATTTACAGATAGCACTACTTTGAATATAATTTAGTTTTACTGTTTTTGTGATGGAGTTGTTAGACGTGTTAAATTCCAAGGCCTAGAATTAATCGCATTTCATTTCCTGACATGTCCCGTCTTTCATGAATTTATTTCTTTCAGATGACTGCAGCCATATTCACGAACATAGTCATTCTCGTGCAGGTCCAGTACTCGGGGCTAACCACCGACGAAACTTCGTGCAACTGTAACAACCAATGCACGTCAAGTGATATTACAATACCAGATCAAAATATCACCAAATACTTGATCGAAGAGAGAACTAACTGAATCCCATGCGTCATTTCATGCAAACCTCTTTTCATTTTTAGTCTTAATTTATTTTTTAAGCCATTAATTCTATGTATGTTTTCCAATAAAATTATGTAGCAAGATAAGACTGCATTTTGAAGAAATTGTTTTGAATCTTATTCATTACAGGTATAGTAAATACACTGCTTTTTTTGAAAAATGAAAAGAAGCTTTTGGTTTCATTGTATTTATTCGATAAAATGTGGGATGCGCTGCGTTTGATGCAGAGTCATAGAGATTTCCAACTTCTTGGAACAAGCAACCAGAAACAGAAGAGCAGTAAAATGTTAAGGTGAGAATAGATACGGACGAAGAAATTAGAAATTAGTAATAATAGTGAATGAACTTTGAGTTGTGCACAAGCCTGTGTACGGGAAGAAAATATCCTCTCCTCAGGTCGCCGCACTAACGGGAGAGGTCAGGCGGTAGACGTCAGACCAGCTGTCCGGCACGAGGTATCACGTAATTTAACTGGGTAAATGTTAATGCAGCAGTTGAAGCTGCAGCGGCTTGTCTTAAAATGGACTTACCCTAGGCCCTTGGCAATCCCCTCCGGAGAGTAGGAGAAGGGGGTGTGTATGTGCTAAGAATCAAGATTCATGCGTTGGCAGATAAAATCGTAAAACCCAGAAGAAGATGTATCGTTTCGAGAAAGGTAACGTCAAGAATTTTGTCAGCCATCTTAAGAAAAACATACAATAACTTATTATGAAAACGCTCAATGCTGGAATTGAAATTTAAAGTGTTTCTTAAATTTTATTAGACACGGCATAGACACGTATTCCTAGCAAAACATGGAAGCAACGAACCACGGTGGTACAACAATGAGATCATTAGACCTTAATGCAACAAAGGAAATTTTCACGCCACTCTTCCTTGAAACAGAAACCCTCAAACAAAGTCTGCTTCTTGGAAACCATTTTATCCTGAATTTATAAAAAATGAAATGTGTGAAAAGGTCAAATAAAAATGGCTAAAACAATATTATTGATGTGCAACTGTACAATCTAAAAAAATCCCCGATAGTCATGCCTAAAATTTAGGCGTTGATATTGAGCCAAGGAAACGGAATTTTTTGTTACCGAGAGAAGTCTTTATGTATCTTTGCATTGCAAAATTTAGTGTCGCTAGCCGAGTGTCCCCATCGTCATATTTCTCTCAGGGACTTTCTTATTTGTAGACTAGACATCGTGAAAACTTTTCGTTTTTCAGTGTGCGTAAATAAGTAATGAATTACCCCAATATCGTTTGAACTAAATTGCATTGGGAACCTTAAAGTCATGGAGATAAAAAAGATATGAGAAGAAATGAAGTAACTCATATGAGGTAGCCGTCAATGCGGAAACGGCGAGACCGAGTCGAGGTTACTTGTAAGGGAAATGTCAACAGAACATTGGCTCGGAGATGAACCTAGTGCTTTGATTGAAACCGATAGATTCTCTGAAGAAAAAAAAGGCTTCTCCATACAATCGAGGAATCCCGACATTTTCTCGAATCCGACACGTAACATTCATATACGTACCGCATTTCCGATGGAACCGCCGCCCAACTGGCGCCTATTCCTTGTACGAGCTTGGGGTGTAACCAAAATGACCGGTCACTCGTAGGCTAAAGTAAATTGAGATAGATAGATAGATAGACAGATAGAGGTCTTTATGTGGGCGAAATTTAGACCATATGGTCCCTTCTTGAGGAGAGAAAGAGAGAAGTTGCGATCATTTAATCGGAAGAACTGAGGGTCTTGAAAACTCCAAATGTTTAGAATTTGAGGAAATAAAACACTTGACATACTATACGTAAGTGTGCGTGATCACGGGCCACGGAAAGGCATGAAAGCGTCAGTCATCAAGCCCTCTCGTTATTGGGGACACCTCTTCAGAGTCAAGCCGGTGGATTGACGGGTGCCAATGTAAATGCCATGAACGAGAAGAATATTGATAAGGTAGATCTTCACAGCCAGGATTGCGATGGTAATGTAGTTAATGTCGTCAGGCATTCCACAGCAATAAGATGTCCAGAAACTGCAATTGTAAGGTCATTACCCTGATTTACTTGATTAATACATCCCAAAGAGCAACAAGTGTATGGTGTAGGTATGGTGTGGACCTGGCCCTTGCGCGATGGTATAGGTGCGGTTGGTAACCTTTAAGTGCCATTGCATATAAGAGCCTTTTATTCCATATACTATATGTTCTTCTTGTGTGTGTCTGTAATTTTCGTTGTAAGAGTGATCATAGATCAGGCTTGACCGTTACCACCAAGACAATTGCCTAATTGCAGCGATATGGATTCTTAAGGAAATAAATAAATAAAAGTTAAGCATTCCTCACACACAACTATCGGATTATCCTCTGGGATTAGACCTACTCTGGTTCAGTCGGAAAAACTTCGGGCTCTTTTAAGGAAATGGATGTGGCCGTGGCGAAGTTATTGATTGCCCTGAACTTAATAGTCCCCCACGTGCTCAGCAAATATGTTCCCTTCCGTGAAGGACTCCCTCCATCAAGCAGTACGCATGCCCACCCGTGGAAAAAACATATTGGATCTATTTCTTACAAACACGCCGGAACGTATTATTAGTGTATCAACTGATGAGGGCTTGAGTGACCATAAAGCAATTAATGTCCATTTGGACATAGCAATAAAAAAGATTGTTAAACCAAAAAGAAAAATTTATAATTACCATAAAGCAGACTTTGAATCTTTTGCCAATCAATTAAACTCTTCACTACCCGAGTTCAAAACCCGCTTAAGTCATGCCAACGTGGAAGAAACTTGGACAGAATTTGTCAATATCATGCAAAAAGGAATCGTAGATTTCATACCTATAAAATACGTTAAAGCAAATCGCGACCCCAGGTGGTACAATAAAGACGTTAGAAAAGCCCTTCGAAAGCAGAGAATGCTACACTCTAGGGTAAAGAGGGCAGGCGTGAACACATCATCTCCTGAGAATACACAATTATGGGACACATATAGATCCTCTAAAATTGAAACCAAAAAACAATTACGTAGCGCCTTACTGGAATTTAAACGCAAAGTACTTTGCGAGCACTTGGACACTGACCCCAAAGCTTTCTGGTCATATGTTAGGGAAGTAAATGGGAGTAAACAAACCGTGGCTTGCTTAAGGGATTGTAGCAATGTAATTCATACAGACAGCGAGGTTAAAGCTAACATCTTAAATTCATTCTTCCAAAGCGTTTTCTCGAATGATGTTGCCACCGCATATCTCCAAGAAACAATACATACTCCACCCATGGAAAAAATAACAGTGGACCAACAAGGAATTCTAAAATTACTTAATGAGATTAAACCCAACAAATCCCCGGGTCCCGAAAATATACCAGCTAGGGTGATAAAACATTTAGCTCCAAACATTGCCCCGTACCTTGAATTTATATTTAACAAATCCCTCACAGAGTGCAAAGTACCTAAGATTTGGAAAACCGCGCAAATAACGCCTATTTTTAAAAGTGGTGACAGGGAGGATCCCAGTAATTACAGACCTATATCTCTCACTTCTATCTGTTGTAAAATATTAGAGCACATAATTGTCAGTTCAATAATGAGACACCTTGACAACATTAACTTTTTAAGTGACAATCAACACGGATTCAGGAAAACCCGCTCCTGCGAAACCCAATTAGGATTATTTACACATGATTTACTTGTATCTGGTGAGAGAGGTAGGCAAGTGGATGCCATCTTCTTAGATTTTCAAAAGGCATTTGATAAGGTCCCACATGGTAAACTCATTCATAAATTAAAGGTCGCGGGTATAAACAAGGGCGCTATAAGTTGGGTTAAAGATTTTCTTTCAGAGCGGGAACAGAGGGTAGTCCTTGATGGCGCTAGTTCCGACAGCGTTCGAGTCACGTCGGGGGTACCTCAGGGAAGTGTGATCGGGCCGTTACTTTTCTTGATTTTTGTTAACGATTTGAACCGCGAAGTGAAAAGTAACATTAGGATGTTTGCGGATGACACGGTGATCTATCGGGAGATATCTGGGGATGAGGATCGTTTTATTCTAGCGCAGGATTTAGATTGCATTACTAAATGGTGTTCTAACTGGGGATTGACTCTAAATTATAATAAATGTTCAGTGGTAAATTTCTTTAAAAGATCAACGGGATTTGCTTACAAATTAGCTGGAGGTGACCTAGCAGTAGTTGATACGGTAAAATACCTAGGTGTCACATTCACTAAAGACTTAACTTGGGGGACTCACATACGTAAAGTCTGCGGTCAAGCAAATAAAAAATTGGGATTCATTAGACGCATTGTCGGCAAAAGTGACTCAAAGGTCAAGGAACGTTGTTACCACGCTCTTGTAAGGCCTCATTTAGAATACGCATGCAGCGTGTGGGACCCGAGTGAAAAAGGTCTCATTCGGGAAATTGAGAAGGTTCAACGCCGGGCAGCCCGTTTTGTAAAAAATTCCTACGATAAAACGCAAAGCGTTACCGAAATGCTCATGGATTTGGGGTGGGAATCATTAGAAGAGAGACGATTCAATGCAAGACTGAAATTATTAAATAAATTCAGATCCGCATGTTTCAGCACCGAGGTCTCGCAGATTATTCGTACTCCTACATACATTGGTCGCTTGGATCATGCATATAAAATTCGGGAAATAGATGCCAGGACTAGCCGACTCAAGGACTCCTTCTTCCCACGGACAATACGGGATAGCAACTGTAGGATTATAGATAGTAAAAATTCCACTTGCCACCCTCAGTGTCTAAAAAATAATTAGTTCTACTTAAATGCATGCTCCTCCACTAACCTTATGTGTTTTGTTATAATAACCCATTCTTTCCGCATGATATCATTCGTGTTCTGTTCATCTGTTTTTAAGTTTCCCTTTCAGTCCCTCTTCCCTCCCGGCGGGGGGAAATTCCTGCTACCTGCAACGTTGGGTCGAATTCCCTTCCTTTTACTGTCTCTTTGGGGGGTTGAGTGTTTTGTGGTGCATTTTCATGTGGTAGTGATGTTTCACATTCTTGCTTGTTGTGTCCTGGCTTGCGTGTTTTAGGATGGCTTTCGTGCTGTATCCTGGGGTGCAGTTTTTTGTTGTTTTGCGGTGTATGTGTTTGCATGAGTATTGGATGGAGGGAGTTTTGCATGAGTGTGTGCGCTGCTGGGGTGTAATTTTCCGTGTTGTTTTTTGCATGTGGTATTTTTCGTTTTTACGGTTGGTGACCTAACACCCCCCGCCACACGCCCTTGCGGCGGCTTGCGGGGTATTATGTAGATGTAGATGTAGATGAAGGATAAGGGCCGCATAATGCCTACGAGCAAATTGGATAAAATATTTGTAAACTATTGAATAAATTAACTTTTGAAATTGGCGCGCCAAAGGAAATGGTTAAAACTTCATCGGGAAGTAAGAAATGATACTCTCCGTTAACAGTTGGAGGTAAATCGAGTAAAATAATAGCTGAACTAGGAAGGATTAAAGAGAGAACAAAGGAATACGTGCAAAAGCAGCACGGCCAGAAAGGCAAGCAAGGTTTAAATAATGATGCCTTGCCCAATGATTGGAAAAAAACAAATATTACACCAATTTTCAAGACAGGGGATAAAACAATAGCCAACAATTATAGACCGGTAAGCATAACCTCAGTTGTTTACAAAATAATGGAAAAAAGAATCGCTGACTACATTCGGGAATGGTGGACAATATATACCTGTAGATGGCTATTCTAACACTAACATGGGTTTAGAACGGGATACTCGTGTGAAACGTAGCTTTTGGGATTTAGCCAATATATCGACGACGCAATAGATGAAGGAAAGGATGTGGATGCAGTAATTGTTGATTTTTCTTTGGCAGCTTTCGACCGAGTGCCTCACGATAAATTATTGTTAAAGTTGGATTCGTCACCAATGGACTTGAGGGTAAAACAATGGATAAAAAATTTTCTTAGAGGCAGAACTCAAAAAGTAAAATTAGGGGATACATTTTCAAATGAGGCGAGCGTTTTAGCAGGAGTTCTACTAGGCAGTGTTCTAGGGCCATTACTCTTCCTAATTTACGTAAACGATCTACCAAGCAATTTACATTGCCAAATAAGACTCTTTGCTGATGACTGCATTATATACAGACGGATAGAACATGTAAATGACCACGTAATATTACAAAATGACATCGATCGCCTTGGTGATTGGGTTACAAATAATAATATGGGCATTAATATAAGTAAGAGTAAGCATATACATTTTTCAAATAAAAAGAATGCAGAAAAGGAAATTTACACCCTCTTTGGAGAAAGAATCCCATGTACCAGTCAATGCAAATATTTAGGCATTTACTTAACTAGGGATTTTGGGTGGCGGGTCCAAGTAGATAATTTGACATGGAAGGTATTTAAAGTATTGCATTGGGTAATGAGAAATTTAAAAGGAAGTAGCTTAGCCACAAAATAAAAAGCATATAAGGTAATGGTTATCACTATCCTAAAATACTCGTCCATAGTATGGGATCCATATGAGGTGGGACATATTAAAAAGATAGAAAAAGTTCAAAGAAAGGAAGCAAGAAATGTACTCGGAAGGTACAAAAGAACAGATAGTGTCACAGAAATGTTAGATGTACTGAAATGGAAGAGTTTGAAAAATAGAAGGAAAAGGAGTAGGTTAGGCGCGATGTATAGAATTGTTAAAAAGGACGAAGCGTGGGAAGATTTATGGCAAGGGATAGAAAAGCCTAACTTTAAGGGAAAAAACGACCATAGTTTCAAAATAAAAATAAGGACGCAAAAACCAAATAAGAAAAAATACTCTTTTTAAAATAGAACCATAATTGATTGGAACCAGTTGCCTGGAGGTTTGTTTGAGCCCTTTCCATCCAATTTTAGAAGTTTTAAGTATAAATGTAAAGCAGCCACTGGGTGATAAACTTCATCGTAGTTATTAAAATATTGTTTGTATGTGATGCGGAAGTTTATTTGTATGTAATGTGGAAGAGTCATATAATGTAAAAATATTTTGTCTCCTATTTGTTTTTCTAGTGCGTGTATGCATGTATTTTTCTTTGTAAGAGTGGTCATTGACCAAACTTGACCGTTGCCACCAGAAAAATCGCCTAATTGCAACGTAATTCTCAAATAAATAAATAAGATGTAGAGAAAGAATATGAAGAACAGGAAGATAGCTAAGGTCCAGGAATACTCGACGATGAGATGGAAAGTGCATTATATCATCAAATAAAGCCGTGGAACATACACAATTTCTTCGGAACTACTTAAAAGTTTTGGAATGCATGAGAGGACTAATTATTTACATTTATGAGAAAGGAATCTGGCTGGAAGACTTTTTGATATGAGTGTTAGTTCCTATTCAGAAAAAAGTAAAGGCTACATCATGTGAGGACTACAGGACAATAAGTTTGATGTCCCACGCAGCTTAAGTTATTCTCAGGATCATAAACAAAAGGATATAGAGTAGGGCAAATGATTACTTAGGGGATTATTAGTTTGGGTTTAGGAAGGGGAGAGGTACGCGTGATGCCATTGCAGTAATAAGATTATTAATCGAGAGGAATGTAGAACACAACCAGGAAGTATATACCTGTTTCGTAGATTTCGAAAAAGCATTTGATAGAGTGAATTGGGAAAAACTAATGAGTATATTGCAGAAAATAGGAATAGATTGGAGGGAAAGGAGGCTAATCCGCAACCTGTAGTTGTCTCAGGCTGCTCGGGTGCGGGTGGGAAACGGGGAGTCCGGATGGGCAGTGTTGGTAAGAGGTGTAAGGCAGGGTTGCCCATTATCACCGTTGCTGTTTAACCTGTATCTAGAGGAAATGATTAAAGAAGCCTGGGAAGACCTGGAGGTAGGATTGGAAGTCGGCGGGAAATTTATAAAATCAGTTAGGTTCGCTAATGGCCAAGCTTAAGTTTGTCAGTCAGCCAAGGGGTTGCAAGCATTGCTGAGTGAATTGAAAATTCAGTGCGTTAGATATGGGATGAGAATTAAAAAAATATAATTTCCAAGCGGCATCTCTCGCAGTTTCTTGGAATTTTTAAAACAAAGATCATGCGATTTTCCAGAAAGAGAAAGGCTAGGCTTAACACGGACATGGGAGGGCAAAAACGAGAGCAGGTGGAAAGGTTTACATGAAGTTTTTGGACCAAAATGGTCAAAGTAGTAGGGAATTAAGAGGAAGAATTGCGCTGGGCAAAGAGGCTTTCACAAGGAGGAGGGAGTTGATGACATGAATGTTGAGTAAAGATATTAAGAAAAGGCTCGTTAAAAGTTTTACATGGATCGTTGCTATCTGCAGCGCGGAAACATAATAAATAGATGAACATTGCCATTGAAGCAGGATGATAGGCCGTGGATTGGATGCTTTTGAAATGTGAGTGTAGAGAAGGATGAAGAAGTTGAAGTGGGAAATAATTGGGAGAAATCCTAAGAAGACGGGAAAAATAAATGCAAAGTATATTGATTGGCAAAAGGTTGTTGAAAGTTGTGATAGATGGGAGAAAATTAGGAAAATAAAGGGGCGAAAATATGATAGAGATTTTGGCCGCAACGAACGAAGGAAGGAAGTATACGGTGTTGAAGAGTGGTTTGTCGTAGCAAAACCTTCCTTAACCGGTAAATTACGTAAAAATAATTAAATAAACATATATTCTACCCTAATTTTGGCGTTTAAAATCCATTCCTATTAGCTAATATTATATAAATGTATTTCGTTACATTTATTCAACTCACGATGCTACCAATCATTAGAAAACCCAGACCTTTTGGCATTACACAACTATTCTTCAATATCTCATAACGTTTCTCATTCGGAAAGCAGCTCATTACATTTTCTACATCACATAGACTCCCCGCATCAGAATGTCCACACGCCGTGTTATTGAGTCGGACAGTTGAGTCGGACAGTATTGAATCGATACGGACACTTCCACAACAGCAACTCAAAAAAGATTATTCTGAATGAAGTGATTGACATGTGAATAAGATATTTTTTGATGCTTTCTGAAACGTGGAACTTGTTGGTGGTCTTATCAGACGTGAAGGTAACATTGAAATGAAGTTTTCTGCCTTCAACTGCCGATTTTTCTTTCTTAGCCAAGTTAACATACATTTGCACGCTTGTCATATTTCAATTACAACAATTCGTTGGTTTCGTATCTAATTTTATATGCAAACCTTCTAATTGGAGTTACCAACTAAAAGTTTACTGCGGTGCATTAAATAATAATAGTTTGCTTGTCTGCTTCTTTTTCTACATTAAAATAGTGCTACTCTTATCAATACTGATTACTAAAGACATCGCCATAAAATTATTACATTTACTATCGTGGGCTTAAAAATTCTTTTGATTAATTTTTTAGTCATATGAACCATTGCTCATTCGTAAATACTATATTACCTTCATACGTACGGTTACAGCTCTAGTAGGAGCAAAGGCTTGGGTTCCTCAAGGCTAGCCTTCGAAACAACTTTTCAGGACTGTTGAAATATTATACTCAGAACTTTTTTACAGCAAAATTCAATACAAGTGAATGATTGACTGAAAAGAAGCATACCACAGGAATTATCGGTCGAGCCAACTAAACTTTCTGCCACTAGTCAAGTTCTTGCGATAAAAACAAACGGCGCAGTTAAAATACGGCGGCGCTGATAACTAAGAACTTACATCTCTGATCAACCGCAGCTCGAAGTACTTTCATCTATCCTCCATCGGATAACAGACAAGGATGCCAGAGCACTCCTGTGCCTCACATGACTTAGGCCGAAGTTTTGGCGCCTTGCTAACGTTTAGCAGGATCCTGGGATTAGCACCCGGCAGAGCACATAAACACCGCCACAAAGGATCTGCTCATTCGTTTTCTTATCATATTCTTAGTGTCCTCTTTGGGCTAACACTCCTTTCCATCGTCTGCATGCTAACCGCCGATAAAGCAACTCTCTCCGCTTCCCATTTTAGCGATATTTTGTTAGTCTTCTGGACTGAGGTAGAACTAGCTGTACTTTCATTTTCCGGATTTAAAGTTTCGCGATCGCAAAGGCGGCTCGGGTTCATTTTCGAGGATTTAGACATTTGCTGTGATATTCTGAAAAAGGCAGGCTACGGAATCAAATGTGATAAAATCAGGACCTTGGTCAATATTCAGTTGCTGTTATTTATTTTCCACGTCATCAATAATTTCCTTATGCTGCATAAACAAACTCGAACGATGAATGGCCCTCTCAACTTTGCTTTCAATCACCTCATCTTCGTGTGGTCCATAATGTCCTTATGTTTGTGGCTTCTAATGCACACTCTCATTTTGATGACCTATGCTTTACTTACCGCGTTTTGCGAATATATTCGTGACCTCAGTGCATCGTGCCAGCCATTCGGACCTTCGGACGTATCACCGAACTCCACGAGGGAGTTGGATGGAATGACCAATGTTGTGAAACGATGGGCGGAAATCCAGAAAAAAATATATCGAGTTTCGAGGAACTTTAACAGTGTCTTCGGAGTTACGATAGTGGTACTTGTAATGTTTAACTTATTTAATATAACGTTATGTCTGTATTTCATCATTATTGAAATTATCGTCGCCAGAAATCTTGCAATGAAATACGAGTATCTGTATTCTGCTTTTACTTGGACATGCGAGTTTTTCATTCCATTGGTCTTCATTTTAAGAGGCAGTAAGGAAGCTCATATTATGGTAAGTACTTTTATGGAATGTTTTACACATTAAATAGAGCTATTATTATCATTGAAATTTTGGAAATCCATAGTATTCACTTTAAGGTAAGTTTTGAAAGGATAGAGCCTGTATACTCCGACGTATTTTAGATTCACAAAACAAGAAAGAAACTTGATATTCCACTCAAAAATAAACTGTTCTGCAACTCCTATTACATTCTATCTCCCTTAATTCTGTCTAACAGCCATGTCCTTTTCCCCATCACATCTTGCTAGCCTAATTCCTTACCCTCTGTCTCAGTCTTCAGCATTTTATTGCCTGCACCCACCTTAAACGCCTTCTTTAGATTTATCCCAAAAATACCCTATCTTCTCCACCATTCCTCACACTAATTTTCAGAATTTCATCTCTCTCTATGTTATCATTTACATCTCCTCCATACCAATGTTCCAAAAGCCTCCAAATAATGCCTATCACCTTGCTCAGCGGCCGTGTGGCTGAGCCGTAAAAAAAACATGTTCCATACCAAATTTTTCTCTAGCCTTTTGTAACCTCCTTAGATGATCACTAATGCCTTTCTTATGATGGAAGCTTCTTGGCTCAACACATTTCTTCTTCTGCTATCTCATCTACTTTGACCTCTTTACTGCAAGACACTTCTAATATGCGTAGCTTGTTCCACCTGTTCCAGCTTTTATCCTCCTATTTCAATGTTTTACTTGGCCTACTTAGTTCTGGAATACCTCTTAACCTTAGTTTTGTATACATTGATATGCATCCAAAACTTAACACACTGATATACTAGTGTGATTAGCAATGACTTTACCCTCATGGTTGACTGGCCTGCTAAATCTTGTTCATATACAAAAACCTAACTAATTTTATAACTCTTGCTTGCTATCTATCATGCTTCATCACTATCATTCATTCTTCCCAAGAAATTAAAACATTTCCTTCTCATAAACTTAAAAATTAGTTCCGATGGGCATCTCGTTCTTACCCTTCATTCTAGCACTGTCCATCCCAACTCCGCATTCGCCATACGCAACTGAATAATTTGACCAATGCCCAGCTTACTGATAAGTAGTATTTCACAACCTACACCAATCTTTTGGGACTTTATAATTTTTTCATTATTTTACCCTATTCACTCTATCAAATGCCTTCTGGAAATTCACAAAACAAATAAATATGTCCTGATTGTATTTTATGTTCCTCTCCATTAGTGATGTCGTTACTGCTAGTGCATCTTCCATGCCTTTTCCATTTCAGAACCAAAACTGATCATTTCCTTAGTAATCATTTAACGTGCCCTCTATTCTTTATTGATGATCTGAAGCAGCGATTTTGACGCTTGCGAAATCAACCTTTTTGCTTCGTAGTTCTTACAAATTGCTGCCTTTCCCTTTTTTTAATATAAACTAACAACGATTTGATGAAATCTTTCAGTACTTATTATAAAGTACTGAACACATACTTCAATGAAATTGATGCTCTATTTTAAGAGTAAAATTTAGCCAAGAACAGACTTAAATAAATATTTTACATAAGCATGTGCTTTATGCTGTCGATTATTAATCTGTACATCCATCAGTCATTTTACAAAATTCATAAGCCAAAGCTGCATTTAAGGCTGATGGCCTTTATGACGATGTTTGTAATATAAATGTGCAAATACAAATCCTGTTGACAGGCCATGTAGGATGGAGCATTAGTTTATCACGTATACAATATAAATCCATATTGATTGACATGAAAATGAGCACATGGCAAAAATTACTGGGTGCAGCAGATGGGAAAATTGTTCTACGATTGGAAAAATTCCACTCATTCCTGAAGGAAATAGAAGAGTAAAGTAATAAACTGAAAGTTGGTGAAGGTGAGGCAGGATTCAGGAAAAGGAAATATGGGAAAGTGGGGGATCACTAGGGTATAAATGCCTTGCAGGGCAAGTAAAACAATGCCTCCAAATTGTAAAATGGAAATGCTATGATGTTAATGGATTGAGGTTGATTTAAAATTGCAGTGGTCCTCTGGTGCAATATACTTATTGAAAATGCATCAGTAATTCTGAGATCCATTCAAGCCTCCAATCGTATGGGTAGATCAGACCATAATGGTCAAATATGTGAGAGAACTGATCCTGAATGAATATATATATGAGCATCACATAGTCTACTGTCATGCTCCTTCCTGTCATGCTACTGTCACATTCCTTCTGGGATTGGAAAGAAGGAAAAGTGAAGAGAAACCCAGCGTAGGAATTATTCTACTCTGAATGAAAAGTGCCTGGGGGTTCACAGCTTAACATTCCTTCTGAAGGACGGCATACTCACAGTGCCCCCCACAAGCACCTCAAGAAGAGATTAGGTTACCACTGAAGTAATCTGCTACTGAAATAACCTAGGACTGAAACCAGAACCGTCTATGCGGGAAGGCAGCACACTAGTCACTGAAACGTCATGATCCCCACTTCTATGACTCTGATTTAAAAATCTCTTCAAAGGAGTTCATTTCAAACTCATTGTAATATGGCCTTCTGGTGGCATGGGGCAAATCATGTGGATGACCCTTCAAATGCTGGCAATCATGAGCAATAAATGACAATTTGAATAAAAGCTTCAGAATAGAAGCAGTCACATTACTGAAGACTAAGTCAGGTATATGAGGATAGTTAAAGAGGCTGGCCAAAGTGTCAGGTACATCAGCATAGTCAGCTATGGCAAATGATGCTTTATAGCAAAGATGTAATGCACCATTTGAATAACTATTTTAAGGTGACATTTAATGAAAAATATATTTCAGCATGTCATTAATTTTGGTCTTACACAAGCAATATTTACGATTTTTTTTCATTTTTAATGCATGTTATGACCATAATTAGTCATGGACAATATATATATGACGACAAAACATTAGTGCCTCTGGAGGCTTCTGAGTCTAAGTTAGCTTTCCTCAGTTTATCCAAAAATCCCATTTAAAGTGAATAGTTACTGAATGCTCAATTCATTTCACCTTAAGATTGAAGTGAGAGAGTTGAGATGATGTCACAACAGTAAATAAAATAAATTAGGACCCTTATGCATGACTTGAAATGTAAAAGATATCATTTTGATTCATTATGTTTTTGATCAATCAGGAATGATATTCTCATAGTGTTATGAAGGATTTTGGAAGTATGTGCAGATGAAGAGGCACCTAGAAATACGAATTCAATTCAACTTGAGCACTTTATTTTGAATAATATGAAACAAAGGATTGAAGAAATCCGCCTTTATGAGGGGAAAGAAATAATAAGGGAAATCAATGCATAATTTTTCTGGGGTAATATCCTTCAGGAGCATTCAAAATGAATATGATTTGACAATGTTCATTGGCTAGCTTGTGCAATTATTGCATCAGATGACAATTGGGATGCTTACAGAAGAATAACCAGCGCACACAGTTAAACAGGAATAAGTTGAGTAAGGTTTTATGTAAAGGCGATTATATCAAAGAATACTCATTTGTTATTTCCTCAGATAGAGCCACTACTTATAATCAGTCAATTAATTGGAATCCTGCCTAGAAATTTGAAATGTATCTATTGAATGATCTCCATCACTATAGCCTTGATTGCACAGCACTTGTTCATCTTACCTGATTCTACTATTGCGTGTGTTTTTCATATTATTGGCTACTTTTGAATTGCATCAATAATTTAGATGTGTTTATGAGTCAACTCTGCAATGTTGCTTGATTCTTTATTCAAATGAACATGGGTTCAGTGCCTGGTATGATTTCCTTGTTCAGAAGAAGTGGGGTTTCAAATATTTACATGTTGCTGAAATTGGAAAGGTTTTCCACAATATAGAAATGGTAGGGTACACTACCTCTATTAGAAAAATTTGCATATAATTATTTTTGTTTTACACAGACTTATCCAGTATGCATTCAACTTATACATTGAATGTTGCTATCACTACATTTTAACTTTCTACTTCCCGCATAAATTTGTCACCATACAGTGGTCATTTGTGATATAAGTACTGGAGTTGCTGTATTATATCATCATAATCCTTTTCAATTGAAGTGTAACTTTTTAAAATGCTGAAATTAATGATGATATGATGAAATAATTGAAGCTCGCCATTTTCAAAGTGTCTCAGTGAATCCAAGAGAGAGATGCTGGAAGCATCAAGATAAATGCAGGAAGAATTTCTCATGCTCCTTAACGCCCCAACAAAACTCATGGATATCGTTTACAGAGGGTCAGGCCTGGTTTTTTTTACAGAATTTCATTTTTCTAGCATTACTTTTGTTCTCTACTTCCCCCATGAGTACATGATCAACCGTACAGGAGCAGAAATGACCAGTGTATTATTAGCTGGTGCTTCTCTTTGGCTGTTGTCTTGTGGAAGTTATCAAAATATTTCTGATTGCTTCAGATTGTTAAGACTCATATAAAGAGGTAAACATAATTTTATGCTTATGGATTAAATTTACTGATAATAAACATTTTGATCAATTCACCAGAAAACTATGAGGAAGTTTTTAATTGAATCAGTTTGTTTTAATAATATTTTCATGCAATGCAAATGCATCTCAAGTATAAATTGCTTTGCAACAAATGAGTTTCTCAATTATTCCTAAAATATTTTCCTTCAACATTTTCTCAAAGGAGGCAACCTATTTCTTGGTAATATCTCTAATATGTATTATCATTAGCCTTTGAATCCTACTTTTCTCCCTTAATGCCAGCATATTTATTTTCTCATTTTAGTGACTCATTTCATTTGCGAATTGGGTGATTAGACTAAAGGCATTAAATTATGTGATATTTAATAAAATGTTCCTCTTACTATTCTTAAATAAAAATCGCCTTAATGATATCATAATAAAATAATCAACCATAATATTCCATCAGATGTAGCAACCATGCCATAAAGCTAAAACCTTTATGGGAGATGGAGGGCATATTGTTGTCTTGTAAAATACTTGTATATTCATTATTGATGACCTTAAAGGTATAACATTTTGCAAATTAGATCTTTTAAATAGAAGCACATAGGAGGAATAAAACTTTCCACAATACAAATTCAAGGGTAATGGGTTATCTAGGTTGCTTCATGCTTGGCTTAATAGGGAATGAGTAACAATTTAAATGATATTAAAGAAACAAAACTTCTACTCTTAATACTGACAATTATGAGTCGATTTTCCCTCAAAGGTTATTTTGGGTAATTTGGAATGTAAACATTTTGATCACTCATTTATTCTAAATTATTTTACTATATAAGTGCTCTCTCCATATGGTGTTGAGAAATTAAAGTTTAGATCATTAAACGTTTTGGGCAACAGTATGATCCCACAAAGATTGCAACTATACAAGAGCAGATATCCTATAAGATTGTAATATCCTGTACTTTGTGAGAAGTGCCAAAGACATATTGCCTCCGTGAAAGAATAGCATAGGGTGCTCTTTTGTACGACACATAGGTGTTTGGATTTTCCTGTCTATTCGTGTATTACCAGCGCTTAATCATTCTATTCACCATGAGTAAAATAGAGCTTATTCATCAATAAATGGATGGGGGATATCAACACCATCATTCATTTCCTCTCCACACATTAGAGTGGCATGACATTGGAGAAGAAACTTACATTATATAGTGCCCTGCAAGCACCATTAGGGTGTGTGGCAGGGGATGATTACACCCCAGACTAATTTAGACGCAAAATAATTTTCCCCCTTACGAGGTCAGACAACGTAGGTTTGTTGTTGTTTGTTGAAAATTACATCTTAAAACCATTTGCTCTACACTTAATTACTCTAATTAAACTGAAATGATCTCTCCTGCCGAAGTACCATTGGGCTACTTGTACCACCGTACTACATTTTCAGCATCATCGCTTAAGGGACATCCTTCCAATTTATGCAAGAGATTTAAACTTCGCCCAGTGAAACATTACCAAGCTAAATATTCTAATAACTTTAATTCATTTGCCCGTTTATAATAAGAGCTTTTTACAAATCTAGCTCCTCTATGCTTCTCACGATCTAATTTGATAATTAAATCCAACTTAATGAGGATCCCATACACTAGCAGCATATTCTAACTGAGACCTAACCGGCGAAAGGTATCATTTCGAGGGTAAAAATTGGGACGTTAAACTTTTCATCACATTTCCCCAGTATTATTCTAATGAATTCTAATTTGTTATTAGCTTGTCCTTCCACGATGAAAGCCCAATCATAGCGTGGAAAAAACCCGATAATCTTTCCACAATCAATTGACGCCTAAAGTTATAATCAACTAGAGTGCTAACGAGCCTCGATAATACAGAGGAAGAACCTGAACACAAAATATCAGTCATTGATAACATTACCAGGGTGGATACCCTGAACAGCACTCAGGTTGACTTTTACAGTTTCACAATTAGGTTAACTTTCGAGCTATGCAATCAAATTATTCCAACCACACAAATAATGGGATATTAAATTTGGGATCGCAGAAATAATGCATCGCCGCTTTACTTACGCCGTCGGACTATTGAGCTAAATGTGAGATATCAATGTCCGAAAGGATGAAAAAGAACTGTCAATAGTTCACGATGGAATTCACGCGAAAGAAACGTTCACCGGATTAAAGCGATTAAAATAGCACTTTCATTCCTCTGCTTCAGGCGTCGCTGGCGGGACTCAACCTGACATGCCCAACCGATAGAATGTGAACACAATGGAGGCTATCCTCGAGTGGCGACACATTTCAAAAGCGAATCACAATAAGAACTTCTTCAACTTATCTGCAAACAAGAGTAATCCCTAGTTCGCCACCTCCCATCGCATCCCCCCGACTATTTACAAAGCAATATATCTACATTAACTCGTGTGGTAAGAATCGTTTACTTTGAAATTTAATCATAAAAATTGCAATTCGGTATCTTTGATACCGAAAACCATTACTTGGGAGTCATTTGGCGTTCGTTTACAATGGTACTAAGGTCGAGAAGTAGTACCGTTCTAACTTTTGGAAGTATATCACGTATCCCACAATATGAGAACCGAGGATGAGACTCGATTCTCCATGATTCTTCTCAATTCAGTTCAGCTCGAGTTTCGCACATGCGGCCACACGTAACTGCATTCGAAATTCTTAACAACTAGGTACTTGAATGAGCATTTCTCATGCAATGAGTTCGATTGACACCCCACGCGTATAAGATAAATAAACAGTGTTTCTTCATTATTAGTCACCGGGGACAGATTCACCTTGGGAGCGGCGTGGTTAGGAATTGCGTCAGATTCGGTCGCTTGCAATGAGAATGGAGCTATAATTAAAGGCAATATAGTGTAGAAGTCCATTGTTAAAAAAAATAGGGTAAAAGTCCATAATCGTTGGAATGCATCCATTTGCCGACGATACACTTTTGAAGCGTCCAATGCTATTCGTTTCTGAGTAATAATATTACCAATGGATTACCGTTAGGCGAAGCATTTCTATCGCATAAATTAATTTTCCTGCTTGCATTTTTTGCGACGTCCAGCCTTCATGAAATGTTATTGTAGCCTCGTAGATTTAAAGCCATGATATGATGAAAATTGGTAAATAATGGTGGTTAAGACGGAGATTACTACCAAGTTGTATTCGCAGATAGACGCATTGCTTAGAATCAATCGTCTGATTGGTATTTGTCCAAGGAATTATGATATAAATAACTCAAGTTACTACGGCTACCGTTGCCTCCGTTCCGTACCAATGGCATATCTTTTAATGGTTCTCTTGACGTTTTATTCTTCATTTGCTGCGATCAATTTAGGTGACTACACCGGTTTAAATTCATCTGTTAGTCGGTTTGTGTTGTTCCTCTCTCTCTCGGGAGCCAAACCAATTTATGCGCCATATGCGGCACAGTAATCGTTTTTCGTCATTTGCATGTTCTCAAAAGTTTTGTCATGCTTTCCAAAGTGGAAGAGCTTTTTGCGAAATGGAAAATTATCCGTTTGTCTTTCTCTCGAAGAGACATGGCCTTCAGACTGATTTCGGTTTTCTACTTGGTTGGCCAGTATGTGATCATCTTTTTCTACCAATGCTGTACGCAAAATTTACTTCCAACCAATTTTCTCTATTTAATACTTTCCCATATTTGGACGTCTGTGTTGTTGATGCAAGAGTGGCAATTTTATATCACTATAGTTCTTATCGATCGAGCTTTAACGAATTTAAATTCAGAAATAAGTGAACTAAAATTGAAAGACGACAGCGGAGCACGCCATCTTCGAAGTGTCGCAGATCGACTGCAGCGTTGGGTCACATTCCCTACCTGTGTCCTTGGGGGGAGAGCGTTTTGAGTGGCATGTTCATGTGGCAGTGGCGTTTCGCATTCTTGCCTTTCATATTCTGGCTTGCGTGTTGTTGGATGGATTCCATGCTGCATCCTGGGGTGAAATTGTTTGTTGAATGATAGTGTTGTATGTATTTGCATGCGTGTTGGATGAAGGGATTTTTGCATGAGTATTTACGCCACTGTGGGTATAGTTTTGCATGTATGTGTTGATTTTGCATGTGTTATTGTTCCTTTCTACGGGTGGTGACCTAACACCCCCCGCCACACGCCCTTGCGGCGGCTTGCGGGGTATTATGTAGGCGTAGATAGTCTCCTATCCCTCTAATCTACTTCTATTTTCTGCGGTACATTTAATAGTTCTACTCAACCTACCCCATCAAACGTCTTCTCGATGTATACGAAACAAAGAAATACGTCCTGATGTATTCTACGTTCCCATTTATCAGGGGCCTTTTTACTATCACAGCATCAGGCGTGCCACTCCCCTTCCTGAACCCAAGCTGACCATCCCCCAAGTAGTCATTTTCCCTCACCTCCACCCTCTTGTTGATGAACCTGAGCACCCCTTTAGTTGCGTGCAAAATCAAACTCATTGTTCTGTTAAGCTTGCCTCAGCACCTCGTATGTCTGCCTTTCCTTTTTTTGGAGTAGGAACTAACACTGATCGGAAGAAATCTTCTGGTCAAATTCCTCCCTCATTAATGACCTATGACTATGAATTTAGCCCATAAACCCTCCTACCATTTCATTAAACTTTACGTAGTTCTGCGGGAACACTGTCTGCCCCCATGGCCTTGTTTCATGTCAATCCCCTTAATACTTTTTCCATTTCGCTATCAAGTATACCTGGACCTAAGCTATCCTCATCTGCGTCAAATTCTCAGGCTGTGAGTAAGATTCTGGCTGAAAGTCTTCACTTCATTGTTCAGTTGTATATTCTTGAATCTTGCCTGGCTGAATAAATATTTTTTAATTTTTTTATTATTTTAACGATTTTTTCCTTCTTACTTCCTGACAGTGCTTTCACTTTCCTGCGTAGCTCACCAATTTCACTCTCCCTTGGTAAACTTTCCACATACTCCTACTACGTCTTTCTCTGCGCATCTTTCACCCTATTAGCTGACAGCATTATATTAGTTAATCGTTCAACTTTTTGAACTTCTTTTGTGTAACTCTTGGTGCATTCTTGTCTTCCATTCTTTCGCCCATATTTCCAATTTATCTTCTGTAATCCATGGTTTTCTAGACTTTTTTTTTCCTTTATGTTCCGATAATTCCGTTTGCGATTTTTGACATACGACTTTTTTAAGGGCAACTGGTTTAATGAGGCAGCTATAGTTTTGGATCTCATAATTTTAATGCCTTTTGATTTTAACAATTTTTTATTTATTTATTTATTTATTTATATATTTAATCGTATTTATTTATTTATTCCTAATTATAAAGGAATTGTAGTTTTAGTCGTCATGAGTGGTGCAAAATGACCTTAGCTGTCGACGCACCCTTAAACCCTTAAAACTACTACTATTTCGTTTGATAATTCCCAATAATTTTTTTTCTGTTTCTTCTCCCTTTTCTCACCAATACTTTTTTCTTCAGCTAGCTGATGGTGCTTTTTATCGTCCCGGTTAATTCTTCTAAATTGAGTACATAGGGAGCCTTTACTTTAAAAATAATATTTTCAATATTATTTCTATCGCCTAACATGGACACTCCATTTTATTTGCACATAATTCTTAGACGTTTGCTTGGCCGAAATTATTTCCAAAGTATCACTTGAAATTAATTTATGGGTGAATGGAGTACAATATATTTTTATCAGACAATTTAGACGATAAAACCTAAAGAGATATTGCGTGCAATGTTGTTTATACGTCGTTAAATCATACAATTATTGAAGTTTCAACATTTTGTAAAGTAATTTAAAGATTTTAAACTCGCAAATATTTAAGTTTAATGAAATATTTTAGAAATAAACAAACACCATGAGAGAAAATTTCTACATAAATCTGTAGGAAAATTTATCCTAGAGAATTATTGCAGAAGTTTACTCACCGAGTGCATTATTTAGAAATTCAGGAGCAAATTTAATTTTTGCGGAAATAATATGGGTTATAGAGTGATTTGCCATTGTACAATGCAGCAACGTAATTTCGCAGAATTTAAGTAGTTCATGGGGAAGGTCAATTTAATTTCTATAGTTGTGGTAAAATTAATACATATGTTCATCCATAAATAAGATTTCCGATTTGATTATTTCAGTCAAAACAAAAATAATGGATCTAGAAAAACGATGTCTTATTTACACGATCTCATACTTATTTGTGGACATAATCTTATTGTGGAATGGCTACATTTTCCCCGAGATAAACATAAAATTTAGGTGAAACAAAATTAATAACATTCAAATAATTTTTAAGGGAAATTTGACCTGTTACTGCGTCAAAAGAATTAAAAATCTTGTCCTTTGACACCAAAGCCCTTAAAACATACTTCTATTTACGGTCCTATAGAGCCATTAAAATTACAACTCAAAACCGGATAGGGTTCAGAATTTTATCTCGACAACCGAATTTTGGGAAGACTTGTATTTTATTCCGGGGTCATAGCCGTGGAGCCATCACTCATCTCCAGTTATGGGTCCTGGGAAAACCTAGGTCGAGGTCGTCTGTGATCTCGAGAAAGTCCTCCGACACTGCTACGCGATATTCTTGTAATTGTCGAGATGAAGGAGGATGCGGGGACGAGGCCGCTCTGATGGCCACCATTCCGATATAAAGGGCATTGCCGATTGTTTCGTTGAGAAGTGAAGAGAGACGCCGGGATGAGTCTGAGTGAGGTCTCCCAAAGGGGAGTAGTGCTTCGAATCGGATAAATGTTTCTCAAAATATTGCAAGGCTGGATACTTTCCGGACCGACTTCGTATACACACACGAATGCATAAATATACAAGCTAAAACACACGTAAGGGCCAAATAAATGAAAAACTTCAAAATCAAATAAATTTAGCTCCTGGTGAAAAATTGGAATTATTTTCAAAGATTCGTTGCCAGAATAAACTCATTTAAAATATATCAATTTGCGAGTTTATTCCCTGGATCGAAGATATAGACCAAACATTCAGAACTTTGGCCCGCATCAGCGTAATGAAAGATGAAAGATCGATTGACGCATGAATATGGGAAGCCCTTTTCAGAGCCTTCATTCTCACTCGAGTGATATATAACTTGGACAAGGGCGTGTTTGAAACCGTCTTCTTTGAAGTGGTTCCTTAAAGGCTTGAGCTCCAAATTTTGCGCTGTGACATGCAGTGGCTTTTGCGAAGAGTTTTGTAGGTAGGCACGCTATTGCCTATGCGTAGGTAATAAGCAAATCCCTTAAGGCGCGTCTCCAACGTATTGATATCTGCAACTGATAGTCATGACTGATCAGGTGACACGGGCTGAACCCGGACAAAAGCCTCAGCTCCGTGAGAATCAATTAATTAACCATGAGTATCTTGAAGAGATTCAGTCCATTCAATCCATCCCATTTTTGCTCGGCCAATAGCATTTTGGTATTCAGTTGTGCAGAACATATTAAGAGTTTTAATGGTCACTAATTCCTGGGGACCTAATGCATAGCAGGCAAAACAGGAAGTCCACTACTTAACGACTTTTAATTTATCTAAAAATCAGGATTCGACATCATGATATTTGGGTAAGAAGTCGTGTACGTCGAGAAGTTTTAGACCCATTTAGCTAAAATTCTAATAGATGTGAATATTCCAATTGAAACTCGAATAAAAATACAGAAAAGTAACGATCAATAAATTTAAATGTTTGGATTGTAATCTTTAAATCTGAATCTTGAATCCTTCATGGCAATAGGAAATTATTTCTGCGGCATGATCATCCTCTAATAGTGTTTCTCTCATCAATGATTGATGAGAATATTTTCTCGATGGCCAGCATCAGCTGGACATCGAGAGAATGTTGCAGCAATGCTTTCGTTGATGAGGTCATCGAAAGTCTTCGAAATGCTTTAACGAAAGGTCATTCTGAAAAGGAAAGAGAAGTTAGGAGATCTTAATAGAGCCATAGAAATTATCGTAGGTAGAATACCTTTCGTTTCTGCAAAATCATTTCTTCCTTGAAAGGGGAGGTGAAAGACGATTTCGTTATTTGTTTGCGCAAAACATTTTAAATTTAAGCAACGAAAGATTTCCAAAGAGTTTAATTGAATTACGGTGACTAGAACTCATTATAGAAATTAACATCGAAATGTGGAAAATTGTAACAGTCTTCGTCTCTGTTATAATGGAACAGTTCCAACACATCACACCTGAATCTGTAATTAATATTAGATCGGTAACCCTTGGATTTACGGCCTCGACTGATATAATTATAAGTTAACATGACGGCTGAAACAAATAAAACCAACGTATTTCTTTCGGAGATACAGCCGCTATTAATAATAAATCGTTTAACTGGAATCTGCCCCAAATATTTCACAAGGGATTCCCTGAATTTTAATGACCGCGGTTGGTTTAGGGTAATTTTACTGATTTACCTTGTTTTGGCTCTGGCGACTATATGCATTTCATTATTCATGTTTGATTTATATCGTCTGCTCAGTTCAAATTCATTGATAAGTCAAAATTCAGTTATAATCTGGACATATATACAAATTAACCTGGGTTCGATCTCCAGCACCGCACTCATTTTTAGACTGAAATCTGTTCATCAAACTTTTTCCATGCTAGGGAAGCTTGAACATGCTTTCGGGAGGATAGCTCCGCGCTCGTCGATCAGGGACACTCTGAGGTTGATTTTTGTTGGCTTTACGGTTTTCCAGTATGTCTTCAACCTGATCGCAGAATCCTTTCATGAGAGCATTCTGACCTACAATTATCTCTGTTTTGCGTGCAGTATACTTTGGACGTTTGTGATTTGGGCCCACGAGTGGCAGTATTACGTCACGTTGATCCTCATCGGTCGAGGTTTCACATATTTCAATGCTGAAATCAATTACCTCAATGTGAATCAAGACAGTGAAGCAATCCATTTCCAAAGCGTCGCAGTGAATCCAAGAGAGAAGCACTGGATGCGCCGGGTGAAACGTTGGAAGGACACCCAAATCCTGCTTCACCACCTGATCAAGCACGCGAGCACCCTCTACGGAGTGTCCCATCTGGTGTTCGTCACTTTTACTTTCTTAAGTACGACCTTCTTTCTCTTCTACGCCTGTGACTACGTGATCAACTCTGAAGGAGCTGCAATGACTTCCCTCAACCTGTTCGCTTCGTTTCTATGGTTTTTATCGTACGTTATTACCATCATCCTCGTCGCATCATCTTGTGAAAATCTATGTGAAAAGGTAAAAAATTGAATTGATTTCATGGATCTTAAGTAGTGACATTTAATGACATTTAAGACATTTTATTTTCCACTTCCCGATTTCCGTCTGTCAGGGCTTTTGCCTAGCTTGTCGCCTTTTTTTAGTTGAAAAATTTTTCACAGCAGCCTTACATGAATTTGTATGTTTTGAACTATGTTACTTCCTGTAATGCGACGACCCAACGGAAAGGAGTGCCCACGTTGGAAAGAAAATCATCGAATTCAGATTTTCTCGAAAAAAATTTTTTATTTGTGAATTCAAATCCTTAAATTATTTCTCTACATGATCACCGTGCACATTTACACATTTTCCACAACGTGTTTGACGAGTTTTTGTATTCCAACTTCATGTTTCCTCTGCCTCCAGTCCATTGCGAAAAGTAGCCAGCCCTTTTTATCAATTCTTCACTACCTTGAAATTTCGTCCCTGCCAAAAACTTCTTTAGTTTTGTCAAGAGGTGACAATCTGAAGGAGTCCAGTCCGGGCTGTAAATGGTGGAATGCCTGAAGGTTGAACATTTTCAATTGGATTGTGGGATAAGTTGTGTTTTCCCAGCCGCATGAGTCGTGTCATTGTGTTGGAGGAAACTGACAGCGCTAGACAGGAAACCTCGCCGTCGGTTTTGAATATCCCTCCTTAATTTCTCCAATGTTTCACAACATACATCATCATTGATACTGACTCCACAAGACATAAAATGAATGAGTGGAAGAGTTTGCCGATTACAGAAAACGGTTGCTATGAGTTTCCGGATAAACGCTGCCGTCTTCAATTTTTAGTTTTGGTTTGTGAACGAGCACGACGCCACTGCAATGATTGTCGTTTGCCCTCATATGTTGCATAACAAATCCATGCTTCGCTTACAGTGACAGCGTCAGTCAAGAATGGGTCTCCTAAGTCAGAATAACGCTCTAGAAAGTTCATGTCTGCATCCATACCCTCTTTTGCGCGCATCAGTGAGCGCCCACGAATTTTCTCGCACTTCATATGATCATTGATAATGTCATGAATACTTGTGCATGAAACAAAAGGGTTCCCTGTCTCAACCAGCCCATTAAGTGTAACGCGCCGATCGTTCGTCAACTGAACTCAGCAGTACGCCCGCCATCGTGGAGCCCAACACCCCCCCCCCCGACACCAGCGCCCAACAGACGATTAATCGGTCAAATTGTCTCCATAAACCTCCCTTTGTTAACGGCAAAGTACTAATGGTCGCACACTTCTTGCATTGAGAAATCTGATCGAGGCCCTAACTTCACAACTGGTGGTATTTTCAATTTTCTTAAAACGTTGTTAAATTTTCCCAGACACAATGACAGCGTTACGAAACTTCACCCACCACTTGAGATTTAATGGTGTCTGCTCGAATTGCAAGCGCTCCGGTGCGAACGGGTACTCGAGTAACCTTTTCGTGTTATCATGCTACAGCCTTGCAAAATGTAGTGCATTCATAGAAAACTTCAAAATTTTGAGTCGTTGTAAAAGAGCATCATTCTAAGACAAGCATTTTATTCCTGTGTCGTGATTTTCAGGTTGTACTTACAGCCATCTGATATAAGTCACGCCTTTGAGTAGCATCGAGCAATAATGCGATGATAAACTTTGAATACACCCTGTTGGAAATCGACGGGCTATCGCGATTATAATACGAGGGTATTTTTTGAGCTGGCGAGAGGACATTTCTCTACAAAATTGTTTTTATTTCTAAAATCAAATTTTTCCCTCTCCCGGAGTTTTGTCAATCCTATACTCCTATTCTACCTCTTTTGTATCTATTATCTGGCTCTGAAAAGTGAAGTGTACACCAAGTTCGTATAGATGTGAATGTATCTGGAGGATGTGAGCGTGAATCGTGTATTTTATACAAGGTAGAGGCATAGAATTCTCCTTGAAATTATCTCAAGGTTCGTTCGAAGGTTTCCGCGGCGATGAGTAGGTGATTTCCACATTTTTCGGGCTGCGTCCGCGTATGTCGTTTAAAAGTACAACAGTTTCGCCAGCTATCCTGCTGGCGTCCTCAGGTCAAGGATGAAAAGAAGCTTGTTGTCCCGTCTTATATAGGAAAAATCCGGCGCCAATACCGGGAAATTTCTTGGCCAATCAGGGAACGTCCTCATATTTGCGCGGGATTATTCGTTTCCACGCACTGTGGAGTGGATATCCATCCTCTCTGTTAAAATTTTTTGGCCTTTTAACGATTTCAATGGCCTCTCTGATTATTCTCTGGAAGTATTTTCCTTCTTTCGCTATTATTTTAGCGTCGTCGAAGAGAATAGAGTGTCCAGGTTCACTCCAGGCGTGCTCAGCGATGGCCGATGCTCTAAACTGTTTGGCCTTGGTTGCCCTCTGGTGTTCACTCATGCGTGTTTTCAGCGCTCTGCACGTTTCAGGGCGCTGAAAACACGCATGAGTGAACACCAGAGGGCAACCAAGGCCAAACAGTTTAGAGCATCGGCCATCGCTGAGCACGCCTGGAGTGAACCTGGACACTCTATTCTCTTCGACGACGCTAAAATAATAGCGAAAGAAGGAAAATACTTCCAGAGAATAATCAGAGAGGCCATTGAAATCGTTAAAAGGCCAAAAAATTTTAACAGAGAGGATGGATATCCACTCCACAGTGCGTGGAAACGAATAATCCCGCGCAAATATGAGGACGTTCCCTGATTGGCCAAGAAATTTCCCGGTATTGGCGCCGGATTTTTCCTATATAAGACGGGACAACAAGCTTCTTTTCATCCTTGACCTGAGGACGCCAGCAGGATAGCTGGCGAAACTGTTGTACTTTTAAACGACATACGCGGACGCAGCCCGAAAAATGTGGAAATCACTTATCTCAAGGTTGTCTATGCAGCCCTATTCACCAGTTCCTGTAAAAATAACGTTATGAAAGCCTGGCGGCCGACTATTGGTGTTCAAACAACTTTACATTACATAGTACCCTGCAGGTCACCGCTCGGATGTGTGGCAAAGGGTGATTACACAGCAGACACTTTTGACGCAAAATAATTTTCCCCCTAACGCGGTCGGACAACGTTATTTTATCTGTTATCGATTATAAATATTATGTATAGCGATCACAACAGGGGTGGTCATGGACAGCAAACTGCGATACAAGAAGATGAAGAAAGAGACACAACAACCCAGATGGAATGAAAAGACACCGGAAGAAAAAGCGCAAGAGAAAAATTCACAGCGGCGATCTAAAGGGAAGTAGAAGGAAATAATGATAATACCAGAACTGAGGGTCGATGGAAAGAAATGAAGAATACAATTACCTAAGGTACAGATGAGCTCCTTGGGAGTATGGTGGAAAATTCTAAGAGGCCATGGATCACGGCTCAAATAAGAGGTCTCATAGACGAAAGAAGAAAATGCAAGAATCTAATAAATGAGAGTGAAGAAGACCTCAATAAACAGTTGCGGAACCAGGTCATACGGGAGTGCAAGAAGGCAAAGGAAGAATGGATAGAAAGCTGCTGCGAGGAAACTAATGACAACATGAAAAAGGGAAATAGCGATATAGTTTATAAACTAGTGAAGAGGCAATTCGGGGAAAGAAAAACAAAATCGCAAAACATCCGAGCCGCTAATGGAAAAATACTAATAGATGATTACGACATTGGGAATAGATGGAAAGAATACATTGGAGTACTCTATCAAGCTCACAAACCACTAGAACATGGCTTGATTAAAGATGAAAAATCATAGGTAAAGACGGTCTGGGTCCGCAGATATTAAGAACCAAGAAGCGAGAGAGTCGTGGCAGACCTGAGAAACGAGAAGGCACCAGGAGTTGACAAATTAAACGGAGAAATATAGTAATCAAGGCACTTGGAGTCAAAGCGAAGGATGCCCTCTACGGAATAATCAAAGATAGCTACGACAGCGGAAAGATACCCGTTAACTTTGAGAAAAGTGTAATGATTGCAATCCCGAAGAAACCGTAAACAGATAAATGAGAAGAACACAGAACATTCAGCCTGGTGACTCAAGCATCGAAAATTCTTACTCGGGTAATTAGCCGAAGAATAGAAGTGAGGATGAAGAGAATCCTCTTGTAAAACCAATTCGGAGTCAGAAAAAACCGAGGAGCAAGAGAGGCAATTCTCAGATTGGGAGTTATGGCCGAAAAAAATGAGACACGTAAATAAGTCATTTTTTGTAGCATTCGTGGACTTGGAGAAGGCCTTCGACAACGACGAATGGAACAAGATATTCAATATACTAGAAGCGCTTGGATTGGACATCAACGACAGAAGATATATCCATAGCCTCTGCAAGAATCAGGTTACAACAATGAAAACGAAAAATGGAATAAAAATAGAAACCATAATAAAGGAAGGAGTAAGACAAGGATGCAAATTATTGCCAGCAATATTCAACGTCCTGTATACCTGGGCAGTAGCATAAACTGGGATGGAAAAAGTTCGACCGACATCAAGCGAAGAATAGCTCGAGCCAAGAACGCATTCATGAAGAAAAGGCAATAACTATGTTCAAAGAACCTAAGGGTGGAAACAACGAAGAAATTTGTCAAGACTTTCGAGTGCAGCATGGCGCTGTATGAATCTGAGACTTGGAACATTGGAAAAGTGGACCAGCGAAGAATAGAAGAAACCTTTGAAACCATGGAGCTGGAGGAGAATAATGAAGGTCAAATGGAGAGGCAAAGTAAGGAACGAGGAAGTACATATACAGAAGAGCAGTAAAGGATAGAACCATTAGGAGAACTCTATGGCAATGAAGAAATAGATGGATTAGACGCACACGGTGGTACAATGGATTGATTGGGAATAAAATAGTAGGACTAATAGAAGGGAAGATTCCATGAGGGAGACCAAGAAACATGTGCATGGGGGACCCATAAGTACCCGGCCTGACCTGGAGATGGAGGTAGTTGTTCAAATACATCACTTTGATAGAAAGTGCGCGATCTATAAAGCATATGTTTCAAGTTTGAAGACGCCACGTTGCTTAGTATTTGTTTGGCAGCCATCAATAGTGAACGTTTTCAGTGAATTAGTGAAAATGGTGAAAATTGGTCATCTTTATGTGATATAATACTTTCTTTGAAAGGCCTCATCCCAACCAATACAAAAGCTGAACTGGAATCTACTCTGGGTGAGTCTGCTCCTTCGTTTACAAGAGTAGAATATTGGGCAGCAGAGTTTAAACGAGGCCGAACGAGCTGTCAAAACGAGCGTCGTATCGGTCGACCAAATGAAGTGACTACTCCAGAAATGGTGAAGAAAATCCATCAAGTGATACTGGATATTCGTCAACTGAAAGTACGCGAGCTGGCACATACAGTAGGCATTTCAATAAGTGCGGTGCATCGCATATTCACTGAAAATTTGGACATGCTCGTACATAGGACAAATTAAGAAGGATGTAAAACAGAGGAGACATAAGGTGTTGAGGAAATTAACATTGTAAAGAGTAGAACGGAGGGCTGCAGTCAACCAATCCTAGGATTGAAATACTGAAGATGCTTCGTGGAAAAAATGATTACTTAAAACTGTCTGTTCTGCAATTGATCTCTCCACTGTTATTGACATGATGTCGCCTATTGCAATGCGATGGGGCTAATAATACATTTTCTTCATTATAACTAAAGAGACGTCCTTGCAATTTATACTAGAGATTTAATCTGTAATTTGATCTTGGCTCCGTGATTGATTCCCAAACTAGATCCTCTAATAACTTTGATTCGCCACTAAGTTTATCATAACAACGTTTTACAAATCAAGCTCCCCTACGCTGCCCGCGATCTAATTGGGTAATCTATTCAATTTTATGAGGATCCCACTAGCAGCATATTTTAAATGAGGCCTACCTTGCGAAAGGTGAAATTGCGAGGGTAATAGTTGAAAGGTTAAACTTTTCATAACATTTTCTCAATACCCTTCAGATAAATCCCATTTTTTTATTAGATTGTCCGCATATTCCATGCATATGTTTCACCAAGGAGAGGTCGTGAGTGAGGGTTTAATGCCTACGGGTTTATTTGCCTCCACACTTTCTATTTCGATATGTATCCATGATGCACTTGGTATTCATGAGGCAATTATTCTTATTCAAAAATACATTAATACGAACCTTTAAAAGTTTAATTCTAATGTCGCTCCAACGTTGCATGGTCCCGCCCCTGACATTTCTACATCTACATAGAACCCCGCAAGGCCCCAGAAGGGCGCGTGGCGGGAAGTGTTACGGGTCACCACCCATAATTTGGAATAAAACCGCATGCAGAAGCCCGCAAATGTATGCCAATCTACATCAAAAAAGTCGTGCACATTCACGCAAAAACCTTTTTAACTTACACGCATGCAAAAACATACTAATAACTAACATTTAGATACAGCAATAAATATACTTTATGTCTACACAATATTTAATCTTGTCCTTACTTGTAAATTAGATGTCTTAAATATTTTTTTAGTGACTTTGGTTTCTTACTATTTCTGATTTTCCGGGATAGGAACTAGTCTTTGAATCAATTTGTACTGGAATCTATCTCCATTATCTTATCTTTGTGGCCCTCTATGACTATTTAACAATTACGAAAGAAGAACTAACTACTATGAAAGAAGTAAGTAACTTATTACGTACGTTGAAACTGCGTGGAGTACATATATCTTAAATTATTTGACTGAGTAATTGAAAACTCGG
This sequence comes from Hetaerina americana, assembly GCF_022747635.1. Lineage (NCBI taxonomy): Eukaryota > Metazoa > Arthropoda > Insecta > Odonata > Calopterygidae > Hetaerina > Hetaerina americana. Next base: position 551,800 of record NW_027286985.1, on the reverse strand, counting down.
CAGGGAGAAATTTATCCGATTTGACAAATTTTAATTCACATTTTGAGGTCTTTATTATAGGCATGGAAACCTAGATGTCATAGATTACGTAAGACATACCTTATAATTATACTAACTGAATTTTTCGATGCCACCTTCGGCTGATTTGAATCGTTTACTCTGTTTTTCGCTTTCAACTTTGCCCTGCGATAGCAGTTTACCTTGGTGTAAATAGTATAATGGAGCAAAAAACCATTCTCAAACATATTATCATTACTCCATCATATTTGTGTCCTCTTTTCCAATTGGTAACATTGCCATCATTTTTGGAGTCCAACTTGCCAGTGACATAATTTTGGGCTCAACTGGGCAAAACGCCAAAGATTATTTCAGATGAAAACCACGCTATAATACAATCGCATGGTATTAATCACTTTTCAGTGATCATATAACTTGTTTTACTAAACACATTAAATGCATCAGATTTGGTTCACTCAAATGATATTGTATAGATTTTCATGCACTCGATATGCAACAACATGGAAAGGATACAAAAATATGAGATTTTAAAAATTCATCAGCAAATCTAGAGTATAAATGAAGAAATTCGTTTGGGGAAGGACGAAGGAAACTTGCATATAGAAGAGGGGATACCGAGTCATTGCTTAAAACTGAAACCTTCTGTCGTGCAAAGAGAGTAAGTCGTAAGCCTCGTAAGTCGTAGGACGGAAGGAACTTGACTTTCTTCTGCCCGCAGAAAGGTGGTCTTACCACTGAAAATTTCTAAATGCGTACATGCGAATTAATATATATATATATAAATAAATACATATATATATATATATATATATATATATATATATATATATATATATATATATGTGTTTCATTAGTAGTCACGAAATATATATTTAGTAGCTTGTCCATCCAAAAACCTACCTTAACCGGTAGATTACCAAATAATAATAATATATATATTATTAGGTAATCTACCGGTTAAGGTAGGTTTTTGGATGGACACAGCCCCTAAATAAATAATAATAATTTTATAAATTGTGTAATATATATATATATATATACATATATATATATATATATATATATATATATATATATATATACTACCTTGAACAAAAAGTTCCCGGAATAACCACCGTGTGGCGCTCCCATCGTTCCGATTTGAATTCTGTTTTTTTTGTTAAATTGGTACATCTGTTGTTGATATTCCCTTTAAATCTTAGTGTCATAACTTGACATTTGCAAAAGTTACGTAGCCAAGAGTACATCTATCTCTGTGTGTGTTGACGATTTTTTACAATTGCAGAAATGGATTTAAATTTGCAACAACGAAATTGTATTAAATTTTGCGTAAAAAACGGATTTAGTGGCGCATGGACGTTGGAAATGTTGGAAAAGTGTTTCGGCAACGATTCTCTAAAAAAAACGGTCGTTTACCAGTGGCACGAGCGGTTCAGAAGTGGTCGTGAGTCAATCGAAGATGATGAACGCAGTGGCAGACCATCGACATCGAAAGTCGGTGAAAAAATTGATAAAGTAAAAGAAATGTTGGTCAATAACCGCAAATTAACCATCAGAGAAATAGCGGATGACTTGAACATTGCCTATGGATCCGCCCAAGACATTGTGGTTAATGATTTGGGTTTCCGTCGTGTAGCAGAGCCAAAAGACCTCAATTTCATGCAAAAAAGAGACCGTGTTGACGTCGCAAAAGACATGATTTGCGAGGATGAATCCGATCCCACATTCATCAAAAGGATCATTACTGGAGACGAGACGTGGGTTTATGAGTACGACACGCAATCCAGACATCAGGCAAGTGAATGGCGTTCACCAAATGAGCCGAGACCAAAAAAACCGCGTCGTTTTCAGTCAAAAAAGAAGGCAATGCTGACGGTTTTCATGGATTACAACGGTGTAGTGCATCATAAATTTTTGCCAGAAGGCCAGACAGTAAACAAAGAGTATTATTTGGGCGTTATGAGACGTTTGCGTGAAGCAATTCGCCGAAAGAGACCAGAAATGTGGGCAGAAAACTCGTGGATTTTGCACCTTGATAACGCACCGTCGCACAGTGCTATCATTATTCGTAATTTTTTGACGAAAAATGCAACAAATACCATCCAACAGCCACCGAATTCACCTGATTTGGCTCCCTGTGACTTCTTTCTGTTCAATCGAGTTAAAAAACCATTACGGGGAACGCGTTTTAGCAGCCGAGAGGAAGTAATGGAAAAATCGCAGGAAGCACTGATGGACATACCGAAAACCGACCGTAACTTTTGCAAATGTCAAGTTATGACACTAAGATTTAAAGGGAATGTCAACAACAGATGTACCAATTTAACAAAAAAAACTGAACTCAAATCGGAACGATGGGAGCGCCACACGGTGGTTATTCCGGGAACTTTTTGATCAAGGTAGTATATATATATATATATACATATATTTATGTGTGTGTGTGTGTGGGTCACGGTACCCCAGGGGGTAGAGCGTTGGACTACTGACCGGAGGGTCCGGGGTCGATTCCCGGGTATGGCACTCTGGGCACCTGCAGCTCCATCCAAGCTAAAGTGATTATTCGGGCACCAGGTCTTCCTGGGAAACCATAACCGCCACAGGGAAAGGAACTGGCCCCCCTTCCCTGTGTGAATTTCACACGCCGTATAGGACTTATTACTGGGTGAACTCTACCATCACCTACCAAACCGGCCTTCGGGTTGATTACTGTGTTTGTATATATGTAACTATATATATAAACCATATATGTAAAAATGTAAAAGTGGATGAAGTGGGTATTGACCGGCAGTGGGATGTTGAACAGGTAGATTACCTAATTATATATATATATATATATATATATATATATATATATATATATATATATATATATATATATACACAGTGACACACAATATAGAAACACAAAAAAAGAAGAACACTCACACGTTATTTCTTGATATTTCGACGGAAACAATCCGTCTTCCTCTGAAGATATAGAAGTAATGACTGCTGGAGTTGTTGTGGTGAGGGGTGCGAGAGAAAGTGAAGGGGGCCAGGAGAAGGGGAGAACGGGAGGCGAAGGAGGGGTGAGGGTGGGCTTCCACAAAGTAACAATTTTAGGCCACTCCCATCAGTGAACGACATTGAGGCCCGGATGCTGATAGGCCATACAGATGTAAATGAATGCCATTTCAAGTGTTTTTAATTGTATAGGGTTATCGGATGTGGGAAGGGAGGCCAGGACGGAAACATTGTAGCACAGGTTGAAAGGGGTATTATGATGGGAAGCATGTTTAGGGATGGGGAGACCCGCGGACGGGGAGGAGGGATTGCAAGAGGCGCGGTGGTTATTAATCCTAATGTTAAGTGGTGTGGAACATTGGCCTATGTAAAATGACGGGCAGAGTTTACAGGTAAGAAGATAAACTACATTCTTGGAAGTGCAAGAGGAATAGGGGAAGGGCGGGAGAGATTTAAATGGTGGGATGGAGTGGGGTGGAGTGGTGAAAATAGGGCAGGTTTTGCATCTTGCTCGATGACATGGAGTGGGTATGGCTATGGGGGTGTGAGGGGATTTTGAGAGCGGCCTGGTGGATTTGAGAATATCTGCTAGGTTGGCGGGACGTTTGAAGGTGACAGAGGGGCATTTGGGAAGAAGGTTGGAGGAAGTGTTGTGATTTTTGAGGATGGGGAATAGGTCTTTGAGGATGAATTTGAGAGACTGAATGCCTGGGAAGTAGGTAGTACAGATTGAGAGAGGCTGGGAGTCTGTGGTTGAGGCAGGCTTGGGGGTGTAGGAATGTTTAAGTATTTTTTTATGGAGGAGGGAATCAGGGTATCCTCGTTGGAGGAGGGAGTGGTGAAGGTTGTTGAGGTATTTCTTAAGGGATTCGGGATGGTTGCAAATGCGGTGACCGCGGATAGAGAGGGAGTAAGGGAGGGAGCGCTTGGTATGGGAGGGGTGACAACTGCTGTAATGAAGGTATTGCTGCTTATTAGTGGGTTTGGTGTTAACATAGGTAAGGAATTTGTTATTGCTGAGGGTAATATTAACATCGAGGAAGTTAATCTGAGATTACATAGGCCAATGTTCCACACCACTTAACATTAGGATTAATAACCACCGCGCCTCTTGCAATCCCTCCTCCCCGTCCGCGGGTCTCCCCATCCCTAAACATGCTTCCCATCATAATACCCCTTTCAACCTGTGCTACAATGTTTCCGTCCTGGCCTCCCTTCCCACATCCGATAACCCTATACAATTAAAAACACTTGAAATGGCATTCATTTACATCTGTATGGCCTATCAGCATCCGGACCTCAATGTCGTTCACTGATGGGAGTGGCCTAAAATTGTTACTTTGTGGAAGCCCACCCTCACCCCTCCTTCGCCTCCCGTTCTCCCCTTCTCCTGGCCCCCTTCAATTTCTCTCGCACCCCTCACCTCAACAACTCCAGCAGTCATTACTTCTCGTATATCTTCAGAGGAAGACGGATTGTTTCCGTCGAAATATCAAGAAATAACGTGTGAGTGTTCTTCTTTTTTTGTGTTTCTATATTGTGTGTTACTGTGTATTGTACTATTCGGCACTTCCGTGTTACGTCTACGAAAGCATATATATATATATATATATATATATATATATATATATATATATATATATATATATATATATATATATATATATATAGTTATTGCGTCCAAATGACAATCCTGTACGGGAAGATGTATCTTGTACACGGTTCGTTCTTCTTCTGTCAGATTATAAATAACCTTTTCATTTTTTTTCGGTATCCGTTGCACCGGAAGGCAGATAAAACTGGGGTATTGGTTTCTGAAGCACTCTTGAAGGTTAAGAGCAACAGAGCCAGAAGAGAGGTAAGAAAAAAACGACCATAATTTAAATAATGTTGCAATTATTCCCGCACTTGAAAATTCACACCTTGAAAATACTATATATTTATCAGCAGCAGTCAATTCCAAAAGTTTTCTATCCGTGGTGATGGTTAATCCGTGAACTCAACCCAATCATTAATAACAGTCGGCCCACATCACTCTTGTTCCCTCATTGTCCCTCGGTTTCGTGTAAACACCCGTCAAACATACGATACATCTTCAAGTCAACAAAGCCACCTGCGAGCACCGCCGTCTCAGCAACGTACACGCTGCAAATGCTGCCACCTTCTAAGAGCCAAAACCTCCCTTATTGCCAACTCGCAACCCGACGCCTCCTGTACCTAAAAAACATTACAAATCGCCTCTTCTGTAACTTCTGCCCTGCCTTCTACGTGGGCGAATGCACGACCACCCTTTCCCTCCGCATGAATAACCACCGCTATTCCACCAAATCTTCCACCTTCCTTAATTATCCCACCTATCCCTATTCTCACACTGCTTCCCACAATCAATCTTTTGATGACTGCTGCTAAGTTTCGGTGATTGAAATCCTTCCCAAATCTACTAGTATAATGGAAGTGAGAACCCGCGAAATGGCGCACATCTAGGTGTCCCAGTCATTTAAACCGCCCGGGCTGAACCAAGGCCACTGAATGCATCAAATACTCGTAGCTGCCTACATATCCCCTTCCACCCCCTTGTTCATTTCTTATTGGTCTACTATTATATATATATATATATTACTATATATATAATATATATTTTATATATAATAATAGGTATATATATATGTATATATATGTATATATATATGTATATATATATATATATATATATATATATATATATATTTATATATATAGCATGCATGTGTGTATGCGTGTGTGTGTATATATATACACACACACGCACATACACAAATACATTTTTGATTAAAAGTGGCTTTTCGAATCGGGTGATTAATTATTCGCGTAAATACGTATATTCCGTTTGCATTTTGGCAGTTCATTGTTCCAATTTTCTTCATGAATTAATGTGACATCATAAACGTACTTCTATAAAGAATGAAAATGACAAAATTTTACAAACACATATTGCAATGTTAATTTATGACGTTTTGAGGGTTGCGCATGGAGCCTAGCATTGTTAAAGTTGGCTGTAATATAAAAGCTTTATCAAATGCAGCACGAAAAAGGAGATAGCTCTCCCCCGATTGTACAGTATTAAGCGCGATTATCGACCGATAACACGAACGTTGTAAACAAAATTTCTAAAATAATGAGAGTAATTATTTGACGCTGAATTGCCAACGAAACTTTTTTTCCTTACCAGCATCGTAGGAGCTACGTTTGCACCTTTAAAAATTCAACTCCTCAGCGAGGCTGTGCCCTATGGTCCGCCGTCGACAAAAAAAGAGTACGTCTCAGGCCAAAATTCCAATTATGTCGTTATTACATGTAGTTTTCTTCCCACTTTCAGCTTCACCTCTTCTCTTATCAGCTCCTCCACACAAAGATCCGCTTCTCCGCATGTGGCTTCTTCCCCATTGGATACAGCCTTTTGACCTCGGTACGCACCCTTCTTCAATCTGCTCTCTACTTGATAACAAATGATTGCAAGCATTTAAGTGATCCATGCAGTCAATGTGCACCGTGGAATATTCAATTAAGTCACTAAGACATACAAACTCTTTTATTTAAATGACCATTTGGATTTCCATGCTCGCTCACACATATGTATGTATGAACAGTAGTATACATACATTTTTTTAAGTAAACTACAGCTTAAGGTGGATTACTTTCAGGCTTTTGGTAAAAATTTTAAATTTTGATGGACATAACACCAAAATAAATATTTTGTGACTCCTAAAAAAACACAATCCAGCAACAAACTCACAAGGAAGAGAGGGACAGAACTGAAGGGAATACGAGGGCTGGAGCGATGGTTGGAAGGGGAAGGTGGGGAGAGAACTCCGAAGGGACGGGTTTGGAGGGGCAGCGTTAGAAGGGTGGGGAAAATGTAGAAGGTGATGGGGTTGGAAGGGGGATGAAAATATATTCGGAGCAGGGTAATTAATGCCTAATATTGATTCCTGGCCAATTCCAGGACTCCAAGAGCCAGATAAAGGATTGCTCTAATGTTTTCAGTTTCAGTGGAGGATCAGAGGGTGGGAGGGATGCTATGATGGATACACTATAGCATTTATCAAAGGAAGTGTTGTTTTCGGAGGCGTGTTTGGGGATAGGGAGCATATCAATTAGGGAAAAGTTTTTGCATGAGGCTCGGTGGTTGTTGATTCTGATATTGAGGGGTGTGGTGCACTGCCCAATATAATAGGCAGGGCAAAGTTGGCACTTCAGAAGGTACACTACATTGCTAGATGTGCAAGTAGAGGAGGGAATTGGTGGGGGAAAGTAAAAAAGCGGGTGGGAGAGGGATGGGATTTTGGTTTTGAAAATAGGGCATGTTTTGCATCTGGGTTTATTGCATGGCGTGGGAGTGGTTTTGGGACCGGTTGGGGATTTAAGGAGTGGATTGGTTGATTTGAGATCGCATAGGTTGTTGGGGCGTTTGAAAATAACAGATGGACATTTGGGAAAAAGGTTGGCGGTGGCATTATGATTTTTTAGGATAGGGTAGGTCTTTTAGGATTTATCTTAGAGATTCTAAGCCTGGGAAGTATGTGGTGCAAATTGAAAGAGGTTGGGGTTCCGTGGCGCAGGAAGGTTTGGGAGTGTACGCATGTTTTCGGATTCTTTTGTTCAGTAGGGATTCGGGATAACCTCGTTTGAGGAGGGAACGGTGTAGACTTGAAAGGAAATTATCAAGGGAATCAGGGGCATTGCAAATTCTGTGTCCTCTTATGGACAGGGAGTAAGGAATGGAGCGTTTTGTGTGATATGGGTGGCAACTATTGTAGTGTAAGTATTGCTGTTTGTTTGTGGGTTTAATATGTACAGAGGTGTGAAATGTTTGGTTTCTTAATGTAACATTTACATCCAGGAAGGTGATTTGGGAGGAGGAAACTGTAGAACTAAAGGAGACAGAGGACGAAGCATTGAGGTCGGAAATGAAAGTTTTCAGGGAATCGGTACCATATGGCCAGAGGAGGAAGATATCATCGATGTATCTGAGCCACAATAGAGGTTTCAGTGGTTGTTTTACCAGGAATTTCTTCTCTGCGAGACCAAGAAAGAGGTTTGCATAGGAAGGGCTGAACCTGCTGCCCATGGCACAGCCCTTGATTTGCAAGAAGAATTTATCATTAAAGAAAAAGGAGTTGCGGGTGAGGATGAACTCGGAAAGACTAAGGAGAAAATCTGTGCTGGGTATGTGTGGCTCAGGGCGTTGGGAGAGGTAATGTTTGAGAGCGGAGAGACCTTCTGAGTGGGGAATCGATGTGTATAGGGATGTGGCATCTATGGTGGCCATAATGATCTCAGTATCTGGAGGGAGGGAGGTTGATTTTAGCCTTTCCAGGAAATGGTAAGAATCTTTGGTGTTTGACGGTAGAGAATGGACTATCGGTTGGAGATAGTGGTCTACAAATGCAGATATTCTTTCGGTTGGGGAGTGACGGGAGGATAAAATCGGACGACCGGGATTCCCAGGCTTATGAATCTTTGGAAGGATATAGAAATGAGGGGTGCGTGGGTCGGGAGGGGAGAGTAGGTCCAGGTCTGAAGGAGATACACCCTCATTTGGCCCGTTGGAAATGAGAAATTCATTAAGTTCCTTCTGAAGTGCGGGGTTTGCGTCAAGGACGATAAAAACCGTGGATCACGAATGAGATGATTGCAAAGATGGATGAGAGAAAAACATGGAAGAATGTAAACAGAGGGTAAAGCAAAATGGAGTACAAAGAATTAAATAATAAGTTGAGACGGGCAACAAATAAAGCAAAAGAAGCATTATGGAAAACGCAGTGTGAGGATATAGAAAGTTTGCAGAGGAAGGGAGACATTGGTACGATGCACAGCAAAGTTAAATCGTTATCGGGAAGTAAGAAAGGAAGATCAATGTTAGCAGTTAGAGATAAGGCGGGTAAGGTAATAGTTGACGCAGGAAAGATCCAAGAGAGATGGAAGGAGTATATAGAAGAACTGTATGGTAAAGAACTCAGACCAACAAAGTTAGGTATAGAAAAGGAACATGACGTAGAGGAAGATAGCTTACCTGTAGGTCCAGGCATACTAGAAGATGACATATAAAGGGTGTTAAGGGAGATGAAACGTAATAAGGCCGTGGGGGTGGATAACATTCCCGCGGAACTATTGAAATGTTTAGGAAAATGTGGGAGGAAGAGGCTATATGGGCTAATTCATAGTATCTATGTGGAAGGAATCTGGCCAGAAGACTTTGTGAGATCAGTGTTAGTTCCTATTCCGAAAAAGGAAAAGTCTACATCATGTGAGGACTACAGGACAATAAGTTTGATATCCCACGAAGCTAAAGTTGTTCTCAGGATCATTAACAAAGGGATTAAGAGTATGGCGAATGATTACTTAGGGGATGAGCAGTTTGGGTTTAGGAAGGGGCTAGGTACGCGCGATGCCATTGCAGTAATGAGATCACTAATCGAGAGAAATATATCTAGAATATAATCAGGAAGCATTTGCCTGTTTCGTAGATTTCGAAAAGCGTTTAATTGAGTGAATTGTGAAAAACTAATGTATGAATATATTGAGGAAAATAGGAATAGATTGGAGGGACTGGAGGCTAATCCGCAGCCTTTACATGTCTCAGACTGCTCAGGTGCGAGTGGGAAACGGGGAGTTTAGATGGGCAGTGTTAGGAAGAGGTAAGGCAGGGCTGCCCATTATCACCGTTGCTGTTCAACTTGTGTGCAGAGGAAATGATTAAAGGGGCATGGGAAAAAGTAAATGCAGGAATGAAATTGGGCGAGGAATTCGTAAAATCAGTTAGGTTTGCTGATGACCAAGCTTTAGGTTGTCAGTCAGCCAAGGGGTTGCAAGCATTGCTGAGTGAATTGGAAATTCATTGCGACAGGTTTGGGATGAGAATCAACATTAATAAAACAAAGGTTATGCGATTTTCTAGAAAGAAAAAGGCCAAGCTTAACATTAAAATAGGTGGGCAAAAACTAGAGCAGGTAGAACAGTTTACGTATCTCGGTAGTGTTTTGGACCAACACGGTCAAAGAAGTAAAGACGTAAGGAGAAGAATTGTTCTAGGCAAAGAGGCTTTCACAAGGAGGATGGCAGGGACGTTGAGCAAGGATGTTAAGAAAAGACTCGTAAAAACCTTGATATGGAGCGTAGCTATGTACGGTGCGGAAACGTGGTCATTGAAACAGGAGGATAGACGTAGATTGGAGGCTTTTGAAATGTGGGTGTGGAAAAGAATGGAGAAGGTGAAATGGACTGAGAAGAAAACAAATGAGGAAGAACTTGGTATGGTGGGCGAAGAGAGGGGTTTGTTGGGAGAAATCCTACGGAGGCAGGAAAAGTGGATGAGGGGGGTATTGACCGGCAGTGGGATGTTGAAGACTGTAATAGAGGGGAGAATGTTGGGCAAACGAGGAAAGGGAAGGAACAGGATTGGGATGTTATACGGGATGAATGGAGGAAGGAAGTACAGATGAAGAGGGACTTGATTTAGAGTAGGATGCTGGATTTTGTGTTTTTTTAGGAGTCACAAAATATTTTTTGGTAGTCGTTTTTGTCCAAACACCTGCCTGAACTGGAAGAATACCTTATAATAATAATATAAATAAATAAATAAATATATGTATATAGAGTTGTGCATGTATATAGATATATATTTATTTTTGCATATACAGACACAAACATATGGTGGTTCCTGCATGTTTACATTCGGGTAAATTACACGATCAAGGCATTAAATGAATGCCATATTTTAATGTTTTACTCCACTTGAGGTACTCACTTTTTAGGTGACAGCCGCTTTTTTTCAATTTTTCAGATGACCGCTGCTGTGGTGACGCATTTGGTCGTCTTGGTTCAATTTCAACTCTCGTCGAAGGATAAGCAGACGTGTAATTGCACTCTGGCCAACGACATTGTGGCTGCATCTTCGGTCGCCAGAGCCCTCGACTGATTTACAACTCGTCAGAAGCCACCGAAATAATCCCTCGGTTAACGAAATAAGTTTCCAAAAATGAACGAATTATTATTTTTAGTTGAGGCATCATAAAACTTCAATCCATTAAATTAGTTTGGGCAACTTTTTTCTCTTAATTTTTCAGAAAGAGTCTTGGGGTTCGGGACAAAGGAAATGAATCAAGTGAAATTGAGTTTTTCTGTGTCAATTGTGTCTCAGTGAGGTATCTGTTTAGGAATCGGATTCCAGCGCGGAATCTAAGACGAGTGATGATGTGACATACAAACAATACAGAGTTCGACAGGATCAATATAAATTACCTGATTATTCTGGTGATATCAACAGCGGTATGAAAATCAGAAAAATGCGCGTGCTATTATTATTGTACGATAAATTAAATTTTGTTATGGATTGTGAGTAGGAGAGTTTGAAAATTAAAATGCCCCTGCTATTTATGTTTTTTAATAGCGTTCTCTTTCAAGTCCATCTCTGAATGCTTTCAGAGCATTCAGAGATGATTGATCAAGGATTAAAAAATGTTCATTCTGAAATTAGTGAACTGAACTCAAAAGACGACGGCGAAGAACACCATCGACCAAGTGCAACGAACTGCTCGAGGGATACATATTGGGCAAGTCGATTTAAATGCTGGAAGATGCTGCATATGCAACTTTACCATCTTCAAATGCACACCATAGATCTTTACGGAGTTCCAAACCTGTTTTTTGGAATCTTCACGTTAATGACCTCAACTGTTTTTTTCTACTTTCTTTGTGACTATTTGATCCTCCGTGAGAGAGCATCAATGAGATTATTTGACTTATCTGGTGGTTTGTTTTGGCTATCACCACACATACTTTCCACATATCTCGTCACGTCACCTTGTGAGAGCTTATATAAAAAGGTAAAATTAGAATTAAAATGTCTTAAATGGCACATACTATCTGCTTTGAAAATTTTACAAGAAAAAGCAGGCGTGTAGCATTCTCTATTTTATGAATCACAATTCTAAAACGTACATTAGCTTGCCATTTTATTGAAAACCTCGAAGCATTTAAAATCCAAGAACTTGACTTCAAAAGTCTCGTAAATTAATAAAATAAAAGGAAAACTCCTATAATTGCTGAGGACATATAGTACGCTTCATTGAAATAAAAATAAGTTGAATTTCTGAGAACAACGGTTTCCTTGAAACTGAAGCTCTTTGATTTTAAATATGGCTTCCCAGGAGTCTGAGCTTAAAAAATACCACCAACTTAAAACAAAAATCAGGAAAATTACTGAGAACATCTATTTTCTTAAAACTTGCATAGGAGTTTCATTTTTATTTTGCTCCAAAACTTTTGTTTAGATAAAGGGAATCCAATCTCATAACTATCACCATGACTTTGAATGCCTTAATTATTTTATGTAATATCCATTTTAATTATGTGAATAATTCTAGTTCTCCCCAGATGTTTTCAGCCATTTCTTTCACAGACTCATTGAACAGTATATCAGACGATGGACTCCCCTGCCTCGCCCTTCTTCCTTACATTTCAATCGAGACTCATCTTTCACCTCTCGAACCTGAGAAGTACTAGAGGCATGTGTTTTACAGACATGCCTCCTATTCCTCCATTATACTTTTTTGTCCATTTTTCTTGTTAAATTTATCAATGTACTCAAATCACTCTATGGAACAACCTGTCGAAACCTACAAAATAAATTATTATGATAAATTATGCTCCTCTTTAATAATGACCTCATTACTGCCATGGCATCATGAGTGTCTCAGCCCTTATAAACATAAATTGATCATACCCTGAGTAATCATTTTCCCTTCTCTCTTGTTGATGAACTTGAGAATGACTTAAGCTGCATTTTAAAATCAAAGTTATTACTTATTCAGAACCCAAATATGGCTGAATTTCCGTTTTTTGATTTTGGAACTAAATACGTTAGGAGAGGCCATGTGTATGAAATTAGAGAGTTTAAGTGAAGAACATATAGATTTAATATATCATATTTCCAGCAAACGATAATGGATCAGAATAACAGTTTTGGACTGCCCTACATTTCTTTTTTCGTTCTAAGTAACCTAGTAATGTGTCTTAATCTCATATAGCTTTAGCTATGGTATTTCTTGTTTTCTACAGATCCTCTCCTATGCATACAGATGTGTAGGCTACTTAGATGCTTTAGTGCATATACCTGAAGTAATAATGATATAAATTGTTTGAAAAAATTGAATAAATAAACTAAAGTTCATGCATATTAACTAATACTTTACAATGAGAATAAAAATAATTATTGATGCTGCAAGCCAGGTTAGTAAATACCCCCTGCCACACACCATATCTGTGGCTTAAAGGGTACCATGTAAACGCAGATATATTAAAAAAATAAAGAAAAATAGTATTTGGATTGGAAAATAGTTAACAATCATGCATGGCGATTGAGAGCCAGTCCAATGCCGCAGAATTTTAAAAGACAAGAGACAATACTGGTTCTCTCCAAATCTTGCAGCTAGGTGGCATCTTTTCTCCTGGTCAACCCCGTTCTTATCCGATCCGTATTAGTGTTAACATCTCCTCTATGAAAAAGTTAATGGCCAGAGAAATTCCTCCTTTGCCCAGGGAACTTGAATGAACTTCGGCAAGGGATACCTCGTATATTGCACTGTGATGACATTTGGCACCAAAATGCCGTGCATGATTAAAAGCATTTCACATGGGTTTAGACACACCCCACCCTTTTTGAGTATGATGTATCAGCAAATTGAAAGTAGAAAAAACTTTTCGGCATTATTTAAATTAATTGATGAGTATGGAAGGGAAGTTTTAGAAGTGTGGAGATAATATGGAAGGTGTTGGGGGCGGAGGGGGGATGAAATTATGAGAAGATCTGAGTAATTAATGTCTACTATTAATACCTTGATAATACCAGGAATCCAGGAGCCAGATAAACGCCTGCTCCATTGTTTTAAGTGTAAGTGGGGGGTAAGAGGGTGGGAGGGATACTAAAATGGATACACTATAGCATTTGTCAAGGGGAGAGTTGGGTTCGGAGGTGTGTCTGGGGATTGGGAACATTATATATGTATATATATATATATATATATATATATATATATAACCATAAACACAGTAATCAAACTGAAGGTTGGTTTAGTACTAAACCAACCATATATATATATATATATATAATGGGCTGACACAACATAACACAAATAGAAAAGAATAGACACATATAAAAGAACACTTACATGGTAAATTGTTCGAGCTTTCGGCCCTCTCAGGGGCCTTCTTCAAGAGAGACTCATGAAATGAGATGAGTCTCTCTTGAAGAAGGCCCCTGAGAGGGCCGAAAGCTCGAACAATTTACCGTGTAAGTGTTCTTTTATATGTCTATTCTTTTCTATTTGTGTTATGTTGTGTCAGCCCATTATTGTGCCGCTGGTATGAGTTTTTCCGGACAATCGTTATATATATATATATACATATATATATATATATATATATATATATATATATATATATAATATATATATATATATTATATATATATATTATATATATATATTTTATATATATATATATATATATATAATATATTTTATATATATATATTATATATTATATATATATATATATATAAATATACATATATGCAACCCATATATAAATATTATATATATATATATATATATATATATATATATATATATATATATATATATATATATATGTGTGTGTACATACATATAATTAATAATTTGACATGGAAGGCATTTAAAGTACTGCATTGGGTGATGAGAAATTTAAAAGGAAGTAGTGTAGCCACAAAGGAAAAAGGGCATATAAGGCACTGGTTATTCCTGTCCTAGAATACTCCTCCATAGTATGGGATCCATATGAGGTGGGACATATTAAAAAGATAGAAAAAGTTCAAAGAAAGGCCGCAAGGTATGTACTCGGAAGGTACAAAAGAACGATAGTGTCACAGAAATGTTAGATATACTGAAATGGGAGGGTTGGAAAAATAGAAGACAAAGGAGTAGGTTAGGCGTGATGTATAGAATTGTTAAAAAGGACGAAGTGTGGGAAGATTTATGGCAAGGGATAGAAAAGCCTAACTTTAAGGGAAAAAACGACCATACTTTCAAAATAAAAAGAAGGACTCAAAAAACAAATAAGAAAAAAACACTCTTTTTTAAATAGAACTATAATTGATTGGAACCAGCTGCCTGGAGGTTTGTTTGAGCCCTTTCCATCCAATTTTTAGAAGAATTTTTAGAAATTTTTAAACGAAGTTGTAGAGAAGATCACCAAACGGGGAAACTACTAAAGGAAACCAGAGATGTTCACCGGACCTGCAAAGAGAGCGGAGTTGAGCCAAATGCCGATCCAGGAAGTGACATACCAGCCAGTAATGGGTTCATGCAAGGTAAGGGCTTGAAAGTTCTTCAGGTCAACTGTCGCAGCATAATCAATAAGCGGGATGAATTTCAGACCTTGGTTGAGGTCAGCGAGGCTGACATTGTAATAGGAACGGAATCTTGGTTGAGTAGTGACGTCTTCTCGAATGAAATCTTTCCGAAAGGCTTTACAATATACCGCCGAGACCGAGATACGAGAGGAGGGGGTGTTTTTATCTGCGTTAAGGAAGGCCTTCGTAATGTACTAGAATGGTCCGATAAGGACCATGAAATGATCTGCGTAAAATTATTAAGCGAGAATAACAAAAACTTCTTAAACATCATTGCCGTTTATAGAAAACCCACCGATGGCCTCCAGGTAATAGAGGCCCTTGCCGCGTCGTGCGCGGAAAACCCAGGTAGTCGAACCCTAATAGCGGGGGACCTTAACCTCCCCAACGTTCATTGGAGTGGCCCCACGGCAAGAGGTGGCAAAGCCCAAGAGCTCGCTAATCGTCTCATTCAAAGAGAGGGTTTTACCCAAGTTGTAAACAAGCCCACAAGGGAGGGGAACATCCTTGATGTGTTTCTAGCTAGACCATACAATATGTTCTCGGAAGGAGAGGTAATTCCTGGTATAAGCGACCACTCAGCGGTATGTATCAATATTCAATGGGAATTCCGGGTACCCGAGAATAGGGTAGTAAGAAATTCGGTGTGGAGATACAGCAAAGGAGATAGCAATGGGTTCCGTACCTTGTTGAAGGAACGTTTTCAGGACTGGGCTAGTACAGGGGGAACTGTAAACGACATCTGGAACAGTTTCAAAGACATTGTCAACGAAGGGCTGGAAAAATTCGTTCCAAAAATGACTCTCAAAAGTAACACCGACCCCGAGTACTATAACTGCGCAATAAAAAAACTAAAGAGAAAGGCTAGGAGGAGTCACTCTATGATTAAGTATGGGAACCCATATCTGTGCAAATATAAATCGATAGTAAAAGAACTGAATAGGGAAAAGAGGGTAGCAAAAGAAGAATACTTAGTGAACATTCTCACTAAAAACGATACAAATAAATTTTACAAATACTTAAGAAGACGAAAAAACAGCCAGGTGAAGGTAGGCGTGATCCAAACCGAAAGGGGGGACATTATAACAGACGATGAAGGAAAAGCAAATGAGCTCAACAAGTGGTATGGAAGTGTTTTTAGCAAGGATTTCAGTGGAAACCTCCCCCCACGTGTTTTTCATGTTTGTGAAGGGGAGAACGTATTATGTCCAGGTGAACTAGTCATCACACCTTCAAAGGGTAATATTGTTATTCCTAAGTATATGAAAATCTGTGACCGTGAAGTCATGGACAAAGTAAAAAAGCTTAAAGTCAACAAATCGATTGGCCCTGACAACATCTCTGGAGACGCACTCAAATTAGGGTCAGAGGCAATGATACCGTATCTGCGCACCATTTTTAACATCACGTTAAATAATCATCAAATCCCCGATGATTGGAGGAAGGCTTATGTAATACCAATTTTTAAGGGAGGGACCAATAGCAGTGTAGTGAACTATCGCCCCATTAGCCTAACGTCTGTAACCTGTAAACTAATGGAGAAGAAGGTCGCAAAATATCTACGTGACCACTGGGAGGATAAGGACTGGCTATTTAAATACCAACATGGCTTTCGCAAAGGGTACTCATGCGAAACCCAACTACTTGGACTCTGCCAGGAAATATCAGACTGCTTAGACAAAGGTAAAGAAATAGACGCAGTTATACTCGACTTCTCAAAAGCCTTCGACAGGGTTCCCCATGACAGATTGTTAGATAAAATTGGAAAACTAAATATTGATAAAAGAGTACTACTATGGACGAAGGCCTTCCTACAAGATAGAACCCAGCAGGTTCGTGTTGGGCACAAAATCTCAGAAGAAACCCGCGTCACATCCGGAGTACCTCAGGGTAGCGTGCTTGGTCCTCCTCTGTTTCTTTGTTACGTGAATGACCTTGCTGAATGTGTCAATTCCAAAATACGATTGTTCGCTGATGACTGTATACTCTATAGGGAAATCAGCAGCAGCAGTGATCGCGACGTTCTGCAGGGTGACATAGATAACGTGGCTAATTGGATCAAAATCAACAAAATGGAGATAAACATTGCAAAAACTATCCACATCTCATTCTCCAAAAGGAAGGCAGGTGAGGGAAGGGTATATAAAATAATGGGAGAAACGATTGTAACAAAAGATAATTGTAAATATCTAGGGGTACACCTAAGTAAAGACTTAGGGTGGGGACTTCACACAGATTATGTGGTAGGCAAGGCCTTTAAATCGCTCCACTGGGTCATGCGGAGCCTCAAAGGAAGCACTAAATCAACTAAAGAATTGGCCTTCAAAACAATTGTAAGGCCTATTGTCGAATATGCGACCGCAGTATGGGATCCCTTTGAAATAGGGCATGTGAAAAAATTAGAAGCAGTGCAAAGGAAGGCTGCCAGGTACGTTTTAGGGCGACATAGGCAGACTGACAGTGTAAGCGACATGCTAGGCTCACTAGGATGGGGGTCACTAAAGAACAGACGGAAGCTGAATAGACTGTGTGCCATTTTTAAAATATTGAAAGCTGACGGAGGCTGGAAAGAACTGAACGAGAGTGTAAATAAGCCATGTTATCTCGGCAGGAATGATCACCCGCTTAAAATCAAATACATGCCCCAAAGGACAAACACCGCCAAGTTTTCGTTCCTAAATATGGGAATCAAAGAGTGGAACCAGCTGCCTGATGAACTCTTTAAGCCCTTACCCAAAAGCATTAAATCATTTAGGCGTGAATGTAAAAGGTATACATGATGGGATTGTTCAATGCAATATGGCAGAAGGTGTATGGCTGTATCACAATATATTGTTTTTTCTTATTTTTTTAATTTTGTAAGTCTACTATACGACTATTTAATGACACTATGATATGTTTTAAGAATGACTACTGTTTGTTATATCATGTCATTGCCACCCGGCTTATCGCCTAACAGCAATGTATCCCAAATAATAATAATAATATATATAATAAACTTAAATATATATATATATATATATATATATATATATATATATATATATATATATATATATATTTATTTATTTATTTATATTTATATATATATTTACTTATTTATCTATATAAATTTAGATTTATAGCATTTCCTGTAAAGGCTAAAATCAACCTGTCTCCTAGATACCAAGATTACCATGGCCACCATAGAGGCCACAGCCCTTTATACATCCATTCCCGATTTAGAAGGTCTCTCGGCTCTCCAATACTACCTCTCCTAATGCCCTAGGCCACATGTACCCAGCTCCGATTTTCTCCTTAGCCTTTCCAATTTCATCCTCACCCTATTTTCTTCTCTTTAATTTCTTTTCCTTCCCAAGGATTATGTCATAGGCAGCAGGTCCAGCCTTTTCTGTGCAAACCTCTTTCTTGGACTCACAGAGGAAATATTCCTAAGAAAACAAACTCTGCAACCTGTATTGTGGCACAGATATATCGATGATATTTTCCTTCTCTGGCTACATGGTTCTGATATCCTGATAATGTTCATTTCCGACATCAATACTTCGTCAACTGCCTCCTTTTAGTGTAGGTTTCCTCCTCCCAAATCACCTTCCTACATGTCAACATATAATTGATGGACAAGGGTTTCCACACTTCTGTGCATAAAAAAACCGACCAGCAAACAACAATACTTACATTATAATAGTTGCCACCCACATCATACCAAATGCTCCATTCATTATTCCCTGTCCATAAGAGGATATAGAATCTGTAATGATCCCAACTCCCTTGATATAATCCTCTCAAATCTGATGAAGACACATACCACTTCCTCAACCGTCTAAATTCTGTCTCTATTCCCTCCACCCCAATCTACTTGGCCACCATCGACATCACCTCCATCTATATCTCTATTCCCCATGCAGAAGGCTTATCCTCCCTCCAGTATTATCTTTCTGTATGCCTCCTACCCAAGCGCCCCTCAACTGAATTTCTTCTCAATCTTGCCACTTCCAACCAGACAAAAATGCATTCTCATTCCAAAATTGTTTTTATTTACAGACCAAAGGCCCAGCGATGGGAACGAAGATGGTGCCATCATATGCCAATCTCTTCATGGGCCATCTCGAAGAGACTCTCCTGCCACAGCAACCTTCCAACCTCTATTCTGGGTCTGCTACATAGACGACATTCTTATTCTCTGGACACATGGCTCTGAGTCTCTCAATAATTTCTTATCCGCCTTAAATTCATCTTTCACTGTTAAATTCACCTCTTCCATTTCAGACTCCACCATCACCTTTCTTGACACAGACATCTCACTTCAAAACAACAAATACACTACTTCAGTACACATCAAAGCCACTAACCATCAGCAATACCTACACCACACAAGCTGTCATCCTCAACACACAAAATGCTCGATTCCTAACTCTCTCTCTATCCGCGGACACCGAATTTGCAACACCACAGCCACTCTCAACAAATACCGTGACAAACTACACCTTGCACTCCACAAACGTGGTTACCAGGAAAAGCTCCTACAAAATGAAATCTGCCGCTCCTCCCGACCACACACACCACATAAAAACAAGCCCACATCTGACGCAGGACTCAATCTTTGCACTACCTATTTCCCCGGATCACACAGACTGAAAACCTTTCTTAAAGAACTCTATTTTACACGACAATGAGGAGACCTCATCCTAATTACCCCAATGTCCCTCTTTCACATACAGAAGACTCGCCAATCTCAAAAACCTTCTGAGATCCACTAATCCTTTGACACCTCCCCTGATGAATATCCTCATATTTCCCCTACTTGCAACCACCCCCCCCCCCCTCCCAGATGGAAAACATGTCTACTTATCAGATCTGCTCCACTCTCCCTACATCCCCTCATTACCCCTTCACCTCGTTCCGCCTCTAAAAAATATTATTTATCTTTTGTCATGCAAACAATGCACTTCATTGTACATAGGCGAATGGATTACCCCCTTATCCATTCGAATGAACAATCACCACTACTTCTGCAATTCTACCTCACTCTCTTCTCTTCCTATCCCTTCACACGCCAATTCCCACAACCTTTCATTCGACCAGTGTTTTGCTCTTAGCATCCTAGAATCCCTATCCGATTCAGCCGCCAATATAGAGGTGAGAACACGAGAATCCGCAAAAATATTAGCTTTCCGATCTTTTAAAATTCCCACCCTTAACCACCATCTTTGATTCCCCTCCCAGTATTCCCTGCACCTCCCTTCCCCCCACCCCCCCAAGCCCCTAACCACTCTCCTAAAACTTTCAGTCTTACTTGAAGAAGGCCTCGGAGAAGGCCGAAAGCTCAAACCATCTACAATGTGAGTGTCCTTTTAAATTTTATCTCTTTTATTTGTGTTCTATTGTACCGTCGTATATATATATATATATATATATATATATATATATATATATATATATATACTCATATATACAGAAACAGATATAAGGAAAAGGGATAGGAACACATATAAAGGACGAACACAACAGAGGTGGGGAAGGCGGAATCGAACGGATCACAAGAGTAAAAATATTTCCTCAACCGGGACTCGAACACCGGATCTTTCCACTTGCCGGGCGGATGCTCTTAACCACTTGAGCTATCGAGGATAGTCAATTTACCCTGAGATCCGTGGGTCTAATATGTCGCCAAGCGCCCCGATTCTTTCAGCCAAGAGATGGCGTCAGGGGGCTGTTTCACCCACCAAAGGAGAAATAGACAATACACAAGGAAAGGAAAGGACAGTGGGTTAGAATTCATACAACATCATACAGGAAAGGAACAGTGCGTTTCGTGGCACGCATAGCCAGAAGAAAGAGATGAGCCACATTGGCCAAATACACATTCAAACACGAAATCCCGCCAAGCGGCGAATAAATACTCATATATACAGAAACAGATATAAGGAAAAGGGATAGGAACACATATAAAGGACGAACACAACAGAGGTGGGGAAGGCGGAATCGAACGGATCACAAGAGTAAAAATATTTCCTCAACCGGGACTCGAACACCGGATCTTTCCACTTGCCGGGCGGATGCTCTTAACCACTTGAGCTATCGAGGATAGTCAATTTACCCTGAGATCCGTGGGTCTAATATGTCGCCAAGCGCCCCGATTCTTTCAGCCAAGAGATGGCGTCAGGGGGCTGTTTCACCCACCAAAGGAGAAATAGACAATACACAAGGAAAGGAAAGGACAGTGGGTTAGAATTCATACAACATCATACAGGAAAGGAACAGTGCGTTTCGTGGCACGCATAGCCAGAAGAAAGAGATGAGCCACATTGGCCAAATACACATTCAAACACGAAATCCCGCCAAACGGCGAATAAATACTCATATATACAGAAACAGCCCCCTGACGCCATCTCTTGGCTGAAAGAATCGGGGCGCTTGGCGACATATTAGACCCACGGATCTCAGGGTAAATTGACTATCCTCGATAGCTCAAGTGGTTAAGAGCATCCGCCCGGCAAGTGGAAAGATCCGGTGTTCGAGTCCCGGTTGAGGAAATATTTTTACTCTTGTGATCCGTTCGATTCCGCCTTCCCCACCTCTGTTGTGTTCGTCCTTTATATGTGTTCCTATCCCTTTTCCTTATATCTGTTTCTGTATATATGAGTATTTATTCGCCGTTTGGCGGGATTTCGTGTTTGAATGTGTATTTGGCCAATGTGGCTCATCTCTTTCTTCTGGCTATGCGTGCCACGAAACGCACTGTTCCTTTCCTGTATGATGTTGTATGAATTCTAACCCACTGTCCTTTCCTTTCCTTGTGTATTGTCTATTTCTCCTTTGGTGGGTGAAACAGCCCCCTGACGCCATCTCTTGGCTGAAAGAATCGGGGCGCTTGGCGACATATTAGACCCACGGATCTCAGGGTAAATTGACTATCCTCGATAGCTCAAGTGGTTAAGAGCATCCGCCCGGCAAGTGGAAAGATCCGGTGTTCGAGTCCCGGTTGAGGAAATATTTTTACTCTTGTGATCCGTTCGATTCCGCCTTCCCCACCTCTGTTGTGTTCGTCCTTTATATGTGTTCCTATCCCTTTTCCTTATATCTGTTTCTGTATATATGAGTATTTATTCGCCGTTTGGCGGGATTTCGTGTTTGAATGTATATATATATATATATATATATATATATATATATATATATATATATAGATCAAAACTGATTTTATGAATTCCTTCAATCCCGAATTTCCTTCAATTCCTAATATCCTTCCAATCTTCAGAATTTCACGCGCCTCTTCAGCCAAAATGTTCATTGAGTGCCCGAGCGGGCAAGTATAAACTGTCCCGGTGAGTGAAGTCTCACTTTTAACGGTCATTGTACATAAGAAACGCATGGAATTGAAAGAAAGAAACATGGCTGAAGTGGAAGTGTGGTTTGCGAGAGGAAGAAACTGAAAACTAGGAATACAATATGAAATCCTAACCTAACGAGAAAGGAGAGCCGGCGGGAAACGGGGATTTACAAACAAGTGCAAGTTTGGACGTCAGTGACAGCACTAACTGACCACTGGCGCACAGCACTCTGCGCTTAGACCGGTACAAAAAGGAACGGAGGCGAGGGTCGCCCATTCCCCACGGCGGGAAATTACACCTGGGCAAGGGGAAGAGAGTGGCAGCTAGATTATGAAGCGGATAAAATGATAATAAAATAACTTAGAGGACGGAGGAAGAGATCCGTCCGGCCGTAAAGCGCCTTATTGCTATGAAGAAAGTTTCAAATTAAAAGACATAGAAAATACTCATAGGCGAGTAATATCTTTAGGCATTGTATAAGTGTGTTTCTCTCCGGGATCGTAGTCCCAGATGGTTTGTAGCAGCGGATTTCCAGACGGTGCGAGGCGGGATTGCTGAAACTAACGTGACGAAATCTTGTGGTCAACTTCCTCCTTCATAAATGTGACGAATTAGTCCATCAAACTTTCCTCACACCTTTTCTTAAACCGTTAAGTAGTTATGTGGGATTGTTATCTACGGATAACTCGCTGATCGTAGTCCCAGATGGCTTGTAGCAGCGGATTCCCAGACGGAGCGAGACGGGATTTGAAAGACTTGACTTGCAATGGTTTCAATGTGACGCCAGAGTGTTTTCCGGATGGCAAACACGGGGCAAGCGTACAGAAACTGCGAGCGAATGATCGACCTGTAAAGTCGCATCCTGTCGGCGTGACCGAGAGGAGAAATTCATGGAGGAAAGGCCGCCGAGGCGGCTCCTAACAAATAGGTTATATTTGACGACATACAATAAAAACTCTAAGTATATAAATAATAAGATATCTCATCTGGGATCGCCGAAAAAATTCATCACCACAATATATATGCCGTCAATGTGTTACATTAAATTTGAAAAATCGATGTCCGAACGGATGAAGAATTGTCAATAGCTCACCGTCAAATCCAAACAAAAGAAAACAAACGGAATAAAACGCTTCAAATAAAATTGTCATTTCTCGCAAGACTCGACGTGACATGTGCCAACAGCGACGTGTGGATCCAATGGAGGCTATGCTTGAGTGCGTGCCCAAATTCAGAGCACATATTAACTTCCTATGCTTATCTCCGGGCAGCAGCAAAAGCTTAGTCCGTTGCCTCTCTGATGGAATGCTTTCTGCTGTTCTTCAACCATTTGAAAAGCATATTTACGTTTGAGTCATGAGAAACATTTACTTCGAAAAATAATATTCAAAATTGCCTTTGGGCATCACAAATTTTGGTGATTTAATTTAGAACCATTAGTTGTCTATGTTGAAAGTTTGTTTCTATCCTCAGGACAAGCACCTGACACATAAACACAGAATAAACCCTTCTGGCTAGTCTCCAATCGGTTCCGATCAAGTTTCAAGCACGCAAGTCTAGGAAACGTTTTTCAATTCATTTAATTTTTAAATTCTTCAATAGACATCGATCATTCTACGACATTAAAAAAAACACCTGTATTAATTATTTCACGAACATAAATTACAGAATCCCGACTGTGGTTCGTGCATTCTTAAATGACGTTTGATGAGATTTAAAATAGCTTGATAGTCTACCATTTAAAATGAGAAAAGAACTGTAATTAGTGCCATGGTTAGACAGTTGTTAATTTGTAATGTTGGTCAAGATGGATAATACTACTACGCTTTATTCGCAGATAGACTCACTGCTTAGAGTCAATCGACTGATTGGATTATTTCCCAGGAATAATGAAATGAATGGCCCCAGTCATCATCAATATCCTAGCCTACGTTTCGTTGCAATGATATATATTTTATTGATTAACTTGACGATATTTACATCATTTTTTCTATTCAATTCATATCAATTTAGCAGTTTAAACTCCTTTGTGAGCCAGTTTGCGTTCATGCTCTCTGTATGGATCCAAATAAATTTAGGTGCGGTATGCTGCACTGTTCTCGTTTTTCGGCAAGGGCAACTCCTCAAAACTCTTGCCATGCTATCGGAAGTGGGAAAGCTTCTAGAGGAGCGGAGAATGCTCGGTTTGTGGTTCTCGCGAAGAGACATGACGCTGAGGCTGGTTTTCTCTTGCTACGTGATATGCCAGCACGTGATTATCTTTTTCTTCCAGTGTTATTTAAACAATTTTTTTTCACTCCATTTCATTTTTTTTACATTGTCCCTTTTTTGGACTTTCGTGTTGTTAATGCAAGAGTGGCAGTTTTGCATCACCGTGGCACTTATCGATCAAGGATTAAAAAATGTTCATTCTGAAATTAGTGAACTGAACTCAAAAGACGACGGCGAAGAACACCATCGACCAAGTGCAACGAACTGCTCGAGGGATACATATTGGGCAAGTCGATTTAAATGCTGGAAGATGCTGCATATGCAACTTTACCATCTTCAAATGCACACCATAGATCTTTACGGAGTTCCAAACCTGTTTTTTGGAATCTTCACGTTAATGACCTCAACTGTTTTTTTCTACTTTCTTTGTGACTATTTGATCCTCCGTGAGAGAGCATCAATGAGATTATTTGACTTATCTGGTGGTTTGTTTTGGCTATCACCACACATACTTTCCACATATCTCGTCACGTCATCCTGTGAGAGCTTATATAAAAAGGTAAAATTAGAATTAAAATGTCGTACTTGGTAAATACTTTCTTTTTAAAACATCTTCCAATGAAATTTCTGGCATGTTTTCAAGCTGATAGTACATGGAGTTATTATTGCTATTACACTAAACCGGACCCAGGCTATGCATCTTATCAACAACATGTTTCATAGCAATGCAACAATTTCAGAGTGTAAAAATAATTCGCCTTTCACGGGATTCGAACCCGGATCCCTCAATGTCCGGTCGAGTTCTTTAGCCAGTTAAGGTATCGAGGCGTCCACTCGATAGCTTAACTGGCTAAAAATTGATCGAATGATTTTTACGCTCTGATATTTTTGCATTGAAATGCTCATTAGCGGATGACTCCGTGAAAAGTTACTGTTGCGGCATCTCCCGCCGTTTCTTTAGAATACCTTTTCTTGCAAAACATAACCTGTTCCGTTATGTGGTTTTTGTGAAGGAACAACTTGCACTTTTTATTCATGATAGCTTAAGATCGGGTTACGCGAAGTGGACGCGGTTTTTCTAGGTTTTTGAAAGAATGTCGAATGTGTACCTCATAGTACAATACTCAAAAATTTAGAAGTCTCTGGCATACATCGAGATATCCTGGGTTGATTGCAAGAGTTTTCAATCAACCCAGAAAGACCATTCAAGGTCAGGTACAAAGAGCAGTCATAGATGGTGCAAGGACTAATGCAGTAGAAGTCTCTTAGGGCGTTCCCCAGGGAAGTATAATAGGACCTCTTATGTTCCTTATTTGAGTTAACGGCATCAACACTATAGCCCCTTGTAAGATACGTTTATTTGCCGACGATACAATGGTTTACAGGGATATCCAGAATCCTGTGGATAAAAAGCTTCAGCAGGTAATATAAATGCTATACAACATCAAAGCCAGACTTGGCAATCATAATTAAACTAAATGAAGTCGGTAATGACGACTAGTTGGAGAAAAGCAATTCTCTCCCGATTGCCCACTATGTACATCAGAAAACCCGGCATAGAAATTCCATTACTCTCCAATGGACTAAAACCTTGACGAGGTGGAAGGGCTTGTGCCTCCCGATGACTTTAGAGCAGTGTTGACAAGAGGAATGATTAATCAGGATTAACGAAGGATAGCGGGGATTACTGGAGTGATAGTTATACAATAATATACTGCGGCAGGGACGAGAGCCAACGAGGGGTTGCCATAATATTAAATTAAAGGTAAAAAGAAGCGTTGTCAACATAGAGCAAGTAACGGATAGAATATTAAAAGTACAGATAAAAGCAGAACCGACGAACGTGGTTATCGTCCAGCAACAAGACTGAGGACGCAGACGAAGAAAACGAAATTAGCTAGAATAGTAACTTTGAATGTTAGAAAAATGTTGGGGAAAGGAAAATTAGCAGCGGTGGGGACGAGAGCCAACGAAGGGTTGCCATAATATTATATAAAGTGGTAGTTATAAGCTTAGAGAACATAGAAAAAGCAACGGCTAGAATATGTTTAGTAGAGATAAGAGTAGAGCCGCCGAACTTGGTCATTGTTTAGGTATACATGCCACCGAGAACCCATAAGGAAGAAGAGTTCGATAGGATATATGATCGGTTAGAGGACATAATCGCGTGTGTTCCTGCAGGAAAACGTGTGATAGTGATGGGGGATTGGAATGCGACGGTAGGCAAAGGAAAAGATGGTGATGAGGTGGGGGACTACGGTTTAGGCACGAGGAATGACCGCGGGGAGAAAGCAGTTGAGTTCTGCAGAGACAGGGGTTAGTCATCACCAACACTTGGTTTGGACACCACAAAACGCGCAGGAATACATGAAAAATGCCAGTTGACTTGTAACGTTATCAGCTACATTATATAATGGTTAGGCACATATTCAGGAACGGTATGGTTAATTTGCATAGCTTCCTGTGAGTGGATGCGGCCTCTGACCACAATTTAGTGGTTATAAAATATCGCGTCCGTTTCAAAAATTTGTCGCAGGGGCGCCAGGTTAGAAAATGAAATGTAGAAGTATTGAATGGATTGAAAAGGAAGGAGTACAAACAGGCGGTATTAACTGTAGCGTCCGTTTCAAAATGAGACGGGCGGCGGGTTAGGAAATGGAATGCAGAAGAATTTAATAGATTGACAAGGAAGGAGTATCAGCAGGCTTATAGGGAATCATGGATGAATAAAAAGAGGGTTATCGAAAGCCGTAAATGAAACTACAGGAGTTGCTCATTGGAAAAGGATAAGGGGACCCTGGATCACGAATGAGATAATTGGAAAGGTAAATGAGAGAAGGAATTGGAAGTCTGTAAACACTGAATTAGGCCGAAATAAGTACAAAGAGTTAAATAATAATTTGAGACGGGTAATAATTAAAGCAAAATAAGCATGGTGCAAGACCCAGTGCGAGGATGTGGAAATGTTGCTGAGGAAGGGTGAATTTGAGGCGCTATACAAGAAGGCTAAAACACGATGATGAAGTAAGAAGGGAAGATCTGTGCTTACCGCTAGGGATAAGTCCAGTAAGATAATAGTTGACATAGCAACGATTCAAGAAAGATGGAAGGAAAACCTGTACAAAGATGAGCTGTGTTGTAAAGTACATACAAGCCAAAAAGCCAACATCGTAGGCCACCAAGCTTAGACATCGAAAGAGAACATGACGTAAAAGAAGCTAGCTTAGGCCCAGGCGCACTCGAGATTGAGATAGAAAGGGCATTAAGGGGATGAGACCAAATAAGAGTGTGGTGATAGACATCATTCCTGCGGAACTACTGATACGTTTAGGTAAATTTAGTAGAAAGACTCTTCATGGACTGATTCGTAGCATCCATGAAGATACATTCTGGCCGGAAGACTTTGAGCATCATGTGAGGACTACAGAACCGTAAGTTTCCTTTCCCGCCACTAACGTAGTTTAGTTCTCAAAATCATCAAAAAAAACGAGAGAGCAGGGCAAATGCTTACTTAGGGAATGATCAACTTCGGTTTTGGGAAGGGAGAGGTACGCATGATGCCATTGCAATAATGAGATCATTAATCAAGAGGAATATATGTAGAATACAATCAGGAAGTATTTGCCTCTTTCGTGGAAAAGGGGTTTGATAGAGTAAACTGGGAAAAACTAAAGAGTATATTGCAGAAAATAGGTATAGATTGGAGGGACATGAGGCTAATCCGCAACCTGTACATGTCTCAGACTGCTCAAGTGCGAGTGGGGACCGAAAAGTGCGACGCGGCAGTGCCAGGAATAGGTGTAAGGCATGGTTGTTCATTGCCACCGTTGCTGTTTAACCTGTATGCAGAGGAAATGATTAAAGAGGCATGGGAAGAACTGGAGGTAGGAATGAAAGTGGGCGGGGAATTCGTAAAATCAGTTAGGTTTGCTGATTAACAAGCTCTAATTTGTCATTAAAAATTGCTGAGTGAATTGGAAACTCAGTGCGATAGATATGGGATCAGAATCAATATAAATAAAACAAAAGTTATGATATTTTCCGGAAAGAGTAAAGCTAAGCTAAAGATTAAATTAAGAGGGCAAAAACTAGAGCAGATCTTAACGGTCTAAGTATCTCGGAAGTGTTTTGGACCAGCACGGTCGAAGTAGTAGAGACGTAAGAAGGATTGCGCTAGGGAATAAGGCTTTCACAAGGAGGAGAGAGTTGATGACAGGGACTTCGAGTAATAATATTAAGAAAAGACTCGTGAAAATCTTGTATATGGAGGGTAGTTACGTACGGCGCGGAAACGTGGTCATTGAAGCAGGAGGATAGTCGTAGAATGGAGGCTTTTGAAATGTGGGTGTGGAGAAGAATGGAGAAGGTGAAATGGACAGAGAAAAAAACAAATGAGGAAGTACCTGGTATGGTGGGCGAAGAGAGAGGTTTGTTGGGAGAAATCCTACGGAGGCAGGAAAAGTGGATGAGGGGGGTATTGACCGGCGGATGCTGAAGTGGGATGTTGAAGACTGTAATAGAGGGGAGAATGTTAGGCAAACGAGAAAAGGGCAGGAGCAGGGAAGGGATGTAGGACGGGATGAAGGGAGGAAGTACTTAGAGATTAGGAGGAACTTGTTTTAGAGTAAGGTGTTGAGTAGTTTTTTCTTACGGCTGAAACATTATTTACTTGGTAGTTGTGTCCATCAAAAGCTAACTTAACCGGTAGATTGCTTAATAACATACTCGCTTAAATACTTTGTCGATATCGACACTTACGGCCTATTCTGGGTGGAGCATACATTTATACTTGAGCATACATTTATAATTAGGATTCACACGGAGAGTATTGGGTAAATGTGATGAAAAGATCCAAAAGAAATGTCATCGTTCGCTCGTAAGGCCTCATTTAAAATATGCTTCTACCATAAGGAATCCTCGTTATTTTGGAATTGAATTTTGTGCTAGATTTGTAAAATATTGTTTTACTAATTTGCGTAGCGAATCAAAGTTATCAGAGTATCTACGAGTGTAATATATGCTTGGATAAGTGTGTAAGGTCCTAAGGGGAGTACTCCGAAGGCTGCTAAGGCTCATGGTTAAAGGTAGGCCATCTTTCACAAATTATTGTATGGGTGGACCCTTTCCGAACACACCTCGTTTGTATGAATATGAATGAAAAAATACACATATGTACTCATGCATAGATATTTATACATATATACATACGTATACATACATATATTATTATTATTAGGTAATCTACCGGATAAGGCAGGTTTTTCGATGGACAAAGCTACTAAATAAATATTTTGTGACTCCTAACAAAACACAAAATCCATCATCCTACTCTAAATCAAGTCCCTCTTCAGCTCTGAGTACTTTCTTCCTCCCTTCATCCCGTCCAACATCCCTATCCTGTTCCTTCCCTTTCCTCGTTTACCTAAAATTCTTCCCTCAATTACAGTTGTCAACATCCCACGGCCGGTCAATTACCCCTCCATCCACTTTTCCTGCTTCCATAGGATTTCTCCCAACAAACCCCTCTCTTCGCAAACCATACCAAGTACTTCCTCATTTGTTTTCTTCTCTGTCCATTTCACCTTCTCCATTCTTCTCCACACGCACATTTCAAAAGCCTCCAGTCTACGTCTATCCTCTTGCTTCAATGACCACGTTTCCGCACCGTACATAGCTACGCTCCATATCAAAGTTTTTACGAGTCTTTTCTTAACATCCTTACTCAAATTCCCTGTCATCAACTCCCTCCTCCTTGTGAAAGCCTCTTTGCCTAGCGCAATTCTTCTCCTTACGTCCCTACTACTTTGACCGTGTTGGTCCAAAACACTACCGAGATACGTAAACTGTTCTACCTGCTCTAGTTTTTGCCCTCCTGTTTTAATGTTAAGCTTAGCCTTTTTCTTCCTAGAAAATCGCATAATCTTTGTTTTATGAATATTGATTCTCATCCCATACCTGTCGCACTGAATTTCCAATTCACTCAGCAATGCTTGCAGCCCCTTGGATGACTGACAAACTAAAGCTTGGTCATCAGCAAACCTAACTGATTTTACGAATTCCCCGCCCACTTTCATTCCTACCTCGAGTTCTTCCCATGCCTCTTTTATCATTTCCTCTGCATACAGGTTGAACAGCAACGGTGATAATGGGCAACCCTGCCTGACACCCCTTCCTAACACTGCCCATCCGGACTCCCCTTCCCCCACTCGCACCTGAGCAATCTGAGACATCTACAAATTGCGGATTAGCCTCCTGTCCCTCCAATCTATTCCTTTTTTCCGCAAGATACTCATTAGTTTTTCCCAATTCACTCTATCAAACTTATTTCGGAATCTACGAAATAGGCAAATACCTCCTGGTTGTGTTCTATATTCCTCTCGATTAATAATCTCATTACTGCAATGGCATCACGCGTACCTCTCCCCTTCCTAAACCCAAACTGATCATCCCCTAAGTAAGCATTTGCCCTGCTTCCTATCCTTTTATTTATGATCCTTAGAACACCAGAACACCTTTAGCTGCGTGTAATATCGAACATATTGTTCCGTATTCCTCACATGACGTAGCCTTTACCTTTTTCGGAATAGGAACTAAAACTGATTTCACATAGTCTTCCGGCCAGATTCCTTCCTCATGGATACTACGGATCAGCCCATATAGCCTCTTCGTCCCACATTTTCCTAAGCATTTTAAAAGTTCCGCAGGATTGTTATCCACCACCACGGCTTTATTTAGTTTCATCGCCCTTAATGCCTTTTCTATCTCATCGTTGAGTAACCTTGGACCTAGGCTATCTTCCTCTGCGTCAGGTCCCTTTTCTATGTCTGACTTTGTTGGTTTAAGTTCTTTCCTATAGAGTTTTTCTATATATTCCTTCCATCTCTCTTGGATAATTTAATGTGACAAGTACTATCTTACCCGCCTTATCTCTAACTGTTAGCATAGATCTTCCTTTCTTACTTCCCGATATAGATTTAACTTTGCTATAGAGCGCACCAATGTCACCCTTCCTCTGCAAACTTTCCATATCGTCGCACTGCGTCTTCCACCATGCTTATTTTGCTTAATTTTTCGCCCGCCTCAATTTATTGTTTAACTCTTTGAACTTCATTTGGCCTATCTCTGTGTTTAAATTCTTCCATTTTCTCCTCTCATCCATCTTTGTAATCATCTCATCCGTGATCCATGGTTTCTTTTCGCATTAACGGTTCCAATAGAGCCTCTTGCAGCTTTACACTACCCTTCCTTAATACTTTCCCATTATTCTTCATCTCATCCGTAGTCCATGGTTTCCTAGTCCTTTTAGCGTTAACGGTTCTAATAGTGTCTTTTGCGGCTTTCGATAACCCTTTCTTGATCCTTTCCCATTTTTCTTCGATAGTACTTAGCTCTTTACCATCCTCCATGATTTCCTCTACCGCCTGTTTGTACTCCTTCCTTTTCATTTGATGCTTCTACATTCCATTTTCTAACTCGCCGCCCTTGCCTTATCTTTTTAAAACGGACGCTACATTTCATAACCACTAAATTGTGGTCATACTCCGAATCCGCTCCCGGGAAGCTGTGCGAATTTATCAAACTGTTCCTAAACCTATGTCAAACCAGGATATAATCTAACTGATACCTTTGTGAGTCACCTGGTATTTTCCATGCATACCTGCGTCTTTTGTGGTGTCTAAACCAAGTGTTGGTGATGACTAACCCCTGTCTTCTGCAGAACTCAACTGCTTTCTCCCCGCGGTCATTCCTCGTGCCTAAACCGTAGTCCCCCACCTCATCACCATCTCTTCCTTCGCCTACCGTCGCATTCCAATCCCCCATCACTATCAAATGTTTCCCCGCAGGAACACACGCGATCATGTCCTCTAACTGATCGCATATCCTATCGACCTCTTCTTCCTTATGGTTGCTCGGTGGCATGTACGAGGGTCATCCGGAAAGTAGTACCCGTTCGTGAAATAAAGACACAAAAGTAAATATTAACAAACATAAAAAATTTTATTTGAAAGAGGATACTTTAAACTACTTCTCAACATAATCTCCAAGCAAATTAAGGCATTTGTCATAACGTGTGACAAGTTTCTGTATTCCTGCTGCATAGTCCTTCGCCGCCAGCTCATTGAGATACGCGAGGGACCCATCTTGCACAAATTTTTGCATAATGCAGATGGTGTTTAACAATTTCATGAACAATTGTTCGAGAAACATTGGGAAAATGCTCACAGATGTCATCAATTGTGACGCGCCGATCGTTCCTCACGAATTCGTCAACTGAGCTCACCAGTTGGTCTGTAATGACAGACGGTCTCCCCGAACGCTCATCGTCGTGTGTGTTCCCCCTCCCCATGTTGAAGTTGCGACACCACCGCCGAACAGACGACTCGTCCATTACATTGTCTCCATACACCTCCTTTAATTGGCGATGAATATCACATGGGCGAACGTTTCTTGCATTGAGGAATTTAACCACTGCCCTCACTTCACAACTGGCGGCGTTCTCAATTTTTTTAAACATTGTAAACAATCACAGAAACAACACAGGCAATGCTAGCGTCACGCAACTTGGCTCAGAGAAGGCAGACAAGCCACTGAAGCTATCTGACCTCGTCCAGCGGCTACTCGCGTCGTCAGCACTTCATGCGGCACGAACGGGTACTACTTTCCGGATGACCCTCGTATACCTGAATAATAACTAAGTTCGTCGGTTCTGCTTTTATCTCCACTAGTAGTATTCTATCCGTTACCTGCTCTATGTTGACTACGCTTCTTCCTACCTCTTCATTTAATACTATGGTGTCCCCTAGTTGGCTCTCGTCCCCGCCGCTGTGTATTATTCAATACTGATCACTCTAGTAATCCCCGTTATCCTTCCATTTCCCCTCGCATAGACCTTAAATATCTGCATTTCCCCTTTCCATCTTTCGCTTAATATTCGCTAATATTCCTGTCGTTATCATTGTCGTAACATTCCCGGTTCCTATTCATACTTATTTGGCCTTCTTTTCCTGCGTCTTCTGTCCTGCTTCTGCCGGTTTTCCCTTGCAAGGGTTTCGTGGGATGACGGCCGCGGAAGCCTTGCCTCCCCCGCTGCCGGGCACGACACACGGCCGATTGGGCCGAGCCCCGTAGTTGCCAGGGCTCATATTGTCTGTAGTGTCTACCATTTAAATCCTGGGAATGATAATTGAGGTGGTTTCCCGTTGCCTTCTTCAATAGTGTTTTTAACGCGACACCATCGCTTACTGGCCGCCCCACTTGGGTCAGACGCCATTGCAGCCGCCTCACTGAGGAACAGATGCCGCGTGGACCACCTTTCGTCTGGCTCCTAACCTTCAACCTCTCTGGCATGGGTGACCCTACAGGAGCAATTATTATTACTCCCGCCAGCACAGCTCTAGGGGTAATCAGGACGCACCAGCCCTTCCACCACGCCAAGGTTGTGGTCCAGGGAGAGATACATATATATATATATATATATATATATATATATATATATATATATATATATATATATATATATATATATATATATATATATATATCATCTCATAAGGGTCATCCTTTATCGTGCTTAACAAAGAAGGCTACGACACTGAGGCATTTCGCCATTTATACGACCTTTTTGCTATGCCCCCCTGCCCCAAGATCCAAACTCCTTATATCAAAAGAATATTCTCTCTTTTCTTTCCAATTTCGGTCCCAAAGAAGGTCTCTCCCCCAAAGATATATCCATTCTTTTGCCACGTAATCCTAAGACCTCCAATTTCTATTTGCTACCCAAAATCCACAAAACTGATAGCTCCGGACGCCCTATTGTCTCCAGCATCAACTCACCCACAGAGCGAATCTCCGCATTAGTTGACCACCACCTTCAACCAATAGCCACTTCACTCCCTGCTTACATCAAAGATTCGCACCACTTTCTGGAACGTCTACACTCAATCCCAATTCCGCACAACACGACCATTCTCATGGCCACAATAGACGTTACATCCCTGTGCACCTCCATTCCCCACAAAGAAGGCTTAGAAGCTCTGCAATATTACCTCTCCCTACGATCCACACCACACACCCCATCCACAGATTTCCTCATCGAACTGAGCCAAATCGTTCTCACCAAAAATGCTTTTCAATTCAACGACAAAATACATTTACCAATAAAAGGCACTGCAATGGGCACGCATATGACACCTGCCTACGCCAATCTTCTTATGGGTAAACCAGAACATGACTTTCTGCAACAACAAACCCTCAAACCAATCTTCTGGGCCCGCTATATCGATGATATTTTCCTCCCTTGGGCCCAAGGACGCGAAACTTTATCCTCTTTCATTTCCTCTCTCAACTCCTCCTCCTCAGTATCATTCACTTCTTCTATATCCGACTCGAACATCACTTTCCTAGATATCGACATTCACCTCCAAAACAAAACGTTTTACACCTCAGTCCACATTAAACCAACTAATAAGCAACACTATCTTCATTTCGACAGCTGCAATCCACCTCATACAAAGCGCTCCATCCCATTCTCACTCTCAGTCCGTGGCTTCTGTCTCTGCAACAACACACCCTCCCAACAGAAATACTTTACCAGCTACCGCTACATGACTCTCTCAGAAAATGTGGGTACCCTGAAAAACTACTGAGCAATAAAATCCTCAAACCGTCAACCCAGTGCACTCCCCTCCCCAAACCAAACCGCCCAAAATGCCCTAATCTTATCACCACTTTCTTCCCCGGAACACACAAAATTAAACATTTAATACGTGACCTCTTCCCAATTTTTAATAACACTCTGTCCACATCACTTTTATTCCCACATTGTCCCCCTGTTTCGTTTAAACGCCCGTCGAACTTGCGTGACATCTTCAAGTCCACGAAACCAACTGCGAGCGCCCCTGTCTCTCCCCCGACCCTATCCGCACCATGCAACCGCCCACGCTGCAAATTCTGTCATCTTCTAAGACCCTCCCCCTCACTCAGTACCAACTCCCAATCGGTCGCCCCCTGTACCTCAAAAAATATTATGTAGTATATCGCCTCTCCTGTAACTACTGCCCTGCCTTCTACGTGGGCGAATGCACGACCGCACTTTCCCTCCGCATGAATAACCACAGATATTCCACCAAATCTCCCAACTTCCTTAATTATCCCATCCCTACTCACACTGCTTCCCACAATTAATCTTTTGATGACTGCTTCTCCGTTTCGGTGATTGAAACCCTACCCTAATGTGCAAGTATAATAGAGGTGAAAACCCGCGAGATGGCGCATATCTGGGTGGCCCAATCATTCAAACCGCCCGGGCTGAACCAAGCCCACTGAAGGCATCATATGGCTGCCTACATATCCCCTCCCACCCCCTTGTTCATTTTCTATCGGTCCCTTTCCTCTCCTTCCCCCACCTCTCCCCCACACATGTCCTCTCGGCTCTTCCCCGAGAACGCCTTTCTGAAGACGACAGCCGTGCTGTCGAAACGTCAAATAACATATTGTGAGTGTCCTTTCTTTGTGTTTCTAAATTCAAAAAATCTAAATCTGTGTTTTTACATATATATATAGTACAATACACAGTAACACACATTAAAAAAACACAAAAAAAAGAAGAACACTCACACGTATTTTCTTGATATTTCGACGGAAACAATCCGTCTTCATCTGAAGATATAGAAGGAATGACTGCTGGAATGGTTGAGGTGAGGGGTGCGAGAGAAAGGGAAGGGGGCCAGGGGAAGGGGAGAACGGGAGGTGAAGGAGGGGTGAAAGGAATGGTTGGGGAGAGGAAAGGGAGAGGGAAGGGGTGGAATTGACACAAAATCGGAAAATAGAACAACATGCTCACCGCAACTATTGCAACATACGAGACTCATGTTTCAACCTACAAAGTATTGATAAAGACCTCGCAAGTCAAAACAAAGGCTACGTACACCAAAACTAATTCGGAAAAACACATTGTCCACCCCCCGATATGCTTTGCTTCCACAAAGTAACAATTTTAGGCCACTCCCATCAGTGAACGACATTGAGGCCCGGATGCTGATAGGCCATACAGATGTAAATGAATGCCATTTCAAGAGTTTTTAATTCTATAGGGTTATCGGATGTGGGAAGGGACGCTAGGACGGAAACATTGTAACACTGGTTGAAAGGGGTATTATGATGGGAAGCATGTTTAGGGATGGGGAGACCCGCGGACGGGGAGGTGGGATTGCACGAGGCGCGGTGGTTATCAATTCTAATGTTAAGTGGTGTGGAACATTGGCCTATGTAAAAGGACGGGCAGAGTTTACAGATAAGAAGATAAACAACAATCTTGGAAGTGCAAGAGGAATAGGGGAAGAGCGAGAGAGAGTTAAATAGTGGGATAGAGTGGGGTGGAGTGGAGAAAATAGGGCAGGTTTTGCATCTTCCTCGATGACATGGAGTGGGTATGGCTCTGGGATATTGTTACTTTGTGGAAGCAAAGCATATCGTGGGGTGGACACTATGTTTTTCCGAATGAGTTTCGGTGTACGTGGCCTTTGTTTTGACTTGCAAGGTCTTTATCAACACTTTGTAGGTTGAAACATGAGTCTCGTATGTTGCAATAGTTGCGGTGAGCATGTTGTTCTATTTTCCGATTTTGTGTCAATTCCACACCTTCCCTCTCCCTTTCCTCTCCCCAACCATTCCTTTCACCCCTCCTTCGCCTCCCGTTCTCCCCTTCCCCTGGCCCCCTTCCCTTTCTCTCGCACCCCTCACCTCAACAATTCCAGCAGTCATTACTTTTATATCTTCAGATGAAGACGGATTGTTTCCGTCGAAATATCAAGAAAATACATGTGAGTGTTCTTTTTTTGTGTTTCTATATTGTGTGTTACTGTGTATTATACTATTCGGCACTTCCGTGTTACGTCTACGAAAGCATATATATATATATATATATATATATATATATATATATATATATATATATATATGTAAACACAGATGTAGATTTTTAGAATATAGAGACACAAAGAAAGGACACTCACAATTTGTTATTTTACGTTTCGACAGCACGGCTGTCGTCTTCAGAATCAGATTCTGAAGACGACAGCCGTGCTGTCGAAACGTAAAATAACAAATTGTGAGTGTCCTTTCTTTGTGTCTCTATATTCTAAAAATCTACATCTGTGTTTTTATATATTTGTGCATCGCTGAAGAGCGTTCCATTTCGAAGATATTATATATATATATATATATATAAATATATATATATATATATATATATATATATATATATATATATATATATATATATATATATATATGTATATCTATATATATACACACACACGCACATACACACAAACATTTTTGATTAAAAGTGGCTTTTCGAATCGGGGGATTAATGAATATATATATATGACATCATAAACGTATTTCTATAAAGAATGAAAATAACAAAATTTTACAAAAGATATATTGCAATGTTAATTTATGACGTTTTGAGGGTTGCGCATGGAGCCTAGCATTGTTAAAGTTGGCTGTAATATAAAAGCTTTATCAAATGCAGCACGAAAAAGGAGATTGCTCTCCCCCGCTCTATGTACGAACAATGGGTTCCTATCAGGCCTGCCTTAATCTGAGGGAACGAAAAGAAGCCTGCTGGGGTGACGTCAGGATTATAGAGGGTTAGGACAGCGTTGGTACCTGGTGTTTGGCCATGAACTCACGGGCTCATAGCGCGCTGTGGCAAGGCGCGTTGTCGTGATGGAGTTGCCAGGTAGCAGAGATGTCTTTTCTCGTCCTAATAACCTTAATCGGAGGCCTTCCAGCGCACCGACGCAGTGGGGAGCATTAACTTCCTTTTCTTGAGGAAAAAACTGCTTATGTACTCCTTTACAGTCGGAAAAGACAATAGCATTGTTTTCACTTTTGATTTGCTCAGTCCTGCCTTTCTGGGCTTGGTCGGTGTGCCACTCAGAGCATTGGCGTTTTGTTTCTGGGAGGTATTAAAAAACCCAGGGGTCATCACCAGCGATGACATTGTCCAAATAATCAGTTTCATTTGCTATACGTTGCAAAAGTCACTTGAAATGTCCACTCGGTTGGTATTTCGTGGCAGGATCGGCGCGCATAGGTTTACAATAACTGACTTATTGCCGCTTTCACAGCTTGGAGGGCACTTAGACCGGTTTCGCGGTAAAACTTAGTGTCCCCTCCATCTACTTCAAGCTGTTTTATCTCACTCCAACCAATAGGAGTAAAGCGGGAAATGTAATTGATATATATATATATATATATATATATATATATATATATATATATATATATATATATATATATATATATATATATATATATATATATATAGTAACAAACAATATAGAAAAAAAAGATCACTCACACGTTATTTCTTGATAATTTCGACGGAATTCTGCTCCGTCTTCATCTTAATCACTTCTCTATCTTCCGATGAAGACGGAGTAGAATTCCATCGAAATTATCAAGAAATAACGTTTGAGTGATATCTTTTTTTGTGTTTCTATATTGTTTGTTACTGTGTAATGTACAATCCGGCACTTACGTGTTACGTCTACGAAATCATATATATATATATATATATATATATATTTATTTATTTATTTATTTATTTATTTATTTATTTATTTATTTATTTATTTATTTATTTATTTATTTATTTATTTATGTATTTATGTATTTATTTATTTATTTATTTATTTATTTATTTATTTATTTATTTATTTATTTATTTATTTATTTATTTATTTATTTATTTATTTATTTATTTATTTATTTATTTATTCATTTGTATATACGAACAATGTTCACGAATTAAATACATTGAAGCTGCCAAAGTTTAATATGTGTACTTAACTATTCTATTTTCCTTTGGCTTAATTGGTAATGTGCGTCATTCGAGCCTCACCCGATGCAACCCCAAGCACTGCAAATTTCATGGGGTTTATATCTTGAACACGGTTCGTTCTTTTTCGCTCAGCTGATAATGAACCTTTTCATTGTTTTTTTTCGGTTGCTGCTGCACCGGAAGGCCGACAAAACTGGGGTATTGGTTTCTGAAGCACTCTTGAAGGTTAAGAGCAACGGAGCCAGAAGAGAGGTAAGACAAAAACGACCACAATTTAAATAATGTTGCAATTATTCCCGCATTTGAAAGTTTAAGCTTCCGATGCATACTTTCTGTCAATGCCAAAATTGTCCATCCGTGGTGGCCTTTATGCAAACGGCCTTTATTCATCGCGTCGGGGTGAATCATTTTCATTGGTTGTTCTGCCTTTTGTCCAACCATCGTGTACGGACAATACATAGTTTAGGCGTAACCATTAATGAAACGTTATCTTG
Source organism: Hetaerina americana (assembly GCF_022747635.1). Lineage (NCBI taxonomy): Eukaryota > Metazoa > Arthropoda > Insecta > Odonata > Calopterygidae > Hetaerina > Hetaerina americana. Next base: position 511,456 of record NW_027286985.1, on the reverse strand, counting down.
GACTGATCATGCAATTGCTATCTGCAGAAAAATAAACTAAACCCTGCATTCACTGAAAATATTAAAGCACATTGCCCCCCCCCTCCTTAAAGATGCTTCTTGTGTCCTCTCTTCTCATACTCCACTTTGATTACTGTGATGGAGTATACTAAGACCTTTCAGGCGAACTGAAAACTCAAATCCAGATGACCCATAATTCCTGTCTGCGGTTCATATGTGATCTTGGAAAATACGAACATATTTCCGACTCATTTAATAGAATATCCTGGTAGTAGTAGTAGTTTTGAGGGGAGGCGACCGACAGCTTAGGTCATTTGCGCGATAGGGGATGGACAGGAAAGGATGAAGGGTGGAGAGAAACCCGGCGTCGGCATTAGCCTGCTCTTTACGAAAGGCGCCAAGGGGTCCGCAGTTTAACGTCCCATCCGACGGACGGCATACTCACTCAAAGTGCCCTCCACAAAGCACCTCAAGTAGGGATCGAGATACCTCTGAAAAATATTCAGCACCGCCGGGATTTGAACCCGCGCCCTCAGGGTGGGAAGCCAGTACGTTAGCCCCCGCACCATCTCGATCCCCAGGATATTTTCTTTTTACATAATCTTTCCGCCAAGTCCATTTCCTTGCTCCGTATAATATCACACCACAGATGTACCATCTTACCAATCTAGTTCCCAGTTCCTTTTTCAAAGGGCCGCGCAGTAGTTACTTCTTCTTATGCAATAACTCTCTTCCCACAGCTATTCTTGATATTACGAGATTCTCGTATTATCTCGGAGAGGGACACTTCTTCAGTGATGACACTACCCAAATATCTAAAGCCCTCTACTTGGGCAATCTCTTCACCTTCCAACGTGGCATTGATTCTTTCGAATCCGCCTTCTTTTGTAGGTATATTTATTGCTCATTAACATTCAATATTTTTAATATTTGTCGCTTAAGCATGCTAGCATTTCTGGGACTTTCCGCTTACTATTTGCCTCTACAGCCATGTCATCAGCAATCCCCATACATTCCACTCTTTTACCTTCGATGTTTACTCTTTTACTTCCATCAAAGCATTCGGTTATTATCTCTTCCAAATACGAGGATTGTTCAAAAAGTATCACGGCTTTTGTGTTTTTTCAAGTAATCCCCATTAGAGTAATCCCCATTAGATATTATACACACGTGCCAACGTTTTTTTCAATCCTCGAAGCACTTCAAAAAATCATCTTTTGTGATCTTGTTCAGCTCCTCCTTCGATGCAGTCTTTATCTCGTCAATCGTAGCGTAGCGTCGTCTTTTCATGGGCCTCTTCCATTTCGGGAACAATAAAAAGTCACTAGGGGCCAGATCTGGGGAATACGGTGGCTGCGGCATCATTAGTGTGTTGTTTTTGGCAAAAATTCGCGCACAAGTAACGATGTGTGAGCAGGGGCGTTGTCTTGGTGGAAAAGTCAATTTTTGTTCTTCCACAAATCCGGGCGTTTGTGGCGGATTGCTTCGCGCTTAACTTGCAGGTAATATTCCTTATTTAATGTTCCACCGTTCTGTAGCAAGAACTCATGATTCACCACGCCCCTGCAATCGCAGAAAACTGTAAGCAAACCTTCCATATTCGACCAAACTTGGCGCGCTTTCCTCGGTCTTGGCTCGTAATGCAGCTTCCATTGGGACGATTGAGCTTTAGTTTACACGTGATAACCATAAACCCATTTTTTGTCACCATTTATGACCCTCCGGAGCAAATTTGGGTCGTCGCTGGCAGATACCAACGCAAGTCCATTAGCAATGTTAATGCGTTGCATTTTTTGGTCGATATTGACATATTTTGGTACGAATTTCGCGGCGACACGTGTCATAGGCACGGGTCACGGGAATCGCAGGAACCAATCGATATGTTTAGGTCCTCAGCAACTTCTCTAACGGTGATTCGACGATTGACCAATACTATTTTCTTCACTTCATCAATGTTTTCGCCTGTTGTTGACGTGCTCGGGCGTCCAGCACACTCTTCGTCGTTCACATCTTCTCGGCCCTCTGAGAGCACTTTGAACCACAGATAAACGTTGCTTCGGTCCAAGGTAGCTTCTCCATATGTCACAGTCAACATTCGGAATGCGTCCGCGCACTTAATTTCGTTTTTCACACAAAATTTGATACAGATTCTTTGATCCATTTTTTGGAACAGACAAATATCGAAGGCAATCCAAAACATGTCCAAAGCAAAACAGCTGTCAAAAATTAACTGAACAATGAAAATGGCAAACCTTTTCGGTATAAGTGACAGACATAAGTACCAACATATCGCCACAAAAAAATTTGAAAATCAAATACACTTAACCCGCGAAAATTCAAAATTCCCGATACTTTTGTAACCAATCTCGTATGTTAAGTGGAGTTGGTGACAGGCAGTATCTTTGCATAAAACCCCTTCCTATTGCAATCTCGTCTGTCAACCGGTCTCCTATCCTCACAATGACTTTCTGACTGAGATAAATTTCTTTTGTTTTCCTTATTTCCTTCCAATCAATGCCATAATTTCTAACAAATTGAGTAGCTTCAGGCGTGGTGATGTGGTGGGAGTTGAACATAATGAACATCTGATTGAAGCACTTTTTCACTTGATATCAAGTGAAAAAGTGCTTCAATCAGTTATTCACCATAATTTCTCATAATCATCATTAATTTGTTTCATCTAACTCTTTAAAAGTCTTTCTCTAATTAATTGCATAAAACATATGCTTTTATGTTTCTTCCCTGTTTCTTTCTTGTGACTATAATTCTTAATTGTGACTATGTTTTACCCTTTTCCATCATCAACCGCCTTGTGCTTTTACTCTAGTTTCAATTCACTTTCCATGGGCCTTTCCTCCCATTCAAATATCATTTCAATATATATATATATTTATACATATATATATATAGTATATATATATATATAAATATATAAAAAACACAGATGTAGATTTTTAGAATATAGAGACACAAAGAAAGGACACTCACAATTTGTTATTTTACGTTTCGACAGCACGGCTGTCGTCTTCAGAAGAGATTCTGAAGACGACAGCCGTGCTGTCGAAACGTAAAATAACAAATTGTGAGTGTCCTTTCTTTGTGTCTCTATATTCTAAAAATCTACATCTGTGTTTTTTATATATTTGTGTGTCGCCGAAGAGCGTTCCATTTCGAAGATATTTTATATATATATATATATATATATATATATATATATATATATATATATATATATATTCCTTCCATCTAGTCATACCTTATACAATTGCTCTATCATTTGCCTCTGATCCATTTTTCTTTGCCTTTAGACGTTCCTTTTAAGTGATCATTAATAAATCTTATATACATTTTTTCTAGCTTCTTCTGTGATTACATTTTTACAACTTCTTTTGTCCTCCACTTCGTCCACCATCCCACCAGTGGTACTTTCTTTTCTTATTTTCTCACTGTACTTAACACCAACTTAATCTTTTCCTGATTTTTTTATGCTGCGTTTGATTTTATTTTCTCCCATAACTCATGAACACAGTTCTCCTTTGGCTTTCAAACTTTTTATTAATAGTCTCCTTCATTTCGTCAGCTTTTCCTGGTTCCTTTAGCTTCCTAGTACTTATTTTCCATACCCTTTTCAGCTTCATGCGTTACTCTGTTATTACTAGGACAAGGTCAGAATTAATATCTGCCCCTCGACAGCATTTTGCTATTTTCATACAATTTCTGTACTTGTGTTTTATTAGAATCAAATCAATTTGGCACCTCACTTCGCTTATTTGTGATACCCATGCATATCTCCTTTCATTGGGTTTAAGCCAGGTGTTGCCTACAGCCAGACAATTTTATTTACAAAAGTCAATTAGTCTTTGTCCTCTTCTTTTTTTCTAGTTGAAATTTTCCCACCGTCTTACTCACCACTTTCACCCACACAACTGATTTAAGGTCCTGCTTTACTCCTAAGCAAGCCTCCCTGTTTCTTTTTCAGTGATTATTTCTCTCTTCTCATAGCACTCGTCCACTTCTTCCGAGCGTTGACTCGTTGACATGTATACTTGTATTATCAAAAGGTCTTTACTTTTTCCATTTGCTCTTATCATTATTATCCTATCATCGATATACGCACTCTACCTCAATCACCTTATCTTCCATCCTTTTTTCTATCATTATTCCAACTCCTTTTAATCCAGTCTATTTTTTACCTTTTCTTGCTTCGCATTTTCTAACATTCCTCCCTCGATAAGTGTTAGCACGTTCCAGGTTCCTATTCTTATCCTTCCCTTTCCCCTCTTTGCTTTGCGCTTTCTCTTCTCAATTTCCTAATTCTTTTGTTCATCTTTTCGGTGATTGGTTCCCCTCCCAGGGATCCAGGTAAGGGGAAGCCTTACCTTTTTGAAATCAGCACTCGGAGATCCATCCTACACCATGTACTTCTTAGAGATAATAGCATGGTCGTTTCTCATCGCTTTCCACACAGGCAGAAAGATGCCCCGCTAATTCAGCCATTCATTTCGGTCAGATGCTATTTGCAGCAACTCAACAGGATCCGGATTCTGGCTCACTCTTAGCCTTACCCCTCACCTTGGACCATACCGTCAGGGTGGGGAGGGGGGAGCGAGGGCTTTTGCTCCCGTCGGCATTGCTTTCAGGATCATTGCAGCTTCTTTAATCCAGCCCTCTGCCCACCCGGACAAGGTGGTGACCCGCGGGGGGAGGGGATGAATTGTTTGAATGTCAAACATACTTCAAAGTGTCAAAGAATAAAGGTATTCTTAGCTATTTCAAACTGTGCGATTATGTTGTAAGTGTAATGAATCACAACCAACCTATGTTCGCACTCACAGCTTCCTCCACAAATTTCCCATGATTTATGTCACATCCTCTGCCTTATCCCTATTAGTGTTTACAAAGAATACAAAAGATGGCTTACATTCCTAAAAGTATTATCTTTAATATTACTAATCGCTCAGCTTAGCATTTTGGGAGATAAAGTGTTCACGTAAATATATTCCGTTTATATTTGGACAGTTCAGTATTTTAATGAGCTGAATTAAATTCATATGGTTTCATAATTCTATATAGTAAAAAATAGGTTAATGATATATAAGGACACATTTTAATTTCAATATTTGAACCTTTGAGGATTAGACGTGGAGTCTAGACATATTAGGCTGCAAAGTAAGAGCATTGGGTGCCCAAGGGAATACGAACTCGTGGCTCTCCATTTTTCGCAGCGGCAAATGCGATCATCGGACCGACAGCAATAATGTCTCGCTCAAAGTATTCAAACATAATGGCAGCAATCAAATGACATCACTCGTCACATAAACCTTTTTTCCTTAATAGCAATTTGAAACCATGCTAGTCAGGGAGTAGGCGATAATACCCATCGACAATGAGAGTTCGGTCGGAGCTCAGATCCGAGAAACAACTAATGCTTCTCATCTACTCCATAATATAAAGATTTATCGCAAATAGATATTAAAATGACGCTTTAAATAAATTTAATCTATAAAGGTTTATTCACTGCTATTTTAAATAATCACCAAGGTGAAAATGGCATTTATATCCTGGCATTTCGTCTTTGTTACATGCAGTTTTCTTTTGACTTTCAGCTTCACCTCTTCTCTTATCAGCTCCTCCACACAAGGGTCCGCTTCTCCGCATGTGGCTTCTTCCCCATTGGATACAGCCTTTTGACTTCGGTTCGTGAATTTGCTCCTTCACTCACAAGTAATTGCTTGCACAATTTTAAGTGATCGATACACGAAACTTGTACCTTCAAATACAGGGTTCGTCCGGAAAATAAGTGTACTGAGCTCAGGAAAAAAAATTAATTACACTTTTACATATCTTAAGCTAATATTCCTCAAAATAGGACCCTTGTGAGTCGATACACTTGTTCCAGCGGCGTTCCCATTCCTGGAACGCTCCCGCGAAGGCATCATCGGGAACCTCTCGAAGACTCGTCGTCGACCTCTTCTCTGCCCTCCACGAACATATTGTGCCACCGAAAGATCATGTTTCTGGACATGGCTGACTCCCCGTGAGCCTGGTTAATCATACCGACAGTTTCGGTAGACGATTTCCCAAGCTTTACCGCAAATTTGATGGAATAACGCTGCTCCAAAAACTTCGGCATCGCGTTCCGTGACGTGGATCGAGCGTGGAGGTTCGCGTTAACAGAGCTCCTCACTACACCACAGCTCAGAGCCGACTGCCTTTTTCAGCGTCGCTTGCCAACATACCCCCCTCCAATCGCAGCCCGTCAGAGCGGTGCTGGGCGCGCCTGGAGCGCGCCCAGCCCAGGAGTCAGTACACTTATTTTCCGGACGAACCCTGTATTTTACTGAATAATCACAGGTTAAATGCCCTCTCTTAAATTACGCGATACCTGGATTAAATGCACGAAATCGTTCCATCCATTGCTTCATTTAAAATATTCATGTTTTTGCTGAGAGCTGTATTTTTTTTTTTAATTTTCCAGATGGCCGCTGCTGTTGTGACGCACTTGGTCGTCTTGGTTCAATTTCAACTCTCTTCGAATGATATGGCTCCGTGCAGCTGCACACAGGCCAACGACACCGGAGCTGCTTCTTTTTTCACCACAGCACCCGGCTGATTTACACCTTACTGACGGAAATCCACCAGGAAACGAAATTTTTCGTACATCTATAATAAAGATTTTTACATTTTATATTAAGTTTTTTATTATTAGTATGACCTAAAACAACTTCATCCAGTTAAGTTAGTCTATGACTTTCTCACAAAAGAATGTTGACACCTGGTGTCATCACATCTTAAAGGCAGTAATATGTAGATGTATGATGAAGAGGACACATAAACCTAAGTCGATTGTCCATTCTCTGAAGGATTACATCCTTGAGGGGGTGCACCCTGTCGAAACTCTCCTGGTTAGCTCCACTAATTGCCTAGAACCTCTCAAATTTGGTCGGCCAAGCGAGAAAAAGAGGGAGTTTAAGAGAGCCTAAACACATTATTCGGAACTTAACTGTTTCATTACACATACGTATTTAAAAAATTATCAAACCAATTATCTCCCCTCCACAAAATAAATATTGCTAGTAATTACACTTGGGTGGTAACTTATTAACCTAATCCTTACTTATTGCCAACAAATATTTCAGTATGCTTATCATATAAATTGAAATTATGAAGAAATATTTGCTCAAGGAGTTACGATTTTGCGCTTAAACCTATTAAAAGATGTTCGTCTAGAGTACTTTGTATTTCGATGTGACCTACATGTGTACGACACTTTCTCTCTCCATTTCCGAACATTTTCGTAACCTAGAATGTTCAGTGCTTCGAAGGAAATGTAATGAGACTTGTCTCTTAATAAACTCTAAAAAGACCGCTTTACTTCCTGTGTCCTTCATCTTGATTTCACTGGAAATGTATTTACAAAGGAGCGCATCTACATGCCCCTATGCCGTTTATTATTCATTTTTTATATTGTTATTATTCAAATTCAGTCCTTTGGAGTGAAAAGTGACGCATAATTATCCTATGAATTAAACGTTGTCCGGAAGCGCTCTTCCTTTATCAGCCGAGAAAATAATCAAACTGGGGCCATTTTTGTCATATTGATTCCCTGGCACCCTCCTCTTGCCAGCCCCACGAGTAATAGCGGCGCTAGTGGCCCCACTGCCCGCCCTTCTTTGCGTTAGGATATGCCCACTGTGACAACTGATCGTGTGCAACCAGTGATGATTGATGGCAATTCTCTTCTGGTTATCAACCCACAGTTGCAACCTTAAAAGGACTTCCGGAACCTCATTGGCGAGTCTACGAGTATGTAGACGACGTAAGAGGCCATCAAAGATGACTCATTGGATATAGATTGTATAATTTTCATTCTGGACTTTAAATCTCTTGATCCACTCTGGTGTGTGTTTTTAGGTATGGGATCATTACTGGTGCCATTCTCACTCTTTATGCCTCGAATTATAGTGTAAATAGAAAAACTCTTGAATTAATTATGCGAGTGAAATACCACCATATATTCCTACGTTCTATGCTAAATGACATTTACAGAGTATTTTTCCAACGTACAACCAATCAATTAATGTCTTCACAATGTTTTTGTAATAAATTCGATAGTTGTAAGGCATTTAATGGTAGAATCTTTGATTAATTCGGGAAGTATAACAGCTATTACTTCAATCAAAATCCTTCCGGTGAATTTTTTCGCAGATTCATGGTTAAAAAATGTGTGCGTGGTTTAATATCCTGTGAATATCGTCTTCGAAAGAATGTGTTCGCCTTTACTATCACAACGGTCCCGACACACCGTGCGAATGACGTCTCTTTTCACAAAATAAGAGTCCTATTTAATAATTTCATCCAAATGATATTATTCCTGACTTATTATCCATATATGGATACTTTATTTCAATCAAGGTAGTACCACATCTTTCTTATTTCTGTTATTCTTAAAACGATGACAAAGGTTTCCATTTTAAAGGAAATTTTAGGCTTTATTACAAGGACAGCGGATGATGCAACAATTTCAGAGTGTAAAAACCATTCGCCTTGACTGCGATTCGAACCCAGATCCCTCAATATCTGGTCGGGTGCTTTAGCCACTTAAGCTATGATATAAATTATTTTATTTGGTTCAGAATATTACAGAGTTTGTTTGCATCATGCATAATATCAGGTCACTGATTGTGGGTGCATCATGTTTTTCTTTAGTATAAGTGTATACATGGATACATATACCACATACATATACACTTGTACATGCATACGCACATATGCACCCACACACGCACACACATAAACATATGCATACAGACGCATACTCGTGAATTTGACCATTAACATTTGGAAAGAAAATAGAAAGGAAGACAAGGTCCACAGATATTAGAATGGAGAGTTTAGCTAGCAATGGAAAACTATGTATTGTAAGGAATTATCAATAGTAGGGTTGAAATTATCAATGCATTCAGTCATTCAGCAAAAAAAAACTCTTCAACGATGGACGCAGCGTGCCCGGCACCGGGTGGCTACCGGACATCACTTCCCAGAGTTCTGATCGTGGCTAGCGTCGCTCCGGTCGCGACTCGACCCCGGGCGACGAGTGCTTCGCCGTTTCCCGGGACGCCTCGTCCAACGGGTCGACGAGCGAGGACGCGGCATTTCGCCGCATCCCTCCCCCACCGGCCTCGTCTGAAGAGGAAGAGCCAGCCGTGGTCTCCACGAAGAGCGGGTAATTCGGCAGCGTTCCACAACACGGGGGCTTTCTTCGAAGAATCACGGCTGGGGGCCGCCATGGGGAAGGAGTTAGCCTCAGGGGAGGGTCGGAGTGGCGGACTGGGGCTCATCTGCCGAAGGGTTGTGGTCGCTAAAAATCAGGGGAGACAGTTGCTTGTGGTCCGTATCTAGAGAAGCGCTGGGAAGATCGTCGACACCTTGGCTGTTATCAATGGGGAAAGACGATGGGGTATGTGGGATTTTTGACTTTGGGAAACTTGTATGCGGGTCGACTTCCGGGATCGGTGACGCTTCCTTTATAGTCACTGATAAAGGGGTCGAGGGATGAGCTGTTGGGGACGGGAAAACATCGCAATCAGATGCATCCTCCTCACCTGTCACCAGAGGTTCTCGGGGTGTTTAAAACCCGTGATGCAAGGATTGCGTAGCGAGGGCGTCGATGGCGTGAGCGGGGGGAGGGGGGGCGAAAGACCATCCCTCCTTATTTGACGAGCTCACGGAGACGGGGGCTGGAGGTCGTGTGATATCAGGCGAGGTGGTAGGTACGTGAGCCATTTGTAGATCGGTATTCGAGACCAGGAGCTTGGGTTTGTCTGTCCTCTTCTTTTTCGGTTCCCTTTCCTCCGTTGACGATTTTCGCTCCCGCTGACATTTCCCTCCAATTGAGGGGAGATGCGGGGGACCAACGGGAGCAGCCGGGGCCGCACCCTCGATGAGTAGAAGCGACCGCGCTCTCTCCTCCACAGCCACTTCGGGCTCGTCCATCTCCACGGCGGCGTTTGGGTTGGAGGGCATCGTCATTGCCTCCACATAGCTCTTACCTCCCCGGTTCCGAGGGCAGGTCTTGCGTTCGTGGCCTTCTTGGTTACAGCGGGCGCAAGTGCGGTGCTGACCCTCATAGATGATGATGGCCCGGTTGCCGCCGATGTGGAGGTACGAGGGGATATTTCTCTCGACCGTCATCCGCACAACCCTGGTGCCAGTAAGCACCCGCGCCATCTTGTCTCCCTCCCACCTGTTCTCCCACGAGCGATGGATTTTACCAAAGCGTTGGAGCTCGCCTGTTATATCTTCCAATGGGGTCTCCACGGGGAGACAAAGAACCCTGACATTACACGGGCTGCCGGAAGCCTCGTCAATTGTTATTGTCGTCCTCTGGTCACTTAAAGACGGAAACGGTAGTTTCCGCGGAGTATTGTCTAAAATCCTAGTCATTGTAGCTTCGGTTGTCAACTTCAAGAATATCAAATGGCGATTGTATCCAAATTGGATCGCCACTACCTCTTCGGGTGTGAGGCCCAGTTACTCTAACGTGAAGAGGTGGACCTCCAACGGGGTAGGGGGCTTCGCCTTCTCGCCAACTTGCAAGGCGAGCGTGTTTAAGCGGCGCGCAGCCATTTAAAGAAATCAAATTCAGCACACTAGCATGAAGAAGGAAAGCGCAACAAAAGAACGAGCACTTTAAAGGGAAATAAAACACTCACGAACGCTACCTCCCCACCACACGCACCCGGCGGTAGCAAACAAAAGGAGCCTAAGGTCTACACCAGGAGTCAAAGTCAGTCTTGAACCAGTAAACAAAACGAAAGCACAGCCTTCCCGGCGGAAAAAGAAGCGAGAGTCAAACTGCACGCTTCTTGAAGAACTAGGCGGTCAAACGCCGCTCGAAACAAAACACGATCGGAACCTCGATATCCGAGGGAGTCCGGCAGTGCCGCTCTCCAAAACCCGGCGACCAACGCCTCGGACGCCGGCGAAATCAGACACTCAGGAAACACAAGCACGTCCTGCTATCGACGCGTCCTCTTAAACTCTGAAATTTTGGGGCTTTTAAAGGAACTAAATGTTGTGACGAAATGCCGTACATAAAATGTCACAGGCATTCGTATTCGTGCACGACGCGCCACAGTCCACGAGGTTAAAGCCAACTTTTAAACACATATGGTGTTAATACGAGTACTTTGACAAATTCCAAAGAAACTGCGGGAGATGCCGCAACAGTAACTTTTAACGGAGTCATCCTCGTTGATGACCTCATGCCTCGTGGACTGTGGCGCGTCGCGCACGAATACGAATGCCTGTGACATTGTATGTACGGCATTTCGTCACAACATCTTGTTCCTTTAAAAGCCCCAAAAATTTCTGAGTTTAAGAGGACGCCTCGGTAACCTAATTTTGGAAGTCACCAAGAAGCAAAAAAAATAGCTTAAGTGGCTAAAGCACTCGACCGGATATAGAGGGATCTGGGTTCGAATCCCAGTCAAGGCTAATGATTTTTACACTCTGAAATTGTTGCATTGAATTGCACATTAGCGGATGACTCCATTGAAAGTTACTGCTGCGGCATCTCCCGCAGTTTCTTTGGAAATAGACAGCGGATGACTTCTACGTGTATAAAGTCTCATGACAGCCGCAGATCCAACGTACGTTATTTCTCGCTTTTTATTTTGAACGTACCTATTTTTTAAGAATTTTATCACGCGACAGCACAACAACATCAGAGCCACAGACAAGACAAGAGCCCCCGATTATTCTCAATTCAGTTCTGCTCGAGTTACATACATGCAGGCATGCGCAAATGCGTTCAATATTAATTATTGCTCATTCAATGAGTTTCAATTGCATTACATGCGCATAAATGGCGTGCCTTTACTATTGGTTAATGGGAATAGATTCAGTGTTTGGATGACGTGGTTTGGATTTGCGTTAGATACGGCCACTTAAAATGGGAATGGAAATATAGGTTTACCATGTCAAAAGGAAGCGAACTTTAATTATAAGGGACAATAGTCCATAACTGCTTAATTCAACGGAAAGAAAGACCTGATCAAGCGTGTATTGGCATTCGTTTATTAGTAATAGTTTTAGATTGGAACACCTAAAAGGAAAGAGTTTTCTTCGCTTGATATCATTTTCTTTTCTTTCTATTAGTGCTACTGCCGGCTATCATGGCGTATTATATTGGCATTCTAGAATTGCAGCCGTCTTTCTGATTGCAAACGCCTTATAATGGGGGTTAAGGCAGAGAGTGCTTCTCCGTTATTTTCGCAGGTGGAGAGACTGCTTGGAATTAATCGTCTGATTGGACTCTTTCCCAGGAATTTCGACATTAAAGACTCGAGGCAACATCAACACTGTTGCCTCAGTAGTGGCGCAATTATTTATATTCTCATGATTCTTTTCACTGCAATTGTTTCAATTCTATTCCTCAATTCACCTCAATACCACCGATTGAATTCATATGTGAGTCAGATTGTATTTATGCTTTCTCTCGGCATTCAAATTAATTTCGGTGCAGTATGCTGCACTATTGTCGTTTTTCGACAAGTGCATGTTCTCAAAACTTTTGCCACGTTCGCGAAAGTGGAGGAACTGTTGGCGAAATGGAAAATGGCCGGTTTGTGTTTCCCGCGAAGAGACATGACGCTCGGTCAAATTTTCGTATGCTACGTGGTTTTACTATATGCGATCGTTTTCTCACTCCATTGTTGTACGTATAATATTTTCTCCACTCATTTCATTTATTTCATATTCTGCCAAATCTGGACGTTCGTGTTTTTGATGGAGGAGTGGCAGTTTTGTATCACTATAAAACATATCGATCGAGGCATAATGATTATCAATTCCGACATTACTGAAATGAACGCGAAAGACGGCAGTGAAGCGCGCCATTTACAAAGATTCGCGGATCGCCGATGGGAGAAATATTGGACTCGTCGAGTTCAACGCTGGAAAGCCCTGCACATGCTACTTTATCGACTGCAGAAGCGAACGAATGATCTCTACGGAGTCCTCATCCTGTTTTTTGGAATCTTCAATTTTGTCAGTTTCACTATTTCCCTCTTTTTTGCCAGTGATTCTGTGATCAGCGGTGAAGGAGCATCAATGAAATTAAAGGATATGATTGGAGGCTGGATTTGGTTATCACCACACATACTTTCTACGTATCTCGTCACCTCATCCTGCGAAACATTATGCAAAAAGGTAATGTTATAATTAAATTGATATATTTGGTATATATGTGCTTTTTTACAGCTATCGCAATGACGTTATGGAATTGCGTTTAGTCAGAAGGAATTTGACGCTGTTTAGAATAGTATATTATCGAATATTGCTTCTACCAATATTAGCATTGCATCTCATTTTACTTAATTTACTTTAGAAAATAATTATACTTAGATTATGTTTGTACTACTCATATTAATGAGTGAAACACCATTTATATATTTATATTGATAAAAGTGAAAATACTTTGTGCTAGATTAAGTATATTGTTGATTCAATTTAAATTTAGATAACCTATATAATTTTCAAACCTCATTTTAACTCAGAAATGTTTGATATTTTGGTACCCTACAAGGTGTGAGTCAGATTGTGTTCATATTTTCTTTCTGCGCTCAACTTAATTTTGGTGCAGAATGCCGCACAGAATTTTGTTTTTTTCGGCAAGCGTATGTCCATAAAACCTTTTGAGATTTGGAGTAAATGAGTGTGTATTTGCGTTGGAGACGCTTTTTTGAGAATTTATTACTTAACAGTGGGTCGCGATAGTTCAGGGATAGAGCGTTTGACTATTGAGGGCCCGGGTTCGATTCCAAGGCAAGCCTCCCTGGGCACCTGTGAGTCTTTGTGATTTTTCGGGTACAAGATCTTCCTGGGAAACCATAACCGGCCAAGGGAAAGGAACTGGCCCCCTTAGTACCCTGATGTGTGAATTTTCACACGTCGCATAGGGCTTAGTACTGGGTGAACTCTAACAAACCGACATTAGGGTTGATTACTGTCTTTATGGCTTTTCTTTAAAAATGCGAAGGCTGAGGTATCATATTTTTCCAGTGCTCAATTGTATGTTTCTCCTACCGGAACCTCTATTTATACGCAAATAATTGCCCAGGTCGATGCGCCATTGATCGATATTACATGCGGTGCGCTGTAATTTTAAAGAAATTCGAAATATTTTTTCCCGTCACATATCGTGCTGCCTGCTTTGCGAGGTCTTAGTTCCATTACTGTGATGTTTGTTATCAAAGACAATTGAACCTGTTTGGTATGGATATGGTCAATTACTAATGTACTTATTGCTAGCCCAAGCACGCTAACTATTAGGGTGCCGGGGATATTGCTATCATGTCGTTCGACGCAAGAGAGGTCGGCCATGTTTCCGAACAAATTCATGCGGTGTGCAAACTCAGTGGAAACCTTAACGTAGGAATGTGTAAATGAGGAAGATGCACAGCAAGCTTATTGAAACCCATTCATCCTTAATGGGTTTATTTTAAAAAGATACGCAAGTCACGTAATTGAAAATCGAATTGTATCGTTGAATAAATGATATCGTGGACTTAATCTAGAACAGGGTCGTCATTGCTCGTCATCAAATATAAGGCTAGTTTTGAGCAACGCTCCATTTCATTCTCTCCGATAAAGATTTTGAAGCTTAAATTATGATGAATAACTGATCGTAGCACTTTTCCACTTGATAAAATTTGTTTACGACCGGGTTTAGATGTATTACATCATCATCAGGTCACGTAATAGAAATGGAAAAAGAAGACAGAACAGCATTTGAGGACGTATTGCGGATATGTGGAACTTCGTGTTCGGCTATTTTTGCAAAGAATTGAGAGATACAATCGAGGGATTTTAGATTAGTTGGGGCTGAGGTGGAAATTGGGGCAATTTGGGGAGCAATATGATACTATGGAAAGGAAAGTTGTTGAGAAGTACGAATGGAGTGCTATTGGATCTTTAATTTCTGTTAGGCGGCTAAGAAGGCCTAATATTAATTTTTTACAGTCTGAATGTGGTCGGAGTAATTTAGTTTTTGGTCGGTTAAAACACCTAGGTCTGTCATAGTTGTTACTCTGAGTAAGGGAGTAGAGTTAATGGTATAGTTGAATGCCAGGCAAGTTGAAGGTCAATACAGTCAGAGGTATTATTAATTTGCTTGTAAATCTTGCAATCACCAGCATTGAGAAGGGTATGAACTTGGGAAGAAATGAGCTGGGAAGGAAGATCATTAATGAATAAATTGAAAAGATATGGCCCAAGGACACTGCCCTGGGGATCTCCAGACGTCACAGGAGACCAAGAGAAAGAAGCATCCGAGAGTATCACACGCTGGGTTCTGTAGGTGAGAAAGCTAGAGAAAAGGCTAAGGAACATAGTACCATGTATGCCAAACTACTGGCTAAGTTTATGAGGGAGGTGTTGATGATGAAGGGTGACGAAAGCCTTTGAGAAGTCAAGGTAGATGGCATCAAGTTGAATTGATTTGTCTATAGCCATGATGACGAGGTGCTGAAAGACGGCAAGATTTGTCAGGCATGACCTCCCTGGGAGGAAATCATGTTGCTTGGAAGATAAAAAGGGAGGGGTGAAATAATAAATCCTGTTGAGAATAATGCGTTCACAAACGGAAGGCAGGATTGGAAGCAATGAGATAGGGCGGTAGTTTGAAACATCATTCTTGGGACCTGTTTTATGTATCGGAATGATATTAGCGCATTTCCATTGAGGAGGGAAGGTTCCTATTGAAAAACAACGATTGAACAAGATGGCTAAAGGTTGTGAGAAGGATGAAGCGCAATTGCAAATAAATTTAGGGTTGAGACCATCAGGGCCAGGTGAGCGGTGGAGGGGTATTTTGCAGAGGTATTGAAAAACTTCCCGGGACTCTGTCTGCATGTGGAATAGGGAATGATTTGCATTAGGAAGGAGGGAATGGGCAAAGGGAATACTGTGGTTAGAAGCAGACTGCAGGCAAACGGAAAAAATTTTAGAAAGAGGTTCAGTCTCTCTGATCCCGCGGCATTTTTGGTACCATAGGAGAGGCCTTCGGGAATTTGAGGACGAATACGGCGCTGATAGAAAAAGGACCAGGATTTTTTGGGGCCAGGGGAAATATTAGAGGACACAGTCTGCGCGTAGTTTTCGGAGTCACGGCGAATGGGGGATTTGGAATATCGACGAAGATCAACATAGGATCGGCGCATTTCCACATTTGCGACGGCCTTGTGGAGGTACCAAGCGCGATTTTGGTTACCAAGAACATGTATAGTACCCTGTTTAAACCATGAGGGGATTTTATTTTTAGACTTAACTAGAGGAATGAAGTCTTTTCTCTCGACCTCCAGGAGAACGTTAAAGAAGTCCACTCCTTCAGGTGGTAATGAGGAAAGGACGCTCCAGGGAATAAGATCGAGGGAGCGGTTGACGTCCTCCCAGCAAACCTTCGACCAGGCATGAAAGGGCCTAGGTGGGGTGGAGGGAGCCCCGCGGGATTTCCAGGAGCCACGGAAGAAGAAATCAATGGGTCATCAATGGACTGTTGCTCGGATTCGAAAATATTTCGGCCGGGTGTGATCGCCTCGGGCAGTGGTCGAGAGCAGGTGGTCCAGGGTTGCCCTGCCAAGTATAGGGCAGTATTAATAACAATATTGAGGTGGTGGAAGGGCTTGTGCGTCCGGACTGGCAGTGTGGACGTTGAAGACTGGGATAGAAGAGAGAATGTTCAGAAAACGAGGAATGGGCAGAAATGCGATAGGGATGTTGGACTAAATGAAAGGAGGAAGGAAGAACAAAGGGATAAAAAGGGGCTTGCAGAAGAGAAGGATGTTGGGTTGTGTTATGTTAGGATAAACAAAATATTTATTCGGTAGTTGTGCTAATCCAAAATCTACCTTAACCGGCATATTACCAGTAAAAAAATCTAAAGCAAAGGTATCTATGAATGTTTCTGCAGTGCTATGGCACTTATGCCACGGTGAATATTACATTTATGTCGTCGTATTTTACCTTTATTATACGCATCTTCATTTTAACTTTCAGTTACACCTTTTCTATTGTCAGCTCCTCTACACTAAGGTCTGCCTCTCTGCATGTGATTATTTCTCTATGGGATAGCCTTTTGACAGCGGTATGAATATCCGTGAATTTGATTCTCACTAAAGAAAAAAATGCTCACATAATACAAGTATGTACAGGGTCCGTATAATAAGTATCGGGACGGGATCCAAAAATCAAAATTCATTGCTGTTATCATTTCAATTTCTTAATAATCTTCAAAATGCAATCCACCTGCATCGATACATGCCTAGCTCGGCGCGTCAGCCACTCGTCAAAATCCCACCGGAAGTCGGTTTCCGGAATACTGTTGAGAGCCATTGTCGTCGCCGCTTGAACCGCCTCGATGGAGTCGAACCGATATCCTTTGAGCTCCTTTTGAATTATCCTTTGAGGTGATAACGTCGTCGAGAAAATCTTCATCTTTCTGGACGCAGTCCAAAATGTCTTGCGAAATTTCCACCCGCGACAGTTTTTGTTCGTCGTCCAAGACTTTCGGCACAAGTAGTAGTTTTGAGGGGAGGCGACCGACAGCTGAGGTCATTTGCGCCATAGGGGGTGGATAGGAAAGGATAAAGGGTGGAGAGAAACCCGGCGTCGGCATTAGCCTACTCTTAACGAAAGGCGCCAAGGGGTCCGCAGCTTAACGTCCCATCCGACGGACGGCGTACTCACTCAAAGTGCCCTCCACAAAGCACCTCAAGCAGGGATCGAGATACCTCTGAAAAATATTCAACACCGCCGGGATTTGAACCCGGGCCCTCTGGGTGGGAAGCCAGTACGCTAGCCCCCGCACCATCTCGATCCCCTTTCGGCACAAGCTTCACGCACTTTCCTCATCGCAAAATCCTGTTACAATGGTGCTGACGGCTCCGACTGAAAGACCGGTCTCCTCACTGATAAGGGCGATAGTTAAACGCCTTTCAGAGTCCAAAACCTTTTTCACTTAGACCACCTGACATCGGTTCGAGCGGTCGTCTTCGACGAGCTCCCAGTCTTCCTTAAACACTTTGTGCCACTCAAAAACTCTTGTGCGGCTTAAGGCATCATCCCCATTAGCCTCTTTGATAAGTTCAAGGGTCTCCAACATGGATTTCCTGAGTTTAACGCAAAACTCCAAGCGTAGCGTTGCTCGACGGTGCGCTCCATGCTGGCGCGACGACACTACAAACAATCACACGTCACAAAAATCCACCTCCTGTCTCAACGCATGCCCGGAGGTGACTGAGTGGTGGGGGACCCCTCTACCGAGTCGACCGGTCGGAACCCCATCCACCGCTCCGTTGAGGCTACAGCGAACCAGCCACGATACTTATTGTACGAACCCTGTATATAATGTATGAATATAGTGTTTATCGCAAGTATTTGATGTTCCTCTCATCAATTAAAAATAGCAAGGTGATACAACATAAGTGAGGAGCTTGTTATGAATAGTTTATGATTAGAACGATTGTATGGGATCCCAAAACAAAACTCCGCTATGCAATGTACTTTCATTTATACCAACTCCAAAGATTCACCACCGGTTTCAATGAATTTTGGCATGTGCTCACTGTGGAATTTAAAAATCCTCTTAATTTTATTGGTTTTGTTTTAAAGGAAATATCGGCATAGTTGCCAGAAAACACACGTTTCCCATTGTAATATCCACAAAAGAATTGGTATAAAAATTGCGTTGCTGCACTTATGAGAGAAACATTTATCAATAGAAACCACGATATACATCAATTACACAATATGTGACTCCAAGGTGCCTGTAAGCGATGATAAGTAGAAAAAGGCATACCATTTACACTTCCCATTTATCCACCTTAATTCATGCCATTGTTAAAAGGTGAGATTGGGAGGCAATTAGGGGATGTTGGGAGAAGAACTGATGAGCAGACATGTTTTACATTCGGGGCGGTTGTAAGTTGAGGAAAAATGAGAAAATTTGTCAGGGGGGCAAAAGGGTTTGTGGATATCAGAATGTTTCTGAAATTGCCAGGTTGTCTGTATACAAGAATGGCATTGGGGCGGTAGAGATGAGATAGCATCATTATCATGCAAAATATAAAAGAGTTCCTAAATAAGACTCTCGGTCTGTGGGATTCCGGGGTATAAGTAGTACAAAGGTTGAGTCCTGTATCAGATACATCTACATAATACCCCACAAGCTGCCGCAAGGGCATGTGGCGGGGGGTGTTAGGTCACCAACCGTAAAAAGGAACAATACCACATGCAAAACAACAACATGGAAAATAACACCCACAGCAGCGCAAACACTCATACAACAATCCTTTCATCCAATACTCATGCAAACACATATAGTATACCGCAAAACAACTAAAAACTGCACCCCAGGATGCAGCACGAAAGCCATCCTACAACACGCAAGCCAGGACACAACAAGCAAGAATGTGAAGCATCACA
The DNA here is from genome assembly GCF_022747635.1 of Hetaerina americana. Lineage (NCBI taxonomy): Eukaryota > Metazoa > Arthropoda > Insecta > Odonata > Calopterygidae > Hetaerina > Hetaerina americana. The sequence goes on along the minus strand of NW_027286985.1, from coordinate 491,968 downwards.
ACCACATGAATATGCACCACAAAACACTCTACCCCCCAAAGAGACTGTAAAAGGCAGGGAATGCAACCCAACGTAGCAGGAATTTCGGGGTTCGTTATCAGTGATGTTAAGGTCGGGTGAAGTGGCAGATTTTATTTAATTGGAGCTTTCCTGGGTAACCACATTTAAGGAGAGCATTGTGTAGATCGTGAAGGCCTTTGTTCAGGGAGGCTTTGGTATTACAAATCCGGTGGCATTTAAAAAATTCCATTTTAACCTAGACATTTCCTATCCCTATCTCACTGGCCTCACAAACTCCCACTTATTATGATACTCAAGATCCCACTACCTCTCAATAGTTCCTCCATCCACTTCCTCCACCTTCTTTAAATTCCCCCCCCCCCCAACTTCCTTTCCTCACCAACCGTATTTTAAGCATCAACATTTGTCTTTTTCTGTCTAAATTATTTTCATTAGTTTTGGCCAAACTCTTTAAGCTTTCAACCAACATTTATCCTCTTGCCTCAAAATACAGGTTTCAAATTAACAGTGCTATCACCCATATTACATTTTTACTTACGGTTTCTCCACATAAATGACAGTTTCAGGAGTAACATGAGGGAAATCCTTCATGATCATAGAAGACACTCAACTTTTTCAGATTGAATATTTTTATTATGACCCTTGTTTCATTACAGTAACATCTTCAGGGAGATTCTACACCATGCCAACTTAGGAAAGGATTGAAATGTAATGAAATAATTGACTTTGTAATTCCACACACTTCGTGTGTGGAATTACAGTCAATTATTTCATAACATTTCAATATGTTATGCAAATTCCACAAGATACGCCTGAGACAACAAATTTTAGGAAAGGATGTTTTAATTTAAAAATTTTTCTCTCTCTCTTGCTCCCCATTGTTACATTTCCCAATGACCAACCCTTTAACCCCCCCCCACTTATTAACCCACCAGCTGACCAGCCCATCACCAACCCGCCCTACATGTCCATAATGTTCTCTTGTGGTCCCACCTAATCGCCATATCATTAACTAACTGCTGCATTGTCCAATTACATTCCTCCAGTCTTCCTCCCTTCGCCTTTCCCTTCCCTACCCCAATCCAGCCTTTTTCCCTCCATAGCAGCCTTTGGTTGTTTTCTCCTCCCCTCTTTCCTAGCATTTCTTCATACATATGAGAATGTGTGTTCCAAAATGTCCAACTTACCTGAAGACATCATGCTGCGACGAAACATGGGTCATAATAAAAATTTTCTCCGTGGAAAAGCCAAGTGTCTTCTTTCATCATGAAGGATTTCCACCATGTTACGCCTAAACCTGTTATTCTTTACGCCTGTTTTCTTGTAAATAATCTTCATGCCATAACTCTTATATTGTCCCAGTAAAATATTCAATAACATATCAACCCCCTTGGCTGTTTATTTATAAGTTGATTATCAGCTTAATCACCTCCTTCCCACTTTTATTTTTATATGCCAGGAATGAAGCACCTCATGGTAATTGGGGAATGGAGCAGAGAGGTAGGAGAGTATAGTTTAGGAATCGGAAATGACCACAGGGAGAAAGTAATTGAGTCGCAAGAGAAGGGGTTTGATAAGTACTTACACCAAAAAATGCTCACATAAACAGGTTTCAGTTAGATTATGTCATGGTAAACAAGATTTAGGGACAGCATTATCAACTTACACAACTTCCCAGAAGCAAATGCAGGTGACAATTTAGTGGTTGTGATATGCAAATTAAAATTCAAACATGATAGGTTGGAAAGTGCCAGAATGGAATGCAGAACAGGAGTTAAGAGGAAGTACAAATAAATCAATAAATAATAAAAAAAAACATAGGATTCCAAATGCTCTGGTTCCACAAAAGGAGATATTTTGCACATACAGAGGTTTGCTTCGTTTTGCCATTTACTCTGCTTACCCAATAAATTATTATTGATACAAGTAGACATTCTTGATATGTGTCCTAGAATATATTACAATAATTGCTGACTTGTGAAATACTTCTGAACAAAATAGAGAACCACCCCATGATATTGGGTTTATCAGCATTTTACAACTACTTTATTTTTGTATCCAACCAGTCTTTTTCTCCTTCATTCTTCAGGGCAGAGAACGGCCCTAATGCAACCACCTATCAGTTGGTCTTTGCTCATTTCCATCTTTTCCCTCATCACTCAACAAGCTTCATCCCTTCCCCAACTGAATACTACTTAAGATTGCCTTTCTATTACAAATATTTTTTATCTACTTCCATGCTCAAGTTTGGAGGGCTCCTATTATTTTAATTAGGGCCCACTTTTGTTTCAGCAGGGGAAAATCAGAGGCATCCAAATGGGCTTTCACTGTTTTATTTGAAAACTCTTCCTTTTTTAAATAATTTTTTATCTTGGACATGAAAATGATTGGCCAGCTGCTAATATGTCTGAAAGCAATGACTAGAAATTTTTAATTTTCTTCAGATATTTATTGAGTTGAATGTTTTAATAAAACAGAGTAGCATGCAGAGGCAAGGCATTCCCACTTGTGCAATATGGAACATAGAAAGTGAATACAAAGGGATACATACGTAAGATACAGGATTAAGACAAAATTTCACTGGCAAAAATGCTCATTAAGTACATTTTTACTCACTAGAATTTCCATTGTAAACTCGATGGGGGCATGGCTTTTCCAATTAATAGGAGCAAAATGATGCCTGTATGATCAACGAAAAAGTATGAGCATTCATGCCTTTATAATCCCCACTATTTTCACATGAATTGCCAGCACACACTACGCATTTATGCTATGATAAATGCGGTAGACGACTGCGACATTTGGAAAGCTCTTTTCGAGCGGAACCAATACAAAAATAGTATGAACGATGTGGTTCCCAATGAATGCATGAGCAATTTTGACGGTCACTTATTTAAAAATTTATGCAGAAAGAGCTTCAAAATGTTCACATTAAAAGTGCTAAAATTAGCCAAATATTCCCTCGAAGTTCATATGCAACTATAAGACATATTGCATTTAAATAGCATATGCATGAACTCGGTCGGTCAGTCGGGTTAATTACCTGAAGGAAAACAATCCACAGTAAAGAATATATCAATACTACAATATCACAAATTATTCCTCGATGCCCGAAGACAGTTTTGAAACATCGGATGGTCTATCACAGATACACACCCATTGTTTTCGCGATGTGGCGCCGGCAAAGAGGACATTTTCGGCTTACTCTCTTCACAATCAAAACACACTCTTCACACATACACAAATGCCTACATGGAAGCACTATAACAGTTTTGCGTCTCTCCTGGCAGACAGAACACATCTTTTCTTCTAACTCTTTTTCTAGTTTTTTCTTTAAGTTCGACATATAATTTGAACGATCACTTTGTTCAGCTTGATCAGGTCCACATTCTGAGAATAGTTCATCAGCAATAACACTCCGAGTAGCATACTCCCTCCTACGAAACATGTAATGCCGACGATACAAATTTACTTGGTGAATCAAGCACTGACATGGTTGCTTAATCAACCGAATAAGCATCATTACGGCTTTCAAATGTAGCTGATACAGCTTCATACAACACGTCTTTATAACGTGTTGTTTTTTGTAGGCAAGCCATATTAATAAAAAGCCCACCGCCAACCCTCCACAAGCTTCATAAGGGACGTCAACAAAAAAATTAAACAACCGCCATGCTATGAAACTCAGTCTAGAAAATGTATCAGTAATAATACCAAGAATGACAAAAGGAACATCATATGCAAAGCTTACTATACCTTGAGCAATTGCGTGGAATACGTTTACAAGTGCGCAAGGTATGAACATTAACGCCACCCATATGCTCGAGCCTATCAAGGCAAGAGCACGTTTAAATAAATCAGCTGCATTAGCCACAAATAATAAAACACCTTCAACGACCGATAAAACCTTATTGCAGAGGCGAACTGGTAACATCAAGACTTGGAAAATCACCCATTTCAAGTCGATGAAAATGTCTGCACTTACTTCGATGGCTGACGTCAGAAAATGAGATAAAACTTCAAAAATATCAGAAAGTATGACGACAACATCGCTCAAGAAAATTGAAAAGTCTTCACATACAATTATGACAACGGTGCACAAGGCATCAAAAGCAAAAAATAAAAACCCAGCAATTGTAGCTGCATAAAATACTACATGTGAGCCAATTAAACTACTGATCGTAAAGATATTCAATATCTGAGCAACGACAGCTTCACTGACAGACATAAGTGTCTGATATACGTAATTTAAAACTGCAAACGCCATTCGCACGCCTTTCCTTTGTCCAAAGCAGTACCTTAACTGTACCACATTCCTCTTTCGTAGTAGAACATCAACCGCTGCCTTCGCCTATATGGAATGCTTACATCTCGTCTGTCGGAAAGAGAAAATACTCATCTGTACTTTCTCACTTGAAAGTAGTTCTACCGTTTACTCTGGCAGGGATACATAACTAATTATTTACCAAAATACAAATATCAATTACATGTAAATATGTACAATATTAGTGTTTACCAGTCTAACGGATATTCAACATTCAAATCTTCTGTATATCCTTATTGGAGAGACATCTAGCAGCCAGTATAACAACCGAAAATCTAGAGGCGGAAATAGAGAAAGAAATGACATCACAGATGCGCAAGCTTAGGATAACAACATTCCGAATATTGAATAATATTTATGCATATTAGTTCTGTGCTGTATGATTATATCAGGATGCCTTATTATGCCTATTTAGTGAAATCGACTGTGTTAATTGTTATACCTCTTCGGTAGATCCTTAAAAAGATATCAATGTGTGTGGCTAAGGCTAAATTATTTGGGCTTCATGTAATTACAGAGTTCTTCGTCAAGGAAAGGCTCAAGACAAACAACTCGAGTTGAAGCAATATTAAAATAGAACTGGTAGTCCTCGTGAAGGATTATTCTAACACATTAATGATGTAAATCCATTATTCAGGAGAGATTCCTATCAGAAATTTGTATTGGGAAAAGGAGCAACTACAGGCATAAACAGGCTGTTATGCTGATAAAATTCATTTAAGTCCAATTAGGCAATATCGTTGAATTTATTTGTTTTCTAAGATAAGCGGAAAGATTTTATATCAAGCTGGAAAGATTTATTTTTAATTTGTTCGACGGGATTTGAGAAGTTATTTTTTAAGGCCCGTTTTCATGAAGTTCTAATGGAACATAGCCTTGTGTATGGCTTTTAATTTGTACTAAACCTCGGCAGAAACCAGTCCCAGTGTTTCACCAATGTACTTCGGTTTCCGCGATGATGATTAACAGATTCTGGATTCTGCAGTGCTGTATTGGATAGAGTCATTGGTTACCTGTCCAAAATCGTGTTAATGTTCTTCCAACTGAAGTTAATATAATTTCCTTCCGGAGAATTGTTACCAAGCTAGCGATTGGAGAGATGGCCAGACAGATTACTCAGTTCGACTTGGTCATTGTTATGATGTCGAAGAATGGCAGAAAGGCCCACGAATTTATAAAAAAAAGGTAATAGAAATTGATTTGAAAAATTAAATACTGTAAATTGCTTTCCTTGGAGTGCAGAAAAAATACAAATGAAACAAACTTTGATGTTAAATTTTTGGGCTATAACAAATTTCTTGGCACCTGAGAAGCGACTGCCTATATGCACTGAGAGCGGCAGTGGTGGGAGTAGGGCAAGGGATAAAATATCTCTTCATTATTCTTGAATCGAGGTTTGGGAGAGAGAGCTGAATAAGTGGGGTAAATATGGTCAAGTAAAGGTAGTGGGGAGGATTAGGAAGGAAAGCAGAGAGAAAGGTTTTTTTTTTATCTCCCGGTAGTTCAGATAGTAGAGTATATGATCGGTTAGAGAATATAATCGCCAGTATTTCTGCAGGGAAACATTTGATAGTGATGGGGGATTGGAACGCATTAGCAGGCAAAGGAAGAGATGGTAAAGAGTTTGGAAAAAACGGTTTAGGGACAAAGGATGACCATGGGGAGAAAGCATAGATTTTGGTACGAGGCAGGGGTAAATCATAACAGATGCATGCAGCAAAGGAAATGGAAGAATGTTAGTACAGAGTTAAATGGAAGAAATATTAAATTATGACGTAGCAAATATAGTAAAAGTAACATGGTGGGAAATGCAGTGCAAGTTATGGGAAGTTTGCAGCGGAAGTGTGAATTTGGTGCACTATACAGGATGGTTAAATGCTGTTGGAAGCAAGACGGGCAAATCTATGTTTATAACCATAGAATAGTTGGGAAAAATATTAGTTTAGCCAGAAAAATCCAAGAGTGTTTGAAGGAATACGATATGTAAGAACGTATATGTATATATAAGAAGTTTATGGTAAAGAAATTAGACAAGTAAGATTAGAATTAAGAAGAGAATATGATGTAGATGAGGACAGATTAGATCCAGGCTTCCTTGTCTGTGGCATAAAAAAGGCAATAATGGAAATTCTAGGTATGGTGGAGGAGGAGAGGGGATTGTATATTGATTTATGATGGAATGTTGAAGACTGATGGAGAGGAGAATATTAGGTAAGCAAGGAAGGGTCAGGAATAGGATAGGGGTGTTGGACGGGATGAAGGAAGGAAGGAAGTATGTCGTAAGTAGCTGAAAAGGGGGTTACGCTATAAAAGGATGTTGGGTTATTTTTTTAGGAGAGAATGAAATTTTTGCAGTACTGTTTAGTAGCTTGTGTCCATCCAAAACCTACCTTAACAAGTAGATTACTTATAATAATAGTATTGCTGGTGACATTTAATGGCATATCAAAACCAACAGGAGTTTGGTCGGTAGTTTAGTTTTTAGGCAATAAGGGAGGTGACTGGTTCCAGCAGTATTTCCCACCTGCACAAACAATTAGCCAAGCATTTTACATATGTTATAACATACCTTTAGTATGCTATGAAATACTCAACATAATCTCAGGAAACCATTGTGGATGAGTTGGTTAGAAACATAGATGAGTGAAGGAAGCGAAAGAATGTGGAAAGTGTGAAGAGTATGATAGAAATTGGTTTGCTCTGCAGTAAGGTCAAAACCCTGACTGGAAGTAAGAAGGGAAAATTATTGCAAACGATAAAAGATAATTCAGAAAAATTGTTATTTGAACCATTTAAGATTCAAGGGAGATGAAAGGAATTTATAGAGGAACTGTATCATAAAGGCATTAGGTTAGACTTTGAGAAAAATTCTGATGTGGATGAGGATAGCTCAAGTCCAGCCTTACTTGATACCATAATAGAAAGGACTTTGAAATCAAATAAGGCTGGGTAGGTAGGCATTCCGGTGGAACTACTTAAAGTTTTAAGAAACAGTAGGAAAAAGATTTTCAATGACCTAATTCATGGCACTAATGAGGGAGGGAATGGGCTTTAAGACTTTGTCATATCAGTGTTTTTTCCTATTCCGAGGAAGGGAAAGGCTACATCATGTGAGGACAACAGAACAATAAGTTTGATTCCGCTCGCAGCTAAAGTGGTTCTCAGGATCATTAATAAGAGGATGGAAAGCAGGGCAAAGGATTATTTAGGAGATGATCAGTTTGGGTTCAGAAGGGGGAGAGGCACATATGATGCCATTGCAGTTATAAGGTCACTAAAGGAGAGGAACGTAGAATTAAATCTGGTTGAATTTGTCTATTTCACAGATGTCGAGAGAGCATTTAATAAAGTGAATTGGAAGGGATTATGTATTGCAGAAAATTGGAGTAGATTGGAGGGATAGGAGACATTTCCACAACCTGTACATGTCACAGATTGTTCAGGTGGATGGAGAGTCAGGATGGGCAGATTCAGGAATGTGGTGAGACAGGGGTATCCATTATCACCCTTTCTGTCCAACGTATAAGTGAAGGAAATGTTCACAGAAACATGGTAAGAGCTGGAGGTAGAAATGAAAATCAGTAAAGAATTGAGCTGATAAGTTGAGATTCCTGATGATCAAGCTCTAGTATGTCAGTCATCCAAGGGATTGTAAGCATTGCTGAGTGAATTGGAAATTCAGTGCAATAAATATAGGAAGAGAATTAATGTCAATGAAACAGAAGTTATGTGGTTTTCCAGTAAGAGAAAGTTTAAGTAAAATATAAAAAAAGGAGGGCAAAAACTAGAGCAGCTGGAGCGGTTTACTTATCTAAGAAGTTTTCTGGCCAAAATACTTAAGCGGTTGGGACAAAAGAAAAAGAAGCTTGCATGCGGAGGAGGGAATTGATGACAGAGACATTGAGTAAGGATACTAAGAAGGGGCTCATCAATATTTTGATATGCACCATGGCTTTGTACACCTTGGAAACATGGTCATTGAGGCAGGATGATAGGCACAAGTTGGAGGCTTTTGAAATGTGTGTGTGGAGATGGATGGAAATGGCGAACTGGACAGTAAGGAAAACAAATGGGGAAGGTCGTGGTATGGTGGTGAAGGAGAGGAGATTATTGGAAGAGATCATAGGAAGGCAGAAAAAATGAATGAAAAGCATATTGATTGGAAGTGAGATGTTGAAAACTGTGGTAGACGGGAGGATGTTAGGAAAACAGGGAAGGGGCAGGAATAGGATAGGAATGTTTGATGGAATGAAGGGAGAGGAAGGAAGTAAACAGAGATGAAGAGCGACTTGGAGCCGGGTTGTAGATTAGGATATTGGGTTGTGTTTTTTTAGGAGAGACAAGATATTTCTTTGGTGATTGTGTGCATCACATGGCATCCAGGAGACCATGTGAATGAAATTAGAGAGTTTAAGGGAAGAACACATAGATTTTGAATATCATCATTCCAGCGAACGACAATGGATCATAATAACACTTTTGGACTGTGCTAGGGGGAGTAGAACATTTTTTGTCATTCCAAGTAGCTTAGTAAGGTGTCTTAATTTCATCTAGCTTTAGTTATGGTATTTATTGTTTCCTAATGATCGTGCCATATCTGTAGACATGTAACTTATTAGATATTTTCGTGCAAGTACTTAAATTAATTATGATAAATATTATTTGAAAAAATAAATAAATAAACTAAAGTTCATGCATATATTATAATCATAGACATAGAGGTGAAAATAAATTATTGGTGTAGGATACCACGTGACCAATAACCGCCTGCCCAACATCATATCTTTGACTTAAGTAAAAAACATTATATCTTTCCATTAAAATTTTATTGGATACGACTAGTTACAACGAATCAACATCATCCTCGGGCACAAAGTTGCTCATGCCCCGCTACTTTTGTCATACACTTGGTCGTCTTCGTTCGAATTCAATAGCACCTCTAAAATGTGGGATAGGAATCGTCCTGGCTTCGAACCCGGACCCGCGAAGATTGCCCGGGTTTGAATCGATGCGGCAGATATTATTCCCTGGTATCCCGAACCCTACTGGAGATACTTTCTGGAGAGCACTTTGAATGAGTACGCCGTCCGTCGGATGGGACGTTAAGCTGCGGACCCCTTGGTGGCTTTCATAAAGAGCAGGCTAATGCCGACGCCGGGTTTCTCTCCGCCCTTCATCCTTTCCTGTCCATCTCCTATGGTGCAAGCGACCTAAGCTCTCGGTCGCCTCCGCTAAATACTACTACTATCTCTTCAAAATTACTTTCAGATATGACAGCATTATTGAAGTGAGATATTTTTTTTATTAGGAAGGTGTTGACTTGGCGGTTGGCGTAGTTGAATGCCACGTCTTTCTTATTTCCGTTATTCTTAAAAAAAAATGCCACAGATATTCATGTGAAAAGAAATATTATACCTTATAATAAGGACAACGGTTGACTTCTACGTGTACAACAGCTCACGACAGCCGCGTATCCTACGTGCTTTATTTCTCGCGTTTTACTTTGAACGTGCCTATTTTCTGAGACACTATCGCCCATTTTTAATTAAAAATAGCAATTTTCCACAAAAATAAAATTTAATGCGACCGGTTTCAATGTTACTACATCATCATCAGGTCATTTACCTGATGATGATGTAGTAACATTGAAACCGGTCGCATTAAATTTTATTTTTGTGGAAAATTGCTATTTTTAATTAATCATGATATTCCACCATATCACGCCTGAAACGTCTCTTTTTACTATCGCCCATGCTTTCACAGAAGTAATCGACAATTTACAGAGCTCGCTTTGGAGACTGTCGATTGGAAATGGTATCGACTTTATCATCGTTCTTATGAAAGGTGTCCGACAAAACTCTTTCTCGGTAATGCGCAATAGGGTCCGGTTCTGTAAAATGTCTTCAGGAATTAATGTCAACGTCTTAGAGAAAGAAGCATGAATGAGGTAATTCACGATGATGCTCACAACGTCGTTCTTCCTCTAACAAGTTTCGCGAATTGTTTCAAAAAGAAAATTTTTTAAAATAAACAAATCTCAATTTTGATTTTGTTGCAAAGTCACAAATATCAACTCAAAACTACAAAATAATCATGTTTTTCCGTAATGAGAAATATCTTCTCTGTAATGTAAAAGAAACTTTTTTTATCTGATTTCGAAATAAGTTCCGAGCGGAAATATGGATTCCATGCCATCTTGTTCATCGTTCACCGGAATTGTGCCCTTCCTCTTTTGATATTTAGGTGCAAATACACATTCAAACACGAAATCCCGCCATATTGGGAACAGATGCTCATCCTCATGGAAATAGACATAAGGAAAAGGGATAGGAATATATACAAAGGACGAACACAGGAGAGGTGGGAAAGGCGGAATATAGTAGATGGGATATGGATTCCACTCCATCACGTTCATCGTTTACTAAACTGACGAGTCCCGGTGATACGGAGAACAACTCGAAATGCGAAAGGAAAGCAGCGATTAGGTTACTATGGGTGGTACTCAGCCACGAGATCATGTTGTCTTTTGCAGTTCCACAAATAGGTTAACGTTCCGGCGATACGATCAAATTTCTCCGAATATACAAGGATTTTATATATTTTATTGGTGCGTGGAAATAATTAATGTCCACATAACATAATTTGTCTGACTTATACCTGATATTTTAAAGATTAATTTCCGAAAGAATGGAAAAAACCGTCAAATTCAAACAACAAAATATTACCGAATGACTGGATAGTTTTTACAGAACATTTTTATTTTAGAGTCGGTGGCAAGACTTCTCGTGACATGCCACAACGATGAGAAATGGCTACTATAGAAGTTAGTCCGTTATTGCTCTGAAATGTCAAAGCGAATTATTATATGGATCTTTTAATCGTATAATGGTGAGGCCTAGCTCTTCGCTTCTCCGATGGAATAGCTGCTTTCAACAGACAAACATTTCAACAGAATATTTACGTGAGAAAAATCGTTTACTTTGATAAATAACAATGGAAATTACAATTCAGCATCGAAGATATTTGCATAATATTATGGAACCTGTGAATGAATAATACGCGACAGCGCAACATCAGAGCCACAGACGAGACAAGAGGCCACGATCATTTTCATTTCAGTTCACTTCGAGTTACATACATGCAGGCACACGCCATAGCGTTCAATACTTTCGATTATTATTTACTTGAAAGAGGAATAACCATTCAACGAGTTTCAATTCATAGAAGCGTGTGAGTTAACTAAATGGCTTTTCTATGTTATTAGTTACCGGGAATAGATTCAGAGTTTGGATGACGTGGTTTGGATTTGCGTTAGTTATGGCCACTTACAAAGGGAATGGAAATTTAGGTTTACATAGTCAAAAGTAAGCGCACTTAAATGATGGTGGTCTAAAGTCAATAACTGATAAATTTTTCGGAAGGGGAAGAACCGATCAAGCATGCGAATACATTTGTTTTTTAATAATATTTTTAGATAGGTATACCGATGAGGAAAGAGCTTTCTTCACTTGGTATCATTCCCTTTCTTACAATTAGTGCTAATACCCGCTTTTATTTGACAGTATATTTGCATTCTAGAATTGAAGCCGTCTTTTTGATTGCATACGCCTTATAATGGTGGTTAAGAAAGAGAGTGCTTCTCCGTTAGTTTCGCAGGTGGAGACACTGCTTAGAATTAATCGTCTGATTGGAATCTTTCCCAGGAATTTCGACATTAAAGACTCGAGGCAACATCAACACTGTGGCCTCAGCAGTGTCGCAATTATTTATATTCTCATGATTCTTTTCACTGTAATTATTTCAATTCTATTCCTCAATTCACCTCAATTCATTCGCTTCAATTCATATGTGAGTCAGATTGTATTTATTCTTTCTCTCGGCATTCAAATTAATTTCGGTGCAGTCTGCTCCACTGCTGTCATTTTTCGGCAAGCGCATGCCCTTGAAACTTTTGCCACGCTGGCGAAAGTGGAGGAAATTTTAGAAAAACGGGAAATAGTCGGTTTGTGTTTCCCGCGAAGGGACATGGCGCTCAGGCTGATTTTTGTTTGCTACGTGGTCGGCCAGTATACGATCAACGTTCTCTTCTACTTAAGCGAAAAGGAATTTTTGTCTGTAGATTTTCTTTATATAATGTTATGTCAGTTCTGGACGTTTGTGTTTCTCATGGAAATGTGGCAGTTTTATATCACTCTAATATATATCGATCGAGGGCTAATGATTGTCAATACTGGAATAAGTGAAACAATTATGAAATACGGCAGTGTGGCAAAGACGTCATTAAGTTTCATGAATCGTTCAAGGGATGAGTGTTGGAAGAATCGATTTCAGCGTTGGAGGAATTCGCTGATGATACTCCACCGACTGCAAAAGCGGACGAACCACCTTTATGGAGTACTGAGCCTGCATCATGGACTATTCAACATTTTGAGTTTCCTAGTTCTCCTCTACGTTTACTGTGACCATGTGATCAGCCGTCACATGTCGTCATCGCAATCATTTGACTTAGCTATTTGCTTGCTTTGGTTTTCACCACACATATTTTCCACGTATTTCGTCTACTCATCGTGTGAGACCTTGTATAAAAAGGTAATACTGGCATTAATTCGATGCATTTGGAACTTGTGTACATTTTACTCATATCCTGATGAAGTTATTTGCCCGCTTTTGTCCAGAATGAATATGGAGTCATTATTAATCGTTTCAGGCATAATGTTATGGAATCGATTCATATCGTAAATGCAAAATAGTAACTTTTTCATTCCACAGTAATTGTATTTCAATACGCCCCGGGGTTTCGACGTTCGACGTAATCTTCAGGTGACGTTGAACCTGAAGATGACGTAGAATGTCGAAAGCCGGGTCGTATCCAAATAAATTTTTTGTAAAATCACAAAGTTACTATTTTTTTCGTTTCTAATGGAGCCATCCGTTTTTTTTAATGTTGAATTTTGTTCGTATCGTTGATTACCGGAACTCCATGTGTTTTGACCTCAATCCTTGGATTAGTTTTGATAAACTATTCTCATACTTTTACTTAAATTTACCCTGATGAATGAATAAAATGCCATTAATAAATTTCGGAAGATACAAATGAAAATCCTGTCAGTTGAATTAAATACACGTATCTGGTTTATTCGATATACATATGTTATTGTAATCCTTTTTAATTCTTGAAATTAGTTTAAAGATTTAACTTGCGAAAATTTATTAAAAACTAATAATTAAAAAATAAATTTAATTTACAGTGATGCAATTTTAACCAATCTGTTAAAATTAACAATGTAAATTCCTTTAAGTTATGGTTAAATTTGTGATAAATCTAATATTTACTTATGAAAAGATTCTCCTAATTGCCTGAATAATTTTCAGTTTTATAAGTTATTTCAAGTTTTATAAAAATATCCGTATATTTTTCTTACTGAAGCAGATTCATACAATGCCTAGGTTAGACATTTCCTCTTTCTTACTATATTTACAAGAGTTCTCCTATTAGCGCAGGAGTATATTTAATTTACCTATTTTGTCTCCTTCATGCGGTGCACCGAAGAATACGCACGAAAAATTACATTTTGGTATGGCGAATAGAATTCTTTCATCGGTTCCCTGGTGTCGGGGTTTGTACGACCTTTATTTTATTTATTTTTTTAAGCTGTAAACCAAAGCTAGGGTTTGTGACAGGGGGTGTATAGACAGTACAAGATATTTTACACGAACATGACCTTACCGCGGTCGGACAATATTATTATGACCCCTGTATTTCATGGAAAAAATAACATCTTAAATCGATTAGTTCTACACTTAGTCTCTCTAATTTTAAGTCTTCTACCGTCGTACGATGGAGGTGATGATATATTTTCAACATCACTGAGAAAGTAACTCCCAAATTATGCCAGAGCTTCAAATCTATAACTTAACCTTCGCTCCTTAGATGAATCCCAGCCTATTTCCTTTAATATTCTTGGATACTAAGTTTAAGATGGCAACGTTTTACAAATCTAGCGATCTGCACGCGATCCAATTCGGCAATTAATCCAACTTCGTTAGGATTCCGTACACTAATGAAAAAGCAAAAGAGTTTCTCAATATTTTGCCCTTTTTTAAGAGTAGATGAGAAGTGGTTGAGATTACGTTTAGACACAGTGTCGCTAATGTCCATGAGCCTTTTAATACAGGTTGCGACAACATTAAAGGGGCATTGTTTAATAAAAAAGGAAGTTATGTTGCTGCACCCCATATATTTGTCCAATTATGCCATACGGCATGGTTCAATTATTGGATTTTACATGTAGAAAATTAAATTACTTTATTATGCCAACATAATACGTGCAATGTAATGTGACATGTAATACGTGTCCAAGTATTTTAGGTATATGGGGTTCCAGAGAAGTTTGGAATATCAAAATTTTTTAGCCGGCCTAAAAATAAGCACAAATGAGACTTGGATAGTGTAACTCGTAGTTCTACGTGTATTTCAACACGAAAGAAAGCAGAAGAATTACCTGCGTGACGGGATATCGTTAGCGCTTGATCGCTATTGGGAGAAATATGGGACTAACACCATTCGATGCCCTTCGGTGAAGTGGGGCGGCGCATGTTTGGCTCCCATATTTCTAGTGGCCTGAGAGTCCCTCCTGTATTCCGAGTTGGCATGGAAACTAGATCAAGAAAGCACATGAGAAAAAATCCCAGGGGGATGCTATGGGCGTTGAAACCATTGCCATTGGCACTAAATAGGATGCTGGGAATCTCACCCAATATCTCAGCATCACTTCTTGGCTCCATGATCTTCCACCAACGTTCTGCAGCTTTTACCGTCGTGTATTCAGTTCTTGCACATTCAGAGATGACCATGATGCCGTACACCATATACTTCTCGTTAAAATTCACTGGAGGAAGTCATACACCACATTTCGTGTTGCTCATGTGAAAGGTTGTCCTGATTTTTACCGGAATCTTATCAGGATATGCTTATGTCCTGAGATATCCATCGTCTCTCAAGACCTTTGTCGAGTTTTTCGCCTTCGAAGAAGCTATGGGGATGAATGTGAAAATTAACCTGAATGGAATGAGGCGTTTGATCTGCGTTATAACAATTTCCGCATTCTACCTTGCAAGTCAGTTTGTATTTATGCTATACGAATCACCTGGGTCTACAGCCGTCACAAAGTTTTCCTTCGCTACGAATGTACGGGTGTTTCGGTGGTCATTTGTAAACATAGTCCTGGGGCTACAACAGTTCAGCTTGTTGATGCTACTCAATTGGTGCATTTTGAACATAAGCACTGCGATTCGTTCCATTTAGACCCATTGCAACACAACAGCGTCGGAGTCTAAGAATGGAAGGCGCCATCTTGTGGGAAGAGTACGGCGGGTGAGAAATTTACAAATGCGGACTAGTTTCATATTCCGCTCAATGAGAGACGTGTATGGCTTGTCGACTTTGACTCTTGGAGTATTTAACTTCCTTATTGTGACATTTGTTCTGTACTTAGCCTTGGACTTGGTTATGGCGGTTGGGCCTACGTTGACGACAACGATTTTGATATTGATGTGGGTCTCGATATTTGCATTAACATTCATTTTCATCACTGCAGCATGTGAAATGGCTCAGCAACAGGTAAATTAAATAAATAGCAGGTACTAGTGACTACTGTGAGTGCATAATCAATATATTTGTCCCAGATGTGACCAAGGGGACCTCCGTTTAGGATTCAACCGTTGTTTAAGCAAAGGAGTTTAGCAAAGTAGCTTATTTATTTTTTTATATCTTGACCGCAGCAGTCGCGCACGGGTATTTATTGTTATGGGCGAAAATTCTTCCACTCTGTCATAAAATAAATGAACACACATGCTTTAATATTAAGAATAAGATAAGCTTAAGTTCACAAAAAAAAGTAAGCCCATTAAGATGTCACCCATGTGATGAAATGGGTAGTGCCGTGTTGATAATTGCGAAGCTATTGAAGACATTCGGTGAGACATTGGTGAAGACGCATTTAAAGAAGAAATTTAATGGATTAGCCATTTCCAAAGTGCTGGTTAATCTTCCGCCTTTATATTTTTAGTTTGAATTAACTGTTGCCTCATTTCCCTGAACCTCTCAGATGTACGACCAAAATGCTTTATCAGGTAACGGATAATGAATGAGATATTATCACTAATATTTTCTTCACTTTCACGACTGAAATGCTTTCGGATTCCCTTTCAAACTCTCCGCCAATCTTTTGATTTCGAATTCGCTTAATTCTTTCCGATATCTCTCCTTGGCGTTTGCCCTAGAAGTCTTGTAATTATAAGCGATCTCACTCTTTTTGTCGCTTGAGATTTCGTCACTAATATTTTCTCTCTTTGCGTAACATAGCCTTTGACGTCGCAATACTTCTCTATCATTGGCGTTGCACCATTTGGGTTCCGAGTGAACTTTTATAACTTTGGTGGTTACGACGGTCGCTTCTCTTGGTCCTGCAAGGCAGTTGGCAAAGGACCAGCGGGTGTGGCCCTACGGGTTGGCCCCAAACCGCGTCGGAGGCTGTTCTGGGCCTGTTTTATTAACCGAGGATTCACCGGGGCTTTAGGATTCCACAGTGGATCCTGGTCCCACATTCTCATTCCCTGCAGCCCCTCATTCGCGATTGCCGACCCGCAGTGGTGACCGTGTTCGCGGATCAAGGGTGACGTGGTTGGTGTTTGTGGAATTGAAGTTCTCTCAAGTTCTGCGTGGCCAGTCGTATTGATTGGCTGTGATTCATTTTAATTCCTTCCTTTTCGTATCACATAGAACCATTTTATTGGGTTAAATCGTAACCTATTTTCGACTAAGTTTGCAACCAGCATGTGAACAATTTTGCCCAAATTTGCGAGAGGTTTCAATGATTTTTTTTCCTTTTTTTCCATTCCTCGTTATTACTCGTGACCCTATCCACTTTTGATGCCCTGCTACACATCTTTTCGGTGAATGGAGGGGTGTTTTTGTAAATGCAAAAGAAAAATCAGGAGGTATGGGAACATTACGAATAAAAACGTCATCAAGCATAGATTTAAAATTTGCTTTAACAATCGCTAATCTTAATTACATCTTAGAACGGTAAATGTTTTTCGAATAATCTTTTAGCTCTTCAGATGGCAATTGAACTTGTAGAAGTCAAATAGAATCCAGCACAGAGAGAAAATAAGGAATATTCATATTAAAAAAATGAATTTCCAAATAGTTTACCCAAATTCATTATATCATTACGTAAGTTTGGCAAAACCTAATTATTCACGCCTCGGGGAGTTTAAGAAGTCAAGGTCAGGTGACATTAACGCTGACTTACGTACAGGCGAAGCTAGTTTAATGCAGATTTTCAAGGAAGAGTAAGTGAATATATGTTTGGTAAATGGAGTAATCAAGTGATCTCGCAAATCAAACAATTTATTGCAAATAGCAGCAGCACTCATTGATTCATTAAGTAATATTTCCTGTTCATTCTGTGTCCATGAATAAAGTAATAATATTCAATGTTTAATATACAGGTATATTGACGGAAAGTATTATTTCTTTAAAGGAAAACAAAGTTGTTTATTTTGCGTGGTATATAATTCAACGTTAATTTGACAACATTCGTTCCCAATCAAGCTCACCCTCACCTCACAAAAAATACTGACCAGAGACATTTTTTGGGAGGAGGTAGTTGACGCAAGCTTAAAATTTCCCCTACTGGTAAACGCGTTTCTCAGCCCAATATGCAGCCAACGGGATCACAAGGAAATATTTTGAATATGATGGCATTCGAAAAAGGATTGATGTGAAGTGATCCATATTTTGTGCAAGCCTCCCCTATTATGTACCAGCCTCCCTTTGTGTTGTACGCTCAATCCCGAGTGTGAGTTAATTGTGTCGCGTCCAAATCCCACGAATTACACGCATTGAAGCAGCATAGGTTTAGCATCCCACGCCACGTATTTTATCCACAGGACATTCAACCGGAAATACGCACAATGGAGATCTAACGTCAGTCGTCACCGAGAATCCTTAATTTATCAAGGTTCATAACGTGGACTTTGTTTTAAGTTTCATTCTGATCGTAAATAACTTTCTCGTTGTTCTTTCTCGTTCCCATGTCCATCGGAAGGCCGACGAGACGGGTGCATTGGTTTCCGGCGCACTTTTGAAGATTAACGGTAACCAGGTCAGAAGAGAGGTAAGGCAAAAAGGACTTTGGTTCAAAGCACATCTTTAATAGAGAGTAAAGGGATCGAGTTAGTACGGCATCTTATGTGCTATCTTCCCAGACTGAGGTACCGGGTTTGTTTTCTTACAGAGTAAAGATACTTTGGAATTTAACCTATGTACGTACGTTATAACACAACCTCGGGGGAGAGCGTTTAAAAATAATGCGCCTTTAGAAATTATCTCCATATTTGTTGCTGCATGCCAGCAGCTCTTTTTCTTTAAGAGTAATCCAACGACGAGGCATGTTTCTCCCCTCCCATTCTCTGAAATCCTTACTCTAGCCACTTTTACTTACACCTTCCTAAGGGCCCAGATGATCTAAGCTTCCGGAGGCTTCCTAATACTCCACTTAGCACTAATACTTATAAAGAATGGTGGCAGAGAAAGTAAAAAACACTCCCACAATGTGTAGAAACGGTGTAGTCATGCATTAATGTAATCAGTATTCATTCAAGTTGACAGCTTCAGTCACATACCTGTGAATTTCTAAATGAATACTAAAGCTGACCTGCTGCGCTCCAATAGGGAAATGCTAATATGATGCAATATCTAGCAAAATTACGATTTTGTATCTTTGGAGGTTTATTATTCATGTACAGGCACAGCGATAGTCGCTGAATTGAAAAACACAGTTGGTCACTCAATCCCTCAAACTTCACTCATTGGAAGTTTACGCCGTTTGTCGATTGCTTTCAACAGCGAGTAACCATGAAGAATACGATTTCAATTTCCCACAAAATTAAAGTTCTTTCAGTGATAAGGTGTTTACTGATAAAAAAAACTGCAAAGCAATATCATTCTTCGGGAAATATGAGCTCTGTACGGACCAAATATGATGAGTGCCTAGAGTTGTTCGTCCGGGGTTATCGTTCGTTTAGGAGTGAACATAAGAGTCCATGACGATGACGGAAGTCTCCGTTCGTGTGTGAAGAACCAATGAACTGCACCTAATAATTTTCGAAAAGAATGCGAATACCGGTTCTACGATCGGACATCAGACCCTCCTCTAGAGTATAAACATTTACCATTCGTAATTAGCTGAAACCATTTTTGAATAGAATTAGTCTAGAAAGGTTTCTTCAGGATTATTTCGCATAATAACTAGGTTGGAAATGACTTTATTGTCCTATCATTTTCTCTGAATTATATTTTTTCTTCGTTCTTTCAGCTTCACCTCTTCTCTTATCAGCTCCTCCACACAAAGATCCGCTTCTCCGCATGTGGCTTCTTCCCCATTGGATACAGCCTTTTGACCTCGGTATGTATATCAGTGAATTTAATTCTCACTCGAGAAGAAAGGATCACGAGGTACATGTAGGCACCTTGTTAGATGCATATTAAACTGGAGTATTTTCATGTTCCTCTCGTCGATAAATAACAACAAGAGGATACAATGTATTGAGGCACCCGTCATTAAAATTTAAAGATTAGAACGATAGCATGTAATCTCGAATAACAAAACTATCACATGACTCCGCCAATGGGTTATTTTCTCATTTATTCCGGCTCCTATCATTCACCACCTATTTTGACGGATTTTGGCAAAAACTTTCCGGGAAATTTACTAGATTCTCTTAATCCTGTTGATTTTGTTACAAAGAAATATTTGGAAAATAGTATATAAATATATTCCATTGATAAAATTTACAAAATAATAGGTATACATATATACATATATATACACATGGATATATATACAAACACACATTTTATTAGGTAATCTACCGGTTAAGATAGGATGGAAATAATCACTAATTAAACAATTTGTGACCCCTAGCAAAACATAACATCCTACTCTGCATCAAATCCTTCTTCAGCTCTGAGTACTTTCTTCCTCTCTTCATTCCGTCCAACATCCCTATCCTGTTCCTTCCCTTTCCTCGTTTGCCAAACATTCTCCTCTCTATCACAGTCTTCAACATCCCACTGCCGGTCAACACCCCCTTCATCCACTTTTCCTGCCTCCATAGGATTTCTCCCAACAAACCCCTCTCTTCACTCACCATACCAAGTACTTCCTCATTTGTTTTCTCCTCTGTCCATTTCACCTTCTCCATTCTTCTCCACACCCACATTTCAAAAGCCTCCAGTCTACGTCTATCCTCCTGCTTCAATGACCACGTTTCCGCGCCGTGCATAGCTACGCTCCATACCCGAGTTTTTTCGAGTCTTTTCCTAATAGCAAGTAAGTCTTTTCCAAGGGCAAGTAACTGTTTGAACCACTACTAAACGAGTGTGAATATATTAAAATACACGATTCAGGGATATAATTCAAGCCATAACAAAAATTGAAATTCCCTTTGTCGTATCTTTGTTTCTGCTGGTGAATCACACATTTTACGTTTCAGATGAGCGCTGCCGTTGTGACGCACCTGGTCGTCTTGGTTCAGTTCCAAATCTCCTCGAAGGATAATCATCCCTGCAGCTGGACACAGGCCAATGACACCGCAGTGGCACCATCGTGCACCACAGCACCCGACTGATTTACCACTCGTCATTTAAACGACAAAATCTATCGGTGGTCAAAATTTGCTGATCAACTTCAGTAAAAACGTTTATATGCGTTATTTAAATGTAATATTTTATAGCGATTTCAGGCAACCACTATTGACAAAGTTCATTTCTGCCACTTTTTGTCTTGACGACTTCTAGAAGCGTAATGGGACATGGGCATAAATATACGAATCACGTGAAATGAAGTTAAATACAAGAATAAAGAGGTTAATGTTCCGATATATGTTTATGCTCTTTCGGCATTTCTCCGAGCCGAGAACAATATGTAACCTAACTTCGTATTCTACCAAAATCCCTTTTCATCTCCGATTACTTTTTTCCTCCCACAATTCCATCCAATATCCCTATTCTATTCCTGCCCTTTCCTCGTTTGCCAAACATTCTCCACATCTATTACAGCATTCAAAATGCCTATCCCAATCAAAACACTTTGAATCCATCTTAATTACCTCTTCTATATTTCTCCCAATGCACCCCTCTCCTCTCCCTCCATGCCTCACAGTTCCTCATTTGTTTTCTTTCCTGTCCACTTCACGTCCTCCATCCTTCTCCACACCCACATTGCATTTGCCTCCAATCTATGCCTATGATTCTGCTAAAATGACCATGTCTCCGGTTCGCACATTACTATGCTCGGTACCAATCTTTCAACGAGCTTTTCTTAACACCCTTACTCAATCAATTCGCTGATATAAATGCCCTCGTTTCAAGGCATCGGTGATGTCCCTACGCTAACCCAATCTCTAATGGCTGTTATTTCAAAGTTGTATCTTGAAATTAATACTAACTCCTATGATACGAAGTGAAGAAAATACATTTCTCGTTATTCTGAATATTTCTATGCTTACCCTGTGAAGACAAATGTTCTTGTATACAACTGAGGACGTGAAACAATGGCAGATAAGAATACTTAAATTTTTTCCACGCGAATTTGTTGTGAACCAAAGAGAATTCTCAAGGAGTTAATTTTGAAGATATCGAAAGGTGTGAAAACGCTTCACATTTTTTATTATTTTACCCTTGCATGAATAGCAATCTGGTCAATTATACACACACAAATATATATATGTATGTAAATTTCTTCATAATGAAATAAATAAATGTGAATGAGGTCTAACCAGTGAAAGATAACTTTTCTCTTTGACCTCATCACAATTACCCAGTACTCTAGTTAATCCCAATTTTTTGCTAACTTGCACACTTATTCCCCGTTGTGTTTCACTCCGGTGAGGTCATGAGGGAGGGTAACTCCTAAACATTAAATCGAGTCCAAATATTCGATCACTTTTTTCTCGATGCAGTAGGTAGCGGGTCAGCTTTTGGAGCTGAAAGTCGCTGGTTCAATTTCCGTAACCGGCGAAAATTATTTCATAAAAAATTCCTGAAACGGTTTTTCGGAACGAGGCAACAATCCAATAAAAGAAAAAATACAACTATGGTAATCCGGAACGAGACGACGAGAAAAATAGACTCCTACTACCACCTGATGGTGAAAGGCAGCAGTTTCACCATTGGGGGCACTGGTGGCGCAGTCCGAGTGGATCGGGCCGGCATCAACTGCGGGCGAGAGTGAAGTTCACGGCAAGAGCACTGCCAAATATTAGGCGCAGACAACATTGTTCTCCCGAGGATCTGTAACCTTGCATTTAAGAAGAGTGGAATGCAGTAACTGCAGTAAACCACCCCGAGGAATTGAAGTACTGATGATGAGTATTATTAATTTATCATTAATCGGTTATCTAAGCATTCTATGCATTCAACAACCCCCTGTTCTATTTTGATGTCATTATTGAACCACCAGTTTATGGTGCAGATATTCACCCCAGCCCATTACTCTCTCCACTAACCTCACTCTGTACATTTCACGTATATCTGACTTATCACTCCATATTTTGGTTTTCATTAGCTTGACTTGGTGCACAGGGTTATGTGTGGATAGATTTAATCGTCCAATGCAACCATTCGCCATTTTAAATTGCTATGATCGTTACGTGGCCTACAATGTTGCATGGAGGAAAAGTTTCGTTGGTGGCAGTAAATCCCCACTGCTAATGACTGAGTCTCCCTTTATGTTAGCCCTGTCAGTTGTCTTACACATTTCTTTGAATTCCAAGAAAGTTCATCCAATATCCATAGATTCGCGGTGAATGACCAAAAAAAAACACACAACACAGAACGGTGATAGTCTTGATATGCATTCCATTGAGAGCAGTGATGCGCTCTTCAATTGTTTTCCATCACGATTTCAATAAAAACAAAATTAAAGTTTAGCTCTGCTGGGAAATCATACGTAAATATCAATTTAATTGTCACTACATTCGCT
The DNA here is from genome assembly GCF_022747635.1 of Hetaerina americana. Lineage (NCBI taxonomy): Eukaryota > Metazoa > Arthropoda > Insecta > Odonata > Calopterygidae > Hetaerina > Hetaerina americana. The sequence goes on along the minus strand of NW_027286985.1, from coordinate 468,571 downwards.
AATTCTTCGATCGAAATAAATACATCTTTATAAAATAAAACACGGTCTTTAGAAAATTAGAAGGAATCGATTCCTACGGCCTCGTAAATCATTGAAAATAATTAAAACTCTCATAGCCGTAATAACTTATTGCGGCTAGAGTATAGTCCAATGTATTTCATTAAGTGTTTTTTTCTGTCGCATTTCGAAACTACAGGATCGGTGAAACATAAATCGTCTTATTCCGTTCATCTTTTACTTTCTCCGTTTTTTGGGCTCTTCTTTCTTAAAAATGTATGCATGCATTGTTTCTCAATTCAAATCTAAGTTTCAAAAAGCAGAGATTCAGAATTATGCGACGGGGACGATTAATATAACTCTCCAGAAATGTCCGAGAGGAAGAGCTTAAAAGTGAAGGAGGACATTGGGTTTCCCCTCGCATGGCAGACAAAATGTTCTCATTCCATTTCTAGTTTTCTAATACCGATATTTATTCAAATAATTAAACAGGAGCGCGGCCCTACGATAAGGTTCCATCATTTGTACAAGGGCGCACATAACCAAATCCTGATTTCATCCCTTCAAAACATCTCTTGTTGTCAGTCATTGGGGAGGGAACTATAATTGAAAACCCAGTCGCCGCACAATAAAAAGCAGTAATTTATTCATAAATTATGTTTCACGAAAGTAAGGGTCACTTGTAGGTTAACTATCACGCGATACAATGAAATTACTACGCGTGCATTAATAGCTTATTTCCGGGATGGCAGAAACAATTATGAGCACGATGTATACGTCTTCTGACTATTTTCTTAAATGTGAAAAATAAATTTCGGTGTGAATGGAAGTGAACTGACACAATTTCACGCTCCAATTCAATTGCATCACCGTACTAAAATATTTCCATAGGACTTGTTTGCTTCCGGGGCATGCGAGTACAATGCGGGTTAGGACAATGCGTCCATGCATCATAAGGGAAACATAACATAGGCCTTCTTCATTGTGTTCACCTCTAAACAAAAAAAAAAGCCTAGTCGGATATATTGCTCAGGTCAAGTAGCGCTAGAGTTATAACCGGAGAATGAATACCACGCGACCGCTCAACATCAGAGCCACAGGCGAGACAAGGGCCTTCTCGATTCTCTTCAATTCAGTTCAGCTCGAGTTTCAAATAAGCGGGCATGCGTTCAATGTATTGTGTGCAGTCTGTCACAATTGAATGCAGTCAATGAAAATTCTCTGTAGTCTACGGAACATTACAAACGTATTTCAAATGGATAATTGAATGGAGTTTCTTTATTAATAAACTTCAGGAATAGGTTGACGGTGGGGACGGCTTGGATTGGATTTGCGTTCGATACGGCCACTCAGAATGAGAATGGATGCACGCTCAGGTTTATACGGTCCAAAAGTCATCGCTCCTCTCTGGTAGGGGTCAAAAGTCAAATATTACTAAATTCATCGGAAGGGTGAGACTTGATCATGCGAGCATTTGTTAATAAATAATAGTTTTAGATTGGAATACCGAAAAGGAAAGAGTTTTCTTCACTTGATATCATTTTCTTTTCTTTCTACAGGGTTCGTCCGGAAAATAAGTGTACTGAGCTCAGGAAAAAATATTTATTACACTTTTACACATCTTAAGCTAATATTCCTCAAAATAGGACCCTTGTGAGTCGATACACTTGTTCCAGCGGCGTTCCCATTCCTGGAACGCTCCCGCGAAGGCATCATCGGGAACCTCTCGAAGACTCGTCGTCGACCTCTTCTCTGCCCTCCACGAACATATTGTGCCACCGAAAGATCATGTTTCTGGACATTGCTGACTCCCCGTAAGCCTGGTTAATCATACCGACAGTTTCGGTAGACGATTTCCCAAGCTTTACCGCAAATTTGATGGAATAACGCTGCTCCAAAAACTTCGGCATCGCGTTCCGTGACGTGGGTCGAGCGTGGAGGTTCGCGTTAACAGAGCTCCTCACTACACCACAGCTCAGAGCCGACTGCCTTTTTCAGCGTCGCTTGCCAACAAACCCCTCTCCAATCGCAGCCCGTCAGAGCGGTGCTGGGCACGCCTGAAGCGGCGCGCCCAGCCCAGGAGTCAGTACACTTATTTTCCGGACGAACCCTGTATTAGTGCCACTGCCCGCCTTCATAGCATATTATATTGGCATTCTAGAATTGCAGCCGTCTTTTTGATTGCAAACGCCTTATAATGGGGGTTAAGGCAGAGAGTGCTTCTCCGTTATTTTCGCAGGTGGAGACACTGCTTGGAATTAATCGTCTGATTGGACTCTTTCCCAGGAATTTCGACATTAAAGACTCGAGGCAACATCAACACTGTGGCCTCAGTAGTGGCGCAATTACGTATATGCTCATGATTCTTTTCACTGCAATTATTTCAATTCTATTCCTCAATTCACCTCAATACCACCGATTGAATTCATATGTGAGTCAGATTGTAGTTATGCTTTCTCTCGGCATTCAAATTAATTTCGGTGCAGTATGCTGCACTATTGTCGTTTTTCGGCAAGTGCATGTTCTCAAAACTTTTGCCACGCTCGCGAAAGTGGAGGAACTGTTGACGAAATGGAAAATGGCCGGTTTGTGTTTCCCGCGAAGAGACATGACGCTCGGTCAAATTTTCGTATGCTACGTGGTTTTACTATATGCGATCGTTTTCTCACTCCATTGTTGTACGTATAATATTTTCTCCACTCATTTCATTTACTTCATATTCTGCCAATTCTGGACGTTCGTGTTTTTGATGGAGGAGTGGCAGTTTTCTATCACTATAAAACATATCGATCGAGGCTTAATGATTATCAATTCCGACATTACTGAAATGAACGCGAAAGACGGCAGTGAAGCGCGCCATTTACAAAGATTCGCGGATCGCCCACGGGAGAAATATTGGACTCGTCGAGTTCAACGCTGGAAGGCCCTGCACATGCTACTTTATCGACTGCAGAAGCGAACGAATGATCTCCACGGAGTCCTCATCCTGTTTTTTGGAATCTTCAATTTTGTCAGTTTCACTATTTCCCTCTTTTTTGCCAGTGATTCTGTGATCAGCGGTGAAGGAGCATCAATGAAATTAAAGGATATGATTGGAGGCTGGATTTGGTTATCACCACACATACTTTCTACGTATCTCGTCACCTCATCCTGCGAAACATTATGCAAAAAGGTAATGTTATAATTAAATTGATATATTTGGTATATATGTGCTTTTTTACAGCTATCGCAATGAATTTCTCGATTTTCGTTTTGTGAGGAAGAATTTGACGCTATTTAAAATAACATATTATCACATTATATTTCCGTTAATATGCTGAAAAATTCATCTCGTTTTAGTGAAATGGCTTAATTTACTTTTTAAATAATTTTTCTTATATTAATATTTTACTATTCTGATGAATGAATGAATCACTATTTCTAAGTTTATTTTGAAGAAAGTGAAAATAATTTGAGCTGGATTAAGTATGTAGTTAATTCAATACAAATTTCGATTCCCTTTACAATTATGAAATTTCATTTGAATTTAAAAATATTTTATACATTGATATCCTAAAAGCCACCAACTGGGTGTGTGGCAGGGGATGAATACACACGCTAATTGTATTGGCATGATGTCTCTTAACCGAGTACGGTGGGGATGATAATATATTTTCAACATCACCGTTAAGGAGACATGCTTCCAATTAATCTAGTTAGTCAATCTGTATTTCAAATTTCCCTCGGTGGGTTTTTTTCTGGCCTAACTCCTCCAATATTTAGACACGCTACTAAGTTTCCCATAAGAACGTCTTACAAATCCAGCTCCTTTACGCTGCACGCCGTCCTGTACGGCAATCAATCCAATTTCGAGAGGATCCCATTGTATACTTGCATTATTTTCTAAATGACACCTAACCAGGAAAAAGTAACATCTCTCTTTGACCTTCTCATTACGTTTAAGCAGTACTTTTCCAAAAAATCCTATTTTTTTTACTCCGTCCACATATGCCCGTGAGTGAGGGTAACGCCTACGAATTAAATCGAGCCTACATCTTCCATTTTGGTGTTCCCGATGCAGGAGGCGTTTTGGAGGGCATCGCTCTTTTCCAATAATTCATTACTGGGTACTTTTTAAAGAGTAACTCTAATTTCCAATGACGGCATGGCGTTGTAAAGCACTTAGGTAATCTGATGAATTGCTGTGTCCATTGGATTACGGATATCACGGTAAACCATTGCGTCGTAGGCAAATAATCTTTTTTTAATATTGACTACGAAGTTAATGTCGGTTACGTAAATTAGGAATAAAAACGGTCCACTAACACTTCCTTGAGGAACCCGTGAAATAACTACCATTGCATTTCACCTTTCTCCATCTATGACTACTCTTTGTACCCGACCAATTTAAAAAGTCTTTTGTCCAATCCAGGATATTTTAATGTATACTATACCATAGGGTTGCAGTTTGTACGTGGTTCACTGCGAGGCACTTTTTCGAAGACTTCCTTAAAATCTAGAGCAACAGTGTCCGATTTCGCAGTCCTCGCTCCTGAAATAAGAAAATTATGAACAAAAAGAGCAAGAGGTTTTATATGCGGTTTGATGTTTATTCTTTATTACCTTGCCCGAAAAGGATATGAGGGATGTACGAGGTCAGTCCAATAAATACGCAAAATGAGGCCATTATTTTGCAAAATTTAGTCTAAGTCGATTTGTTGCCCTTCAAAGTACTCCCCATTCGTTGATATGCACTTATTCCATCTTATTTTCCACTGTTTAAAGCACCCTTGGAAGTCCTCAAGGCAGTTAGGCTTTTTAGTTTTCTCGTCGTTCCTTGCTTTTTTGTGTCCACATCTTCACACCAGTGATGTCCCCTCATCACATTTTTGTATTTTTGGAATAGGAAAAATTCGCAGGGGGCGACATCTGGCGAATAAGGAGGGATGATCAAGGATGCTGATTGAATTTTTTCCCAGAAACTGGCGAACAATCAATGCTGTATGTGCAGGTGCATTGTCATGGTGCAGTAGGATCCATCCATCGCCTTGAGTCCAATTTGGTCGCACGCGATCTCTCAAACGCTTGAGAACTGTAAGGTAAGACTCAGCATTTGCTGTTTGTCCTCCAGGAAGAAATTCATGATGATCAAAGCCTTCGATAACAGAGAAAACAAGGAGCATATCTTTGATTTTTAATCGGCTTTTTCTTGAGGTTTTGGTTCGAGGCTCATCTTTTGCTTTCCACTCAACTTGCTTTGCGATTTCAGTTCAATATCACGCCCGTAAAACCACGATTCGAATACCCTATTGAGAAATCCAGCATCGTTTTAAAGTGAATTTTCCGGATAAATTCAACTCTTTTCAACTTTTGATCTGGTGTCTGCAAATCTTTTGTCTAGTGATTCAGGTTGGGCACGATTTTTGCACACATTTGTTATATTAACTATAATTAACTAGATTAACCCAAATGTTCGGTTAAGATAGCGTGCACTGTTGATTTTCCTAAATTCAGGATATCAAATATCATTCGGAACCTTTTTCGACGATCGGTAAGGACAATGGACCGCACACGATCAATGTTGTCGTCAACACAGGTGGTTGGAGGTAGTTGTCCCGGTCTTGCATCACCAGTGGTGTCTTTGTCGGCCATCTTTAAAACGCTCAATCCACTTGAAAACGGATATTCTCTTCAGGGCATTATCGCCGTAAACAGCGGTCAACATTTTAGTAATTTCTTGATACTTTTACCGCACTTCACCAAAAATTAATCTCGATTCGTTGCTCCGTGATTTCGTCAATTTCCATTTCCGACAAACAGTAACAACAAGGACAAGAGAAACTAACGTACTCGTAACCGGTAACATACGCACAGCTCGACGATCCGCCAAGCACAAATGACTCATTGGGTCTCAGGCAACTAGCTCCGCTAGTGGGCGGGGCTACATTCAGCGTCATGGCCGCCAGATTGCACTAGTTCGCGTATATTTTGGATAGACCTCGTGGGTCTCTATTTGCTCGGTTGTCACTTGTATCCATTTTTAAATATTGCTTTTACATCAGCCGCTTTCCAATCGCTTGGAACCTTGTGACCTACTAGCGACTGCTTAAATTTGATTTCCAAATACGGTGCTTTTTTGGCCTTGGATCATTACAGGGTTCGTCCGGAAAATAAGTGTACTGACTCCTGGGCTGGGCGCGCCGCTCCAGGCGCGCCCAGCACCGCTCTGACGGGCTGCGATTGGAGGGGGGTATGTTGGCAAGCGACGCTGAAAAAGGCATTCGGCTCTGAGCTGTGGTGTAGTGAGGAGCTCTGTTAACGCGAACCTCCACGCTCGATCCACGTCACGGAACGCGATGCCGAAGTTTTTGGAGCAGCGTTATTCCATCAAATTTGCGGTAAAGCTCGGGAAATCGTCTACCGAAACTGTCGGTATGATAAACCAGGCTAACGGGGAGTCAGCCATGTCCAGAAACATGATCTTTCGGTGGCACAATATGTTCGCGGAGGGCAGAGAAGAGGTCGACGACGAGTCTTCGAGAGGTTCCCGATGATGCCTTCGCGGGAGCGTTCCAGGAATGGGAACGCCGCTGGAACAAGTGTATCGACTCACAAGGGTCCTATTTTGAGGAATATTAGCTTAAGATATGTAAAAGTGTAATACATTTTTTTTCCTGAGCTCAGTACACTTATTTTCCGGACGAACCCTTTATATGTACCAGTGGGTATTTGATGGGGCCCCGAGGTTTAATTAGGTTTAATGTTTTTCAGCGAACATTGTACTGAATTATATGAGATTTCAATGCATGGCAACGGTTGGCCAGCATGATTGAATAAGCTTTCGGAGGCATTCAGTGAGATATTGTTGAAGACGCTTTGAAAGAAGGAATTCAATCACTTAGCATTTTCCAAACTGTTGGTTACTCTCTCGCCTTTATCGTTTCTGAGTGAATTAACAGTTCACTTATTTGCATGACCTTCTCTGACGTGTGAACAAAATTATTTTGGATTCTCTTTCAAGTTTTCCGCTAACATTTTCCTTTTGAACTCCCTTCATGCTTTCCGAAATTCACTCGTGGCATTCGCTCTAGAAGTGTAGTAATTATAAGTGATTTCTATCTTTTTGTTGCTAGAGATACCATCACTAATTCTTTTTATCTTGGCGTGACGGAGCCTTTGACGTAGCAATACTTTGCTGTCATCCGCGTTGTGCCCTCTAGGTTCCATATTATCTTTTATACATTTACTTGGAATGAACTTGTTGACTGCTGAGCGCCTGATCTCAAAGAAGTGATTCCACGCATCCTTAGTATTTCAATGATTACCATCTTTCTTAAAACTAGCAAGTTGATTCTGTAGTACGCATTTCAGGCCATTGTAGTCCCGTTCTTTAATCAAGTGAATTTTCCTGTTAGGCTTCTTATGTCGGACCCCATGCAGCAAAAACTTAGCATTTACTACCCTTTTGTCACTAATTCCTTTTATAGTTTCTATAGTTAAGACTTTTTCGGGAATATTCGTTGCTATCAAACCAAGAAAATTATCATCCCAAAGCTGGTGAAGTGACGAGTTGATTTAATGAGTTCAGCGTAAAACAATTCAATAGCGATTCGAGGATATCTTTGTCTTTACCTCCCGTTTTAAAACTATATGTGCTCCAGTCAATAGACGGGACATTGAAATCTCCACTGATGATAACGTCACGATTATTATATTGGATGAGAAACATTTGATTTGCTAATCCAGTATTTAATTATTTCTGTCATCCGGCGACCCGTAAAATGCGCATACATATATTATTTTGGATTCATTACCTTCAATTTAGCGCTGAACGCTTTCGAAACCATTGCCTGGAATTACATCTTATTCCGAAATATGCTAAGGTTACGTCACGTGAGGACTACAGAAAAATAAGTTTAATTTTCCATGCAGCTTAAGTAATTCTTAGGATCATCAACAAAGGGATTTAGAGTAGGGTAAATGACTATTTTGGGGATGATCAGTTTGCGTTTGAAAGGGGGAGAGGCAAGCGCGATGCCTTTACAGTAATTAGATCACTAATCGAGAGGAATATACACGTGGAATACAATCAGGACGTATTTGCCTGTTCCGTAGATTTCGAAAAGGCGTTTAAAAGACTTAATTGGGAGAATTAACTGAGTAAATTGCAGTAAATAGAAATAGGTTGCAGAGACAGGAGACTAGTTTGCAACTTGGGCATGTCTCACACTGTTCATGACAGAGGGGGGAACGGTGAGTCCGGTTGGGCAGTGCTAGGAAGAGGCGTAAGGCGGGGTTGCCCATTATCACCGGTGCTGTTCAGCGTTTATGTAAAGGAAATAATTAAAGAGACCTGGGAAGAACTGGAGGTAGGAATCAAAGTCGGCGGGGAATTCGTAAAATCAGTTAGGCTTGCGGATGACCAAGTTCTAATTTGTTAGTCAGCTAATGGGTTGCAAGCAAGCGATGCTGAGTAAATTGGAAATTTAGAGAGATGCATATGGGATGAGAAACAATATAAATAAAACAAAGATTATGCCATTTTCCAGGAAGACTTATGCTAAACTAAAATTGAAATAGGAGGGCAAAAACTAGAGTAGGTAGAACAGTTTACGTATCTCCGAAGTGTTTTGGACCAACACGGTCAAGGACGTAGTAGGGACGTAAGGTGAAGAATTGCGCTAGGCAAAGATGCTTTCACAAGGAGGAGGGAGTTGATGACAGGGACTTCGAGTAATAATATTAGGAAAAGACGCGAAAAAACTCGGGTATGGAGCGTAGCTATGCACGGTGCGGAAACGTGGTCATTGAAGAAGGAGGATAGACGTAGACTGGAGGCTTTTGAAATGTGGGTGTAGAGAAGAATGGAGAAGGTGAAATGGACCGAGAAAAAAACAAATGAGGAAGTACTTGGCATGGTGGGCGAAGAGAAGGGTTTGTTGGGAGAAATCCTGCGGAGGCAGGAAAAGTGGATGAAGGGGGTATTGACCGGCAGTGGGATGTTGAAGACTGTGATAGAGGGGAGAATGTTAAGCAAACGAGGAAAGGGAAGGAACAGGATAGGGAGGTTGCACGGGATGAAGGGAGGAAGAAAGTACTCAGAGATGAAAAGATACCTCATGCAGAGTAGGATGCTGGATGTTGTGTTTTGCTAGGAGTCAAAATATTTATTTGGGAGCTGTGCCCATCGAAAAACCTACCTTAACCGGTAGATTACTTTATAATAATATATATAAAAGATATATATATATATATATACATATTTATATATATATATTTATAAATATATATATATATATATATATATATATATATTACACAATAACTAACAATATAGAAACACAAAAAAAGGAACACTCACACGTTATTTCTTGATAATTTGGACGGAATTCAACTCCGTCTTCATCGGAAGATAGAGAAGTAATAGCTCATTCAATGAATTAGTCATTACTTCTCTATCTTCCGATGAAGACGGAGTTGAATTCCGTCCAAATTATCAAGAAATAACGTGTGAGTGTTCCTTTTTTTGTATTTCTATATTGTTTTCTTCTGTGTTATGTACTAATCGGCACTTGCGTGTTACGTCTACGAAAGCAGATATATATATATATATATATATATATATATATATATATATATATATATATATATATATATATATGTATGTATATATGTATATATATATATATATATATATATATATATATATAATGGGCTGACACAACATAACACAAATAGAAAAGAATAGACACCTATAAAAGAACACTTACACGGTAAATTGTTCGAGCTTTCGGGCCGAAAGCTCGAACAATTTACCGTGTAAGTGTTCTTTTATATGTGTCTATTCTTTTCTATTTGTGTTATGTTGTGTCAGCCCATTATTTTGCCGCTCGTATGAGTTTTTCCGGACAATCGTTATATATATATATATATATATATATATATATATATATATATATATATATACATATTCTTTTTCAGGTATCAATCCAGTTAATTGATGCTTATGTCTCACTGCCTACGTTTTTTGCTTGAAGCATTGGTATTATTTGAATGAATTTTTAAAAAAGACAAAATGCTCAGATACAGCTTGTGAGTAGAAGAGATTTTTAGCTTTTCATGGTGAGGTAATGGAAACTTTTACCACATTTGGAGTAATTTACTCCAGCGCCATAAGGAACGCCAATAGTGGTCCATGGATGGCTTGAGCAAATAAGGCTGAGCATTTTGGAATACTTTTACGACGTCAACCTTGGATGGTGTTATGCGTGTAAGTAGCCCGTTAAATGTGCGAGGAGATGTGGATACTCGGGAATCAAAAATCAATATGGCGTACAATATAAAATTTCTTTTGGACAGGAATTGACGGCAATATAAGTCATGGGCACACATGGCGACATCGGAATATAAGTGCCGCGCCTCATTCCGATAGGTCCGAAATGAAACTCGAGAGGTGTCTGAGACCTTTGCTCTTTGTTTTTCACGTGACGGGAATGTCTCTCGCTTATCGTTTGGCGCCAAGAAATGGGAACACGGTTGTGGGACGGAACCTCGCCGTCGTCTACGGCGTGGTGTTAGGTGCTGTCGGAATCTCTTTCTCCTTCCTGTCGGTCGCCATCAGTTCCTATCATTGGCAGCAGATGTCGAAGGCGAAATTAATTCCATCGTTTTGGTACGCGTTCGAAATCTTCTGGTTGTCGTCCCATTTTTCACTTGGCGCGATTTCTTTCACCTGGTTCCAACTGCAGCGCTCCCATCTCTCCATTTTGATTCGAAACCTTTATCGACTGGCCTGCGAGATCGATGCCAAAGACAAATTCCTCTCTAATTTAAAGATTTTGGGTCAACTCTTGACTTTTTGTTTTTTTCTCATAACTTCTCTTGTAGTGTACGTCCATTCCATCATCCTCAGTAAACGCCCCTGGGAAGCGATGAACGTGATCACAAATACTGTCTGGGCTGTGGTGATTTTAACTTTCCAGTTATATCATGTACTGGTTTTGTATATTTTAGCATACAAAAGTATTATTTTGAACGAGAGCATCAAAGAACTTGGATGTGGTCGAGAATTTGCGGCGACGGGCTCCATCTCCCGCATAGACGCAAAATATGGCGTCCTTCAAGGAAGCTCTCCAAAGAATGCCGTCTACCTCAAAGTTGTTACATACTGGGAAAGTGTGAATTTAAAATTGCACTCTGCATTTCGTAAGACAAATGAAATTTTCGGACTATTCATACTATGTCAAATTACCTACAGCCTAATGAACGCCACTTTTCAACTATTCGATCTTCTGATGAATCAAGATGTCTACTATGTATCCTTCAGTTCTTTGTTCGCTGATACCATTATCTTCTTCATTTACATCTTTGGATTCGTCGCCATCATTTCTCTGGGAGGTATCATTGAAAAACAGGTATGTGAATATCAAATTATATGCCTAACCTTTGAATCAATTCAATAATTTAAATTGAATAGTAGTCCGATTATTGTTAACAGCCATCTTCTAGGGCAGAGTAGGTTTTTAACCTTCCCAATATCCCCAGGTAATGAGCAGTGCTATGCTTCTAAGTCTAACTTAGAATTATAGTACTATGGTCATTCTTAGTTTTTCTTTGTTATATTTGTTCCTATTATAATTTACAATAATCTATTAGTGCTTATAGCTTAACTCAGTACTTCTCTTTCTATCAAGAAAAATAGCTATTCATTTGAATGTCACCTTAGTTCGTTCTTTAACTCTGCATATTTTCCACCTCCCTTAATTCCATCCAAAGTGCATATTTTTCGCCTTCATCTTTCTTGCTTTTTCGGTACATCTACATCTACATAATACCCCGCAAGCCGCCGCAAGGGCGTGTGGCGGGGGGTGTTAGGTCACCAACCGTAAAAAAGAAAAATACCACATGCAAAAAAAAAAAACAACACGGAAAATTACACCCACAGCAGCGCACACACTCATGCAAAAATCCCTTCATCCAATACTCATGCAAGCACATATACCGCAAAACAACTAAAAAACTGCACCCCATGATGCAGCACGAAAGACATTCTACAACACGGAAGCCAGGACACAACAAGCAAGAAATTGAAACATCACTACCACATGAAAATGCACCACGAAACACTCTACCCCCAAAGAGTCTCTAATTGGCAGGGAATGCGACCCAACGTTGCAGGTAGCAGGAATTTGCCCCCGCGGAGAGGGACGAGGGATTGAAAGGGAAACTTAAAAACAAATGAACGGAACACGAATGAGGTCATTCGGAAAGAATGGGTTATTATAGCAAAACACATAAGGTTAGTGGAAGAGCATGCATTTAAATACAACTAATTATTTTTTAGACGCTGAGGGTGGCAAGTGGAATTTTTGCTATCTATAACCCTGCAGTTGCTATCCCGTATTGTCCGTGGGAAGAAGGAGTCCTTGAGTCGGCTAGTTCTGGCATCTATTTCCCGAATTTTATATGCATGATCCAAGCGACCAATGTATGTAGGAGTACGAATAATTTGCGAGACCTCGGTGCTGAAACATGCGGATCTAAATTTATTTAATAAGTTCAATCGGTATTCTCCATCAATTTTATTTTAGTCATTCTTCATCACGTACGTCGGTTTAATGCGATACATTAGTTGTTGCCATGGCTTCTAATGCACCAAGAAAATGTTTATAAAGCCATTACATTGTACTTATGAAGAAATATTGAAGAAAGAAAAAGCTGAAAGTTGTTCATAAAAGACTATGCCGAAGAATCTTTGGAATTTTCAGAAGATAGGGGAATATACTTTTGCGTTTCGGAATATACGAGTAAAGTGAAGCCGTTCAAGATGAAATTGGCGAATTGTCCCCCAACACAGCTTGTAAAACGAAACGCGACTCATCACACAGGTAGCATTTGACTTAGTCGAAGAGAAGGTTAAGACATAGACTCATTAAGACAACATAAGCTAGGGTATTTTGAGACATTATGAAAAATATAATTAACGAATAATTAGGGAACATAATATAAAAACGCTTCCAGAAAAATTTGAAAGATAGGTCATCACAGAAACATTTGAATTTTGTACAACAGCAAGAATAGATTTCAAAGGCGTTATACCAAATGGAACGAATCCTGGAATGCTTGAGAGGCCATTTTTAAAAAGGAACGTAGTAAGGGGACGGAAATTGCCTCAATTATTGAATCCAAGACACTCAGGATGGACACTATAGTGGAAATGAGTCCTGATATCTATGGGACTCGGTTCAATCTACCGCGTGTCGTGCCTGGTAGTGGAAGAGGTAAAACCTTTGAGGTCGTCATCTCGTGTCATTCTTCCAAAGCGTAATCGGCCAAACCATTTAAATAGGAACTTGGAATATAAGGGAGAAGCTTAGGCCATAGGAATCGTAAAGTATAAAACGAGAGATGGAGAGAGGAAATATAGATTTCGGGCTTTGCGATTTCTGGTGGAAGGAGGATATCGGTGGTTACTGAAGCAATGAGGAGTAATTTACAGCGGAAGGAAAGACAGCAGCAACACGTGTAAATAGTAATAAACAATAAGGGAGGAAGAAGCGTAGTTAACATAGAAAAAAATAACTGACACAATATCATTAGTAGAAGTAAAAACGGAACCAACACACATAATGGTCATTGTTTAGCTCAATATTCCACCACGCGACAATAAAGAAGAAAAAGTCGACAGGAGATGACATACTCGCGGGTGTTTCTTGAGGGAAACATTTAATGGTGATTACGGCGTAATACGGGGATACAGAAGCGACGGTAGGCGAAGGTAGTGACGGCAGTAAGGTGAATGGGGGTAGATAAAATTCCCACGGAACTAATTAAAGGTTTAAGAAAAGGTGGGAGGAAGAACTTTTGTGTGCTAATCCGTAGGATTTATAATGGTGGAATTTGGCTGGGAAACCTCCTCAGATCAGTGTTAGTTTCTACACTAAAAAAGGATATGTATCGTATGTGAGGACTACAAAACAATAAGTTCCATTTCACAAAGCGATTCTCAGGATCATCAACGCGAGGATGGAGAAGGTGGGCAGTGATAACTTACTGGTTGACCAATGAGGATTATGGAATGGGAGAGGCACGCGTGATGAAATGCCGGTCAATAGGTCACTAATATAGAGGAACATTGAATTTTATCGGGATGAATTGGTTTGATTGGTAGATTTCGAGAAGGAGTTTGATCGGATGAAAGGGGTAGAGTTCATGTATTCGCCGCAGCAATATTAGTGGGTTGTAGGGATAAGCGACTTATCTGTAGATAACAATCCCACATAACTACTTAACGGTTTAAGAAAAGGTGTGAGGAAAGTTTGATGGACTAATTCGTCACATTTATGAAGGAGGAAGTTGACCACAAGATTTCGTCACATTAGTTTCAGCCAACCCGCCTCGCTCCGTCTGGAAATCCGCTGCTACAAACCATCTGGGACTATGATCCCGGAGAGAGACACACTTATACACTGCCTAAAGATATTACTCGCCTATGAGTCTTTTCTATGTCTTTTAATTTGAAACTTTCTTCATAGCAATAAGGCGCTTCACGGCCGGACGGATCTCTTCCACCGTCCTCTTATGTTATTTTATTATCATTTTATCCGCTTCATAATCTAGCTGCCACTCTCTTCCCCTTGCCCAGGTGTAATTTCCCGCCGTGGGGAATGGGCGACCCTCGCCTCCGTTCCTTTTTGTACCGGTCTAAGCGCAGAGTGCTGTGCGCCAGTGGTCAGTTAGTGCTGTCACTGACGTCCAATCTTGCACTTGTTTGTAAATCCCCGTTTCCCGCCGGCTTTCCTTTCTCGTTAGGTTAGGATTTCATATTGTATTCCTAGTTTTCAGTTTCTTCCTCTCGCAAACCACACTTCCACTTTAGCCATGTTTCTTTCTTTCAATGCCATGCGTTTCTTATGTACAATGACCGTTAAAAGTGAGACTTCACTCACCGGGACAGTTTATACTTGCCCGCTCGGGCACTCAATGAACATTTTGGCTGAAGAGGCGCGTGAAATTCTGAAGATTGGAAGGAAATTAGGAATTGAAGGAAATTCGGGATTGAAGGAATTCATAAAATCAGTTTTGATGATTATTAAGCTTTAGTTTACCAGCCAGCTAAGGGATTGCAAACTTTGCTGAGCGCATTGAAAAGTCAGTGCGATAGGATTAGGATGAGAATAAATGTAAAAAAACAAAAAGTTTATGCGGTTTTAGGGAAAGAAAAAGATGAATTTGAAAATAAAAGTTCATAAAATAAAGCAGGTTAAACAGTTTACCTAAATTTCAAGTATTTTGAACGAAATTGGTCAAAGTAGAGGGATCGTAGGAAGGCGAAGAATTGAGTTGGACAAAGAAATGTTCACGAGGAGGGAAATTATGGACTCTTGAGTGAGGGTGCTGCTCGGTGCTATTATGGCATGGAGCGTGAGTTTAAGCGGCCCGGGAACAAGGTCATCGAAGCAGGATGCTATCATAGTAGATGTAGATGGGAGTCTTTTGGAATATAGATAGATAAATAGATAGTGGTCTTTATTTGGGCGAAATTGAGACCAAATGGTCCCTTCTTCCATTTAACCCATAAAATATCGGTGAGGTGTAAAATGGAAAATCTTTAAACGGAAAGTTATAAAAACAAACTAGGAAGTTCTAAATGACCAGAGGCAGAGAGTACCTTTGGGAGAAATCCAAAGGAGGCCGAAAAAATGGATGTAGAATACTTTGAAATGAAATGGGACGGTGATATAGAGAGCTAAGCAAACGAGGAAGGGGTAGACATATGTAGACTAGGCATACTATATGACGGAATGAAGGGAGGAAATAATTGAAGAGGGACTTTTATCTTTAGTCGGATGTGAGAGTTGCCAGGTTGTGTTTTGCTGAGAGATGCCAAGAAAAGTGTCGTTGTCCAAGCTGCGTCCATCTAAAACATACCCCAACTAATACTGATATTTGGTAAATTACCAATGATAACATAAATTCATCATGAGATTGAATGGTAAAATAAAAAAGTACCTTGCTGGAACAAACATCTTAAGTATTTGACAAGTCAATGCTGCTTTTCGCTTTCACGGCGGGGCTCATCCTTTCCTGAAACCATAGGACCAACTGCAAAGAAGGTTGCATTTACTTAGCCACCTTACTATACTCAGCGGGACGTGGATTAATGGGTGTTTCCCATGTGAGTGGGTGGAGCCGTTTTGAAAAATCAATATTTCGCGAATGTTATTTTTCCGGCGTTGGGTCGCACCCATTTACGAGAGTTATGGACGTGCCGAGATGTGCTTGTGCGCCCCCAGGACCCCTCTCCAAAAGAGTGGATGCGAAGGTTGTCAGGGCGATAAGACCTCTCTTGTTTGTATTTCAAGTGGCTGGAATGTCTATAGAAGATCTTCTTACTCCGATAACGGAGGAGGGGGGTGTCGGGCGGAGTTTGAATCGTGCCGCCGTGGTCGTCATGTTTGCTGCTGGAGTCATTCTCTCTTCCGTGTCCTTGGTGATCAGCTTCCGCGAGTGGAGTATCACCGCCGCTAAGGGACACATTCCAGCATTTTGGGCCGTTTTAGAGTTCCTTTGGCTCATGTCTTATTTCATTCTCGGCTTGGTTCTTTACGCATGGTTCCAAATGCGTCGTGCCAAAATTGCTCGATTGATAAAAAAACTTGCTCGCTTATGCTACGAAATTGAAGGAAAGGAAAATTTCCCCGAAAAACTCAGGATTTTGGGATGCTGTCAATTATTCTACATATCTATATTTCTGATTTGTTCAGTGCTCCTGGACTACTGGGTCATCAAGAGAATTAAATGGGAAGTGATGAACTTGGCAGCAATCAATGTATGGAACTTAGTGAATCTAATCCTTCAGTTTTATTTCATTTTGGTACTTTATTCTTTGCTGTTCAACATTGCTCACTTGAACAGTATGATAGAAAAACTGGGATGTGACAGAAAAATACCTGAAGTGAATTCTTGTATATCTCTGAAAGTCATTTCGCATTGGGAATCTTTTGATTTAGAATTTCATTCATCATTCCAAACAGCCAATGAAATTTTCGGCTTAGTTACTCTATGTCAATTCACCTTCAATGTACTGCATGTCACGTTTCAATTATTTGACTTTTTAACAACTGGTCTCAACGAGGAACCAATGAACTCTCTGCTCGCTTGTTTATTTGTCATCCTCTCATTCTCTCTGGGATCCATCGCAATCACTGCGCTTTGTCAAATTATTGAACACAAGGTAAGTTATTTTGAAATACTTATTTTCAAGTACAATAGCCGTTGATAAATTAAGCATATTCAATCCCGGCCATGACCCTAAAAGATAATTTTCATCACTTAAGAAATTATTGATATTCTTTTCTTGAAGCAGCATGAAGACAGTGTACAAAGAATGGAAAGACTATACTTGGAGATACTTGATGGTTGCATTTCGTGCAAGCGCGCTTGAATTTAGCTCATTTAATATATCCCGGGATGACTAACGGATGAATCTCAGGTCTCTCCTTTTAATAAATATCCGCACATGGTAACAAGGACTGTAATAAACTTAAGAAACAGGGTAACAGTTCATCTAATCACATTATAAGGAAAAGTTGACTTGATTGAGGCGGTCGTTTATCTGTTTCTAGAGGAGGTTCTGCCGATTAGAGATGTTTTCGGGCAATCAGATGGAATACTTCATACACTTTCCAGGCAACGGCGCATTTTTTGTTAACTTATATTTCTTTTTATATTTAGTTGATTTAAGGGGAGGAATTTGCCTAATTTTCTGCCTATGTTCCTTCATTACGTCGACGTTTTTAGCATTTGGGATACATTAATTCTACCTAAACGCATTAAAGTAGGCTCAATTGATTTACGATTTTTTTAATGAAATATTTATCCAAACTGAGGAAATAATGCTTCATTCATATCATCATCAAACTATGTAAATCCATTTAAGATACAATGTCTGTCCCAAAAGTAGTAGGACTGAATCGATCACAAAAACTTATTAGCTGGAATGATAAATTTAAATAAAAGTCTTCGAATTAGTATCCTTTTGTGTCCACGCACCACTGCCACCGGGTTTCCCACGCATCGTGCACCTTCTGGAAGGCGGCACACGGAATGCTGCTAACCTACCTCGTTAAGGGTTGTTGTAACCCTTCTACCGAGCTGTGGTGACGGCGTCTTTTCAGCACACACATTTGAAACGGGAGAAGCAGGAGTAGTCTGATGGGACAACCTCAGCACTTTGGATCCTCACTCACCGAAGATCCGCGCGCGAGTTTGCTTTTGTTCTTCCGATAGCACTCGCGGCATTAACTTCGCACGCACCTTTCTCATACCTATCTTTTCCCCCAATAGTCAATGCACATAACTTTTAAGGATTCCAAGTTCATTATAAACCATGCGGACACTTAATCGGCGATTCCTGTCCAACAAAGCCTTCACTCGAGCAAGAATTTCGTCACTTTTTATGGTCGAAGGGCGTGTTGAACGTCCGGCGTCTCCAATATATTTTCTACCCACCCGAAGCAAATTGTTACTCCCGATCTACTATTTGTGTATTCACCATAAGCTGCTTTGAGCATACCATGAGTCTCTTTCACGGTTTTTCCTAGTTTCACGCGAAATTTGATGACGTACAGGGTTCGTCCGGAAAATAAGTGTACTGACTCCTGGGCTGGGCGCGCCGCTCCAGGCGCGCCCAGCACCGCTCTGACGGGCTGCGATTGGAGGGGGGTATGTTGGCAAGCGACGCTGAAAAAGGCATTCGGCTCTGAGCTGTTGTGTAGTGAGGAGCTCTGTTAACGCGAACCTCCACGCTCGACCCACGTCACGGAACGCGATGCCGAAGTTTTTGGAGCAGTGTTATTCCATCAAATTTGCGGTAAAGCTTGGGAAATCGTCTACCGAAACTGTCGGTATGATTAACCAGGCTTACGGGGAGTCAGCCATGTCCAGAAACGTGATCTTTCGGTGGCACAAGATGTTCGTGGAGGGCAGAGAAGAGGTCGACGACGAGTCTTCGAGAGGTTCCCGATGATGCCTTCGCGGGAGCGTTCCAGGAATGGGAACGCTGCTGGAACAATTGTATCGACTCACAAGGGTCCTATTTTGAGGAATATTAGCTTAAGATATGTAAAAGTGTAATAATTTTTTTTTCCTGAGCTCAGTACACTTATTTTCTGGACGAACCCTGTAGCGCTGTTCCATCTACCGGATCATGAGATTGCTCTACCAGTTCACGTTATAAGGATGCCTCAAAGGAGCGATCCGCACTCCGTGGAGGCTGTGAGACGACTGACACCGACCTCCAGCCTTTCCTCTTCCTCGAACTTAGCCAGAGAAACCTCCGTCCGTAACATATTAGAATTCGCATTCAATAAATGGAACTATAATAAATGTTGTCCACCACTGTGAATGAGGCATATAATTCTCTTTATATGTTAGTTCAAATTTAATGATAAAAAATATAATTGAACGTTTTTTTCGTAAGCATTAAACTGGTATCTCAAATCAATTGCAGTTTTATTAATTTCGTTCAGTAGTATTTTGTGCGTCGCGGAGCATTCTCCATGCGTAAGTGTTTCCCCATATGTGTAGGTCCTGCTCGCGAAAAATATCACCTTGATATCTAAATTAAAAGTTGTAGGTCCCATGTTCACCAATTTATCAGTTGCTCATTCATGTTCAGCCCATGAGTGCATTACAGGTGTAAGGTGCGTGCATATGGTTTCAATTTTAGTCCCCATTGCCCTTCATTAATTTTAGCCCAGCAAAGTTGGTTTGTAGAATGTTATTTAGAGTAGAATACATTATTATATTTTGCTCAAAATAACCATATTAGAAGTACCAACTCATCGTTGATAGCATAATTATATCTATAAAATCTGTTTCACTTCGAAATCCACGATTATACGTAGAAGTATTTTATGAAAACCCTTTTTAAAATAATGCATCTCTAATGCTTAAATTATATATTTTGGAATAAATTGAACCTGGAAATTTATTCTACGGTTTAATTTACGTACATTCTATCTTTTGCCTAACATTGATTGCCAAGAAGATCATTCGAATCAAAAATATAATTATTCATGACCTTTGTTCCAGGCACATATCCTTGAAATGAATACTTTCAAACACATTGAGCCCACTTGAAAAATATTGCCATATTTTGATCAAATTCATGAAACAGCAACTGGTACCCTATTGGGAGATATACGTACCTAGTGCATGCATTCTTATTCTCCAGAACGTAAGAGACGTGAATCGTAACTACGCTAAATTAAATTTATTATGGGCGAAAATCGTAGCATTTTCAATCAAAACTTTCAATTTGGGAGTAGATTGCTCAGCATATCTATTGGAGAGAAGCATAATCAGAGCAAGCAGAGATTATATCAGAGGAGGAAACATATGCAGGCATATTTCTCCAAAACTCAAGATATCGTCATAAATAGGAAAATTTAAAGGGAGTAATTAATTGGAACAATAATATTCTATGTTTTCTCGCTGCCCACTCAGATGTCGAAAATGTTAGAAATAACTCTCCTTATTCACTACATTTGCCTTGATAAAGGATTTTAGTGTTAATTGATTTTCTTCGTTTAACAATATTTTTCAAAATAAGAATACCAAAAAGACCGATGAAAATAATATAGCTGGCAAATGATTTTTTAACCTGAGTTTAGCAATCAATTATACGGCAACAAACTAATTATGGCCCTTTTTGGTGCTACTACTAATATTATTTTTTAAAGAGTGACTGCATTTAATGCGTATTTACCTCTAAGATATCTTTTGTCTGTCGCGAAGACAAAGCCTGTGTCACGATCCCGCCACCGAAAGACTTCCCCGCATAAGAGTAATAATCGCCAAAATTAAATTACTTGGAACGAAGAAGAGAGGACTCATGAGCGGAGTCTCAGTTATGGTGTGGGCATAACATTTGTGATGACTTTTATGCAGAACATTTTGAGTTATGCTCATGGAGGCATGGTCATGAATTAATAGCACTTCCCCCTTCTTACTTCCTAGTCTTCGTATGGTGGAGGTCGGATTGTAATCCTTTTTATTCCCTCCTTTTCCGTATTTCAAAGAACTATTTAATTGAGTGAAATTTACTATTGCCTTGAACCACATTTTCCGCCATCACGTACGTACATATGCTCGGCTTCTCGAGGTTTTTTGTGAATGTTTTTTTCTATTTTCCCTTGCTCTCCCTCATCCCTTAGCTATTCCACCTGGCGATTGCACTCTCTGCTACATACCTTCCCGGTAAATCGCGGGGTATCTATGTAGATGTAGATGGTTAGAAGTTCAAACCTTTTGGTGGATAAGTAATAAGCATAGTTTCATTAAAATTTATCTGTGCTACATTGAGGTACAAAGGCCAAATTAGCAGACGTATGGTATAATACGATACCTTTTTGGATATCCTGTGCACCGGTCAAAATCTCTGGAGACTGTTCTTCGAATTTTAGAACAATTAATCGGAATCCCAAGTCTTCCACATGCTCTCAAGAATTAATTTGCCTTCGGGTCGTGGATGACTGAGGGCGAATCGCTTTTGGCCGCGCCGCCCCTGTGTTCTCGGCATCCATAACTCTAATCCGGGAAAATGTCTGCACGTGGAGGCAATGCATGGATGCATAGATCATCATGACGCATGTGCATCTCTGCGGTAATACCGTCCCCAGTTCTTTACGTAGTTCACTCTACGTCCTCCTCATAATTCGCACTGTCTAACCACGGCCTCTGTGATTATATATTTATCAGGAGAGATCAATAAATATGGAGATTTGTCAACCAAATTGGAACAATAGATAATTTATAACTTTCTCAGGATAGGAAATTCAAAAGTGGGAAATCGAGTCAGGTCAAAGATATTTTACCACTGACAAAGAGACATTTACGAAAGCTGCAGTGAGTGACTCTGTTGACAAAAATATCTGTGAGAAATCAGCGCTACAAACAATTAAAAAATATAGCGACGAATAATACGGACATTTTAGTCGCAAGAGCGTACGCTTAACACCACGGTGATACGAAACTAGGATATTTCACCGCTATATCACGGAAAAATAAACATTCGGAAAGAGAAGAAACTCTGATCATGCTAGAAATATGCAATGTAAACATTTAAAAAAGCCGATAAAAGCGTAGCCATACATGTAGTGATCAATGAAAAGTATAAAAGTCTAAGGAAACTCTACGAAATAAGTTTTCAACAGTTGTTGAGTACAAACGAAGATGATGTAAACACATAAGTATTATAAAGTCAGCAGATATAAGATTGGGGAGCATTAAAGGTGGAATACTAAAAATTAACTACGAGAAGAATTCATTAAACGAATGGTGAAAGAATTGGTGTGAGACCTGGCAGTATTTGAAGCAGAGATGTGGAGAATGAGAAAGTAGGAAGAAATCAGCAAGGAAGAGCTCTCGATGAGAACGTGGAGGAGAATAGAAACACTAAGTGAAGTGGAAAGAGGAGTAATGAGAAATCACGAAAGGAGTACCTAAAGAACATCGATCGAAGAGTACTGTAATAAAATAATAGCAAGAGGAAATGGGTAAGAGCACTACCCAAGAAATGCCTCCTGATGTATGTCTCGGGAGATTTGATTAATTAAAAACGAAGAAGATGACGCAGGTGTTCAACCGATAGTGTAAAAAATCAAATCGGCCGGATTATTGGGGGGGGTGAGCTAAAAATCGTGGTGAGGTTACCATGGGAACTGGCAAAAATAAAATCATGACCATTACTGAAAATCTCTAAGGAAGCTGAGAGTGAAATGAAAACTTCGTTGCAAATCCAAAGGCACGGTGAAAGAGAAGAAATTTTAATAATTCTGCAGATGAAGCAAAGTGTTTTTGAAAATTTGAATTAATTTTTTTGGAACGAAAAAAATTTCATCAAAACTGTTTGTAAATAAACGGAAAATAATCTCATGCAGAGAAAATGTGTGGTGGTAAAAAGGGCGATGAGAGATATTTGGTATGTGCAGCTGTACAGATAAATTAAGCACGGTTGACCATTTACGCCAAATACTTATTTACTACCAGCTTGATATCATTGAATGGTCTGCAAATTGCAGAAATTCCGCCCACCAACTAACCATCTCGAATGGACGATCGAATAAATTAATGCACCTTTCTGGAACTAAGCAAAGTAAATATCCGTTGCTACAAAGTATTCCTTTTCCGAAGAATTTCCACCCGCTCATTCATTATAAACAACCTTTGACAGGCGCCGTTTGAGTGAACTATATGCTTCGCATCGAAATTTTCAAATTGATATTGTAATTCGTACTACTCTCGTATGATATTGGAATCGATTTCAATCAAATTTCATTCTCAAGGCGAGCATCGTGGCGTCGTCCTCACAAAATTCCAAAGGAGTATCTTACACATTTCATCCTTCGTCTGTTATCCAGTTATAGCAAGCATAACTTGGGAGTGAAGATAGTGAAATGGGAGACCACAAAATGGAGTGCTTACTCGGGTCCCTAGAACCCGTTTTGTGGGCCCTGGGGGCATTTGGCCTCGTGCCGCACCTGGCACGGGACCACGAAGGTAGGTTGCAGGAGACGTCGGTTTGGTCGCTGATTATCCTGCTTCCGATTCTCACGTCGATCACCGTCTTAGTGCCGACAGCACTCCTGGGCCGCATATATAACTTCTCATTGAAGATCTCCGCGGTCAGCAGCGCCGCCGTGGGCATGTGGATGGCTGCGCTCCACGTGCTGGGCCCCGTGGGCGTGTTCGCCTTCGTGGTCCGCCAGGGGAAGCTGCGGGAGGTCCTCCGAGGAATCGTGGAGGTGGATGGCATGCTAGGAGACGGAGAGGTGTCGTTCCGCGAAGCGATGGACACCCGGGCGCCCGCCGTGAAGCTGTTCGTGGCCCTCGGTATTGTGAGCGCCTTCCTTTTATTCCATATTGGCGGTCAAATCCTCTCCAGAGATCCATTCCTGAAGTGCCTGGCGTCTGTCATGGAGATGTACTGGTCGACGAGCTTGTGGCTGATCTGTTCCCTGCATTATCTCTTGATCCGCGCTCTGGAGAGAAGGGTACGTCGCTTGAACTGCACCATCGGGACTTCATTACGGCCCGGCGACTGGACGGAGGACACCGGATCTAACGCCCTCTCGCGTGGGACGCCGGGAAGCTCCCGACTTGATGAAGTTCCATTCCTCATCCAAATGAATTTATTTAAATTCTACCGGTTCTCTAATCATGCCTTCGTGATAACGATCTTAATCTTTGTCATCCAGAACTTTTTAAATGTAACATTCATGATATACTTCTTCGTGCTTTTCATGGATGATGAATTCAAGGAGAGACACAGCGCTGCGAATGTGATGGGTCCTTACGTGTGGATCGGATCGGCAGTAATCCTTCTGGCACAGATAGTATCAGCTAGCGAAGAATTTGCTAAGGAGGTAAATCATACATTTGTTCACTTTGGTTCGCTCGCACATCCCCCAAAGTTCCCTCACGTGCCCGCGTAATCAGTGTGCATCAAATTGAATGGAAGGCATTGAGGAGAGGTTATTAGATGTTTTGGGTTCAAAATGGTGAGTTACTCATCCAACAAATTTACTGGCCACTTTTTAAGAAGACGCATGCGACCTGAACTGTCGCTGCTTCCATGCCATTCACGCAACAAATCACTCAAATAGAGAAAATTCACGTCGAGATACTTTGCATGAAGATGGCACTGGGGCTTCTGACGAAGCGTTCATAAACCTACAACGTGGAGAATTGAGAGCGATTGTTTTTTTTATTTATCTCTGTCTCCAGAGTAGATTACTTAATGCTGTCTAAAAGATAAGAAAATTAATCGCCGTAAGAAATTTTCAACTTTTTTATTATAACAGCTAATCAGCGAACATCCAAGTTGGCTCTTCACATCAGATAATTCAACAACACATAACAATGAAAATGGGAGACAACCTGCCTTAGGTGGGAACCGAACCCACCACCTCTGAATCAGTAGGTGAGGACGTTAGCCCTCCACTAGCGTGGATCCAACTAATCATTTCGGAAGCAATTTGTTATATAATTGGGCACATAACTTTAAATGCTCCAAGAGATCTTTTAAAGACTTTATGATAGTCATAAATGACTAATTATTCCATTAATAATGTATACGAGGGTTAAATTTGCCAAATCTGTATAGCTATCAGCATCAGTTTGAATTAGCGTTAGCAATTGCGTTATAAATTTTCAATTCACGCATTTCGAAGTAACGTGAAGGGAATCCACACATGTCTTCGATTTCGTTCGTGTAGCAGAACAGACTGAGGACATTTGTTTCAACAGAATTTGCCAAATAATACATTAATCAAAATGTCCAACGTTTCAGATAATTCATAAGGGCATTAGCCCGTCTGTTTTATCTGAAATAACATTTGACCAAGTACATTCTACGGATGTTGACCTGGCAACGGCAATGCACGAAAACGTGAGTTTTTTTCTCTAGATGTAAAATTTGAGCCATTGAAATATATATATTAATAAAACATCGAGAATTATAAAAAAGACAAACATTTCTTAATAATACATGCACCCTATTTGGCATACATTATTTATAATAAAAAAAGAGCCGATCATTCATATAATATCATCTTACTCTAGTTTATTTAAACTGAAGTCGCCAAGAGGGATTCATAATATTTGTTCGATTCGACTCAGGTTTCAGGATCGATGCCATTCTCCGATTAAATTCGGAAAGTGTTTCTTATTCCAACACGGAATTCATTTCCGAGAAGGGGTCAGGGCGTAACCCCGGCTTGACTAAGGGTTAGCTGGCGATCCTAGCCGAGCCACCGACCTAGACGAGGAGATAAGAGTGCCATTACTTCACACGCTTCACTTCGGATCGATTGATTCCTGTTTACAATGATGGGCACATTTATTCACTCGAGCTTCAATCGTTCAATTCATTCAGTCGACCGATGTCATTTCATCAATTATTCACGGAGTGCGGCGACGGCATAAAAATAGCGAACTCACTTATGCTTGTACGTGATGGCTGTCATGCCAACGAAGATTCCTTTTCAAAATACCAGAGATAAATAACAAGAAAGTGTATGGGAATTAAATTTATTCAAAATTAAATTTACTATAGCGGTAAGCATTTTTCCAAAAGTGTTGTGCTCCAACAATGAAAACTACCATATTTGCAAAATTTGAGGCCATTGAGTTCTATGACAGAAAGCTATTTGTGAATTATACACCTAGAATATTTTTTTTCTGACTTATTCTGTTATAACATTATCAAAATCAATCGACAAGTTATTATAAGGGTGAAGTAAGATCTGGTGCTCTCCCGGCGTATTTAAGGATATGTTATGATGATGATGTAATGCTTCAACAGAATAATACTTTAATAATTCGTAATGGTTCAATCGGTAAACGTCCTGGTTATACAAGGGGTTCACTCGAGGGGAGCTAACTGTACACTTGTTTTATTCCCTAGATCAGAGTAATCCCTTTGGAAGTTAGGATCATCTCATTCATCATAGATCATGGTTTTCTATCTCTCTTCTGTAGATTGACTGTACTGTACCTCCACGCCGCTCCATCTATTGCTAGATTCTAGAGGTTATATTAGTCCCTTACGTTATCCCATTCTTTGATGCTATCCTCCCCTTCTGTTACTGGCATGCCTCTTATCCTTGCATCAATCCTTTCGGGGATAAACTCAATCTTTTACCATCTCAGTTCGTGCCCCGAATATTTCCACTGACTTATTTTCATCTCTCGCAGCAGCGTGTTCCCTCCTCCTACTTTGAATGTTTTCGGCTAATTTCAAATTTAATACTTTGAAAATTCTTGGGCATTGCTCTGGTTTTCCTCTCCATGATTGGTTTTTTTCACCAAAATTAATCTTTACCAAAAAAGGATATTTATTGCAAAAACCGATAATTCTCAATTTTTTTTCTAGGACGCCATTTCTTCTCTTCATTTCTTTGTTTTATAAGAAGCGTATTTTAGTCACTCCTGTTATCATTATGATTTCCTTTCCATACCATAACTATTTAATGATGCAGAACTTAATATCCCCGTATTTCATATCCTCACCTAACAAGACACTCATTGAAGCCTCACATAAGAATAAGCCCTTAATAATCAATTCCTCTGGCTTTCCGCCTTCCTTTCTTCTTCCCAACATGCTTATACCTCTCCTCTCCCTTCCTTGCCTTCCCCTCTATTTGAATCTTCGACACAAAACTTTCCAGTCAAATTCCTTCTCCATGTATGCCACGAACTAACTTATAAAATATCATCAAAGTTTTTCTAAACGATTGAACAGTTATACTGAGATTTCAACTCCCGTAATACCCTTTGAAAGTCGCAATCAAGTATGCATTTATTGGAGCTATTCTCGTCTATGTCATAGTTTAGTCCTTGGGCTTAACTTGCGGGGCTATTACTATTACCATTTAGGCAGGTCCTGCATGTATTCTTATCGTCTCTCTTGAATCTTTCCCAAGTAAATTCATAATTTTCCAACCTTATCATTAATAAAGTTTCCATTTCCACTTCCTGTTCGTGTTTTCACGTTTCTGGGTTGCAACATACTATATATTTCACTATTTCTTAGAAAATTCTTCGTATTCGTGCATTGATTCCACTGCCTTGTTTCTTTCGTCCTGCCACCTCTGTTTATCTCATTATCTCTTTGTACCCTTCTACATAATTGTGTGCTTAAATTCTCTCGTTTCCTTCTCTCGTCTGTGTACTCTCAAGAATAATCTGGGGTCATTTTTCTACCCACTACAGCTCTGTCTCTGAATTTCGCCATGCCTTTATTTGATGTGCTCCCACCACTCTTCTACTCTAAACATTCCTCTGTGCTTACCTTCGCCCCAAATAACGCTTGTGAATTCAATTTCTTTCATCATCTTCCTTGCTCTAACTTTTTGAATCGGACTTCATTAGTACTCAACTATTGTCTGAATCCTCATCCATCGCCTTGAAACTGCGATTCACGCTGTCTCTCGAATTATGCCTAATCATTATATACTCAAAGCGATATCTCTCTGTGGAATCTAACATTTTCCAAGTTTATCTTAATGATTTGTACAAAACCCTTTTCGGAAATTTTTTTTTTCAAATTTTTTAACAATGTTTCAAAATTCTTGAAAGTACTTTCCTTGATCGTTGACACACTTTTGCCAGGGTTTTTTTCGCGCGTCGAAGGCTCCCTTTTAGGCTTATTCCGGAAGGTCCTTAATGGCACGCGTGTAAGCTTCTCTGACATCTACATCTACTTAATACCCCGCAAAGCCGCCGCAAGGGCGTGTGGCGGGGGGTGTTAGGACACCAACCGTAATTTAGAAAAGAAAAAGAAAAAAAACCGCATGCAATAACCACAAAATCATATATCCAAAAAAAAAACATGGCATACATTCATGCATGAACACTTACACCCCACACACATGCAAACACTCAATCTACATCTTACATACACATGCACCTGAAAGTATACCTAACAGCTTTGCAGTGTTTAACTTTGCTCCGACTTGTAAATTCAATGTTTTCAATATTTCTAAAATTACTTCGGTTTCTTACTATTATGATTTCTGATTGTTCGGGGAAAGAATGAGTATTTGTACCTATTTGTCCTGGAATCTATCTCCCTTAGTTTATCTTTGTGGTCTGATCTACCTAAGTAGTGTGGGGCCATTATAATTCCTTCAGTGTCATAGTTCAACTCGTTTGTTCTGAACCTTTCTAAAAGTCTAAGCCTCGCTTGTTCTCTCCGCACTTCAAGTGGTTCCCAGCCTAATTCCCCTAAGAGACCTGTCACACTTGTGTTCTTATCAGAACAATTTTTAACGAATCTAGCGGATTTTCTCTGGACTTTATCTAATTCATTTGCCAAATTTTCTCCCACGGATCCCAAATACTTTCGGCATATTCCAAATGAGGTCTAACTAGAGCAAAATAACACCTCTCTTTAACTTTTTCATTACATTTCCCCACCACCCGTTTTATGAAGCCAAGTTTCTTTAAAGCTGATCCGCATATTGTTCTGATATGTGCTCCCCATGAAAGGCGTGCTGTTAGAACAACCCCCAAATATTTAACTTGATTTCCCGTAGTCAATACTGAACCCTCTATTTAGTAGTTTAAATCCTGTTCCTCGCTTCCTTTGTTCCAAAATTTCAAAACTGAACATTCATCTAAATTAAGTGTTAATCCCCATTTATTGCACCATTCCGAGATATTGTCTAAGTCTCTAGAGAGGAGCTCGCGATCTAGTTGGCTCCTTATTTCCCTGTACACCACCGTGTCGTCAGCAAATAACCTCAGATTACTACCAACGTGGGTGACGGCACCCAAAAGGGTCCCATGGTTGCGTCCTTTGAGGGAGGATTACACTTTTAGGAATTTTAAAAAGCCTGCTGGTTCCAAGTCGGGAGTGTTCAAAAAGTCGGGGTCCCCTTCAACGCGGTGTAGAATGTCTTCGCAACTTCGCAACTCTGCTCTTGGTCGCCCCTCAAAACCTTCGGGATAAGATAAACGCAGATCTTTTGCATTGCCAACTTTTCAGTGACAATGGTGTGCATTATCATTTTATCGATGCCAACACAATCTCTGATCATGCGCACTCCAAACCGATGGACTGAATTCATCACTAGACGCACACGTCATGAGAAAATTGTCACCGATACTTTTTATACGAGCCTTGTGCGCCTATGGTGGTGTTCGAATTAATTATTCATCATGACCCTTATCTCCCGCAGAACTCTGCTGTTATACCCCTGCGGTCATTCCTTATTCATGACCCGCAATACCCTGTCTCCTTTTCATCTACGCCTTTGCCCACCTAATCCCAACCCCCAATCATTATCACATGTTTCTTCAAGGAGCAGCCGCATTTGTTCCCTCTAATCAATCGAGGGCCCAATCCATCTCTTCCTTCTTGTGGCTAGCTGGAGTCATATGGACCCGAATATTGCTTGTCGAAATATCATTTTGAATGCTCTCTCGTTTTCCAATTACCGCTGTGCATCGTTGGATTTCCTAATGGCGGTGGAAACTTCATTTTACTCCTAAACGCTATTATCGATTTCAAGAATTTTTTAACCGCGGTGGAATTCCGTTGCCTCCATGAGTTTATTGGAAGAGAGTAACTTGCAATTACAGGCTAATAGGTACCTGTCATAATACACGATCAACGCCCCGAAGTATATTCCCCTGAGAGCAAAGGGAGTTGAGGCAAGAAGGAGGGCGCTACAAGAGTCCCCCCGACTCGAGGAATATGAGTAATGACTGCTCGATAACAAGCAAGGCATTTCAAATTATATGCATTTATGACAGCAATCAACTTTCTCACACCAAGAGATCACCTTGTCTGCTCTCTACGGGAAATTATTTTTCGAACTGGTGTGAGATAAGGTTTTGGTTTGGGAGGACGGAATAGAATTTGTGTGCGGCTCTCTCGTCTCCCGCCGCCTCGCCTGCAAGGCACTGAGCCGATCAAACAGCATTTACAGCCAGAACTGATACTTTCACTCAAAAGTCTTCAAAGTTGTATCCTTGAGCGTCCACCCACCGCTGCCAGCGGGTTTTCCATTCCTCGTACGCCTTCTGAAAGGCTGCGCTCGGAATAATGCTAAGCTCCCTCGCCATGCATGGCTTGTAACGCTTCCACCGAGCCGTGGTAACGTCTTTCGGCACGGATTTGAAGCAGGGGAAGAGGAAGACGTCTGGTGGGGTAACGTCAGGACAGTAGGTTGGCTGAGGTAGGGTTGCCACATTGTGCAGGGCCGTTTATCCCGTAACTCACTCCGTTACTCAGAGAGCAATCGCAGCACCAACTTCCCACGCTCCTTTCAAATGCAGATATTTTCGGTCACAAGTAGATGGACATCAATTCTAGGGATACCAAGTTCATCAGGAACCATGGAAACATTAAATCTGGGATCACTCTCCAAAAAAGTCTTCACTTGTGCAGGATTTTTGCCAGTTGTCATGGATCGAAGAGTGTGTTGAACGTTCAGCGTCTTCAGCATCTTCTCTAACCTCCCGAAATAGCTTGTTCCACTCAAAAATGCCCGACCTATTCATAGCGTTATCACCATAACCTGCGTTGAGCATGTTATGAGTCTCTCTCCGAGTTTTGGCCAGTTTCGCGCAAAATTTGATGGCGTAGCGCTATTCCAATAAACGGTTCATCACGGAGGGTAACGAGGTCACCTAATAGAGGTTTCGCAAACGAACGATCCGCACTCCGCAAAGGCTGAGAGCCAACGGTCACCGGCCCACTACCTCTCCTTCCTCGAACCCACCCAGAGAAACCACTACCCGTCCGTCGGTCTGCTCCGGAAAAAATGAGACATAATACTTTTGGGACAGATCTTCGAAGGGCTGGGAGGCGTGGCCTCAGCAAGCCTGGTTATTTTAATTTTCGGCATCGGATGCCACTTTCTAAACTAAATTAAATTTCTCAAATTAGTTTAAATTTTGCGGTTGTCATCTCCGACATCATTCTACTTCCTCAGAATTTTCCCTTTCACTAATGCCTTCCGTGTTTTCATGATATTTTTTTCTTCATCTTACAATCGGAGAAAAAGTGATAATGTACTTACTTCCTTCAAACTGTTTTTTTCATTTTTAATTAACTAATTAATAGACAGTGATCTTCTCAAAAAGTCGCAACAATAAATTTTGATTAAAAGAAATAGAAATAACAATTTTTCATTGACCCGACAAACTATTGTGCTGAGTATATTTTCAAACAGCATGAACCATGGCAAACCATGTATATTTTGTGCAAAAATATTCCTCGCCTTCATCCCGTGAAGAAGTCGCCATATTTTACTAAATGCAACTCGCTTAACAATACTTAAGTCTTCAACCCATAGTCTCAGCCGTTCGGAATCTACTCCGATCAGTTTTTCTGCCATTTTCTTTTACTTGCAACATACAAATTTTTCTTCCACTTTCATTCTTAGCGACTGCTGACTTTTCGCCCACTTCATTTTCTCCATCTTGTTCACGTCCTTTCCTCAAAATTCTTCATTACCATAAAGATTAAGTAACTGGCTACACAAAACTACCACCAGACCTTAGTTTTCACCAAATAATTCATGAAAATACGTCTCTTATTATTTATGGTAATATTGTGATAATTATTGGATGTAATTGCTATGACTTTAAGAGTCTGTAGTCTGCATGATAAAGAATATCTAGAATACTTTCTAGCGAGCAAAGCCTAGTCCCCATCCGAAAAACGGAGAAAGCAATGCCATAGGAGCAATGAAAGGACGTGAGTTTTTCCACCCAGAACAATACCTGTGAGAAGTATTTTATGGCGCCCTCATCCTAACCTCATTGAAGATCATTTCATTCAGGGTTGGTGGAGGGTAATACGAGCGCCGCGTTAGTAAAGAGAGCATTTATAGAAATAAATAAAGAAAATAGCTTTCTTTTTGGTTTTCGTGATGGCCTTCAACCAAAGAAAGTGGAATATAATAAATTCATTGCATATTTTAAGATACGACTGGTTCAGACGGTCCTTAGAAGACAAGGTGAAACCAGGTGAGAAGGCTTGCTTACCTTGACGTCCCTTCTATCGCGGGCTGAATCTCTCAAATAATGCAGAGGCATACTATGGAGGTGATCCAAATTACCCCGTGGAGACTTAAGCACCGTATTGTCCGAGACAAAGACGACCTGTGACTCAAGACCCCCAGGGTCTCACATCGGTGCCATCTGTACCCGCATTGAAAAAGAGCGGAACATAAGGCACCCCGAAAAGTCTGCCGTCCTGGAATATCGCCTCAACTGACCACATCATTAATTTCGAGAATTCTTAGTTACTTAGCAAATCCGAGGGTTAATGGGACCGTCTTACAAAAGAGGCTATACATATATATATATATATATATATATATATATATATATATATATATATATATATATATATATATATATATATATATATATATTCGGTTAGAAGAGAAGAAGTGTAACCTCGACACGGAATACGCCGCAAGCCAAAATTGCAAACCCTTGAGCAAGAAGATAACTCAAAGATGCGCGTAGAAACAGAGGACGGAGGAGTGCTAACCACTCGCGCCCTCCTCACCTCTCCCGTGTTCGTCCCTTATATGTCTTCCTATCCCTTTTCCTTATATCTATTGCCATCTGAATGAATATTTTCTCGCCATATGGAGGAATTCGGTGTTTGAATGCATATTGAAGAAGGCCTCGGAGAAGGCCGAAAGCTTGAACAATGTTCAATGTGAGTGTCCTTTTAAGTAGTGTTACTATTTTATTTGTGTTCTATTGTGCCGTCAAATATTTATGTATATATATATATATATATATATATATATATATATATATATATATATATATATATATATATATATATATATATATATATATATATATATATATACAAATATATAAAAACACAGATGTAGATTTTTAGAATATAGAGACACAAAGAAAGGACACTCACAATTTGTTATTTTACGTTTCGACAGCACGGCTGTCGTCTTCAGAATGGCGTTCTCGGGGAAGAGCGGAGAGGATGTGCGGGGGAGAGGTGGGGGAAGGAGAGGTAAAGGGACCAATAGGAAATGAACAAGGGGGTGGGGGGGATATGTAGGCAGCCAATTGATGCATTCAGTGGGCTTGGTTCAGCCCGGGCGGTTTGAATGATTGGGCCACCCAGATATGCGCCATCTCGCGGGTTCTCACCTCTATTATACTCGCAGATTTGGGAAGGATTTCAATCACCGAAACAGAGAAGCAGTCGTCAAAAGATTGGTTGTGGGAAGCGGTGTGAGTAGGGATGGGATAATTAAGAAAGGTGGGAGATTTGGTGGAATATCGGTGGTTATTCATGCGGAGGGAAAGTGCGGTCGTGCATTCGCCCACGTAGAAGGCAGGGCAGAAGTTACAGGAGAGGCGATATACTACCTTGATCAAAAAGTTCCCGGAATAACCACCGTATGGCGCTCCCATCGTTCCGATTTGAGTTCTGTTTTTTTGTTAAATTGGTACATCTGTTGTTGATATTCCCTTTAAATCTTAGTGTCATAACTTGACATTTGCAAAAGTTACGTAGCCAAGAGTACATCTATCTCTGTGTGTGTTGGCGATTTTTTACAATTTCAGAAATGGATTTAAATTTGCAACAACGAACTTGTATTAAATTTTGCGTAAAAAACGGATTTAGTGGCGCACGGACGTTGGAAATGTTGGAAAAGTGTTTCGGCAACGATTCTCTAAAAAAAACGGTCGTTTACCAGTGGCACGAGCGGTTCAGAAGTGGTCGTGAGTCAATCGAAGATGATGAACGCAGTGGCAGACCATCGATATCGAAAGTCGGTGAAAAAATTGATAAAGTAAAACAAATGTTGGTCAATAACCGCAAATTAACCATCAGAGAAATAGCGGAGGACTTGAACATTGCCTATGGATCCGCCCAAGACATTGTGGTTAATGATTTGGGTTTCCGTCGAGAAGCAGCAAAGTTGGTGCCAAAAGACCTCAATTTCATGCAAAAAAGAGACCGTGTTGACGTCGCAAAAGACATGATTTGCCAGGCTGAATCCGATCCCACATTCATCAAAAGGATCATTACTGGAGACGAGACGTGGGTTTATGAGTACGACACGCAATCCAGACATCAGGCAAGTGAATGGCGTTCAACAAATGAGCCGAGACCAAAAAAACCACGTCGTTTTCAGTCAAAAAAGAAGGCAATGCTGACGGTTTTCATGGATTACAACGGTGTAGTGCATCATGAATTTTTGCCAGAAGGCCAGACAGTAAACAAAGAGTATTATTTGGGCGTTATGAGACGTTTGCGTGAAGCAATTCGCCGAAAGAGACCAGAAATGTGGGCAGAAAACTCGTGGATTTTGCACCAATGATAACGCACCGTCGCACAGTGCTATCATTATTCGTAATTTTTTGACGAAAAATGCGACAAATACCATCCAACAGCCACCGAATTCACCTGATTTGGCTCCCTGTGACTTCTTTCTGTTCAATCGAGTTAAAAAACCATTACGGGGAACGCGTTTTGGCAGCCGAGAGGAAGTAATGGAAAAATCGCAGGAAGCACTGATGGACATACCGAAAACCGAATATAAAAAATGTTTCGAGGATTGGATCAAGCGCTGGCATAAGTGTGTTGCAGTCGATGGGGATTACTTTGAAGGGGACAATATAGATTTAGATGAATCAACTTGTATTTTTAATTTTCTGAATAAATTCCGGGAAATTTTTGATCAAGGTAGTATAATATTTTTTGAGGTACAGGTGGCGAGTGGTTGGGAGTTGGTACTGAGTGAGGGGGAGGGTCTTAAAAGATGACAGCATTTGCAGCGTGGGCGGTTGCATGGTGCGGATAGGGGCGGGGGAGAGACGGGGGTGCTTGAAGTTGGATTTGTGGACTTAAAGATGTCTCGCAGG
Source organism: Hetaerina americana (assembly GCF_022747635.1). NCBI lineage: Eukaryota > Metazoa > Arthropoda > Insecta > Odonata > Calopterygidae > Hetaerina > Hetaerina americana. The sequence goes on along the minus strand of NW_027286985.1, from coordinate 433,150 downwards.
TTCGACGGGCGTTTAAACGAAACAGAGGGACAGTGTGGGAATAAAAGTGATGTGGACTGAGTGTTATTGATAATTGGGAAGAGGTCGCGGATTAGATGTTTAATTTTTTGTGTTCCGGGGAAGAAAGTGGTGATAAGATTAGGGCATTTTGGGCGGTTTGGTTTGGGGAGGGGAGTGTATTGTGTTGACGGTTTGAGGATTTTACTGTTTAGCAGTTTTTCAGGGTACCCACATTTTCTGAGGGATTCATGCAGCTGGTCCAAGTATTTCTGTTGGGAGGGGGTGTTGTTGCAGAGACGGAAGCCACGGATAGAGAGTGAGAATGGGATGGAGCGCTTTGTGTGAGGAGGATGTCAGCTGTCGAAATGAAGATATTGTTGCTTATTGGTTGGTTTAATGTGGACTGAAGTGTGAAACGTATTGTTTTGGAGGTGAATATCGATATCTAGGAAGGTAATATTCGAGTCGGATATAGAAGAAGTGAATGATTCTTTTGACGACTGCTTCTCTGTTTCGGTGATTGAAATCCTTCCCAAATCTGCGAGTATAATAGAGGTGAGAACCCGCGAGATGGCGCATATCTGGGTGGCCCAATCATTCAAACCGCCCGGGCTGAACCAAGCCCACTGAATGCATCAATTGGCTGCCTACATATCCCCCCCACCCCCTTGTTCATTTCCTATTGGTCCCTTTACCTCTCCTGCCCCCACCTCTCCCCCGCACATCCTCTCCGCTCTTCCCCGAGAACGCCATTCTGAAGACGACAGCCGTGCTGTCGAAACGTAAAATAACAAATTGTGAGTGTCCTTTCTTTGTGTCTCTATATTCTAAAAATCTACATCTGTGTTTTTATATATTTGTATATATATATATATATATATATATATATATATATATATATATATATATATATATATATATATATATATACATACACCTATTATATGATATTCGATGCATGAAAAAGTTTTAGAATGATGACAAATACTTCATTTACAATTTTAAATACATTGGTGAAACGAGAAATAAAATATTATTCACTCTTGTTGCCAGTAACGTTATCACATTTTTTCATATAGATTTTTTATTATATTTTTAAGAGGTAAGAATTAGGCAATAATAACTGTAGCAATATCGTTGTGTGGCATTTTGTGGGTCGCATAATTTGAATTCATGTATTTAAGAGTGTGTATGGTAAAACTTGCTACGCAGATGTCCATTTCCAATTTTCCTGAATTGGACATTGCTTCTTTTATTCCTGTCAACCGTCTTCGATCTTCTCTCTCCGACCGAACCATTCCTCCATACATTGAATGCCAGGGGAAATCCGTTAACGCCAATCACGTTACTTTTCATTTCATTCCGAATCCTGACCTATTTTACGTAATGATCACTGCATTGAGAAAAGAGTTCCGATTGGCGGCCTGCAGTATTCATGCGAAAGACGACAACTGTTGCCCTGATTCTCTCATCCTTTTAACCGAACCACGCGCTGATTTTATTTTTTTCCTCCAAACGCAACCAAAGATAAAACATCTCCACAATTAGTTGACCTTGGGATTTCGTCCTCACAAACCGCTATTCTTCCGCGAAAGAACGGCATCATGGCTGACTCATCTTGCACAAGGAGCACGAGGGACATTTTCTGGGTCTTATCGCCCATGATGAGGCTGAGCAAGGCGTTGGGACTGGCGCCGTTCCGCCTCAGTGCTTCCCGGAAAAGGAGGAGATCGCCCAAGACGGAGTGGAGCGTCTACTACAGTTTCCTCAAGTGGTCCATCTTCACCATCATCACGCTGTCGATGATTATATCCGATGTGGTGATAATTGAGAAGTTCCCCGGCAACTGGTTGGTGAACAAGTACTTGAACATCGTGTGGGACATGGTGGACAACTTACTCTCCGCCCTGAGCCTGTTGGTGCTATTGCTTCGTCGCGATGCGGCGAGGCACCTCCTGGTGAGCATTGCCAAATACGACAGCGAGACGGACGGCTACGATCGCTTGGAAGGCGAGAGGAAGGCCGTCGAGCGACGGGTCGTCTACGTCACCGCGGCGTTCGCCATGTTCGGTGCCTACGTGTACTACGGCTTGCACGTGCTGGAAGTTTACGGATATCTGGAATTCGCCAAGGTGCTGATTATAGTCCAATGGATTTGTTCCGATCTGATAATGCACTTGCAACTCTACGACGTCCTTCTTTTGCTCCGGGGGCGCTTGCTTAGCTTGAATTCGAGTTTGAAGAAGTTAAGGCGTGCGGTCGAGGGCCCTGGGACCGTCGGCGGGCAGCCGGGAATATCCGCGGGGAGTGTACGGCATTGCCGGTGGAGGTTCTACCAGATCTACGAGATGAGCCGCAGAGCCAATCACATCCATGGCATCACTGTGTCCTTCTCCGTATTTTACAACTTCTTGGATGCCACCATAATCCTTTATTTCTTGCTGACCATGGAGGTGCAGGACAAAGTGGACTTCGACGACCTCTATGATCTGTTGTACAACGGAATGCTTGTTGTCATCTTAAGCATCGCTTTGGTGCTCATCATCTCTGTTTGCGAAGACATTTTGAAAGAGGTAGGAGCGTAAGCGTTCCAGGGTTTCATTTCTCAGGGGAAAGACGAAGAGCGAAGAAACTGATGAGGTAACAGGAGTCTGAATTGACAACTGCCATTTATCTCTAATGTTTCCAATCACTTTTCGTTATTTTGCTTCGGAATTCAGCAATGCTGAAGCTTCCATGTACCAATAAATCGAAGGCACATGAGTTTTTCATAAAAAGGCTCTTTCATGCCAGGATAATAAATGAAGGGCTACTTCCATCGGGATTAATTGAATTTATATGGTTTCTGTACTTTGATATAATATAACTGAGGACTAGTTACCTTAGTTCTGACAGGTGAGCGGTGATCAAAGAACGGACGCGTTGCTCCCCAATTACGAGAGGAAAACAATTTAAATTGTCACTGAAGCAAAATGTGGGGCGTAGAGAATTTGAATACTGGCCAGGGTTCTCTGGGTTCATCTTTAAGTGATGATTCGGGACACCCTCAGCTGTAGCCAAGCAGAGAGATTTTTTGAGTTCCACATTTTCCTAGAAATGACCAGGAGGCATAGCACAAGGCACTCTCTCATGTCGTGGGATTATAAATGCCTCTTGGTAGTTGGTAAATTAGATTGTTACTCTTTTTTAAAACAACTTAACCTATTGTTTTCTTTTTTGATTCGGGATTGGCTGATCCGGCGCTGACGCAGGCTGACAGAACTGGTCTACTAGTTTCCGAAACAATTCTGAAAGTTAAGGATGGCCGACTGCGTCGAGAGGTAACCGCAGGTTCCACAGTAATAAAGCTTTTACGTAATACGGATCTCAGACCAAATCGTCATATTATACATTTCGAATTTACCACATTATTATCCAGAAAAGCTCCCTTGAAAAATATAATTGCGTATACTATTTTATTAGATAATAGGATAATTAAATTATTTTATTAAGAAATACATTGAAATAATTCAGATTAAGCAATAGTAACCAAAAGAACTTTGCTTTAAGGAGTAAATTCATTACTAAATGAAATATGAGAAACTTTCTAAGTCCGATTATGTCCAGTAATTTCTTGAACAACAGCGCAGCCTTGACCATTAGAGAATCGAGTTAAATATCTTCACATAATCTACTTCATTTTCCCTTGCTAAAAATGTTTTAGCAATGAAGCTTAAAGGGATACTTAATGATTTAATAGACGTTTTTTCATAGGAACATCTACATGAACTATTGCTGTGCTTGGAACCACGAGAAATAATCTTGGTATTATTTTTTATGAGTATGAAGTACTATTAATCTTAGTTTCTCACTGAAATCAACATATGTTCGAGGTATAGAACGAGAAGGAGAGGGTTGATTAAATAACAATAATAAGTTGATGTTGGCGAAGTAGTCTCTCGAGTATTTTTACTTACGTAATAATATATTTAGAAAATCAAAACCATCTGACACCAATACGAGTGGATTAGAGCAAAACATTTTGTAAATTTCTAAGCCATATTTTTTTGATAAAAATCTGTTTCTTTATATAGTTGACGATGTTTTGAAGTAATCCAGTTTCATTTCTGTTACAGCTACGCCTCTTCTCACACCAGTTATTGTTCACGAGAATCCGATTCACCGCCTGTGGATTTTTCTCCCTTGACTTCAATCTCCTCACATCCGTAACTATGTCTACAATGCACATATCCATACGGTTCAGCCACACCAATTATCCAATAAAATCGACCAGTATTTTAAAATTTATTTCGTGGTTCTGTCATTACTGAAACTTTATTTCCAGTACTTGTAATATATACATCTACATGACACCTGGCGAGTCACCGCGGGGGCGTGTGGCGGGGGGTGTTAGGCCACCACCCGTAAAATAGAATAAAGCCACATGCAAAACCAAATCATGTTACCTCTACACAATTATCAGTTTGGTCATGCACTTGATAAATTTTAATCACACGAAAGAAAGTACTTGCATGCAAACATATTCAATAACAGGATACGTATCTTTAAAACATGCTGCAGAACTGTTAAAATGATGGATCAATTTTAAAAAATTACATGCAAGATATCGGCAAATGTACACACTACCAATTCTAATTATCTCCTACGCGATTGCTGTCATATCCATTTTAATCTCTAATGGTACGAAAAAAAAACGACTTTTTAAATTTATGATTCAAGTTTAAATCTAAAAATATAATCCAAAGTCCTCGTTTGAATTTCATACATATACTTTAAATTTATCAATTACGCGCAACGAAAAAGGAGATCATAGATATAGAAATACTATAATGTTTGCCCATCTTTGTCTTCATCCCTGTTAGTCTTATTCATTTAGCTTTCCACGCTTATTCTGACTATATTTACATATTTATTAAACTTATCATCATAAAATAGTGACATTGTTTGCAGGAATAACAAGAGAAGCATAATATGAGAAGATCAGGATTTCTGCGAAAATGAATACTAAAAGTTCGTAAAATATTTCGGGATAATAAAAGCAGAGTCAAAGCATTTTTTGATTGACTTGAAAACTAATAGTTCTATAAGATACGTATAAATATATTATTCGTTGAGCATATTTCAAACAATTATCGAAGCGAAATACGATGGTTGAAATTAAGCGTTAAGGTGATTTGTAGAATGAGTTCAAAATTGCACTAATTCTGGACATGGTCTCCTTCAGATGACGGCGGCCGTGGTGACCCACCTAGTCATACTGGTGCAGTTTCAAGTGGCCGATAGAGGAGCGGCGTGCCCCTGCGAGGAAAGGTTGAACTTGACGCTTGCACCTGGAATGCTGACGACCGTGAAGCCGTGAAAGCTTTTGCTGCTCCTTCAGAAATACATCTACTGGAGGACCTTATGTCAAGTATCATGTCTTTCAAAACATTCTCCAGGGATATGAACTGCAAGATACATGCCTATTTTTATCTTCTGTAATTTTTATGCCAGTAAATGTAATTGGATTGTTTTCTAAATATTCCTTGAAATATTACCGATTAAACACGACAGTCTTTATAGACGTTCTTCATTGTATGAATTATGTCGAGGTTAATGTGGAAACCTCGCGAGCGGAGGAGAATAAAGAGGGAAGATCGGTGCCAGAGTATTAGAATAAAAAAGATTTTTATCCCACTAACAGGGTATTTCATCACATCTAGCTTAATTTTGTGATGAGTCAGTTTTATCGCCACGAAAAAATCTGCTTTCCATAGAACAAAATATATCCGCATTGAAATACAGCAACCAATTTCAAACATCAGCTTAGCGTATGCACCTAATTATCACAATTCTAGACTCTTCGTGGGCTACACTAAGAAAAATACGAGCCATAGATCGCCTTGGGCAAAAAGGTTTTTATTATACTATTATGGAATTACTATGAAGAAAATAAGCCAAAGTTACCGTCTTTTGATCATAAGTTTCTGCGTGACAGTTTTTGAAAAAAAGAAATACTTACACGTATAACACCAATGAAATATCAACGAAAGTAATGTTTTACAAGGTTTTGCGTTTGTATCTAAACAAAGGCATAAATATTGTAAGGATTCGATCAGCTAATAGGAAAGAAAACACCATCTTCACCCGAACTCTTGAGTTGAGCTTGCGAACCGATGGCAAAATTTGTGCCCGCACTCCTTTTATTATGGTTTCCTCTTTAATGCGTCACCGGAGAAGATTGAATGTTGGCCAAGCGTTTAAAAATGTGGCGTTCGCAAAAATTCCCGAGAGAACTTTCTCCTTTCGTAATTATCACGAAACGGCGAAGGGAACGTCTAAAATTAAAACAAACGTGTTCAATTGAGCGAATCGAGTATGACCGTAGGAAAATTACTTGACCCACCAATTATAATTAGTCGACCAATTATACGCTCGATGTAATTCTATTTTCCATTCTCATCAAGGATGAACTCTAATTATTTTCTGGTCCAAAAAATCAATCTTTTTGATTCATAAGCCTTGGTTTCGCCGCAAGCGTTTGGGCATTTCATTCGCGAAGCTGTAAAATAGCGTCCGGGGTACTCTGGAAGCATCAGAATGGCCAAGGACATTTATAAAGCCATTTCGTCGCTGCTCGTGATCAGTCGTGTTTTCGGAGTGGCGCCATTCCACCTGACGTACGGGAGAGGCCGGGGGAGAGGATCCCTTCCCAAACTGCCACTCATCGCCTCAGTCTCCGTCATCACGGTCACCTCCCTTATCACCGTCTCCGCCCTGCCTTCCATGGAATCGCGGAGGGTCAAGCGATTCAGCAACCAGTTCCTTACCGTCGTCTCGACGTCCTCCACCGTCCTCAGCGGTTCGGCTGGCATAGTCAGTGTCTTCTTGTTCTTACTGCGGAGCGCCACCGCAGGTAAGGTCCTCCGAGGACTGCGCAAGTACGACGACACGTTCCACACCGAGGGGAGCGCTGACTTCAGGGCACTGAGGAGAGACGTGAGGACCACTCTCTTTCTCGTCTTCTCCGTATACTCCCTGCTCATGCTAAACCTGATTTTCATCTCCATTAAGTTTTCTGGTCGCTTCAACTTATTCGCTCAGAGTATACTCACGTATTGGTCTTTCATCGTCGTTTTGCTGAAGATCCAGTTCCTTTCCATGCTCATCTCTTTAAGGCAAAGGATTTCGAGACTAAATAAGGACGTTCGTCTCCACCTCTCCTCCGCGTCACTCGCCGATCTCGGGCACCGGAAGATCGGGGCCAAGACACGGGGTCTACCGGGGGAAGCGAGAAGATGGACCATCATGCAGATTCGAATATTCCACCTCTCCAAGATGACATCTGCAGTGTACGGTCCGTCTTGGGTGCCCATTATGGTGTATCACTTTCTGAACACCACATCCGTCAGCTACTATTCCATTCTGTACTTGTTCAACGAATCGGAATTTCCAAATGCCACCGGCAACCCGCTGGCGCCTGGCATCTGGGTCTGTCACCAGCTGGCCGGGGTATTTATCGTGGTGGTTGCCTGCGCCGGAGTTTCAAATGAGGTGAGTTTATCTTTGAAATGAGCACAAGAGATCCGAATTTGCTTATGCTCTCTTAAATGTTCTAAAAGGGATATGTCCATTGATGCGTAGAAGTTCTACGATACAGCCCACAATGGTCCGATGCTCAAAATTGCGAGGCACACCATATGTCCTCTGCTAACACAAATGAAGTAATCGCGATCACCAAACCTAAAGATTGGTTTGCTAAATTTGGGTAGAGCTCACGTGATAAGTGATTAGTCCAACGGCGTGTGGAATTCACACATCAGGATAAAGGGGACCATTTCCTTTCCCTGTATCACTTGTGGTTTCCCAAGCAAATCTGGTAAATGAAAAGTTGAATATAAACAAAAATCCACATTAAATGAAATGAAAAAATTAAATGAAAGTATCAAAACATTTAGTACTTGAAATTGATTGCATATAATTAGAATATGTTTTAAGAAGAGACTACAAGATATAAGGCTACTATACATATTCTATGAACGAGGAACGGGTGATAATGACTACGGCTTTGTGATTCATCCGCAACGCAACTTAATTTTCGATCGTTCTACCTTAAAAAGGGATTACAAAAAATTATAACTTAATGTTTTTGGTCATATTTAATTATTCTCATAATAATATTCGCAGAATTATCAGCAGGAATAAGTGAAATAAGGCCCTACGATGCCTTACTACACCATTGTAGTCAGTGGTAATGAACACCTGCTGTGGATAGGTCCCGAATGTCTACCCCTGTATTCTTAAATGCATTTTTTTGTTTTTTTTCGGATTTACTTAAGCGTATGACCTAATTAAATCCATGAAACAAACAATTACGCCTCGGTTGTATTAAATATTAATTTATATCAGTGATCGCATCACCGCTACGACAACTCACCTTGTGCCCCCACCTTTTAGGAACTCAAAGTAACATTTCCATGTTTAACTATCTATTGGTGGATATTTCATATCAGCTGCAAAGTCATCAGTTCCATATTCCTCGTAAACAATTGTTTTTATTTATTCGATTTGGGTACAATGCTGACCTAGCGGTCTTTCGATTACCCTTCCTCCCTCATTCATTCTGCAAGGGTGACCCTGAAAACGTTTTCTTCCATCTTTTACTAAACCCTTGATTATTTCTGCCGGGATTGAATATTTAGGGTGTAGATAATAGCTATTAAAAGCAATTGTTACGCCTACGTATTAGATTTGCTAAATAAGTTTCATATTTAAAAATAAAATCCTTGGCAAGAAGAGATAAAATGGTAGTTGTTCCACAGTTCGGAAAATTCTAGAGGGCCAGGTGAAATTACTGCCCTTTCCCTCCATACACTCCGCCTTCGTGGCATTAGATACAAGATTGGAAGCATATATTGAAAGGTTTTGGTATGTTTATAGCAGAAGATGGAGAGTTCAATTCAGACAAAAGAAGACGGACGAAAAAGTATCAAATAGAGTGGGAGGAGAGGGTATGATGCGAGGGAAACAGCGGATTGATATTAATGTAGCAGATTGCTAATGGCGATTAAAGGAAGGAAATATATGATAAATTTCGCAAGGAAATATTTTTAGCTTTCATTAAAAACCAACCACTAACAATGAATTGAATTGGCCGATAAATAATACCCCTAAACAGAACATTTTTGATCCATTCATCAAATTTGAAGCAGTCCCGATACCATAGCATAGCATACGATAGCAGACCGAATAACCCGACCGAATATTTTAACGCAGGCGTGAGAAGTAACTTACTTAAAATACCTCATGGGATTACTCCCTCCCCGCACCTCAATCAAATAGATTCGACTAGTCTGATATTTTGGGAATTCTTTCAGAGATTTTGGATTGACAAGTGACCGACCTACTAGGTTTGCTGACGTAAACTATACACCCAAGCGATCTCCCTGGCCTCGTTTGAAGGAGGCCTTGGCGCCGGAACGGAGGAGTTTACACCAAAGGCCTCTCTTTCTTTTTTTCCTTGATCAGTTCATTTTCCCCATCCCCCTCGGTACCCTAAACACCCATCCATATTAATAAGTCTAATTACCATTTACACCTTCATCCCTTAAGCATATAAATCCATCCCAGTTCTATATCTGCGAAACACCCCCCGACCCCCGCTCACATTCGCTTTGGCTGACTAAAACGTAAAACGACACAAGACCTGTGGGGCACGTGTCGTTCCTTGATGGATGATGAAAGGTTTTGGTCACCCCTAGCGTTCTCTGGCCTACCCTCAAAGACTTATTGATTTACATTTGTGTCCATTTGGAAACTCGATTAAAAATATTCTTCATATTTTGTATGATTAAAGTTATTTCGCATATTTTAACTACTTTTTCGCTAATACATATTAGACACGTTCTTGCATATATCCTGTATGAATAAGGGTTAAGAAATCTGATATTCTACGCCCATATGTTCATCGACGGAAACTAGCAGTAATGTTTGGTTTTCTGCTACGCAGCTCATGGCTTCAAGGTAATTATCAAGATGGCCTCGATGGATATAACTGGAGAGAAAAATATTTTTATTGAGTTCATTTTACAACAGATATCAATTTCAGTCGTGAACACACTCGCAATTAAATGAAAGGAAATTTCACTGACGGACCTTAGAAAAATATTTTTTAAACTGTTTTTTAATATTTCCCGTTTCCTGCTACCTCCAATGTTTACCTGCCATATTGATGATTACCACCCTACATCAAACACGACTGAATGTCTTGAGAATATTCTTAACTCCAAGTTGATTTGCAGAGCATTCCAAATACGAAAAGGCCAAAATTTTACTCAACAAGAGAACCATTTTGAAAATGATTTCGCCCGAGGAAAGAGAACGAAAGAAAGAAGACTTGCTGTGGCTCATGAAGCCATTTCTCAAGCTCAACAGGGCCTTGGGTATCCTATTCCTGGATCCCGACCTCAATAGTGACGAAAGATGGTCCTATTCTAATGAAGAGCTCAGCTTGGTGATTCACTCATTCCTGATGGTGGCGATATTTTTACTCCCTGTACACATGATTTCGTCGTACGATCAAATTAACAAAACCGAAGGCCTTAACCGCGCCGTGAGTTTGTTTTGGATGATGCTGGAAAATTACTTGACCGTGATTTCTGCTTTCGCCTTAATTCTCCGACTGAGGAAAGTTCGTCAAATCTGGCAGGATTTATTCTCGTTTGAGGAACAAGTAATGACCGACGTAAAAGGATTGGGCACCCATATCCGAATCCAGATGATTTTCCCCGTTTACGTATACCTCCACTTCGGCTTCAACTGGCTCTTGAGGGCTCTAGCCAATGGACTTCTCTCCATGGAACTCCTGGCGTTCTCATGTGTGGTGTTTTGGACGACCAATCTCATAATGCAAGGATGGCAGTGCTACAACGCCACCGCTCTGCTTCGACGGTGCCTCCGTGACTTAAACGAAGCGATGCCACAGCCGGAATCATTCCGTCAAAAAGAGAGCGCGTTGCCAATCTCATCTGAAGTAAGGGCACGAGTGCTAGTGAATGAAATAAAACACCTGAAGACAATGCAGGCTCGCCTTTTTCGTATATTCAAGTCCGTGAGGGCAGTGTACACGATTCTCTGCCTCGCTCTGGCCACATTGACGATCGTGAACTTAACATTCATGGCCTATTACGCCCTACAATTCGCTGGAATCTCCAATGCTCCAGGAATGACGCCTTTCCATTACATTTGCACCCTAGTTTGGGGAGTATCCTATGCGATAGAATTTGGGCTAATAGTTTCCGCTGGAGATGGCATCAACAAAGAGGTAAATTACGCTATATTTTTTTTAATTTCCTATGCTTCTCCTTGCATAGCTTGTAACACCTGCTCTTTCCTATCTGGTCTCCTTTTTCTGGGGGTCGTATAACCTTGCTCGGAGTAAACACCTACTTTTTCATGATACCTCGCAAGCTACCTGTGGGATTTAACAAGCTATGTTTGCACAATTAATATCATGACACCTCTACAAAAATATTTGCTTGACCATACACAGGAACAACGCTGATAACCCAATAGAATATACTTGCAAGCAAAGATATTTAATCAAAGGATACAGCATAATGATGGAAAGGAATTATTTAAAAGGTTTCTCCATTTAAAAATCATGCATGATATCTACAAAATATGTACAGGGTTCGTCCGGAAAATAAGTGTACTGAGCTCAGGAAAAAAAATTATTACACTTTTACACATCTTAAGCTAATATTCCTCAAAATAGGACCCTTGTGAGTCGATACACTTGTTCCAGCGGCGTTCCCATTCCTGGAACGCTCCCGCGACGGCATCATCGGGAACCTCTCGAAGACTCGTCGTCGACCTCTTCTCTGCCCTCCACGAACATCTTGTGCCACCGAAAGATCATGTTTCTGGACATGGCTGACTCCCCGTAAGCCTGGTCAATCATACCGACAGTTTCGGTAGACGATTTCCCAAGCTTTACCGCAAATTTGATGGAATAACGCTGCTCTAAAAACTTCGGCATCGCGTTCCGTGACGTAGGTCGAGCGTGGAGGTTCGCGTTAACAGAGCTCCTCACTACACCACAGCTTAGAGCCGACTGCCTTTTTCAGCGTCGCTTGCCAACAAACCCCTCTCCAATCGCAGCCCGTCAGAGCGGTGCTGGGTGTGCCTGGAGCGGCGCGCCCAGCCCAGGAGTCAGTACACTTATTTTCCGGACGAACCCTGTACGTACACTGGTCTTTGTAATTATCCCCGTCTCGCCTGCAATCTTATCTATTTTCAACTCTATCACTGCGAGGAAAAAACTTTATCTTCAATTTATCCGTTCAACTATCCACCTCCCTGTTTTTACGCATGCCATCTATCACATCATGTTAAGTCGGGGTCTGTAATATGTATTTAACATTCTCATATAATTAGCTATTTAGATATTGACTTCCCAACAAGCAACCAATAGGGTTTGTGGAGGCTTTAATATAAGCCAGAATAATTTTGACTCTAATACCGCTGTCGGATAATGCTAATCTGATCCATTATCGTGCGTGGAAAAAATGGCTTCTTAAGTTATACTTTTCTACCATTAATTTCTCTAATTTTAGTGGCATAATTTCCCCTGCCATAATATGATGGGGATAATAATGCATTTTCAACCTCACTACTAAAGAGATATTCTTCCAATTTACGCAAGAGATTTAATCAGTAATTCAGAATTCACTCCGTGAGTAATTCCCCGCCTAACGGCTCTAGCATAGTATAATGCCAGTTACGAGTACGTTAGTTTCTGTTGTCATTTGTCGAAAACGGAAATTGACGAAATCATGGAGCAACGAATCAACATTAAGTTTTTTGGTGAAGGGAGGTAAAAGTTATCAAGAAATAACTAAAATGTTGACCGCTGTTTACGGCGATAATGCCCTGAAGAAAACATCCGTTTTCAAGTGAACTAAGCGTTTTAAAGATGGCCGACAAAGACACCAATGATGATGCAAGGCCGGGACAACGACCTCCAACCACCTGTGTTGACGACAACATTGATCGTGTGCGGTCCCTTGTCCTTTTTACCGATCGTCGAAAAACTGTCCGAATGATAGTCGCTGATGAACTGAATTTAGGAAAATCAACAGTGCCCACACTACTTCAACCGAACATTTGGGTTTAAATAAAATGTGTGCAAAAATCGTGCCCAACCTGCATCACCAGACAAAAGATTTGCAGACACCAGATCAAAAGTTGAAAAGAGTTGAATTTATCCGGAAAATTCACTTTCAAACGATGCTGGATTTCTCAATAGGGTAATCGAATCGTGGTTTTACGGGCGTGACATTGAACTGAAATCGCAAAGCAAGGAGTGGAAAGCAAAAGATGAGCCTCGAACCAAAACCTCAAGAAAAAGTCGATTAAAAGTCAAAGATATGCTCCTTGTTTTCTCTGTTATCGAAGGCTTTGATCATCATGAATTTCTTCCTGGAGGACAACCTGCAAATACTGAGTGTTCTACCTTACAGTAAGTTCTCAAGCGTTTGAGAGATCGCGTGCGACCAAATTTGACCCAAGGCGATGGATGGATCCTACTGCACCATGACAATGCACCTGCACATACAGCATTGATTGTTCGCCAGTTTCTGGCGAAAAATTCAATCACCATCCTTGATCATCCCTCCTTATTCGCCAGATGTCGCCCCCTGCGAATTTTTCCTATTCCAAAAATACAAAAATGTGATGAGGGGACATCACTGGTGTGAAGATGTGGACACAAAAAAGCAAGGAACGACGAGAAAACTAAAAAGCCTAACTGCCTTGAGGACTTCCAAGGGTGCTTTAAACAGTGGAAAATAAGATGGAATAAGTGCATAGCAACGAATGGAGAGTACTTTGAAAAGGGGACAAAATCGATGAAGACTAAATTTTGCAAAATAATGGCCTCATTTTGCGTATTTATTGGACGGACTTCGTATTTGCATGCCTTTAGGTTATAAGAACTTGTGTTCAACGGAGTGGTTGCTCAGGCGAAGAACTCGTTCCCTCACCACCCTAAAAATGCAGCAACCTTTGGGCTTACTTTGAAGTGAACACGCAATTCTCCAATCTACACCATAATGAGAAATTATTACGGTGGATGTATCCTCCATTCCGGTCACCTCTTGACTTATCGCAAGTGATAGACCTCCCTAGAAAGTTAGACCATTAATAGGTCGTAAAGGTTAACATTGAAGACGTTAAGAATATAATTTCATCTTTTCATAACTCTTGGAATCTGAATAACTGGAAATTATTCTGCATTTTCTTATTATTTTAGTGGACCTAATGCCTGAAAAAATAGTTTATTAATAAATGTTACGAATATGATTTCTCTAGGTGAATGTTTAAACTATCGGACAAATCATTTTTTATCTCATAAGCCTTGATTTTGTAATCAAACTTTCATTTATCATTGTGGCGCATGTATTAAACTTTAGTCCTTTAAAAACGTTCATCCACTTAATTTGAATGTTATTAAACTAACCTCGTTCATGCGTAGGGTAAAAATGCACTTTTTTTTGGGTAGGATAGGCTGAAATGATCTCTTTCACTGATTATGATATACCTAAGAATAAGAAAAAAAGAAGAGAGGAGAAAGCACGCGTTACAATAGCCTATTTCAACGAATTACACTATTGATTTTTGCTGACATATTTTAGTAGAAGTATCGAAGACTTCAAAGAAACTGTGGGAGATGCCACAACTATAAATTTTAATGACGTCATCCGCTGAATGTGCATTAAAATGCAGCAATTTCAGAGTGTAAGGATCATTCAGAATCCCAGTCAAGGCAAATGATTTCCACACTTTGAAATTGTTACATTGTTTCGAAGACTAGCGCTCCGCATGCCAGATGCCATCAAAAGACAACTGAATTTATCCGTAGTAGGCAACAAAGTGCCTAAACTTAAGACTTCTTCACTGAGTTTGTTACATAGCGCACGAGAAATGAGTCAGCTCAGGAGTTATTTCAAAATTTAACGAGCAATCCAAGTCCAAAGACGTTCGCACGTCACCAAAGCAGCGACCTGAATGGTATAGACGTCTATTTCAACGAATCGATCCTTCAGTGTGCGCGTTGAAATCGCACGAAGAGCAATTCCCATGCAGTCTTCGTCCTGGGCTGAGGCTAAATTTTCATTGCGTCATGAGCAAGTCATAATCAGTCGGGAAATAATTGCTATAAAATACCAATGGACATTGCACAGAAGATTCATCAAAATATCAAAAGACAAGCTCAGCCTAATTAAGACTGTATGGATAACAATTCCCAACGTAACAATTCATTTTGAATCGATTTCACAAAAGCAAGCCAGGAGATCAAATTTCGGCTAAGCAAATTTTAAAATAAATTTATGAAGACGCTGGCGAACAACTTAACTTCTTCTAAAATATCGAGCAAATTTTGTGTCGACAGACGATGACATTGCTCCGCCGGCATTATAAGTTGAGTGGACTTTAGACTGAGAACTAATTATAAGTGGATTAGGGCTACAACTTTTATAAATGCACTTGACGATAGGCATGAACATTCCACGCTTGGTCCTTCCAAGGGGGTCGATTGCCACGGCTGCTCCCGGTTCAAGCAAGGCTAACCAAATACTACGAATATTCAGAATGGCGTTTACAGAAATAAAATTCATACTGAAATGTCATCACTTTATTGACTCAATGCTGTGCTGAAAGGATCACGAAGAGGAATTGGCGAACGACGATCGAAGAGATGGGCTCAGTTCTCAAATGAATTGTATTCGACAGCAGAATATGAAAGCAGGAGAAATTTATTCGCAAGCAGTGTTATGGGCACTGAAGCCGGTGTTAGTATTTAATTGGGCACTTGGACTCTCGCCATGTTATTCCCATAAAACAATAGAACCTAAATATTCTGGTAGTCATAACATCAATGCCCTTGTCATTTATACAATTTTATCACTATCGGAAATCTTCATGTTACCGTACGGAATAATTTTACTATCAAAATTCGATGGTAATATCACAATTTTCAATGTTGTCATGGTGATGTGGCAGGTTATCATGAGTACATTGCAAATTTCGACTGGATTATCCATTGTTCTCAGATGTTCAGCCTCTCGAGAAACTCTTTTGAGGCTGCTTCATTTCGAGGAAACCATCGAGGTACCGTTCTCGATAAGCCTGAGGAAGACACGGCTTTGCATTAATGCGATGATGCTCTACGTTGCTTACGTCATCATCCAGTTTGGAATGCACATGAAACAAACGGTTGGACCATACGGAATTTTCTCGATTCCATTCCTCTTACATATCCGAACGCTCTACTGGTCATTTACCCATCTGATGATCAGTCTCCAGTGTTACTGTTCAGTGCTGCTCCTGAATTGGTGTGTGCTTAATATTAATTCAAGCATTAAGACCACCTGGGAAGAATTAATATCTTCAAATTCACGCGTCTTCAATAAGGAAGAGAAGCGTCGTTTAGTTAAAAGACTGAATTATCTGAAGAAACTGCAGATACAAGCATACCATGTGTTCTTGCGCTTAAAAAACCTTTACGCGCTTTCCAATTTCGCTCTCGGAGTGACTGTTCTCTGTTGCGTTACTTTTATCCTTTACTGTTCAGTGGATTCATTGCTTTCGAAATATCCAGGACTCAGTGCATCGACATTATTTGTTTCCATCGCTTGGGTCTCAGCAATTGTGATAATTTTCATATTCATCCTGTCGGCATGTGAAAAAACTCAGACACAGGTAATTCTAGAGGAATAATATTTACGCTAATATTACTGCATGAATTTCTGAAAATATAATTAGATTGTTAAATTTATTTTTCATGTCATGGGGTTTTTTTTATGTAATTTAGTCTTGGTGACCTATACGGTCCGGTTTTCTGTTATTAATTGGATAGACTCTTATACGTCTATATAGATTCTTATACGTCTAAAACATGCCCCAAATATCCTTCCACATTTTATAATACATACCTTAAGGGCAACGAATATTTTATCTTCATTTTGCATGACATTGGCTATTATTTCTACTGCATTTCCCGTGCATGATACGTCAAATGCTTTTATTAATATTTCCAGAAGCATATTTCCTTGTAACACTGAAGCATTGAACGCTCTGAGAAATACAGTACTGTACCTTTAAGCATAATCTTATATAACCTTGGGCAGAGACATATAATTATTACCTAGTTCGATTAAGTTTAGTATGCTAACTGCTGCTCTTATCTTGCTTTTTATCTTATTAATCAGCTTTTCTGTTTGCAATGGGTTCAACATTTCGATAAATGTTAATGAAGTCCTCTTATATAACGCATATATGATATACGTATGTAACGCATATATTGACTCTTCGTGACACTCCCGGTTTCTTCTTTCGCTTTTACATTCTAAGACTGGGGTATGTTCGTCAAATCTGGCAGCATTTATGAGTGAAGGTCGACGTAAAAGTATTTATTTATTTGTTAATGCACCCTGGAAGCTACCTCTAGGGTGTGTGGCAGGTGGTGAATATACACCAGGGTAAATTTTACCCGAACATGACGCTACCGCGGTCGGACAATGCTATTATGATCCCCTATTGTTCGCGGGAAAAATGACATCTTAAACCTATCTGTTCGGATACTTAATCTTTAATTTGATTAACACGATCTATTCTACCGTTGTACGATGGGGACAATAATACATTTCCAGTATCACTGCTAAAGAGACATCCTGCCAATTTATGCTAGAGCCTCACTATGCAAGTTAACCTTCGCTCTCTGAGTGATTCCCAGCGTAGCTCCTCTAATATTTAGGATACTCTACCTTGTAGCCTTCGTTGAGCCCAAGGTCGGTTTTTTAATTAAAATTGTAACTTTCATTGCTTTAACCTAGCCCTTTTTATAGATTTGACACTTTCGATGGAATTAGGATTGCTTTCACTGGGTTATCTGTCGCGATGCACGGCTGCGCCGGTGAGAGCGTGGCTTTAACGGCCAGTATCGCTGCAATGGAGGGTATCGCGGTTGAGCTACGGTCTAAGGTTGACGGGAAGAAGGTTGGTCTTCCGCGAGAGGGCCTGACTCTGGGTGCAGTGGCGAAAACTTGCCGCGCCAATGGGGCCGCACGGATTCGTCCGAATGCAACATGCGGCGGAGTGAAAAAGAGGCCGCCCGGAGTTCTATACTTTGACGGAGGATAGGTGCCGTTCCGGGAGCCGGAGGATTGGAAGGTTGTCTCACGCAGTAGCGAGGGAAAGTGCGGCGAGGGATGGGAGATGCGAAGGCAAACCTGATCCCCGTCGCCAAGAGGTATCGGGTGCTATCGGATGATAGCCCTGTCTGCAGCCCCTACCTCCACCCCTTTGAGAGAGCCATCCAAAAGGAACCGTCAGAGTGGGAAGGGCGGGACAGTGATAGGTGAGCAGCAACTTCAGACGAATGACGGTCCCATTACGGGAGATGGCAGACCATTAGGGTGTGAACCAGCGCCTGTCGGCTTGGTGCATTCCATGTGGCGGCGTTCCCCAGGTGACGAAGGCGGTTGGATCGGCGGCTGCGAGCACGAGGTGTTCAAGGCTACGGGTCGTGGCTCATGTTGGCGTCAACGATGCCGTGGATCTGAAGACATTCTGTATCCCCTCGGATAATCGAATTCGGAAGTGAAGCGGGTGGGTGGTGCCGAGGGTGTAGTAGTGACGCTCACGATCTGCAGCCTCGTCCCATGGTTTGATCGTGGACCTTTGGTTTGGAGTCGAGTGGAAGGCCTCAATCAGAAGTTCCTGCAAGGATATCGGGGCGTCCTTCTTCGACCTTCATCCGGCGATCCAATCATTTAGGAACCCCCTGAACTGTTCTCATGTTCACTACACGTCTGAGGCCGCCAGGTGTGTAGCAGGTGGGATATTGGAGCACTACAGGACTTTTTTAGATTAAAGTGTAGCTCAGCGTGTAGGTCATTTAGTGGGTCTTTAAACTCTTCTATGCCAAATTATATAGATTTAAATGAATTGTGGTCCACTGCTATCAACAGTTCAATTAACACCAATGAAATAGCATCTGGCGGAATATTTGCTTGGGGATTTAATTTTAATAAGAAAACGATCCACATTAAAAAATACGAAACAGCGTAAGGTCAATAAACATTATCTGTAGTGGTAGTTAATTGCCGAAATTTAAAAATACATTCGCAGAGAATCATCAACTTATTCAAAGCGCAGGTATGATCATTGTGGCAGAGATCTGGTTATCTAAAGATATCACCGGCGGTAAAATATATCCTTGGTTTTGCTTTAAGGAGGTCTATACGCAAGATGGAGGAGGGGAGGGGTTTCAACAAAAGGGTGTTCTTTCTTTTTCCTTACTCGACGTCCATTCAATTCCTGCACACCTTCATTCCCTTCTTCCGCCTTGGCGTCCACAACATCCATCCTTATAAGTTTGTCTAGTTACTATCTAACCCTTCATCCCTTAAACAATCAAATCAATCACAGTTATATATTTGAAGCACCCGCCACCCTTCGCTTGCATTTGCTTCGACTGACTAAAACGTCTCCACAAGACCAGTGCACTTGTCGTTCCTTTGATAGACAATGCAAGGTCTTGGCGGTGAAATTTTCCCAAAATCCTTTTCAATTTACAGAAATAAGAGATTAAATAGAGTCGAGGGCGGTCTCTTCATTGCAGGTAGTATTTTTACGTCAGCATGGCTAAAGTAATTCCAGGTCATATTTTGGACAGAGTTTGGCGGTCACTTAGAAGTACTGTCTTGAGCAGAATTGATGAATGCGCATTTCACAGGTCGCCGAACGACAAAGATAATTAAATATTAGAATTGGACCAACAAACACCAAAGGTTTCTTATCCAAATATAATGATCGTAACTTTATAATTGGAGGATATTTCAATGTCCCATCTATTGACGGGAGCACATATAGTTTTAAAACGGGCGGTAGATACAAAGATGTCTGCGAATCGCTATTGAATTGTTTGACGTCAAACTCAATGAATCAACTCGTCACTTCACCAGCTACGGACGATAATTTTCTTGATTTGCTATCGACGAATATTCCCGAAAAAGTCTTAACTATAGTAACTGTAAAAGGAATTAGTGACAACAGGGCAGTAAATGCTTCGCTTTTCGCTTCATGGGGTGCGAAATAAAAAGCTTAACAGGAAAATCTACTTGTTTTAAGAAGGGGACTGCAAAGGCCTAAAGAGCGGGTAACAGAGTGAATTTGCTAGTTTTAAGAAAGATAGTATTCACCGAAATACTCAGGAGACGTGGCATCACTTCCTTGATATTACGTGCCTAGAAGTCAACAAATTCATTCCCAGCAAATTTATAAAAGATAACATGGGACGTAGATGGCACAACGCGGACTTACGCATTTAATTAGGCATTATAACGTCAAAGGCTATGTCACGGCAAGATGAAAAATATTACGGGTGATATCTCTAGCGCCAAAAACATTGAGATCACGCATGATTATAAGATATCTAGGGCAAATCCTAGAGAGAATTTCGGAAAGCGCCAAGGGAATTCAAATAGAAAAGGTTAGCGGAAAATTTGAAATAAAATCCACCCAAGCACCTAAACTTAAGACTTCTTTACTGAGTTTGCTACGCAGTGCACGAGAAATGAGTCGGCACAGAAGTGATTTCAAAATATGACGTTCACCTTTACACTTAACCTAATCAAGGATCTAAATACACAGCCGTCAATTTTTGCAGATCGATCATTTGGTGTCAGCATGAGAACCGCGCGAAGGGCCATCTCCTCATTTCATCGTATTTCTCCGGTGCTCCATTTCCATAACGGCATGAAACGAAACTATGTCGAGCAGTGAATTTAAGTAAAACCGGACAGAAAGAATTATTTGATTGGAGTTTCAAAAGAGAATTCACTATGAGTGTAATAGAACTCCAAATATTAGGTATGCACTTTCGTTTAGGCGTCAACACTCCACGTGTATGTATCCCCTGAGAAGGGCAATATCCATGTCCGCATTCAATGATGAACAGGTACTTCGGAGAGACTCTGAGTGGCATTAACAAATAAAATGAAATTAATACTGAAATTTCATCGCTTTATTGACTCGATTAATGGCCGAAATACGTCACTAAGAGGAATTGGCGAGCGACGATCGAAAACATGAGCTCGATTCTAAAAATGAATTGCATTCAACCGCAGAGTATGAAAGCAGGAGCAAATTATTCGCAAGGAGTGTTATCGGCACTAAAGCCAGTGTTAATGTTTAATTGGGCACTTGGACTCTCACCATTTTATTCTCATAACACATTAGATTCTAAATTTTCCCGCAGTCATAACATTATTGCCATTACCATGTATACAATTTTGGCACTTTTAGAATTCTTAATGTTACCATACAGAATAATTTTATTCATGAAATTTAATGGCAACAGTACCTTTATTAAAGGTGTAATTGTGATGTGGAAAGTTACTATTAGTACACTCGTAACCTCGACTGGGTTATCTGTAGTTCTCAGATGTTCAGCCTCTCGAGAAACTCTTTTGAGGCTGCTTCATTTCGAGGAAACCATCGAGGAACCGTTCTCGATAAGCCTGAGGAAGACAAGGATTTGGATTAATGCGATGATGCTCTACGTTGCTTATGCCATCGTCCTGTTTGGATTGTACATGAACAACGTGGCAAGGAAACACGGGATTTTCTCAATGTCATTCCTCTTAGACTTCCGAACGCTCTACTGGTCATTTACCCATCTGATGATCAGTCTCCAGTATTACTCTTTGGTGCTGCTCCTGAATTGGTGCGTGTTCAACATTAATTCCAGCATTAAGACCACCTGGGAAGAAATCGTCTCTTGCAATCCAGGTGTCTTCAATAAGGAAGAGAAGCGTCGTTTCGTTGAAAGAATAAAAAGACAGAGGGAACTGCAGATACAAGCATACAATGTCTTCTTGCGCTTAAAAAACCTTTATGCGCTTTCCAACTTCGCCCTCGGAGTGTCTGTTCTAAGTCGCCTTACTTCAATCCTTTACTGTTTAGTGGATTTATTGCTTTCGATAGATTCAGGACTTATTGCGTCGACACTGATTTTGTCCATCGCGTGGATCTCGGCTACCGTGATAATTTTCATTTTCATCTTGTCGGCGTGTGGAAAAACTCAGATACAGGTAATTTTAGAAGGATAATATTTGCACAAATATTGCTGCATGCGTTTTGGAGAATTTAATTGGATTATTAACCTTAATTTTTATTTAATGGTATCCTTGTGGCCTATTTTGTTCTGATTTCTGTTATTAATATGGATAATTGCGGATTCTTTTACGTCTGGTGTCCCGGATATCTCCAATTACAGCTCATTCTCTACTTACGAGTAGTACTCGTAACTCGTAGTACTTTTCTAGGTACATTAAACTAAGGGAAGTCACTGTGGTTTGCATTGAGTTCGTTGAAGCATGTTTGAAATTTAATTCGCAGAATATCATCAACTTAATCAAAGCGCAGGCATGATAATTGTGGCAGAAATCTGGTTGTCTATGGACACCGTCGACGGTGAAATTTTCCAAAAATCCTTTTCAATTTACAGAAATAAGAGGTTAAATAGAGTCGAGGGCGGTCTCTTCATTGCAGGTAGTATTTTTACGTCAGCATGGCTAAAGTAATTCCAGGTCATATTTTGGACAGAGTTTGGCGGTCACTTAGAAGTACTGTCTTGAGCAGAATTGATGAATGCGCATTTCACAGGTCGCCGAACGACAAAGATAATTAAATATTAGAATTGGACCAACAAACACCAAAGGTTTCTTATCCAAATATAATGATCGTAACTTTATAATTGGCGGATATTTCATTGTCCCATCTATTGACGGGAGCACATATAGTTTTAAAACGGGCGGTAGATACAAAGATGTCTGCGAATCGCTATTGAATTGTTTGACGTCACACTCAATGAATCGGAGTGTCACTTCACCAGCTAGGGACGATGAGGTCCGAAATAAGAGGCATCATAGGATTGAATAAATGAGAAACTCCAATAGCCGCAAACAGTTTACCTTTCAAAACAAAGTACAAATGAGATTAGTTGGCTAACGCCACAAGCCAAGGATGGGGTAAAAGGTAAAAAGGAAAGGGATATGAAAGGTGAATAGGAATACGCGTATTTCGGCCACAATGTAGCCCTCTTCAGCGTACTGAAGGCGAATCGCCACGACGACATAAGTCGAAGTGAGCCCGTGAAGTACGCGTATTCGTATTCACCTTTCATACCCCTTCCTTTTTACATTTTACCCCATCCTTGACTTGTGGTGTTAGCCAACTAATCTCATTTGCTTTTTTTGTTTAGAAAGGTAAAACTGTTTACGGCTATTGGAGTGTTTCATTTATTCAATACTACTAGCCGTAAGAGCTCATTTCTCTCAATATAATAGGAAAATTCGCTTATTTAAAGAAGGGGACTACAATGGCCTAGAGATTGAGCGACAGAATCAGTTTTCTAGTTTTAAGAAAGATAGTAATCACCGAAATTCTCAGGATACGTGGAATCACTTCCTTGATATTACGCGCCTAGAAATCAACAAAGTTCATTCCGAGTAAATATATAAATGATAATACGGAACCTAGATGGCACAATGCGACCTTTAGAAAAGGCATTACGACGTCAAAGGCTGTGTCACGCCAAGATGAAAAATATAAGGGATGATATCTCTAAGGACAAAAAGAATGAAACTCCTATGCTAACAAAATTTCTAGAATGACTCCTGGGAAGAAATTCAAAAAAGCGTTAAGCGGATTCAAAAGGAAAGATTAGCGAAAAATTTGAAAGAGAATCTGAAACAAGTGCCTTTGAGAAGTTCAGGAAAATAAGTCAAAAGTTAATTCCCTCAAATATGATGAAGGCGAAAGAGAAAAACGGTAGCTTTTGAAAAATGGTAGCTCATTTAATTCCTTCTTTCAAAGCGTCTTCAACAATATCTCCCCAAATGCCAACGATAGCCCGCCAAATCGTGCCGGTCAACCCAAGTCAAAATAGAAATATCATCTAATGGAATAAAATGCTTGCTGAAAAATATCAAGCCGAATTAATCATCCGGGCTCGATAATATACCCGCTTGCATATATAAGGACCAGGCTTCGGAAATTGCGCCGTATCTATGAATAATATTTAAGGAGTCGTTGGTAGATCACGAGGTTCCTAGAGATAGGGAAACGGCTAACATAACACCATTATATAAAACGGATACAAGGAGGAGGAATCGCGTAATTACCGACTTATTTCCCTCGTATCCATTTAGTGCAAGGTTATGAATATACTTGCTAGTCCGATTGTGAACTACCGCGATAATTAGGAGTTATTAATGAAAAATCAGCACGGTTTCCGAAAAGGTAGATCCTGCGAGACACAACTCGCCCTTTTTCTTTGTCATATTCCTGTTACAGGAAAAAAGAATACTCCATTGGACGCGATTTTTCAATATTTTAAAAAAGCCTTAGACAAAGTACCTCATATTAAAATACTCGCAAAGTTGGAAGCATATGGCATAGATAAAAATATCCAGGTCGGATTAAAGACTTTTTGAATGGTCGAGTACAAAGAGTAGTGATAGATGGAGTTAGCTCAAATACAGTAGAAGTTACCTCAGGTGTTTCCCAGGGAAGTGTCATCGGACCTCTTTCATTCTTACATTACGTTAACGATATTGACTCCGTAGTCAATAGTAATATACGTTTACTTGCTGACGATGCAGTGGCTTACCACCATATGCATGACCCTGAAAATACAGCAGATTGATCAGATGCTCTTAATGTTCTACAACGTTGGTGCGACTTTTGGTAATTCGATTTATACTTAAAAAAAGTGCGTAGTTATACATTCATGAAAAAAAGCTATTCTCACTCGAACGCCAATTGCATCGGAAACACCGAAATGGAATGTGTAGACTCAATTAAATTAACAAGGCGTTTCCCTCACCCACCAACTCTCTTGAGTGAAACACGTACGGGGAATGCACAATACAATTCAAGAAAAAATTAAGGATTTATCAAAAGAGTACTTGGTAAATTTGATGAAAAATTAAAGAGAATTGTTATCTGTCGATGGTTAGGCCTCATTTACACGTAGAATATTCTGCAAGTTTATGGGATCCTCACGAGGTTGGATTGATTGCCGAATTGGATCGCGGGCAGCGTAGAGGAGGAAAATATGTAGAGCGTTGTTATGATAAACTTAGTAGTGTATGCAAAATATCAGAGCAGCTAGGCTGGGAATCACTTAATAGAGCGGAGGTTTAATTGCAGATTGAAGCTCTTGTATAAAATAAAAAAGGTCTCTTATCAGTGATGCTGAAAATGAATTAGTACCCCCATCTAACTACAGTAGGAGTGATCATTCTATTTATTTATTTATTTATTTATTTAGTAAAAATTGCGCACATACAGCAGGATTGCCAATTTACAGTGACACGTATAACAGCAACATATAAGGACACAAACATACAAACATCAACAAAGACTATACTATTGAGGGAGGTGTGAGAGATGTGTCAGAGAAAGGTTTATAAATGTGTTGGCTGGGAGTGAGAGGGGGTCAATACTTTCGGGAAGGGAATTCTAATAAAAGTTTAAATATATAACAGATAGATTTAAGATGTACATTTCCCACTAAAATTAAGGGATCAGATTAACTTTGCCCGACAGCGGTGTTAGGGTCAAAATTATTCTACTGTGCATTAACCCATCTACACACCCTAGTGATTGCTTGCTGGGTGGTCAGGGTGGCCATTTTTTACACGAACGAAAAGTGATCGGAAGCGTGTACTACCGCAGTAGGGTTATGTTCGGGTAAAATTTTCCCTTGTGTATTTGACCCCCGCCACGAACCCTAGCGGTAGCGTACAGGGTATACATAAATTAATGAATTTATGTAAAAGAAAACTTATAATAACAACGTTTCACAAAATGGCGTGCGTATATCCAAATTCAGATGATTTTCCCCATTTATGAGGTAGGCCCCACAAGTACCCTTCTTGACCTAGAGATAATGGTAGTTTTTTGTGCCTTACCCAGTTATCTGTGAACTAATCCAACTGCTACAGACATGTGCTTCGCAAAATTATTTTAAATTCAACGGAAAATATTTCAAACAGCCCAATGGCCTAGCTATGGGTTGCCCTCTATCACCGATTCTGGCCGACATTTACATGAACCATTTCGAAAAGAACTTGTTCTCCTCGTGTAACGAACTAACAAATAATGTGTTGTGTTGGTATCGATATGTGGACGATGTGTTTTGTGTGTGGAGAGGCTCCAAAAGGCAAATTCAGCTATTTCTTACACATTTAAATTCTTTGAACGAAAACCTAAAATTCACCTGTGAAGTAGAAGAAAATAATACACTGAATTTTCTTGATTTAAAAATTTCAAAATTAAACAACCGGCTTGATTTCTCTATCTTTCGGAAAAACTCATACACAGATCAAGTTATCCATTCCAAGTCAAGACATTGCTTCTCGCAAAAACTCTCCGCCTTCCATTCAATGATACACCGGTTGGTGAACGTCCCAATGTCGCAAAACAACGTCAAAAAAGAACTTAACACGATTAAATTGATTGCAAGAAACAACGGCTACGATGAGGAGCTAGTAGAGAAACTATACCGCAAAAAACTTAATAAAATGGCATTGAAAGATATTTACAGTACTGAACCGCCACAGGACCCCGCAGCCAAGTGGCGCAGAATCCTTTATTTAGACGATTTTTCACAAAAAGTATGTCAGAAACTTCCAAAATGTAGAATTAAGATAGCCCATTATAACAAATCAAGCCTCAGGGGCCTGCTGTCCCACACAAAGGACAGAATCCCATATAAGGAAAAGAGTGGAGTATATAAGCTAAAGTGCGATCGCGGAGCAATATACATCGGACAGACAGGGAGGAAATTCCAAGAACGAGTGAAGGAGCATCAAGCATGTGCAAGAAATAAAAATATGAACTCTCAATTCGCAAAGCATTTGATTGATAATAACCATAAAAGTGATTTTGATTTCGAAATTTTACATGTTGAAAGCAAAGGCTATAGATTAGACGCCTTAGAACATTTAGAAATTTTAAATAGTGTTTGTTTAAATGAAAATATTGTTAACGAATTTCTGTATGCCTCCCACTCTCCCCTCCTTAAAGTCCCAATCCTCACGGTGGCCGATGACACCCCCCCCCTCCCCTTCATCTAACCCTCTCTAATCCGCTGACTCACGAGAGCTCTACAATGTAGACTTCTCCCTCCCGCTCCACATTCCACCAACATCGCGGAGGGGACGCCAAACTGCCCTCCCCTCCGGCACGCAAACCAATCCTGACTTTACCCCTCCCAAACCTTCCTGATTATCTCCACCCCACCCCCGCCCTGGCTGTATATATAAGAAGGGCTGCAAATGTAGAGAGCTCACCTGATGATGAAGTTTTACTTCGAAACCTGGGTCGTGTGAATAAATCGTTTTCGTGTGGAACTACAAAGTTAGTCCTTTCATTTATTTATACTGTTTTAGAAAGTACACAATGTATAAAGCATAAGTTTCAAGTCTGAAGACGCCACGTTGCTTAGTATCTGTATGACAGCCATCAAAAGTGAACTTTTTCAGTGAATTTGTGAAATGGAGAAACTTAGTCATCGTTATGTGTTATACGATACTCCTCAATTCAGCTTTTATATTTGTTTGGCCTCAGCCAAACAAATATAAAAGCTGAACTGGATTCTACTCTGTGCGAGGCTGCTCCTTCGTTTGCAACAGTAAAATATTGGGTAGCAGAATTTAAACGAGGCCGTACGAGATGTCAAGACGAGCGTCGCTTTGGTCGACCAAATGAGGTGACGACTCCAGAAACGGTGAAGAAAATCCAAGAAGTGATACTGGATGAACGTCGACTGAAAGTGCGCGAGCTATCAGACATAGTAGGCATTTTAATAAAAAAGTACGATACATAGCTTTTTAACTGGGAATTTGGACATGAGAAAGATATGTGCAAGATGGGTACGGGGTTTGCTCACACTCGAGCTAAACCAGTGTCATGCAGATGTTTCAATTGAGTATTTAGCCAAGTTTAACAGCAACAAAGTAGAATTTTTCCGCCGTTTCGTAACCATGGATGAAATTACATTGCTTTATTACTTCACACCCGTGACAAAAGAACAATCAAAACAATGGATTCAAAAGGTATTTTCTGTTCACAAGCTTGAAAAAGGTGGTCAAAGATTTTCCTACCGTGAAGAAGTGATGTCGGCAGTTAATGGTTATTTTGAGGAGCAAGACAGTTATTATCATAAAAAAAGGTATCAAACTTATTGAGCACCCCTGGAAAATGTTTATAGAGCTGAAAGGAGATAACATAGAAAAATTAATACATTTTTTTTCAAACTTTTTGTGTACTCTTTGTTGGGTCGGGTACTTCTAGGACCACCTCGTTCATGGCCTTCATGAGATATAAATTTCATTATTTTAAGAAAAAAGAATAACTAACTAATTAATTCTTTAAAGCCTTGGCAAACTAATGACATTCTTATTATTAATAGAAAGATAATTTGTTTGACAGACGAGGACATTACTCCGCCGCAATCGGGGCTGGCATTATAAGTCGAGTGTAGTCCGGAATGAGAATTTATAATGAGTGGAGTTGAGCTACAAGCATTATGTATGCCCTTGCGTTTAGGCGTTATCTTTACAACGCGTGTTTCTTCCGAGAACGTCCAAACCCACGTCTGCCGCCGATTATCAACGCTAGTCGAATGCCAAATACATCGAATATCCAGAATGGCGTTTGCAGAAATAAAATTAATACCGAAATGTCATCACTCTATTGACACAATACTTTGCTGCTTGAGGTCACGAAGACGTAATAGCGGGCGACGATCGACCAGATGGGCTCAGTCCTCAAATGAACAAGAAGCAACAGCAGATAATGAGCGCGGGAGAAAATTCTTCGCAAGGAGTGTTATCGGCACTAAAGCCAGTGTTAATGTTTAATTGGGTACTAGGACTCTCGCCATTTTATTCACATAAAACATTAGATTCTAAATCTTCCCGCCGTCAAAACTTATTTGCCATTGTCATTTATACAATTTTGGCACTATTTGAATTCTTCTTGTCACCATACGGGATTATGTTATTCTTGAAATTGAACAGCAATACAGCCTTTTTTAAATTTCTCATGGTGATGTGGAAAGTGATTACGATCACATTGCAAATCTCGACTGGGTTATCTGTAGTTCTCAGATGTTCAGCCTCTCGAGAAACTCTTTTGATGCTGCTTCATTTCGAAGAAACCATCGAGGTACCGTTCTCGATAAGCCTGAGGAAGACACGGCTTTGCATTAATGCGATGATGCTCTACGTTGCTTATGCCATCGTCCTGTTTGGATTGTACATGAACAACGTGGCAAGGAAACACGGGATTTTCTCAATGTCATTCCTCTTAGACTTCCGAACGCTCTACTGGTCATTTACCCATCTGATGATCAGTCTCCAGTATTACTGTTCGGTGCTGCTCCTGAATTGGTGTGTGCTTAATATTAATTCCAGCATTAAGACCACCTGGGAAGAAATCGTCTCTTGCAATCCAGGTGTCTTCAATAAGGAAGAGAAGCGTCGTTTCGTTGAAAGAATAAAGAGACAGAGGGAACTGCACTTACAAGCATACAATGTCTTCTTGCGCTTAAAAAACCTTTACGCACTTTCCAACTTCGCCCTCGGAGTGACTGTTCTCTGTTGCGTTACTTTTATCCTTTACTGTTTAGTGGATTTATTGCTTTCGAAAGATCCAGGGCCCAGTGCGTCGACAGTATTTGTTTCCATCTTGTGGATCTCGGCAATCGTGATCATTTTCATTTTCATCTTGTCAGCATGTGGAAAAACTCAGACGCAGGTAAATCTAGAGGAATAATAACTATACTCATATTAATGCATGCGTTTTTGAAAATATAATTAGATTTTTAAGGTTTTTAATGTAATGGTGACTTTGTGGTCCATATTGTTCTGATTAATTTCATTAAAATGGGTAATCGCGGATTCTTATATGCCTGGTGTCTCTGAAATCTGAGAAATCTCCAATCTCCAAATCTGCTGCTGGCCCCGGGACCTCACGACCGATCTTGTTTCCAACTGCCCACTCGCCCGCGCCCACCCGGTAATATACCCACGCGACCAATATGGCCGGCGGGTACATTAACGAGTAGGCACGGCCCGAGAGGGCTCGTCGGCCAAGTTTTCGGTCGTGGGGACCCAGGACCAGGTCACCAATTGTGACTGTATTTCTTTAATGCAATTAAAATACATTTGAAACAGAATCGGTCGCGTCCGGAAGACAATTCCTGATCCGCGCCGCAAAGTATAATAACAAACAGAATTGTCTACATTAATATTTACACAGACATTGTTAAGGTTTAGGTCATTTAAAAGTAACAAGGTTTCCTGCAAGCCGTACAACGCCGCGTATGTCTCGGCCTCGTTGATGTGCCAACCTTGGGGAATCTCGAAGGCTCTTGAAATGTCCCATCGTGGAATAGCAACTCCGCCTTGAGTAGGGGTTGCATCAGTAAACACTTGGATCACTTCCGTAGGCTGCGGTAAATACACTTGCTTTTCAAAGATGTTGGCCTGAAGTGCCGCTTGCCAGTAAGTGTCGTCGCGCTGATACACTTGGGAAATCATGAACGTGGGCAGTCTTAGGATCCATGCGATCCATGCAAGATATCCGGCCGCTTTCGGAATATCAAGTTGTCTTAAACGGGTGAGAATCGGTATGAGTGATCGTACCCTATTAATGGCCTTTCTTGTTAGACGTAAAGAATCGGGGCGCTTGGCGACATATTAGACCCACGGATCTCAGGGTAAATTATGTTTCCTCGATAGCTCAAGTGGTTAAGAGCATCCGCCCGGCAAGTGGAAAGATCCGAGGTTCGAGTCCCGGTCAAGGAAATATTTTTACTCTTGTGATCCGTTCGATTCCGCCTTCCCCACCTTTATTGTGTTCGTCCTTTATATGTGTTCCTATCCCTTTTCCTTATATCTGTTTCTGTATAATGAGTATTTATTCGCCGTTTGGCGGGATTTCGTGTTTGAATGTATATTTGGCCAATGAGGCTCATCTCTTTCTTCTGGCTATGCGTGCCACGAAACGCACTGTTCCTTTCCTGTATGATGTTGTATGAATTCTAAACCACTGGCCTTTCCTCTTGTGTATTGTCTATTTCTCCTTTGGTGGGTGAAACAGTCCCCTGACGCCATCTCTTGGCTAAAGAATCGGGGCGCTTGGCGACATATTAGACCCACGGATCTCAGGGTAAATTACGTTTCCTCGATAGCTCAAGTGGTTAAGAGCATCCGCCCGGCAAGTGGAAAGATCCGAGGTTCGAGTCCCGGTCAAGGAAATATTTTTACTCTTGTGATCCGTTCGATTCCGCCTTCCCCACCTTTATTGTGTTCGTCCTTTATATGTGTTCCTATCCCTTTTCCTTATATCTGTTTCTGTATAATGAGTATTTATTCGCCGTTTGGCGGGATTTCGTGTTTGAATGTATATATATATATATATATATATATATATATATATATATATATATATATATATATATATATATATATATATATATATATATATATATATATATATATATATATGTTGAACAGCATATGTGATATTGGGCAACTCTGCCTTACATCTCTTCCTAATACTGCCAATCCAGTCTCTCCATTCCCCACTCGCACCTGACTAGTCTGAGACGTAATGGTAGCGGATTAGCCCCCTGTCCCGCCAATTTATTTCTATATTCTGCATTACACTCATTTGATTATCCCAATTCACTCTATCAAACGCCTTTTTGAAATCTACGAAACAGGCAAATACGTCCTGATTTTATTTTACAGATTTTCCTTTCGATTTGTGATCTCATTACTGCAATGGCATCACGAGTGCCTCTCCCCTTCCTAAACCCAAACTGATCATCCCCTAATTATTCATTTGCCCTACTCTCCATCCTATTGTTTATGATCCCGAGATCAACTTTAGCTGCGAGGGATATCAAACATTGTCGTACAGTCATCACTTGATGTATCTTTTACCTTATTCGGGGATAGAAACTAACACTGATCTCACCAAGCATTCCGGCCTGAAGCCTTCCTCATAGATACTACGAATCAGTCCATAGATATCAGTCCACTCTTCCTCCCACTACTTCCTAATCCTTTTAGTAGTTTTGCAGGAATGTTGTCCACCCCCACGGCCTTATTTAATTTCATCTCCCCTAATGCCCTTTCTATCTCATCGTCGAATATGCTTCAATCCAAACTATCTTCCTCCGTTTCATGTTCTCTTTCGATGCCTAAACTGGTTCGCCCTAGTTATTAACATACAGTTCTTATATATATTCCTTCCATCGCTCTTTAATATTTTCTCTGTCAACTGTTATCGTACCCGCCTTATCTCTAACTGTTAGCAGAGATCTTCTTTTCATACTTCCCGATAGTCATTTACCTTGCTGACCTTCCTGTATAGCGCACAAATTTCACCCTTCTAATGCAAATTTTTCATATCCTCGCACTACGTCTTCAGCCAGATTCTTTTACTTTATTTTTTGCCTGTCTCAATTTACTATTAAACTCTCTGTACTTCGTTTTGCCTAACTCTGTGTTTATAGATTTCCGTCTCCCATCCATCTTTGTAATCATCTCATCCGTGATCCACGGTTTACTTGTCCTTTTCCCAATGCAGTACTTTTCAGTCCATTACATTCCTATGGTTTCTTTTGCGGCTCTCCATTGCTTGATACATTCCAATTGCATAGCAGCAGAATGAATGAAATAAAGCAACTAAGACTGGTTTATTACTTTAAGTGTACCCAATGAAATAAATTCCTTCAACGTGTCCGCCCAATTATCTGGACTGCCATTTAGACAGCATTGTCCATTCTTACGGTTATGATGAAGTTTTTGGATAGGATAAGCTTCTTAGTTCACTTAGAATATATCTAGGATTGAATGAAATAGGAAAAAACGAAAAATAAAGAAAAAGAAATCGATCTAAAAGCCTATTTCAGCGAAGTAAGCTAGACATATTATTAAACGTCTTTAACGATATTTTTTAATTTTAAAAGTAAAGAAGAGACAAGGAAGCCAGCGATGTATTATCCTATTTCAACGAATAACACTCGAAAGGTTATTTGACATGTTTTAACTCACTTATAAAAATAACCGCTCCATTAGCTAATTACCTCACTAATTAAACGACAACCGAATTCTTTCGAAGGAGGACCCCAAGCGCCAAAACTTAGGACGTCGATGACATAGCGCACGAGAAATGGGTCAGAACATAAATTAATTCAAAATTAAACGAACACACGTTTTAACGTGAGGTTCGCAGGCCACCAAAGCAACGACCTCTATAGTAATGCCGTCATTTTTTTCGAATGTATCCTTTGCTATGAGAATGGGAATCGCACGAAGCGCAATCCCCTCATTTCATCGTAATTCTCCGGTTCTAAGGCCCCATTTCCATAACGGCAAGAAACGAAAATATGTCGATTAATGATTTTAAAGAAAACCGCACGAACAATCTATAGAAGATTCATGAATACGTCAAAGTTCGAGCTATATTCAATTAATACTGTGTTAGTGTCAGTTGCTAAAGTTTCAATTCTTTTGAAGTTCATTCCACAAATTTAAAGCGGTAGAACCAATTTCAGCTGAGAATATTTGAAAATTAAATGTTTAAGGCCCTGGCGAACTATCACCTCCTTTTATTTTTCTAAAATATCCCCACATTGCCTTGAATTTCTCCATATTGAATGAAGTGTCCAATTAATAAGTATTTAAATAGTTACGTGTAAAGGCTCACCTGAAATTTAACACAGAAAACGAATCATTCATTGATTTTCGTGTACTTTCATTCAATTGCGTAAATCGACAAACGTTATACTCCTATCTTTTATGCGAAATTTTGAAAGAGCAATGGAAGATCACAAAGCGTCGAATCGTTTTTCCAGGTGTATATAGCGATAGCAAACGTATGTGGTCTTCTTGAGAAATAACTCCCATCAAATGATCAAATCAGGATAATTAATATATTAGAATAAATGACCACAATGTAATATTATAAGTATGATCAGTTTCTGGGAACGCATATGGACTCATTTAATTGATCAAAATTCAGTAATTTAGAAGTCTACCAAAATGGTGTACAAGGTGCGTACAATAAATATCGGGAATGGCCCAAAAAATAATTGTATTGCATTTATCATTACATTTACTTAATAATCTTCAAAATACATTCCTCCTGCATCGATACATGCTTAGCTCGGCACGTCTGCCACTCGTCAAAAGCCCCCTGGAAGTCAGTTTCAGGAATACGGTTGAGAGCCTTTGTCGTCACCGCTTGAACCGCCTCGATGGAGTCGAACCGATATCCTTTGAGCTACTTTTGAGCTATCCTTTGCGGTAATATAACTGTCGAGAAGATCTTCATCTTCCTGGATTTCCAAAACTTCTTGCGGAATTTACACCCGCGAGAGTTTTTGTTCCTCGCTCAAGACTTTCGGCACCAGCTTCGCACACACTTACCTCTTTGCAAGATCTTCTGTTACAATGGTGGAGATGATTCCGACTGAAAGGCCGGTCTCCTCACTGATAAGGGCGATGGTTAAACGCCTGTCAGAGTCCAAAGCTTTTTTCACTTTGGCCACCTGAGCATCGGTTCGAGCGGTCGTCGGGCGTCCGACGCGGTGCTCGTCTTCGACGAGCTCCCGGCCTTCCTTAAACATTTTGTGCCAATCAAAAACTCTTGTGCGGCTTAAGGCATCATTCCCATGAGCCTGTTTGATGAGTTCAAGGGTCTCCGACGCGAATTTCCCGATTTTAACGCAAAACTTCACAGTGTATCGTTGCTCGACGGTGCGCTCCATGCTGGCGCGACGACACCACAAACAATCACACGTCACAAATATCCACCCCTTGTCTCCCGGAAGCGACCCAACTAAAGTGCTCCAGAGTGGTGGGGGACCCCTCTACCGTGGGGGACGGTCGGACCCCCATCCACCGCTTTGTTGAGGCTAGAGCGAACCAGTGACGATACATATTGTACAGACCCTGTAGTGATAGGGGAATGTGGAGGAGAATTGCGTTAGGGAAAGAATTTTTCAAACGGAGAAGAGAATCGATGATAGAAATACCGAATCTTAAGAAAGAACTCTTCAAAACTTTGGCATAGTGCGTAGTTATCTACAACACGGAAAAGCGGTTACTGAGGAGGGATACTAGATCTTGATTGGATTTAAAATGTACGTTGTTATGGAGGAAGATGAAGAAGGTGGAGCGGACAGAAGGGAAGACAAATGAGGAAGTGTTAGTAATGGTTGGGGAGGTTAGGAGAGTGTTGGGAGAGATACCAAGGAACAATGGTTGAAGAGAGTTTCGATTGTCAGTGGGATGCTGCACAGGGTGAAATAGGGCGGAACGTTAGGCAAACAATGAAGGGGCAGGGATAGAGGATAGGGACGTTGGA
The DNA here is from genome assembly GCF_022747635.1 of Hetaerina americana. Classification (NCBI taxonomy): domain Eukaryota; kingdom Metazoa; phylum Arthropoda; class Insecta; order Odonata; family Calopterygidae; genus Hetaerina; species Hetaerina americana. The sequence continues at coordinate 397,642 of NW_027286985.1, read as the reverse complement.
TGGTATAAAGGGAGGAAGGAAGAACGTAGGGATTGATAGAGGGGCTTGTTTTAGCATTGGGTGTCGGGTTGTGTGAGCTTAGGACCATCCAGAGTATTATTTGGGAGTTAGTGCGCATCAAAATCCTACCTTTATTGGAATATTAGAAATAATTGTATTGGTATTATTATTGTTACATAACGTTTTGCTATAATTCGGACGTTTTCGACGAAAAAATCCTATAATTCGAAACATATTTGGAACTTCTGTGGATGAAATGCGGGAGTGAAAATCTCTCACATTTGTCACGATAAAATCGGTCGATGAATTCAAGCTAAATCTGCCATAATAAAAACAATAACTTTTAAAGATGGCACATTAAAAGAGAGCTAATTTTACTGTAAACACATCAATTCAAAATTAAACGCTAACCGCTCAACGTAGTGAAAAAGATCTTTTAAAAACTTAATATCTTGGCGGATATACGAGTAAATATACATATTTAATATAATGGCAGCTTAATCTATATTATTATTTCATTTATTGACTTGGTTGTGGCACGGACGAGACACTTCCGGTCTTTTTTATCACCTAACCCTTAAGTATACACGCATGAAAGACAATTACAAGAATTCATGCCTTATTTGGAGAAAAGACTACCCCTACACATTACGAACCCACGGCCTCTGGGTTGTCAGACGAGGACGTTAGCACGCCACCAGCAGTGCCACCGGCAGATTTAATTGATTTGAGTTTGAAAACAGAATTTACTATGAGTGTAGAAGAGCTAAAATATTATTTATGTGCCTGCGTTTAGGCATCAACATTTTACGCTTATATCTTCCGAGGAGGGGGATATCCATGCCTGTCGCCGGTTTTCAATGATAAAGAAGTACTTCGAAGAGACCCTAAATGGCTCATTAAAAATAAAATTAACAAGGAAATTTATCACTTTATTGACTTAAAGCGATGCCCAAAGAGGTCACGAATTGGAAATAGCGGACGACGGTCGACCAGATGTGCTCAATTCTCAAATGAACTTGAAGCAACTGCAGAATATGAGCGGGGGAGGAGATAATTTGCAAGGAGTGTTATGGGCACTGAGGCCTGTGCTATTATTTAATTCGGCACTAGGAATCTCGCCATTTTATTCTCATAAAACATTAGATAGTAAATTTTCCCGCAGTCACAACTTATTTGCCACGATCATTTATAAAATTATGGCGCTATTTGAATTCTTAATGTTACCGTACGAATTTATTTCATTCTTGAAATTCAATGGCAATGGAACCTTTTTTAAATTTGTCATGGTGATGTGGAAATTTATTATGAGCACACTAGATATCTCGACTGGATTATCCGTCGTTCTGAGATGTTCAGCGTCTCGAGAAACTCTTTTGGGGCTGCTTGATTTTGAAGAAACCATCAAGAAACCGTTCTCGATAAGCCTGAGGAAGACACGGCTTGGGATTAATTCGACGATGCTCTATGTTGCTTATGTCAGCATCCAGGTTGGAATACACACGCACAACGCGGTTAGAAAATACGGGATTTTCTCATTTTCGTTCTTCTTACATATCCGAACGCTCTACTGGTCATTTACCCATCTAATGATCAGTCTCCAGTGTTATTGTTCAGTGCTGCTCCTGAATTGGTGTGTGCTTAATATTAATTCAAGCATTAAGACCACCTGGGAAGAATTAATATCTTCTAATTCACGCGTCTTCAATAAGGAAGAGAAGCGTCGTTTAGTTAAAAGACTGAATTATCTGAAGAAACTGCAGATACAAGCATACCATGTGTTCTTGCGCTTAAAAAACCTATATGCGCTTTCCAATTTCGCTCTCGGAGTGACTGTTCTCTGTTGCGTGACTTTTATCCTTTACTGTTCAGTGGATTCATTGCTTTCGAAATATCCAGGGCTCAGTGCGTCGACATTATTTGTTTCCATCGCTTGGGTCTCAGCAATTGTGATAATTTTCTATTTCATCTTGTCGGCATGTGACAAAACTCAGACACAGGTATTTTTTACACTAATGTTACCGCATGCGTTTTTGATAATATAATTAGATTGTTAAGTTAAATTTTAATTCAATGGGGTTCTTGTGGCCTATATTGTACTGACTTCTGTCATTAATATGGATAATTACGGTTTCATACACGTCTCGTGTCTCGGAAATCTTCAATTACAGGTCATTCTGGACTCAATACTTTTCTTGGTATATTACACTAAGGGAAGTCACTGGGGTTTTCATTGAGATAAGGAATTCTCAACATCCCTAAAGGAATCTATTAATTTTTATGGCATAGGGTGAAGAACCGGGGAGAAAATCAATCATCAAATCCTTATTAATCAAAATAGCCGTTAGTTTGTGTAGTGAAGTTTCTTATGGACATTTAATTCTAATTTCCGATTATTTTCTGATACGTCAAGTAGTTTACCTTAGTTTAGCATTCCAACCTTGCCCTCACTCTAGATTTAAAGGCAATCCGAACACCCATATCCCATTCCGGCCCCTTCCTCTTTAACCTGAGATTCTCTCTCACAGTCTTCAACATCCTGGTGCCGACCAATATGCTTTTTATACTTTTTCCTTCCCCCCTATGACATCTCCCAACAATTCCCTCTCCTCAACCACCATACCCAGCACTTCTACGTTTGTTTTACTTTCGGTCCACTTCACCTCTCCATCCTTCTCCTCTTCCACATTTCAAAAGTCTCCAATCTGCGTCTATTATCACCTCCTTCAAGCTTTTCCTTCCATTTTCCCCCACGCCTTTTGAGGTCTCCCAACAGGAAGCCATTCCAAAATCTGCATTCGAGGACTGCTTTTAAATGTGTAAGCACCTCTGGGAGCGTGTGGCTCAATCAATGTGAGACTACTTCGAAGGATGCCACGGCCCGGATGACGAAGAATAGCACAAATGCGGAGATATGAACGCGAGGCGGAGAGCTTTCGGACACACCTCGTACCTGTAACATAAATATCACCATTAGACTCTTTGTCGGTTGCACTGTAATCTGCAGGGATGTAGCAATGACGATTATCGTGAACCAATGCAAAATGGATTAAAGAATAAGGCGGCAGGAATGAAATGCAAAAAATGTATCGCTATGCATATCTTAAACAATAGAAAACACAGCCAAACTTTAAAGACTTGCAAACTCAGGGATGAGTGTCGTGGATGAAGTGAAATACTTGGGGGTCACAATTGCATCAGATAATTGCAATTGCAATTGCAGTATTTGCAGAGGGGCGCTACAAAAAAACAGTGTTCTTCAAACGTGTTGTCGGAAGGTTCGGCGATCAAAAGTGAAGGTAGAGTAATATTTTTCCTTAGTAAGACCTCATATGGATTATGCAGTGAGCGTATGGGTTATAAGCTAAATGGAAGAAGGGACCATTAGGTCTCAATTTCGCCCAAATAAAGACCTCTATCTATCTATCTATGGGATTACTTTAGTAGGCCCGGCATTTGTCACAAATTTAGATGGTTAGACTATCGTAATGATAGATTCAAGCGTTATTTTATCCAATTTGGAAGAGAGCGATAGAAGGAGGAGCATCTAAAAAATGTAATTGGTATGCGCTGTCTAAAATAGGTGTATGGGAGATTAAACTCCTAAGCCTGCGGTCGGTGAAATTCCTGGGTATGCCTCCAGAAAAGAACCCAAGTACTATTAAGAATACCCAATCTCGGTGATCCAGTTTCTTTTTTCTTTCGTCGGAGGGTATCTCCTTTGAACCCACACTTACATTCATTTATATCCTTTCAAAATAAATCATTATCTTAAGATAATGAACGATTAGTCGATCGGTAATCTAATTGAATGTAATGAGAAACTACAAGATATACGGTTAAAATGATTTAGCTTTAGATTTACGCCAGTTGCCCATACCCTAGGAGGCATTGATTGGTCTTTTAACACTTTAACACGTTCAGGTCTTTCCTGTTTACTCTTTGTATTCTTAAACATTCACTTAGTCTACCCGTTTGATTTTAGCAAATGAAATCCCGAATTCATAAACCATCTATTACCCCTAGTTGTTATTTTGTTTCAGATATTTAATTATCGCTATTGAACCTCAAGTGCCCCTTTCTTACCCAAGCCATGCCATTCTTCCCCTGAGTAATTTCTTCCTTCCTTTACGCATTTTGCTGATTAATCTTAAAGCAAACCATACTGTCTAGTCCAATTAACCATGCTGCTCGAATGCCGTTGCTTTTCTTTGCTCGATTGGAAATCAATGGAATTATTAGCGGCCTCCCGACCGGCCCTTCCTCCCTCATATCTTCACCGCGAGTGTCACCCTGAAACCGTTCCCTTTCATGGATCATCAAACCCTTGATTATATCATGTCGGAATAAACAAATACCATTATATAATATTAGCAACTAAAAGGAAGTCGTAAGTCTAAATATTTAATTTACTAAATATGTATCGCATTAGAAAATACAATCTTCGGCAAGAATTGATGAAATGGTAGTTGTTCCACAGTTCGGAATATTCTAGAGGCCCAGGGAAATTACTGCCCTCTCCCTCCCCCCACTCCGCCCCCGTGACATCAGAGACAAGATTGGAAGCGTGTATGGATATGTTTTGGGATACGAGAAGATGTAGATGAAAATTCAGTCTGGGTAAGGTTGACGACAAAGTTTTAAAAAGAGTGGGAGGAAAGGGTAAGATGAATGGGAAACTCAGAGGAAGGGAGAAACAGCGGATGGATGGGGAAGTGCACCGAAGCACTACACCCAAGTGATCTTGTCCAAAGGAGCTAGTTGCACAGGATCAAAGGGGTTTCAACGAAAAGGCTTTCTCTCTTTTTTTTCCTTAATCACGACTGCACAGCTTAATTCTGTCCATCAATCTCGGTACCCACAGCATCCATCCATATTAATAAGTCTAATTACCATTTACACCTTCATCCCTTAAGCATATAAATCCATCCCAGTTCTATATCTGCGAAAAACCCCCCGACCTCCGCTCACATTCGCTTTGGCTGACTAAAACGTAAAACGACACAAGACCTGTGGGGCGCCTGTCGTTCCTTGATGGATGATGAAAGGTTTTGGTCACCCCTAGCGTTCTCTGGCCTACCCTCAAAGACTTATTGATTTACATTTGTGTCCATTGGGAAACTCGATTAAAGATATTCTTCATATTTTGTATGATTAAAGTTATTTCGCATATTTTAACTACTTTTTCGCTAATACATTTTAGCCACGTTCTTGCATATATCCTGTATGAGTAAGGGTTAAGAAATCTGATATTCTACGCCCATATGTTCATCGACGGAAACTAACAGTAATGTTTGGTTTTCTGCTACGCAGCTCATGGCTTCAAGGTAATTATCAAGATGGCCTCGATGGATATAACTGGAGAGAAAAATATTTTTATTGAGTCCATTTTACAACAAATATCAATTTCAGTCTTGAACACACTCGCAATTAAATGAAAGGAAATTTCACTGACGGACCTTAAAAAAATATTTTTAAAACTGTTTTTTAATATTTCCCGTTTCCTGCTACCTCCAATGTTTACCTGCCATATTGATGATTACCACCCTACATCAAACACGACTGAATCTCTTGAGAATATTCTTAACTCCAAGTTGATTTGCAGAGCATTCCAAATACGAAAAGGCCAAAATTTTACCCGAAAAGAGAACCATTTTGAAAATGATTTCGGCCGAGGAAAGAGAACGAAAGAAAGAAGACTTGCTGTGGCTCATGAAGCCATTTCTCAAGCTCAACAGGGCCTTGGGTATCCTATTCCTGGATCCCGACCTCAATAGTGACGAAAGATGGTCCTATTCTAATGAAGAGCTCAGCTTGGTGATTCACTCATTCCTGATGGTGGCGATATTTTTATTCCCTGCACACATGATTTCGTCGTACGATCAAATTAACAAAACCGAAGGCCTTAACCGCGCCGTGAATTTGTTTTGTATGATGCTGGAAAATTACTTGACCGTGATTTCTGCTTTCGCCTTAATTCTCAGACTGAGGAAAGTTCGTCAAATCTGGCAGGATTTATTCTCGTTTGAGGGACAAGTAATGTCCGACGTAAAAGGATTGGGCACCCATATCCGAATCCAGATGATTTTCCCCGTTTACGTATACCTCCACTTCGGCTTCAATTGGCTCTTGAGGGCTCTAGCCAATGGACTTCTCTCCATGGAACTCCTGGCGTTCTCATGTGTGGTGTTTTGGACGACCAATCTCATAATGCAAGGATGGCAGTGCTACAACGCCACCGCTCTGCTTCGACGGTGCCTCCGTGACTTAAACGAAGCGATGCCACAGCCGGAATCATTCCGTCAAAAAGAGAGCGCGTTGCCAATCTCATCTGAAGTAAAGGAACGAGTGCTAGTGAATGAAATAAAACACCTGAAGACAATGCAGGCTCGCCTTTTTCGTATATTCAAGTCCGTGAGGGCAGTGTACACGATTCCCTGCCTCGCTCTGGCCACGTTGACGATCGTGAACTTAACATTCATGGCCTATTACGCCCTACAATTCACTGGAATCTCCAATGCTCCAGGAATGACGCCTTTCCATTACATTTGCACCCTAGTTTGGGGAGTATCCTATGCGATAGAATTTGGGCTAATAGTTTTTCCTGGAGATGGTATCCACAAGGAGGTAAATTACGCCTTAATTTTTTGATCGTCAATGAACTTGAACTTGCATAACCTGGAGCACCTGCTTTTTTCCATTTGGTTTATTTTAAGCAGCATCTAGCCGAGCGGTGAGTAACCATTTTCATAATAACACGCAAGCCGAACCGTATTATATTACCGGCCACCTGCAAACAATCACAGTAATCACACCTCCGTACATATGTATGCTTGATTATTCAAGGCAACAAACATAATCACATTATAAGAGATACATGCAAAAATATTTAATTATAGGATAGATGCTAATCATGTGGGGAGTGTATATAATTAAATATATACTTGAGTCTTACTTGATGAGTGCCACGGAAAAGGCCTTAAGCTCTAACAATCTACTGTTTGAGTGTCATCTATGTGTCTATTTGTTTTGTGTTAACTGTTTTATTTTGTTTTATTGTGCCAATATATATATATATATATATATATATATATATATATATATATATATATATATATATATATATATATATATATATATATAAATTAATCCTTAGGCTTCCGCGCCGTCTATCTGATGAATCCATGCTGATTTCCGGGAATTACCTTCGCATAGTTTAGTTGGTACACAACAGTTGTTATACGATCATTTAGAGGACATAATCGCGTGTGTTCCAGCAGGCAAAAATTTGATAGTGATGGGGAATTGGAATGCGACGGTAGGCCAAGGAAAAGATGGTGATGTTGTGGGGGATTACGGTTTAAGCACGAGGAATAGCCGTGGGGAAAAAGCGGTTGAGTTCTGCTGGAGACAGGGGTTAGTCATCACCAACACTAGGTTTAGACACCACAAAAGACGACGGTATACATGGAAAATGCCAGGTGACTAGATTCAAGGTATGAGCTAGATTATATTCTGGTTAGACACAGGATTAGGAACAGTGTGATAAATTCACACAGCTTGCCGGGAGCGGATGCGGACTCAGACCACAATTTAGTTGTTATGAAATGTAGCGTCCGTTTCTAAAAGATAAGGTAGGGGCGGGGGCCTGGAAAATGGAACGTAGAAGTATTAAATAGGTTAAAAAGAAGGAGTAACAACAGGCTGAAAAGGAAATTATGGAATATGGTAAAGGACATAGTACTATCGAAGAAAAATGGGAAAATATCAAGAAAGGGTTATCAAAAGGCGCAAAAGACACTATAGGAACCGTTAATGCGAAAAGGACTAGGAAACCATGGATCACGGATGAGATGATTACAAAGATGGATGAGAGGAGAAAATCGAAGAATGTAAATACAGAGATAGTCCAAATGGAGTTCAAAGAGTTAAACAATAAATTGAGGCGGGCAACAAATAAAGCAAAAGTAGCATGGTGGAAGACGCAGTGTGAGGACATGGAAAGTTTGCAGAGGAAGGGTGACATTGGTCCGCTGTACAGCAAAGTTAAGTCTTTATCGGGAAGTAAGTTAGGAAGATCTATGCTAACAGTTAGAGGTAAGGCGGGTAGGATAATAGTTGACTTAGGACAGATCCTAGAGAGATAGAAGGAATATGTAGAAGAACTGTATAGTAAAGAACTTAGGCCAAAAAAGTTAGACATAGAAAAGGAACATGACGTAGAGAAAGATAGCTTAGGTCCAGGCATACTTGACGAGGAGAGAGTAAGGGCACGCCATGGGGTTTGATAACATTCCAGCGGACCTACTGAAATGTTTAGGCAAATGTGGGACGAAGAGGCTATATGGGCTCATTTGTAGTATTTATGAGGAAGGAATCTGGCCGGAAGACTTTGTGAGATCAGTTTTAGTTCCGATTCCGAAAAAGGTAAAGGCTACATCATGTGAGGACTACGGGACAATAAGTTTGATATCCCACGCAGCTCAAGTTGTTCTCGGGATCATAAAGAAAAGGATAGAGAGTAGGGCAAGTGATTACTTAGGGGATGATCAGTTTGAGTTTAGGAAGGGGAGAGGTACGCGTGACGCCATTGCAGTAATGCGCATCAAAATCCTATCTTTATTGGAATATTAGAAATAATTTTATTGGTATTATTATTGTTATATAATGTTTTGCTATAATTCGGACGTTTTCGACGAAAAAATCCTATAATTCGAAACATATTTGGAACTTCTGTGGATGAAATGCGGGAGTGAAAATCTCTCACATTTGTCACGATAAAATCGGTCGATGAATTCAAGCTAAATCTGCCATAATAAAAACAATAACTTTTAAAGATGGCACATTAGAAGAGAGCTAATTTTACTGCAAACACATCAATTCAAAGTTAAACGCTAACTGCCCAACGTAGTGAAAAAGATCTTTTAAAAACTTAATATCTTGGCTGATATACGAGTAAATATACATATTTAATATCATGGCAGCTTAATCGTTTAGAAGCGTATTTCTTCATTTATTGACTTGGTTGTGGCACGGACGAGACTCTTCCGGTCTTTTTTATCACCTAACCCTTAAGTATACACGCATGAAAGACAATTACAAGAATTCATGCCTTATTTGGAGAAAAGACTACCCCTACAAATTACGAACCCACGACCTCTGGGTTGTCAGACGAGGACGTTAGCACGCCACCAGCAGTGCCACCGGCAGATTTAATTGATTTGAGTTTGAAAACAGAATTTACTATGAGTGTAGAAGAGCTAAAATATTATTTATGTGCCTGCGTTTAGGCATCAACATTTGACGCTTATATCTTCCGAGGAGGGCGATATCCATGCCTGTCGCCGGTTTTCAATGATAAAGAAGTACTTCGAAGAGACCCTAAATGGCTCATTAAAAAATAAAATTAACAAGGAAATTTATCACTTTATTGACTTAAAGCGATGCCCAAAGAGGTCACGAATTGGAAATAGCGGACGACGGTCGACCAGATGTGCTCAATTCTCAAATGAACTTGAAGCAACTGCAGAATATGAGCGGGGGAGGAGATAATTTGCAAGGAGTGTTATGGGCACTGAGGCCTGTGCTATTATTTAATTGGGCACTAGGAATCTCGCCATTTTATTCTCATAAAACATTAGATAGTAAATTTTCCCGATCTCATAATTTAATTTCCATCGTCATTAATACAACTTTGGCACTGTTTGAAATCTTCATGTTACCTTACGGAATACTATTATTCTTCAAATTCAATGGCAATACGACCTTTTTTAAAGTTGTCATTGTGATGTGTCAAACTGTTATGAGCACACTCGCAATCTGGGCTGGACTATCCGTCGTTCTCAGATTTTCAGAGTATCGAGAAACCATTTTGGGGCTGCTTTATTTTGAAGAAACCATCAAGAAACCGTTCTCGATAAGCCTGAGGAAGACACGGCTTTGGATTAATTCGTTGATGCTCTACGTTGCTTATGTCGTAATCCAGTTTGGAATGCACGTGCACCACGTGGTTGGACAATACGGGATTTTCTCCATTTCATTCCTCTTAAATATCCGAACGTTCTACTGGTCATTTACCCATCAGATGATCAGTCTCCAGTGTTACTGTTCAATGCTGCTCCTGAATTGGTGTGTGCTTAATATTAATTCAAGCATTAAGACCACCTTGAAAGAATTCGCCTCTCGCAATCCAGGTGCCTTCAATGAGCAGCAGGAACGTCGCTTCGTTGAAAGAATAAAAAGACAGAGGAAACTTCAGATACGAGCATACCATGTGTTCTTGCGCTTAAAAAACCTTTACGCGCTTTCCAACTTCGCCCTCGGAGTGACTGTTCTCTGTTGCGTGACTTTTATCCTTTACTGTTCAGTGGATTTATTTCTTCTGAAAAATCCAGGGCTCAGTGCGTCGACATTATTTGTTTCCATCGCTTGGGTCTCAGCAATTGTGATCATTTTCGTTTTCATCTTGTCGGCATGTGAAAAAACTCAGACGGAGGTATCCTTATAATGTTATTTTTTGCACTCAAATTAATGCATGCTTTTTTGAAAACAAAATTAGAATTTTAAGTTTACTTTTCATGCCATGGGGTTCTTGGGGCCTATATTGCTCTGATTGATGCTATTAATATTATTAATTAGGATAATTGCGGATTATTTTACATCTGGTGTCCCGGAAATCTCCAATTACAGCTGATTGTGCGCTCAGTACATTTCTGGGTACGTTACATTTAGGGAAGCCACTGGGGTTTGCATTGAGATGAGGAATTCCCAACAATAATTTTCATACCATAGGGTAAAGAACCAGGATAAAATCAATCATCTAATCTTTATTGATCACCTTAGCTGTTAGATTAAACACTGGAATTTGTCATGGAAATTTTTTGTAATTTCCGATTTATTTCTGATCAATTGAATATTTCACTTCAGTTTATTAATCTAACCACACCCTCACTCCAGATCTAAAGTTAATCCGTTTTCATTTACACCCTGTCACACTTCAGACAACAGAATGGATTAACAAAAGAAAGGTAAAGTTACCCTTTGGCTGATTTCCTGAACACAAGCTATTTCCCTGTGTTCAAGGAAACATTTCAGTCTATTAAGACCAGTAAGAATCATTTTTGAATACCAGGAAGGAATTGACATTAGGAGTGTTGGAGGTCTGTTCAAAAAGTATCGCGACTTCTGTATTTTATTTTCATAAATTATTCATTTATTCATGAATATCTATTTTGTCCCCTTCAAAGTTATCTCCATTGGATATTATACACTTGTGCCTACGTTTTTTCCAATCCTCGAGGTAGTTCAAAAAATCATTTTTTGTTATCTTGTTCAGCTCCTCCTTCGTAGCGTAGCGTCGTTCTTTCATGGGCCTCTTTAGTTTCGGGAACAAGAAAAAGTCGCTCGGGCCAGATCTGGGGAATACGGCGACTGCGGCATCATTGGTGTGTTGTTTTTGGCCGAACATTCGCGCACAAGTAACGATGTGTGAGCAGGGGCGTTGTCATATTTTGCTGGAACGTTCGACTGCTGCTGGCTGGCCCTGTGAACCCGCGACCGAATTCTTTTCCCGACTGCCCACTCGTCCGCGCCCGCACGTTGATATGTCAACATTTGGAATGCGTCCGCGCACTTACTTTCCTTTTTCACGCAAAATTTGATACAGATTCTTTGATCCATTTTTTGGAACAGGCAAAATTTGAAGAGAAGCCAAAAAAGTCCAAGCAAAACAGCTGCCAACAATTAACTGAACATTCAAAATGGCCGAACTTTTCGGCATAAGCGAGAGACATACTAAGTACCAACATAACGCCACAAAAAAATCGAAAACTCAAATATACTTTCCCCTCGGAAATTCAAAATTCGCGATACTTTTTGAACAGTCATCTTATTCCACAATTTTTTTTTTTACATTTTTCACTTGGCCTGAAAGACAGAAAGACGTAATTCTTTACCAAACAAATTTGTTGATGTTGTTTTCCATAAATCCGAAATGTCTCTATAGCCTTTGTTTTTACTAAGTTAAGAGAGCAAGAGTTGTGAAATGTTATTTTGTAACTGGTTCTACTTGCAACTTTGGTTCTGACTGTATATTTCAAATTATTTAAGCGGCAACTAATACGAATTTTATCTCTGGAGTAATCCGCAGATGTTATCCACTACGTTTGCCGCCCATCAAATGTTAAAAGCCCTTCGGAATATTTCCAGGGGCAGCTTTACTTGCAACACTGAGACATTTCGGGCATTTGAAAATGCATTTAATCGTAAGCCAATAATTCATTAGAAAATATGTTTAGTTGAGCCTGTTCACAAACTGAGTTTAGAGCCTGGCTCACAAAATTTTAGCACGTTAAATGCAGCTGTAATCTTGTTTTACTCTCTTTTTCCTAAATATAAAAACAAATATATTTTCTTTTTTTTATTCACTCCCTCTATACAGAAAACATACATTTTTACATTCAATGCCTTCGTCTTTCTTAAATTTTCTAATGAACTGTCTTCTCTTTCTCTACGATATTTGATTGCAATGGCCTTGAAGTAAATGAATGTCATCACAACACTCCTATCTCATCTGCCCCCATTGTAAATAATATCTAATAGTTTGAAATCCATCTTAGTGAGCCAAATTCACACAATGCCCGAGTGAATGAGCGAGGGTGCCAGCGACCATTTCTTCGATAGTAAGATTAATTGCCAATTTTTGCCACTGTTTGTCAAGGGAGAGTTTTCTGATTCTTATGAATAGCTCCGAACTAGTTTTTAATGCAATTTGTCTCTCATTTAAAATTAAATACGGCCATTGAATGATGTTTGAACGATTGAAGTTTTCTTGAGTTTCATAATATTCAGCCGTTTTCTTTGTAATGATGATCCTTTGAACAATTTTTCTTCCATTCCGTAATGGTTTTTAACCAGAGTTATTATATTTTTATCACTGAAATGCTGAAGGCAAATCGAAACACATCCCGATTCCGCTACATCGGGTTTAATATAGAGCCAATAATATGTCATTTTCCGGTTTGGTACACGTTTAATCTTACGACCTTTTAATACGCAAAGAAAAAATTATAGATAGTGTAATGATTGCTTATTATTTGGAATGAAAAAAGGATTCTAAGGACCGATTGTTCATCATATTTTAGGGTAACGATTGATTGGCTGGCATTTATAATAATGGGGAATTTTTCTTCCTTAGATTATTTTGTTCAGTCAAATGCGAACTTCTATATCTCCATTTATCCTCAAATCTACTACATCTTACGTCCTTCGCCTGGCGCAAGTACATATTGCAATCAATTTGCATGAGTAGCCCAAAAGACTGCTGTTGGCTTGTATTTTACTATCGGGCGTGCCCCACACTTCAGACGTTTCCGCGTTTACTTGGTATAAGCTTATATTTATATCTTCAGAGGGGAAAGTTTGTTTAATTCAATTATTTCAGAAGACGTCTTCGTCTTTGTAGAAGGAGCTCTTTCAGAGGAAAACTGAAGTCTTTAAAGATTTTATTTCGCTGGGCTAAAGGCACTATTTTTGGGAGGAGACTATTCTAAATATGTAATGGGAATCCGTCCCCAATATCTGGCCCGCCGCATGACCAATACCTAAGAGAGAAGAGTTTTACACAAAACTTTATGACTAACTACTGAAAATGACTACTAGTTAGATTTGTCAGCCGGTAAAGTTGATACTTAGGATCATAGTCAAAAGTATGTTGAAGTTATAGCAACATGGAGGTTACTAATACAGTAGTAGTAGGTTTTATGGGAGGCGACCGAGAGCAGCGGTCATTTGCGCCACTAGGGATGGATGGAAAGGAGGAAGGGTGGAGAGATCCGGCGTCGGCATTAACTTACTCTTGTCGGAAGGCGCCAAAGGGAGCGCAGTTTGACGTCCCATCCGACGGACGTCGTACTCACCCAAAGAAGAAGCACTACACGAAGCGCCTCAAGTAGGGATCGGTGTACCATTGAAAAAATATGTTGGCTACAGAATTTGAACCCGGGCCCTCTCGGTTGGAAGCCCTTCCTTTAGCCACCGCGCCATCCCGATCCACTAATTAACACTAAAGGGACATAAAGTTCAACCAGAAAATATGTGTTTGTTTAACCGATTTTGAGAAGGCATTCACACCAAAAAATGTTGGCAGGACGAAAGATGAATTATCTAGAACTTTAACATTTCGAAGACTGTGTTTTCTTTCTAAGAAAGTATTTTCTTTGAAAACCAGATGGTTTTTATCGCGTAATGGAACCAAAGCTGAGTATTATTCAAATTTCATGTTTTTTATCCTCTTAATATTTAGACTATTTTATCGAAATAAATCAACATTTAAATGATTTTTAATTTTTTTGATTTCAGCTAACTGAATTATTTAGCTTTGAAAGTTGGGTTGTCCAAATTTGATAACGCGTTTTAAATTTTGCTTCGAACACACGTCATGTTATCTTTTTAATAAATGAATTTTATTCTCTTGTCACCACGATCTGGTTTTTTAAATTTATTTTTCGAGTCTTTTTTTCTTTTCCAAGACTTTTTTCACCGTAGCATTTATGTTTTAAGTTTACTTCCCAGTGCCTCTTGCAATTAGAGCACTCTGGGTATTTTTTCTTGTTAGGGAATTCTCTGGAATCGACCTCATTTACACATTTGCACCGGATTAGTTCTTCACTTGTCTATGTTTTAGTTGTGTACCAGGATTTTCATCCAAAGCAGTGACTTATTCCTACGTGGTCACTAACCTTATGTGATAGGGTTTTCGGATTTTATCCTAACTCATTTAGTTTTAATTTTACCAAGTTTGATGCTATTAGTTCCCAATTCTCTTGCGAGGACTGCCTTAATTAGCTAATTCTTAAGGTCGTCACTGGATTAAAATTCCTCATACTCCTCTGTCGGAGTCATCATTATTGGAAAATGTATCTGGCCCTTTGACGGGTAATATCCTCAAAATGTCCATCTTATTCTGGTTCTTTTACATACCTGAGAGTAGGGATATCATATAATTAAGTGTTTTCGCCATTCCCTTTTCAATTATATGTCTTGTTTGCTGAACTTGAATATCTGTTTCTTCGCCACAACTTTCATAATTGCCAACCTTAGTTTAGAATCTTAAATCTCATTGCTTAATTGGTCAAATATGTGTTTTAGATATGGACTGATTCAAAGATTTCATTTCTTCTACTGCTATTCGCTCTCTCAGTAATATAGATTTTGACCAAAGAAGGATGAGTCAAGCATCTCCACCGCCTTAGAGGAATTTACGTGGTCTCAAGAAACTTATTTATTGGTTCCAAGTCATGATATTTTTTTCCTTTCTGTCGGGATTTATTTGAAGCGATTGATTAGCAGCAGTGTGACTCCGACTGAGCTAGGATAGGTTAGCAATTAGAAGCAGCACACGACCGGCCATATCCCCTTCAGTTCAGAAGTACGAGGGCTGTTGAATAAAGAAGTTCATTATTTTGTTTGACAACAAACCTTTACTCAACCCTCAAATATTGATTTTCTTTCTCAAAGTAGTCCCGATTGGACGATATTCACTTTCCCACATGTTTTCAGTATTCCAGGATATACTGGAAGGCATTCTTTAATAAATCCAACATAATCACCTCAGCAGCCTAGATCACAGCACCTTATGGGGAAAAACCCTTTCCAAGAAGGTATCCCTTCAAATTGAAGGATAGGAAAAAGTCACATGGGACTGGATATAGACTAGAGGAAGGACGTGGAACAAGCTTTACATTAATTTTTGGGAGCAACTCAGCAAAAAATGCTGCTGGGAACGGCAAAAAAAACATTGCAAGTCACTCCAGGTGGTCGCAAGCCGCCGCAAGGGCGTGTGGCGGGGAGTGTTGGGACACCGCTCGTAATTTAGAAAAGAAAAAAAACCGCATGCTAGAACCACAAATTCTCGCATCCACAAAAAAACATGCCATACATTTATGCAAGAACACTTACACCCCACACACATGCAAACACTCAAACTACATCTTACATACACATGCACCTGAAAGTATACCTAACATCTTTGCAATTTTTAATTTTATTCCGACTTGTAAATTCAATGTTTTTAATATTTCTAAAGGGACTTTGGTTTCTTACTATTATGATTTCTGATTGTTCGGGAAAAGAATGAGTATTTGTATCTATCTGTCCTGGAATCTATCTCCCTTAGTTTATCTTTGTGGTCTGATCTACCTAAGTAGTGTGGGGCCATTATAATTCCTTCAGTGTCATAGTTCAACTCGTTTGTTCTGAACCTTTCTAAAAGTCTAAGCCTCGCTTGTTCTCTCCGCACTTCAAGTGGTTCCCAGCCCAAATCCCCTAAGAGACCTGTCACACTTGTGTTCTTATCATAACAATTTTTAACGAATCTAGCGGATTTTCTCTGGACTTTATCTAATTCTTTTTGCCAAATTTTCTCCCAAGGATCCCAAATACTTGCGGCATATTCCAAATGAGGTCTCACTAGAGCAAAATAACACCTCTCTTTAACTTTTTCATGACATTTCCACACAACCCGTTTACTCTATTTCGTAGTTTATATCCTGTTCGTCGCTTCCTTTGCTCCCAAATTTCAAAGCTGCGCATTTATCTATATTAAGCGTTAACCCTCATTTATTGCACCATTCCGAGATTGTGTTTAAGTCTCTAGAGAGTAGCTCGCGATTTAATTGGCTCCTTATTTCCCTGTACACCACCGTGTCGTCAGCAAATAACCTCAGATCGCTACCAACGTGTGTGCTTAAGTCATTTATGTATATTAAAAACAGAAGAGGCCCTATTACACTTCCCTGGGGGACGCCCGAAGTTACATCTCTATCCGTTGAGCACAACCCATCTATGACTACTATTTGTTTGCGGTTTGACAAGAAGTCTCTAATCCAATTAATTATTTTCTCGTTGATCCCATAGTATTTAAGTTTATGTAACAATTTATTGTGTGGGACTTTGTCGAAGGCTTTTTTGAAATCCAGGAATACTGCATCGACTTGTGTGTTGTTTTCTCCCGATCTAAGTATATCGTGAATGAAGAGACCGAGTAGTGTTTCGCAAGATCTGCTTTCCTAAATCCGTGCTGGTTGTGGATTAGTATTTTCCTACTATCAAGAAATTTCATAATGTTAGTGACAATAACGTGTTCCAATATTTTACAAGAGATCGATGTTAAAGAAATGGGTCGGTAATTGGTTGGTTTATCCCTATCGCCGGCTTTATAGATGGGAGCTATATGGGCTAGCTTCCAGTCGCGAGGCACTGAGCCTTCTTCTATCGATTTTAGAAAAACAATATGTAGAAACGGGGCAATATCTTCAGCTTATTCCTTTAATATTCTAGCAGGTATTTCTTCCGGACCAGGTGCCTTGTGTGCTTCGATACTACGGAGCAGATGTACTATTCCCTGCTTGGTCAGTGTAAGGTCCCTCATGTGTTCCCCGGGTGGGTGTGGAGGAATGCGTACTTGCTAAGTTTTACCCTGACATCATTCGTTATTTAGCTTTCCAGAATAGTTGATTTTCAAGTTCATTTTTATTCTTGGGAACAACAAGAAATCCGGCAATGCGACTTCGGGGCTGAAGGGTGGCCGGGGCAAGGTTGCCACCCTGTGCCTCGCCAGGCACTAGGTGACGAGGAAGGCGATGTAAGACGGTCGTGGTTCCAGCCTTGAATTGGTGAAGATCTCTTTCCTGACGCGTGGCACTTTTCTCTTGCGTTTCGAGGATTTCCATGGAAAACTTAATGTTCACTCTCCGGCGGTGAGGCTCATACCCTTTGTGGAAGACACCTTTTGATCTAAAAAAACCGACGATAAAAGAAATTACTTATTTTTGGGATATATCCTGTATTATCTTCTAGAAGCGGTCAACATAGAAGACGCCTAGTATTCCCCATCGTTATTGGCAGGCGGCATGTTCTGGCATCAAGGACGACCGGATGACCTCACCTCTTTCGTTTGGTTTTCATCTATGTTGCGAGACTGATGGTGAGAAGGAAGAAACTGAAAAGGGTTAGGGGACCGGAGTACCCGAGGTTTGTTGAAAAAGTACCGGGAATTTCGTCTCACCGTCTCCTTCGATTTCAATAGCACGGTGCGACATGAGTTCTTGCCACAAGATCAAACGATCAATTAAGAGCACTACTTAGTGCAACGCCGTTTCCGTGAAGCAATACGAAGGAAACGCCCGTATTCGTGGCGACACAATTGCTGGCGTTCGCACCACCACGGAAATGCACCCGCTCACACAGATCACCAATCGCTCGTAAATATTTGGCCAAAAATAGCACTGCAATGAAGGCCATAACTCCATATTTGCCAAACCGGGCCCCGTGTGACCCCCGCTCCCTGTTCCCAAAAAGGGAGAGAACCTTAAAGGGCAGTCGTTTTACAAGCATGAATGAGATTGTCAACATTCCGCTAAGAGAGTTTATATGAACAATAAAGGCAATATGACAAAATAGTTCTTCAGAACAATTAACGATTTTTATGTAACAGGAAAGCTACCAGAAGATTTTACTAGTAGTAAAATACTTATCATCCCCAAGAAAGGTAGCGCAACAGACTGTTCCAGTTTTGGAACAGTTTTAATTCTTTCACGCACTTCGAAATTGATATTGAGTATAATGAAAGACAGAATAAAAGGAAAAATTGGCCATAATTTAGAAAATTATCAATTTGGATTTAGGACAGGAAGAGAAACCAGACAAACGTGGAATAGAATAGATTAATGGGTCTCAACCACGGGGACCAGAGTGCTGCATATGCGCTCCACTCGAGGTTCGCACCAAATGCATAGGAGATTTTATCCGTAGCTCACGGTGCGCCTCAAATGAAACGGCACTTGGATTCCAAACTTAGTCACCTCCTCCACAGTCCGTCCTTTTGAGCAAAGTTTGGCATACTGATGGAACATCTATGTCCTCGCTACCAAACGAGGATTAATTGTTTTCCTGGAGTGTTTAACCTTTGCACAGCCGAACACGACTTTGACGCCTTTTATATTAATAGATCTAGGGCCTTGATAATAAAGTCCTCTTTTTTCAATAACCCTGATGGAAAAAATCTTTAAGAGTCCTCAACAACAAAGAATGTTTCAATAAGCACCCTAGTCGGGAAATTGCAATTGATTTCTGCATGCTTTATTAGTTTTTTCCACGGCGCTTTCCTTAATACATTTTTCTAAGGGCCATCCACATCCGACGGTTGGGTGCAATTTCCAAGTTTTCTCCTCTTTATTCGAAGTCACTAAGACACAGTTTCCACACACATTCACAGGCGCCCAAAACGCATTTTGCCAGATTCGAATTATTTATTCTAAAACAGTGCTCCATTTCAATTCCGATATCCTACATCTGTCTCATGGTAACCTTGAGAGAAAGCCTCGAGTAATTACCCTTGTGGCTTCTCGTCCGCTCGTCCAAGATGAGAAGTGCTCGCAAGCCGATTTGGACAAATTTTAAGAACACGGAAGCGGCAAACTCGGAAATGGTCAGACATAAACAAAGGAGGGATAATGATATTATATGGGCGTTGAAACCTTTATTTCGTATTAACAGGTTAATTGCAGTGGCACCATTTTACCTGGGCGAAGTCGGAAGAGGTGCAGCTGGGAAATCCCGTGGCCGAGTAGATTGGGTCGGATGCGCCGTGATTTCCTTCCTTTCCTTCGCTTTTGCAATTCACCTGGGGGTCCGCAGTGATTATTATCTCACAAACTCGGCTACTTCCCAAACGGTGATGATATTGTGGACAGTTATCGGAGAGCTTGTTGGCGCCGTTTCAGGCTTCGTATTCGCTTTGAGGCTCCGCGCAGTCCGGCGAATAGTCGCCCTCTTGGCTCGCAACGAAGAGCTCACGGCAAGAACTGCCTGCCTTCGATTGCAGAAAGTCAAGAGGTCGATCAAAGCTCAGTTTCTCTACGTTGCCTGCGTACTGGCTATTTTACTGGCCAACATCGGCAACAATTTGGCGAAGCGCGGTTTCGGTGTGACGTTTTTCAATTATTTGCTCGTCGCGTTCTGGGCGTTCGTAAACATGATGCAAGGTCTGCAGTTCTACAGTACGTTGATTCTACTCCGCAGGAATTTTACAAATATTAACGGCGGTTTATGTTCGGACGTCCTGGAATCTATTGCGTCTTCGGATAAATCGTTAAACGTATCGAGGTTTCAAGCGAAGAAGAATTTGGCCGATTGCTTTAAACTCTGCCGGAAACTTCGGATGCGTTGTTATCACATACACAGGGAATTGAATGGCCTCTATGGCCTATCCAGCTTAGCAACGGGTGGTTTGAACCTCGTCAACGTCACCTTCAACTTGTATTGTCAGGCTGATGTCTTCATCAACGGCGAGAAGGCAACCATGAAGCCCCTGCTCTTGGTGCTCTCTTCGGCGTGGGTGATGGTCCAGTTGGTGCCTTTGGTCCTCGTCATCTCCGTCTGCGAAGGCACGCTTCAGGAGGTATTGTATTGTTTCTTGGCGAGCAATTGGACCAAACAATACTCCTTCCTTGGCAGCTTCGGTACATTAAAAGTGACTGAGTAGTTTAAGTAAACTTTAACCTATTAATTTTATGTGCTGCACAACCATGAAGGTTTAGTCACAATCAACAAAGCAAAGCCTGCAGTAATTTTGACATCAAAAGACAGAACCAGTGAAAATAGCATGAAATTTAATTTTTGAAATGAGAAAAAATAATATCCCCATGAAGTTGCATTCTTATTTTTAAATAGAATATTCTATCGCCATGCGCAGTCAA
Organism: Hetaerina americana; assembly: GCF_022747635.1. Lineage (NCBI taxonomy): Eukaryota > Metazoa > Arthropoda > Insecta > Odonata > Calopterygidae > Hetaerina > Hetaerina americana. The sequence goes on along the minus strand of NW_027286985.1, from coordinate 376,886 downwards.
TCGTTATTGGAGCTCAAGAAAACAGTAATCACATCCATAACTTTTTTAAGCATTGGAAAAAATGATTTTAACACTGATGACAAACAAAAAATGCATATGCTACGCAGCCTTGGATAAATTCCAAAAGGGCTGATTAATATGTTTCGTTGTATTGTCTATAGTTTCAATGTTGTATTCCTGACATATCGCTCATTATTTTCATGTAATATCAAGGTTATTGCCTTGAAAAATATTTCATAACCAAATCCATTTCAATGGCGAAACTGTCTTTAGGAAAACGTGAAACTAATGTGAATTAAGGACTATCCACTTCCTTGGCCGGGTATTCACTATTAATTGCCAATAGTTAGTGCACGTAGGCACACCCAGGCATTTTCTTATCAGTGTTATAATCGTCTGATCTACTCCTTCGTTTAAAATTTGACCAGGAAATCGCAAACAATCACGATAAAGGTGAATCTAACCAACTGAATTCAATCTAAACTCAATGCACCTCATCTACATAATACCCCGCAAGGGTGTGTGGCGGGGGGTGTTAGGTCACCACCCGTAAAAAAGAACAATACCACATGCAAAAACAACAATATGTAAAACTACACCCACAGCAACGCACAAACTCATGCAAAAATCCCTTAATCCAACAGTCATCTGAACACATACACTATCATCCAACAACCAATTGCACCCCAGGATGCAGCATGAAAGTCATCCAACAACGCGCAAGCTAGAACATAACAAGCAAGAAGGCGAAACTCCACCACCATATGAACATGCAACACAAAACACTCTACCCCCCGCGGAGACTGTAAAAGGCAGGGAATGCGACCCAACGTTGTAGGTAGCAGGAATTTACCCCCGCGGAGAGGGACGAGGGATTTAAGCTGAGACTTAAAAACAGATGAACAGAACACCAATGAGGTCATTCGGTAAGAATGGGTTAAGATAAAACGGGCTGCCCGGCGTTGAACCTTCTCAATTTCCCGAATGAGACCTTTTTCACTCGGATCCCACACGCTGCATGCGTATTCTAAACGAGGCCTTACAAGAGCGTGGTAACAACGTTCCTTGTCCTTCGAGTCACTTTTGCCGACCATGAGTCTAATAAATCCCAATTTTTTATATGCTCGACCGCAGAATTTACGTATGTGAGCCCCCCAAGTTAAGTCTTTAGTGAATGTGACACCTAGCTATTTTACCGTATCAACTCATTCTAGGTCAAATTCAGCTAATTTTTAAACAAATCCCGTTGATACTTTAAATAAATTTACCACCGAACATTTATTATGATTTAATGACAATCCCAAACATTAGAAAATCAAATGTTTGGGAGTGGTCAGAATAAAACTGTAAACTGTGGGACAAACTCAGTTTCGAAATATTTCCGTGGATAAGCCGTGAAATTCTCCAAACCGATTGAAAAAGTTCGGTTATTAAAAATCCACGGTATCATATTGTTCCTAGCTTTGCACGCTTTTTCGTTGATAAATGGACATCCAACACCATTACGATGGTTGTCTTGAAGGTTAGACAGATGGTCGAGGCTATTGGCTTGTCGAAAAAGTACGTTTGTCATATGTCGAGTGATAAATTGGACAATTCGAGTGAGCTATTCGCGCGTTGGGTATCGTTTTCGCTCACTTCATATGGTCTTCGGAGCTCCTCTGCATGGGGCTCTTGCCTGCTTGGATGAGAGTGAGCGTCATTCGGGTTTTTTCATGAGCATTTAAGTGCAACGGCAGCTCACCATCAACGTCAGAGAGAGCTTTTCGATTGAAGGCGGAATTGTGCGCATCGTAAAAAAAAACATATGCGCAGGGTCGAAATTTACGAAAACCGTTTGCATAGGCAAAATCATGACACGTAACGCTGCAGTGAGTCCAAAACAGAACCGAAATTGACAACGCGGTGACTGAAATGTGGTGACCGAAAGGATGATTTCTCTGTCCAAGGATATTTGTTCACAGGAGAGAGAATACTTACTCGTTTAAAGTCCAAAATCCGGAGAGTCAGGGGAATGTGTTCGAGGGTATATCGTATTTGTAAGAAGGCAGGGAACTTGTTCATTCCCATAGTTCCTTGTTGCGTTTTGGGCAATTGGCTTATTGTCGACTTAAATCTAGTAGTACAAGGTCTGTCCCAAAGGTAATAGAACTTTTTTCCGGATAGACGGACGGACGGGTAGAGGTTCCTCTGGCTGGTTTCGAGGGAGGGGAATCTCAGGACAGGCTGGAGGCCGGTGGTTGTTGGCTCCCAGCTGTTGCAGGGTGCAGGGTTATGGTATACTATATTTAGATCCCTATCTCCATGCTGGTATGCATCAAATGTGAAGGAGATATTTCATGTCTTTGCGCATCAAAAAAAGTGTTTTGTGTGACATGTTCATGTGGTGGTGGAGTTTCACATTCTTTCTTGTTGTGCCCTGGCTTGCGTGTTGTTGGATGGCTTTCGTGCTGAATCCGGGGGTGCAGTTTTTTGTTGGTTTGTGGTATATATGTTTGCATGAATGTTGGATTAAGGGATTTTTGCATGAGTGCGTGCGCTGCTGTGGGTGTAATTTTCCATGTTGTGTTGCATATGGTATTGTTCCTTTTTACGGTCGGTGACCTAATACCCCCTGCCACACGCCCTTGTGGTGGCTTGCGGGGTATTATGTAGATGTAGATTAAATAAGTATCTATTGGTGACTTCTATGAATATCAGTGTTTTTTGAAAATATGGAGGATGGCAAATACAGAAAGTACCAGGTCTGTCACAAAAGTAGTAGGGTATTTTTCCCGGATAGTCGGATGGACAGGCGGCGGTGTCTCTTTCTGGGTTCGAAGGAGGGGAGTCTAAGGAAAGGCCGGAGGCCGGTGGCAATTGACTCCCAGCCTTTGCGGAGTGCGGATCGTTTGTTTGCGAAACCTCTATAACGTGACTCATTACGCTCCATCATGAAGCCGTATTTGGAACAGCGGCACGCCATCAAATATTCCGTGAAACTAGGCAAAACTTGGAAAGAGACTCGTGTCATGCTAAAGGCAGGTTATGGTGAATACGCCATGGGTATAGCGATTGCTTGTCAGCACACGTTGTTTCAGGAGGGTACATCTACATCTACATAATACCCCGCAAGCCGCCGCAAGGGCGTGTGGCGGGGGGTGTTAGGTCACCACCCGTAGGGTAGAGAAGATGTTGAAGACGCCGTACGCTCAGGACCCCTTCGACCTCAAAAAGTGACGAAAGTCCTGAACGAGTGAAGGCTTTCTTGGTTGGGGAATTGAGATTAATTGTTCGCATGGTTTCTGATGAACTTGGCATCCCTAAAAGTGCATCGACTTGCGGCGGGAAACATGGGCATGAGAAAGATGCGTGCGAAGTTGGTGCGGAAGAGTGCTCTCGGACGAGCGAAAGGAAACTCGCCCGCGGTTCTGCCGAGAAGAGCTTCTCGACCATGTGAGGATCCAAATGTTTTAGGCGATGCCCTACCAGACTTCTTCCTCTTCCCCCGCCTCAAATCCGTGTCAAAAGGAAGTCAACAAGGCTCGGTGGAAGCGTTACAACAGACCGTGACGAAGGAGCTTCTCAGCATTCCAGGTGCCGCCTTCCGGACGGCGTACGAGGCGTGGAAAACCCTCTATCAGCGGCGTGTGAGAGCACAAGAATGCTACCTTGAAGACTTTTGAGAGAATGCATCAATTCTCGCAATACGTTTTTTATTCAACTCAGTCCTATTACTTTTGGGACGGACGATGTAACCATATAACGCTCGCTGACCTTACGGTTACTACCATCTGAAATCTCAGAATATATGCAAATTACAGATATTATTGCTGGCTTAAGAACGAGAGGAATGGAGGGTTTGTGGCTATGAGAAGCAGACACTCTTGTAAGAAAAAAAATAAGACTGGAAAATGGGACAAATGGTAGCATATTTAGAAAATAGTGTTTCTAAATTGTTTTAAAAACTGGTGTCAACAAGAATTCAGGCAGCAAGATGGATACAGAGGAAAAGGAACGAAGATGTTTAGATAAGGTTTAAAGAGTGAGACAGAGAAAAGAATAGAGCAAAATGTGTTCTCAACTTTCATAGGCATACCTAAAGTCGGAACACCTGTAGGTTAAGATACTGATAATAGTGTTACCCGGTTTAGCTGGTAAATTAGTATAGAAAACAATATCTTGTAATTTAAATGTGCACAGCGAATATGACCAGGTCCATATGCGTCTGGTGGGCAAAGTTGAGCACCAAGACAGAAGACGCTCTTCAGGCCAGTAACCATGCCAAGTTCAAAAACTGACCTCCAGCGCTGTACCTTGAAGTGAGACCATATGAGACATCCAATTATGTACTTTTCATATAAAGTGTTGAGGGCAATATATGAAACGGTTTTGTCTTGGAACAGAATCTACTCCTCACCATCAATCCAGGCACTTAAGCATATTTCCGTATCTTGTAAATAATCTTTTCTCATTTTCCTTACAAAGAGCGGTTTCATTCCTCCTCGCCTTAGGATTAATTATTTAAAGACCTGATTAAATTATCTATTTCTAAATTCGCGTGTTTCTTATACCATCGATGGTTTCCTGATCGAAACTTTGGTCATTAAATTTTGGAATCGAATATTGCTTTCAACCAGTGATGTAAAATATTCGAATCTCCCGTGTCGGTGGTGAGCTTTGGAGATTATTTTTTTCTGTATTCAAAATAAAATGTTCAATACACGGTCGCCCACCAATTCTTCACTCGCAAATAGTTCATTCCAAGACTGTAATAGGTGAGTCTAGAGTTTACCTCAGGATAAGAACCCAAGTATTCTCTGGCGATACTAACCGTGGTATTCCAGGTAAACCTTTCGTTGCTCGGGATCTTCTAGAGGCCCAACCATTTTTATTAATTCAAAATAATTCGCTGGTAATGAAACGTTAGACATCGTTGCGACGATTCATAATTCTGATAAGGAATTTATTTATTTCACACCAATCCGTAAACAGCACTTCGGAATTAACATCGGGCTTTTAACTATGATATAATAATAGTAGACAATTACAAACACCCAAGTCCTAGATGGAGAAAAACCCACCTAGGATTCAAACCCGCAACCTCTGGGTTGGCAGGCGAGGACGCGACCCCGCCGCCACCGGGGCCGGCAAGTTGGTCAGCATCCTAGTCGTGGGAGGACTTTTCAATCGATTTCGGAGGAGACCTCGTATGATCGAATTTCCGCCAAGTCACGCCAGTATTGACAGATACAAATGTTAGCCGTGGTTTGGTGTGCCCGGCCATTAACTGTTATAAAAAAATGGAACAAAGCACTTGCATCATATTTTGTGTAAAAAATTGAATTAAGTGCTCCAAAACACTTGAAATGTAGACAGCGGCACACGGTGGGTCTGCTCAGAGTAAAACAATATTTATTTGTGGTACAAGCTCTTCCAAGATGGCCGAGAAGGTGCCAATGACAAACCTCGCTCTGTACGCCCCAGCACTTAAACAACAGATGAGTAGTAGTATTTAGGGGAGGCGACCGCCTTCTGAGGTCATTTACGCCATAGGGGATGGACAGGAAAGGATGAAGGGTGGAGAGAAACCCAGCGTCGGCATTAGCCTACTCTTTACGAAAGGCGCCAAGGGGTCCGCGGCTTAACGTCCCATCCGACGGACGGCGTACTCACTCAAAGTGCCCTCCACAAAGCACCTCAAGTAGGGATCGAGATACCTCTGAAAAATATTCAACACCGCCGGGATTTGAACCCGGGCCCTCTGGGTGGGAAGCCAGTACGTTAGCCCCCGCACCATCTCGATCCCCTCCTACCGTAGAACGATGGGGGTAGTAATACATTTCAGCATCACTGCTAAAGAGACGACCTTACAATTTATGCAAGATCTTCAACCTATAGTTTAACCTTCGCTCCGTGAGTGATTCCCAGCCTAGCTGCTTTTGATATTGTGGATACGCTACTAAGTTTATCATAACAACATTTTCAACAAAATTTCGTACGTATATCCGAATCCAGATGATTTTCCCCGTTTACGTATACCTCCACTTCGGCTTCAATTGGCTCTTGAGGGCTCTAGCCAATGGACTTCTCTCCATGGAACTCCTGGCGTTCTCATGTGTGGTGTTTTGGACGACCAATCCCATAATGCAAGGATGGCAGTGCTACAACGCCACCGCTCTCGCGAATGTCACGTGAAGTAAGAGGTCGAGTAAATGAAATAAAACACCTGAAGACCATTCAGGCTCATTATTTGTGGCGCATGTACTAAAAATGAATCCTTTAAACGCGTGCATACACTTATTTAGAATTGTATTTAGCTGACATCGTCCATGCGTAGGGTTGAAATGCACTTTTTTGGGTAGGATAGGCTGCAAGGTTCTCTTTCATTGATTATGATATACCTAAGATTAGGAAGGATAACAAACGGTTACTTTTAACAAGGTCATCCGCTAAATTTGCATTAAAATGCAATAATTTCAGAGTGTTAGCATAATTCAGAATCTTGGTCGAGGTGGAATGATATTTAAACTCATATATTGTTACATTGGAAATAAAAATAGTAACTTATTGATTCCACTACAAAATTTTTATTACAAAACGAACCGGGTTTCAATGTTCAACGTCATCTTCAGGTGGCAACTCTGACGGACATCCATCTATATATATTAGACTACGGTAGGGGAAGGGAGATGAGAGGGTCGGAGGGTGGATGGGGGAGGGAATTGGGCAATGATAGTTGGGAGGGAAGGGTGGAAACATGAGGCACCCCATGAGCAGCATTCCTCCTATTGGCGGAGGGAAGTGGGTGGGTTTCAACGGTTCATAGACATAAACTCGAAAATCTTTTACGCATCCCTGAGGTCAAGGGAAGGTGTGGAGGAAGTAGAGGGGTTCTTACCTTCATAAGCGCAGATATCGACAAGTGGTAAGTTTAGGAGGGGGGAGCGGGAGGTGTACAAAATGTCATTTAACAATATTCTCTTTGGAGGGAACACTTTTTAAAATTTCAAGCAGCTCTAAAGCGTCTAGTCTAAGTCCTTTCTTTTCTACACGTAAAATTTCAAATTTAAAGTCACTACCATGGTTATAGATTCCCATAAATGTTTTGCAAAATGTGACGTTGACTTTTAGTTCCTCACGCAATTCGATGCTTTGCTAAATTTGATGTTCCTTGGCAGTCCTATTCTCATAATTGCAATGGCGTCTCTTTTCCTATCCCCTTTCCGAAGCCAAACCCTGGGTAGTTATTTGAGCCACTATCTTTCCTTCCATTAAATATTCTTCGAACTACCTTTGCTGCATGTAAAATGAAAATTATACCAAAGAATCATTTCCTTTCATTTGTTCGTAAATTCTTTTGTAACTCTTTGAGGACATCATCTACTCTTATTGACTTGTTCGACTTCATCTCTTGATGCGCTATTCCTATCTCGATGTCTAGTCTTTCCGAACAGCTTATTAGGAAAAGGACGCTTAAGTTTCTACTATTCCTCCACTGAGAATAATCATATTCGATTTATGAGGAAAAATCCCATCAAGCGGAAGGCGAAATATCATAAATTATTTGCGAATCAAATTATTCACACTCCCAAACAGTAGTAGTAAATAGGTATTTCTTAATAGTAATTTCTCAACACATTAGTTTAGGAATAATTAAAAAAATATTAAATTGCTACAAAAACTTTCTTGTGATTTCAAAGGCATTCAAAATTCAATAGAGTTAACCATTATGCAGCCCTCCAGTTCCCATAGCAATGGAAAACCCTGCGATCTGCATTATTTTCGCCAGTTAAATCCTAAAATGAGCAGTTTTTCATAACTAAGATATTAGAATAAAATATTTTGTGATTCCCAGACTAACTCGGGTTCTTAGCGTTAAGTTTTTGTTTTTCAAGGGTGTCCCGGTTTCTATTAGTCAGTTGATAAGCCCTGGTAATTTGCACACGCGGAGTTTGAATATGATAAAAAATGCCGGAGATCTTGTTATTTGCTTGCATTGCACAGCTGCCAACGTTACGAATACTCATTCTGCCACTGTCCTCTTTGGTGCAACTACGCCTTCAGATTTCAAAATCGGCATAACCACCCCACGTTCCACAAAAAAGTTGTGTGGCAGGGGGTGCCAGCACCAACCGGCAAGGGTAGGTGAGAAGGGAAGTTACGGGAGAGGATGGGGACAGTGAAAATATTCAGGACAAATCTTTCAAATAACGAGCAAATTTGTATATATGCTGGAGGAATACTCAATTCAAAACGGATTAATTCACCTAAAAAATTAGTTATTTTTTTTACAAAACAAGTTTAAACGGCTAATACAGTAATGGCGAAACTCTAATGAAGATATCAGAAGAAAGACTTATAAAATGTTGAAAAAAACGAATAAATTAGGTGCCAAGACTTTTATACGTGTATTTTACGAATATATTTGGTAGAGATAGGTAGAAAAATAGTGCCAGCTGATTGCCTGACCGGAGAAGTAAATACTTCATGCACAATATCGCTGTCACGTTACCAACACCCAAAGATTAAAATAAATTCGATTCTTTGGTTTCCCACAACGCTGCAATGATTTCCCCTGCCGTTTATATTTACGTTTCTTCGCAATTTTTTTCAATCGAAACACATCCCAATTTCGTCCTCAAGCATAATACTGCTTTTCTATTAAATCATTTTGAGCGTCTTTCTTCTCGACTTGAGTCGCTCGTTCCGTTCCTCTCAGAGAGCATCACACGTCAATGCCATACTAATGTCCTACCTCTGGAGAAGTCACCACTAGTTATTCGCGTCTAAGTGAAGTATTTTACGACCTTGTGACTGAGTAAAAAAGAATTCCTTTGAGCAGGATATTTGAAGGACTCTTAAAAACTGAGTTAAAAGCTTTCTGTGGGTATAAGTATTTATATGAAACGAGTGTCATACATGAGCATACAAAAACTTTTAATCTTTTATCTCCGAAAGTTTCTCGATTAATTTTAAGTGCTAAGACTTTTTTCCACTATTTTAGCCTCGCAAACAACCTTCGCGACAACTTCAATGGTTTGCTTTTAAGATGAACGTGAATAGCGAATGGAATTATCATCTGCTTTAGCCAAATATGATTCGATCAAAGAGGCTTTTCGCTGGCATTTAGGTGAATGACGGTTCGGCCGCGATGCCTTTACCTGGTGATGTTGGCATTTCTTTGAGTCGTCTCACTTGAGTTCGGCGCTACCAATACCATTATCAGACCACCGCAAGTGAAAAATTGATTAATATGTCACATTTACGTCGCATGAAGCTATTGTCAGTAATTACTACGGGTTAACGATTCAACCCCAATAGATTTACATGTTCGCGTAGTTAGTCATCTTTGGTTATGTGCGACTGTAAGGAATGAGCAATGCGTAATGCTGCTCTGTACTGGGCATTGGAACCAATACTGATGTTAAGCAATATTATTGGATTGTCACCGTATTCGCATCTGAATGGAGGGAAACAGTTGTTTTTTCATTAACATCGTAGAACCACAATAACTTATTTTATCTTTGTCACATTATCTGGGATGGCATTAGTGGGAACTGCAAGGAATTACGAGCGTTTTACATTGAACTCAAAAGTAAGTCAAACTGTGATGATAGCGTAGTTTTCATGCTACATTTCTTTCGGTGCCATTTCAGGTTATGTATTTGCTCTAAGGCTCGCCGACGTTCAAGATATCTTTGCCAAACACAATGAGTTTGAACAAGCACTTTCTAAGCATTCGAAGGTAATATTAAGTGACCTTAGTCTTCTTTGTATTTCTACAACTCCTTGCCAGCTTGTGCATCTTCGTGGATACGTTTGGATTTACAACATACACTCTCACAGCATCGCTCATTGTTTTGGTTTGGTTATTCATCAATTGCGTACAACTTTGGCAGTTCTACGTAAGCACGTGTCTTCTTCTGCGGTGCCTTTCGAACTTGAACGACAACTTTGGCCCCTTGAAAATATCACGCACGAGTGTCACCACTTCTAGCTAGGGCAGTTACAGCTCTGAATATGATAAAGAGGCGAAGAAACTGCGACGCCTGATGGAACTTCAAGTGAAGACGTACATAACATTCAAGAAAATGTGCAATGTCTACGGTACTTCAAACTTCCTTTGCTCGGCTTCTTCGTTGCTACCTTCACGTTGTACTACTTACTGGACTTAATATTTTACCAGGGCCGTGCCGCTTGGAGTGTTTCATTTCACATGGGCACGTCTGTCTGGGTGACTACATACTTTCTTCTGTTCTACTCTGTGCTCTCTGCATCCACTCGAACACATGAAACGGTAATTTCAAATAACTCAATTAGTCACACCTTCCCTCTTCTAATCTCTCGTTGCACGACTTAAATCAAAGCAACATTTAAGGCTTATTCTTGAAGTAATTTCAATCTTAATCACGATAATTTGAGCAACAAGTTAAAAATCCCTCAATGCAAGTTTTACTTAATCGCAATGCATGTTTTTCAGCCTAAAACAATATTTTATCATAAATTTTTATGATTTTTTCAAATAATTCATACCCAATAACAAAGGAAGTAGCCCCCCTTCATTGAAGTTAAATTACGTACCAGGATGGGTAAAAAGTTTAAACACAGCAATGACTTTATTTACCTTCTGATGACTTTTTCCTATCAAGGATAAATTAAGTATGGCATAAATTTAACGGTATAACCTTAAATAAATAAGCCCATCAATTTGTGTTGATAATATTTTTACTTCAATGGCATTATCACACGATTGAGATGTTCATTGATAGAAATAATAATGAGCAAACATAACACGATATGATTCCAGACAGGAAAATATGTCAGCTTCGTTTTATAGTTTAATATCGATAGAGAGAAAGGACATTGCAAACAATTCCTTTCTATCAACCATTATCACATAAAATGGGGCACAAATTGGGTGATGCAATATTAAAAGCGGCATCCCAGCCCAATTCCTCTAAAAGCCCTGTCACACTCTTCTTCTTCTTATAATAATAGATTTTCTCTGCACTTTATCTCATGCATTTAGCAACGCTTTCTCCTAGGGATCCCAAATACTTGCGGCATATACCAAATGAGGTCTAGCTGGAGCAAAATAACACCTTTCTTTTACTTTCTCCTTAAATTTCCCCACGACCCGTTTAATGAAGCCGAGCTTCTTTAAAGCTGATCCGCATATTGTCCTGATATGTGCTCCCCATAAAAGGCGTGGTGTTAGAACTACCCCCAAATATTTAACTTGATCGGTCGTAGTTAGCACTGATCCCTCTATTTCGTAATGTATATCCTGTTCCCCATATCCTTTTTTCCAAAATTTCAAAACTTGTCTACATTATGTATAGTAAGCATTAATCCCCATACCTTACACCAATCCGAGATTTTGTCTAAGTCTCTAGAGAGTAGCCCGTAACCTGATGAGCCCCTTATTTCCGTGTACACCACAGTGCTGTCAGCAAATAATCTAAGGCTGCTACTAACGCATGAGTTTAATCATTAATTTATCTTAAAAACAGAAGCGACACTATTACACTTCCTTGGGGGACGCCCGAAGTTACATCTGTATCTGTTGAGCACAACTCATCGATGACTCTTATATTTTACCGATTTTACAAGAAGTCTCTAATCCAATTTATTATTTTTCATTAATTTGTTAACCATCTTAATGCCGACCTGACTTCTCCATTGTACAATCTATGTTTCTTACTTCCACATTACAGTATCGATGGAATGTATGTCTCATTCCTTTGAGTTTAGTATTTATGACATATTTCTCAGTGTTTTCCGTATCGCTTATCAGAGTTTTTGTCTTAAATTCTGGTAATTCGTTCGTTAACTATTCTCGTAGAAATAATCTCAAGGAAGAAGATCTAAGGCCAATAAGAATAATTACGAAGAACTCCTATACCGGTATTTCGGTCACCAGGTGACCATCAACGGGGAGAAAATCAAATAGGGCACTTGAACTAGGAAGAGGAATGTGCACCAGGCACTGTCCAAAGTCAAGTGGGTGTTCAGGTCGGGGGGTGAGGTATATATACCTGGAGGGGCAAGGGGGGAGGGGTTAAGTGATGGTCCGTAGGTGGGGGGGAGTTTGTTGAGGTCACGTGGGAAGGAAAGGCGGAAGAGTGGTGGCTATTAGGAGGGGGCTGTCTGTTTCTGAAATGACTAACAAAGTTAAAAAGTGAACTGTTGATGATGCCTGGTTCATTGTTAATAAGTTTATTCTTGTTTAAGTGTATGTGTAAGCTATCACAGGCAAAAAACACAATTCCATAAAATTCACCTTTGAAGTCGAACAACATAACTCACTGCCTTTCTTGGACATACTAGTAATTAGAAACCAAGAGGTCTTGGAGTTTGACATTTTTAGAAAACAGACCCACACCGACAACTACATCAAAGCAGATTCACACCACCCCTTTCAACAAAAAATGGCAGCTTTTAATTTTCTCATACACAGACTACTGACCACACCACTCAACAAACAACGCTATTTCAAAGAGTTGGAAAACATCAAACAAATAGCCATTAACAACGGATACACACCCCAAATTATAGACAAATTAGTTAGAAACAAAAAAAGAAAACTTGCCTATAAACATACCACACTCCTACCACAACGGAAAGACAACAATAATAAATTTATCGCATTACCTTTCTTCCCCACATTAACCCGAGGCCTTGATAAGGTCTTTAAACAAATTGGCACCAAGGTCACTTACTCGAACCGTAACACTCTTCTTACGTGTTTAGGGAACCCGAAAGACATAACACCACAGTTAGACAAATCAGGTATTTACGAAATTACTTGCTCACACTGCCAACTCTCCTACATTGGAAAGACGAAACGTAATCCCAAAATCAGATTCAAGGAACACATAGCACACTTCAAGAACGGACGTTTCGATAGATCAGCGGTCGCTAAACACATTTTTGAAACGGAACACTCTATCACTCCCAACGACTTAACATTATTAAAACCGATACAACACTGTAAACTCGATGCCTGTGATAGCTTACACATACACTTAAACAAGAATAAACTTATTAACAATGAACCAGGCATCATCAACAGTTCACTTTTTAACTTTGTTAGTCATTTCAGAAACAGACAGCCCCCTCCTAATAGCCACCACTCTTCCGCCACTCCTTCCCACGTGACCTCAACAAACTCCCCCCCACCTACGGACCATCACTTAACCCCTCCCCCCTTGCCCCTCCAGGTATATATACCTCAACCCCCGACCTGAACACCCACTCCCTCCTTACCCCCTCCTAGAATCCCTCCTCCCCATGTTATCAACCCTCTAATGCCCGGTGGCGCTATTTCACAGTCCTCTTCTTCCTCTAACAGTCACCTACCAAATCTCCCTACTTCAAATCCCGTACACGGAGAACAGTCACTATTTGGATATTTCATGTCAATACACAACCAGTTAAGTCTCTTAAAGACAAAAACGGAGAAAAAAATCTTTATGCTCCAGCAATTATGCGAGTTGCACGAGCTTAATGACTAGTAAGCTCCGCAACATTTGCCTCCTCAGTTGGAATTGCAACGGCATACTCGGCCGCCAACGGGAATTCAAAAACTTTATAAGCTCTGGCAATTTTGATGTAGCCGCCCTTCAGGAGACGCATCTGAAACCAAGTCACAAATTCACAATACCTAATTATAACACATATCGGCGAGACCGCCCATCCGCTCGCGGTGGAGGCGTGCTTATCGCAGTTAAATCCTCAATAAAACACAAGGCATTGAAAGCACACGCCCTTAGTACATTAGAATGCGTCGGAATACGACTCCCAACTCCCATAGGTGACCTTGACATCTATTCAGCTTACCAACCTTGTGGTAAAACTATTGTTACTGACGAAATTCGTCCCTTATTCCCGGCTGACAGACGCGTCGTAGCCATCGGCGATTGGAATTCAAAACATTCAGAATGGGGGTGTCGGTCCGCGAATAGTAATGGCCGGCGTTTGCTTAATATTGTAAACTCCATCATGCTAGACGTTGAAGTGCCACTAACGGTGACGCACATTGACAGTCGTGGAGGAGAGGACATCCTCGATTTCTGCCTTACCAAAAACTTACCTGTCATAGAGACTCCAACGGTACTACCCGATCTCTCCAGTGATCATTACCCGATTAAAGCCAACATTGCGACTGTCCCTTATGAGCAACCTCCTTCCATCCCTGTAAGAACGAACTGGAAACAGTTCGCCACCCTTACAGAAAACGCCTTCACAGCAATCCATCCCACATTCCTCAGACAGGCATGATATTGACGCGCATGTCCTTGCCATTACAGAAACAATGCGGTAAGCGCATGCACTTGCATCACTCCCGTACCCTCATCCATCCCCTTCAAATGCCCTACCCGACGACATCCTGATGCTCATAAAACAGCGTAACAAGGCCCGCAGACAATGGGCGCGAACCAGGGATGGCGCCTATAAACGGCGTTATAACTTTTTCGCGTCCTGCGTCAAACGCGAGATCAGAAATCGGTTCAATGACCAATGGAGAGACAAACTCGACAACCTTTCCTTCGACGACGGTTCCCTTTGGAAGGTTGCTAAGCAATTGACCAAAAAAGGACGTCCTGACCAGCCCATCAGGCACAATAACAACTTGTATTTTGACGCCAATGACAAGGCAGAAATCCTCGCCAACGCATTTCAGGGAACCATGACTCTTCGAAATGACTGGCCAAGAACTGTGGAGGACGGGGAGGCTGAGGCTGCTGTAAGTAGCCTAAGTTTCCTTCCGACTCCGCCTTTCCAACCAGTTACAGAGACGGAGCTAAGAATGACAATTAAATACTTGAACCCGAAAAAAGCCCCGGGTATTGATGACATTTCAAACAGGCATTTAAAGAACGCGCCACTGCCGGCCGTTCGTCATTTGCTGGGCTTATTTAATAACTGTCTTTCCTCTTGCTATTTTCCCGATTCCTGGAAAATAGCAAAACTTTGCCTGCTTGCCAAACCAGGCAAAGACCCGACAATTCCTCTTAACCGCAGACCTATATCTTTACTTTCCTCTATCTCTAAACTGTTTGAAATGATTTTGAAAGCCCGTCTAGACCTCTTCCTCCGGACCAATGACGTAATACGACCGGAACAAATGGGATTCCGGGAAGGACATTCCACCTCCCTGCAAATACTCAGACTAGCAGAGTATATCAGCCACGGCATGCAGAACAACCAACACATTGCAGTGTTGTTCTTGGATGTGGCCAAGGCATTCGACCAAGTCTGGCATGATGGATTGATACTTAAATTAATTAAAATCGGGGTTCCAATACATCTCATCAAGATGATCCATAGTTTTCTCGCTTCACGAGCTATACATGTCGCCGAAAACGGAGCTCTGTCAACCGGGAAACAGATAAATTGTGGCGTCCCGCAGGGCGCCATATTATCTCCTACTCTCTTCAACTGCTATGTCAACGTTCTTCCTTCTTCTCCACAAACTCAAACTTTCATGTTCGCCGACGATACTGCTATCGCGGCAAGATCTTGGAGCGGCACGTGTGCCTTCCGAAAGATACAAAACCACCTCTCTTTACTTGAAAAGTGGACCGTCGACTCGAAAGTAACAATTAATGCTGAGAAAAGTGTTGTTGTCGACTTTCGGAGGAGACGAAGCTCTTTCCCAAAAAAACCTCTAACCTTTCAATCCGTGCGTATTCCGACGAAATCCTCACACAAATTCTTAGGGATACATTTCGATTACAGACTGACATGGGCCACGCACGTACAGCATGCCTTACAAATAGCAAGGGGCACTAGATCACTCCTATCCCCACTCTTGTGTACCAAATCGCGCCTCACGCACCGAACCAAGATTAGACTTTACCTTACATACGATGTTCGCCCCAGGATGCTGTACGGTTGCGAAATTTTCGGAAACGCGACAAAAACAGACAGAAATCGCTTAGAAACATTCCAGAATAAAACACTTCGCTACCTCACAAACCAGAGTAAACTCGTACCAATACACGAGATCAGAAACGCACACAAAATACCTAAAGTACACGACTTCATTCGAGCGCAAGCTGAACGACTCGAGAGGTCCCTTCCACGTAACACGCTTACAAAAAACATATGGGATTACTCCCTACACAGAAAACGCCGTCCGAGCTACAGACTTCCAAAAGAAATCATATTTCGGTAACAAAACCGAATTCTTTCCTATGACTTTTACTTCTTATTTTTATATTTTAAGTATTACAATACTTGTTAGTATTTAATCAAATAATAATTATAATTAAAATTATAATTTCTTTGCCAGATGGCCCGGGCTCGAATCAATGTTACGGGCTTGTCGGGCAACCAAATGCCTATCGGAGAGGAAAAAAAAAACAGGGAAAAAAAATTAATAACATAAAAAAAAGAAAGGAAAAAAAACCAATTAAAAAAACAAAAAAAAAAGACTGAAAAAAAATATATATACTATATATATTTATACATAAATATAAATTGTGTATGCAAAACAAAAAAAAAAGTTGTTTGTAGACCAGATTTATAGTAATATGTTTAATTTTAAAATATATAGGATTAGTTAACGTCGTGTTGACGTGATAATGGGCAACATGTTCCAGCCCTTAAGTTAAGGTAATTTAATTTAGTTTCTCTTCTTAATTTACGGCCAATTGCCAACCCACTAGTGGTCTTTCTTTCAACTTCTCCTTCACTAACACTGGAAAGGTACACGTTCGTCACTTACACTTTCGTTTGTTATTACATCCCATGTGAAATTGTACAACCACTACAGCTGAAGGGGTGGACGATGTCGCACCGAAGCAGTTTTACAAGATAGGGCAAACGCCCAGACAAAATGGGGTTCTGGTTCTGGTTTCTGAACACCCACTTGACTTTGGACAGTGCCTGGTGCACATTCCTCTTCCTAGTTCAAGTGCCCTATTTGATTTTCTCCCCGTTGATGGTCACCTGGTGACCGAAATACCGGTATAGGAGTTCTTCGTAATTATTCTTATTGGCCTTAGGATCTTCTTCCTTGAGATTATTTCTTTAACAGCCAATAGCTCCACATCTTCCATTTTAACTATTCTCGTAATCCGTTAAAGTTTACCCAGTTAAAAAATTGTATTTTACGCCTTTATTTGTTTACTTTCATTAATTTAGTTTTTAGTTCTACAAGGATAGATGTATGGCCACTAATGCCGTCCATTATTTCAATGTTTGTTACAATTTCGGTTGTAGAAGTCGCGAATATACCAAGTATGCTGTGACACCGTGTTGGTGTTTTAACATTTTGTTCTAAAGAGTATTTTGTGAGTATATCAAGGAGTTCTTGGCGTGAATCTCTGTGTTTGGCATATTTTCCTACGCAGTACGTGTCCCAGTCAATTGACGGTACGTTAATATCACCAGCGATTATATTATAAAGCTGCCATGTTTGTTGCTGGGAGTGTATATTTTGTCGTCGGCTTATGTAGAATATCTGTTGATATTCTTATGTAAAATATCAGTCTATTCAAAATATTATGTAAATTCCATATTCCAAAAACTGTGGGAGATGCCGCAACAGTAACTTTTAACGTTGCATTAAGTTCCATTACGCCGGAGACAACTAATAGAATATCTGTTTCGGATTCTGGGGATCTGTAAAATGAGCACACGAATAAGCTTGTCATTGTAGTCCTATGCTTTGCACCAAACGCTTCCTATGTCATCTACGTCGCATTCATAACGTTGTCTACTGAGTTTTGAATTAACAGCAATAATTACTCTCCCACAAAGTCTATTAAGCCTGTCCCTCTGTAAATATTGAAACCGTTTGAAATACCTCCCTGTTTACAAGGACAATGCCGAAGACGAAAAAATTGGAGAATATAGAGGGAGAGAAGTGAAGAGGAAATATAGGTATATTAGGTCAACGCGAGGTGAGATGCAAGGATAGCGCGGAATATGGGAGTGTTGGATATGGAGTCAAATACAGTAAAGGGATGAGATCCAGCGAGGGGTTGCGATAATATTGAATACAAAGATAATAAGAAGCATACTAAGTACAGCAAGCAAACAAAGAATGGAATATTGCTAGTAGAGATAAAAGCAGAACGGACGAACTTGGTCATTGTTCAGGTTTACATGCCACCGAGCAACCATACGGAGGAAGAAGTCGATGGGATATATGATCAGTTAGAGGACATAATCGCATGCGTTCCTGCAAGGAAACATTTGATAGTGATGTGGGATTGGAATGCGGCTGTAGGCGCAGGAGGAGATTGTGATGAGGTGGGGGACGACGGTTTAGGCACGAGGAATGACCGCGGGGAGAAAACAATTGAATTCTGTAGGAGACAGGGGTTAGTCATCACCAACACTTGTTTCAGACACCATAAAAGGCGTAGGTGTACATGGAAAATGCCAGGTGACTCAGAAAGGTATCAATTAGATTATTATATGATTAGGCACAGATTTTGGCACAGTGTGTTCAATCCACACAGCTTCCCGAGAGCAAAGGCGGACTCTGATCACAATATATTTATTAAGAATTGTAGCGTCCGTTTCAAAAGGATAAGGCACGGGCGGCGAGTTAGAAAATGGAATGTAGAAGCATTAAATAGATTGACAAGGAAGGAGTATGAGCAGGCTGTGGAGAAAATTATAGATGACAGTAAAGAGCTGAGTACTGTCGAATAAAAATGGGAGTGTATCAAGAAAAGGATATCGAAAGCTGCAGAAGTAACTATAGACGCTGTTAACGGGAAAAGGAAAAGGAAACCATAGATCATAGATGATATGATTACAAAGATAGATAAGAGAAATAAATGGGAGAATATAAACACAGAGTAAAGCAAAAGAAAGTACAAAGAGTCAAACAATAAATTGAGACGGCCAATAAATAAAGCAAAAGAAGCATGGTGGAAGACGCAGTGCGAGGATATGGCAAGTTTGCAGAGGAAGGGTGAAATTGGTGCGCTATACAGCAAGGTTAAATCTTTATCGGGAAGTAAGAAGGGAAGATCTTTGCTAACATTTAGGCGGGTAAGATAATAGTTTGCGCAGAAAAGACCCAAGAGAGATCGAAGGAATGTACTGAAAACTGTATGGGAAAGAACTTAGACCAATAAAGTTAGATATAGAAAAGGAACATGAAGTAGAGGAAGATAGCCTCGGTTCAGTTATACTCGGCCATGAGATGAAAAGGGCATTCTAGGAGATGAAATCAAATAAGGCCGTGGGGGTATACAACATCCCTGTGGAACGAATAAAAGGTTTAGGAAAATATGGGAGGAAGAGTCTACATGGACTGATTCGTAACATATATGAAAAAGAATACTAGCCAGAAGACTTTGTGAGACCAGTGTTAGTTCCTTTCCCGAAAAAGGTAAACACTACACCATGTGAGGACTACAGGATAATAAGTTTGATATCCCACGCAGCTAAAGTTGTTCTCAGGATCATAAAAAAATGATAGAGAATAGGGCGTATGATTACTTAGGGGATGATCAGTTTGGGTTTAGGAAGGGGAGAGGTACGCGTAATGCCATTGCAGTAATGAGATTATTAATTTAAAGGAATATAGAACACAACCAGGAGGTATTTGCCTGTTTCGTAGATTTCGAAAAAGCGTTTGATAGAGTGAATTGGGAAAAACTAAGGAGTATATTGAAGAAAATAGGAATAGATTGGAGGGAAAGGAAGCTAATACGCAACCTGTACATGTCTCAGACTGCTCAGGTGTGAGTGGGGAACGGGGAGTCCGGATGGGCAGTGTTAGGAAGAGGTGTAAGGCAGGGTTGCCCATTATCACCGTTGCTGTTCAACCGGTATGCAGAGGAAATGATTAAGGAGGCATGGGAAGAACTGGAGGTAGGATTGAAAGTGGGCGGGGAATTCGTAAAATCAGTTAGGTTTGCTGATGGCCAAGCTTTAGTTTGTCAGTCAGCCAAGGGGTTGCAAGAATTGCTAAGTGAATTGGAAATTCAGTGCTATAAGAATGGGATAAGAATCAATATTAATAAAACAAAGGTTATGCGATTTTCTAGAAAGAAAAATGCTAAGCTTAACATTAAAATAGGAGGGCAAAAACTAGAGCAGGTAGAACAGTTTACGTATCTCGGAAGTGCTTTTGACCAACACGGCCAAAAAAGTAGAGACGTAAGGAGAAGGATTGCGCTAGGCAAAGAGGCTTTCACACGGAAGAGGGAGTTGATGACAGGAACGTTGAGTAAGGATATTAAGAAAAGACTCGTAAAAACTTTGATATGGAGCGTAGCGTATGTACGGCGCGGAAACGTGGTCATTGAAGCAGGAGGATAGACGTAGACTGGAGGCTTTTGAAATGTGGGTGTGGAGAAGAATGGAGAAGGTGAAATGGACAGAGAAGAAAACAAATGAGTAAGTACTTGGTGTGGTCGGCGAGGAGAGGGGTTTGTTGGGAGAAATCCTATGGAGGCAGGAAAAGTGGATGGAGGGGTAATTGACCGGCCGTGGGATGTTGACAACTGTAATTGAGGGAAGAATTTTAGGTAAACGAGGAAAGGGAAGGAACAGGATAGGGATGTTGGACGGGATGAAGGGAGGAAGAAAGTACTCAGAGCTGAAGAGGGACCTGATGTAGAGTAGGATGTTACGTTTTGCTAGGGGTCACAAATTATTTAATAATAATGTCCGTCCGTAAACCTACCTTAACCGGTAGATTACCTAATAAATAATAATAATATATATAAATATATATATATATATATATATATATATATATATATATATATATATATATATATATATATATATATATATATATATATATTTGATATGTTTATGAGTGTGTGTGCATGTGCATTTATCGAAATTTCTTATGCGCCAAAATATTTCCTACTAAGGTCAAGTGCTTCTCGCACGCACTTGACCTTAGTAGGAAATATTTTGGAATTGGCGGAATCTTAGCGGCGATTGGCTTCTATTCTATCTAGTATATACTGAATCAAAAATTTTTCATTATAATCCTGGTAGAAGGAACATTATTAGCATGAACAATATGTTTAGTATAGTTGATGACCTAAGAGTTAAATAATCACACTTAATTACTTCTTATTTTCATTATTTAGCTATACATATCTGACTTTCAGTACAAAACTTTTATGCACAGTAATAAACAATTTTTCAGCATGTTTAAATGTTTTACTTCATTCAATGCAAATGCTAAGATTTCGATTTTTGAAAAAAAATGAAGCCAGCAATTAAGGAGAAATGGATGACGCTGGTTTCAAAATGACTCGTTTTTATGTAATGTTGTTTGAGAAGAAAATACTGTTGGAGTTCGTGAAATGTAGTTTTCATTGATTAACTCAAACGTTACGAGCACCATAAACCTGCGTAAGTGAGGTCTTTGAAAAAATCAATCCGGAGCAAAAGTGATGGTTACCAGAAATGAAGTCTTTGGAAAACGTGACACTAATTCTTCATGCAGTTTGACTCGAGTTACAACTCTTACTCCCCTTGTCCAAGGATGGCCGGGAGGCGATTCTTAGAAGAGGAAGTGCACCAATGGCTACCGAAACCGTTATTCCTTCTCTACAGAATATTTGCCATCGCACCTTGGATTCTCCACTCGAATCCTCAAAGAGATCCGATTCAAAAATACGTCAAAACACTTTATAGCGTGATGTATTCTAGTTCATTAGTTTTTAATTCATATGTCTGGATATTGGAAGAGAGATTTTGGCACTATCCCGTCACATTGTGGCTCTTGTTAGGACTTAGATGCTACGATGCGTTCTTAGGTTCCGTCAGTGGATATATTTTCGCATTCAAATATTACAAAATTAAAAATATATTTGTTCAATTAATATCCATTTATAATTCGCTGAGGATCCATAATCCGAGAAAAAAATCAATTTGGAGTCGCATATTAATATTCACTCATTCTCTTCTTGCATTATTTTTTGTACTTCTAACGTTCGAGTGGCTCTTCATAGCGAATCTCTCCTTTCTAAGTATATACATGGTTTTATTTATTAAATCGGCGATCTTTTGGAACTTATTAAGCTTTCTACAGACATGGCAATTCATAAATAAAGTGGACGCAGTTCGAAGTGCCATGAATACATGGAATACAAGAATTAGGTATTTAGAAATTCTCGAGAAATATTTGAAGACTTCTGGAGCAAAATTGCACCGAAGTTTCCGTGTACGGCCATTGCTGTTCGAAATTAAGCGTTTGAAAAAGATACATTTCAAAATATTGGCGGTAACAAAAGACATTCAATACGTGTACGGTATTTCTACTCTTACTTTTATAACCAGGAGTTTTATCTACGTTACCTACGTTTTATACGCATTTATGATTGATTACCTGGATGTACAAACCATTATGACACATGCGATCTCGAGACGCTTCTGGGGTATGGGAGCAGTGCAATTTTTAGCTGTGCCATGGCTTGTGATAAACTGTGAAATGTTCTTCAACGAGGTACTTATTCTAATGTAGTCCTTTTATTTAAAGAAAACTTTATATACTTTTGCTATGCAAACATTATTAGAATGCATAAAAACGTGATTGACTTTTATACATTTACAAATTTTTCTTGCTTTCTCGAATCAATAAAAAATTGCTCTCTGGTCTACATATAAATTCAAAAGTCACTTATTTTACTGTATCACTTAACTGCAGAATCCTTGAACTTCCTATGATGGACTATCAACAACTTCATTAATTTTGAACTTGCAAAAAAAGCAGTTTAAAAAATTATTCTTGTTGATGTTCGGAAATTATTTTAATATTTTCCACTCAACTGTTTGCACTGAACACTTCTGGTAAGCTATGATTTATGCCAACATTGAGACTATATGGCTTACCTCTAATTTTATCTGAATAACAACTTTTTTTCAGAGATACAGGCAAGTGCATGAAAATGGTGAATTGCTGGGAGATTTATTTACATTTAGGAGAGTTTGAGTGGAATTAGAAAATTATGCAAGATAATTTTGCGTAAATATGATTACATCATTCATAAATGTCCCAGATTGCATTATGGCGTTCTATGCTTGTAAAAAACCTGTATTTCCACTGTGGAAACCTAGTGAGAGGGTGATATGGACGAATGCCCACTGTAATGGAATATCATAGCATGATCACATATCTCATGAGAAACATAAGATTACCGCACTCTAATTAGCTAACTGCCAGGTCTTCCTCGGAAACCATACCTGGCCGAGGGAAAGGGATGTGTGAATTTCTCACACCATTGGGCTTAGTACTGGGTGAACTCAACCATCAGCTACCCAACCAACTTTCAGGTTGATTACAGCGTTTTTATTTTTATGTCAGCTAGAACTTTTTAAATACACATTTACTTCTCAAGTTTCGAGTCTGTCTATCAAAAACGGCCACTCATTCATCATTTTATCCATATTTACAGTGATTGCCAATAACCAAAATTTCTAAGGATTATACCAATTTTAATTATTTAGCATTTATTTTTTAATCCTAACGTTATTTTTTTGTTTTTTTTTAATTTTGGGCACTCCAACTTTCATCTAAAGTGGGTATTTCGGGACCCAGACCTAACTGGGAGACTTTAGAAGGCAAAGAAAAATGAATGGATTTCCTCCTACTCTTATGCATGTAATTTACTCACCATAGTGTTAAGAGACAAACCATACTCAGACCTATCAAAGTCTTCTTCGAGTTGATTACTGTGATTTGGAATGTCCTCAATCCAGATTTTCCTAGCTTATCTGATATTTATAGCTATTTGATAATTTGTAATAACCTTCATAGCACATTTTTACAATTCCCTGTCTGTATAGCTAAAATTGTTACTTGTTGCGAATAATTTTAGGAGGAATATTTCGCCTTTGTTCATATATATTGGCATTGAAATTATAGAAATTGCATGTATCCAGCTGAGAACATACTCAATTGCTTATTTCTAACAGCTACCAATGGAAAGTATTCCATGATGTGGTCCAATAGTACAGATTTTTTCTAGGTGGTTTTCCATGAACTCCAAGATATTAAGTAAGAAGAGGTGACAAGTTAATAAAAAAAATTTTAATTGGTAAATTAATTATTACATCATTATTGGATATGTGTATGAAAAGGTATGAAGCTATTGCCGCAGTGCGTTAATATAGAATAATGATGCCTTGATGAAATAATAAATTGATAATATCATATCGCATTAATAACCAGTGACCTGATTGGAAAATTCATTTGAGGACAACATCATGGTATACTTACGAGACAAAGGACTAACTCAATGATCTTTTTACAATACTTAGGTGTGTTTTCAGCATCATGCACAAATAAAAGTTTCACAGTGCAATTGCACCAATTTATAGATGTTCCATTATAACCACCGTGGATTTCTTACATCACTAAACACTACATGCTAAAGAGCCTAAACATATATTATTATTCACATCTGTGAGGCTTTCATACAAGGGCATAATGTCATAAAGGGCATTGAGGGAATTTAATTTGGTCATGGGTTTACATAAAATTCCAACAGAACTACTAAAGGTTGTAGGAAACTAAGGAAGGAAGATTTATCATGGGCTATTTATAGCATTTATAAGATAGGACTATAACTGGAGTATTTGATCTATTCGGCATTAGCTTCCAATCCAAAATAAGGAAATAGAATTGCATGCAAGGACATAATAGAACAATAAGTTTAATTTAGCATGCGATTAAGGAGGTAATGTGGAATCACAATAAATGGATGGAGAGGAGGGTAAATGGAGGGGGATGATCGGTTTGGGTTCAGGTAGGGGAGAGGTACAGATGATGGCGTGAGAGCAGTACAGTGCAACTTGGTTACTTCAAAATTTTGTTCATTATTTATTCTTCAAATGGTTACTTTTTTTACTGTATACAGTTTTTTCAAGCAATAACCCACTTCATCCCATATATCTTTTGCCATTTCTCTAAGAATAACCATTATACACAAAATATTATGCGTTTTTCAGAAATTGGCCTTTCAATTGAGTATATGTTTGTACCTCAAAAAATGATAATCAAATGAATTATAAGTTAAGCATGGCCATGGATATTCTAAATTAAGAATACTGTGTACTAATTTCTTATTTTTACTGTACATTAACATATTTTACATCATTCTGGAAGGCTGACCAGACTGGAGTGTTGGTTTCTGAAGCACTTCTCAAAGTCAAGAGCCATGAGGCTAGAAGGGAGGTAAGTGATACTAAAGCATTTCAAGTGTTGATTCATTTGGGAATCTGTGCAAATAAATTTAACTTCTCATAACTGCAGTGGCTTCTCACAAATCACTAATCGTAAGCACAAAATTAAATTAATCTTGGAACTTTTTCCCTTTGTGCTTGCAACAGAGACTAAATAGAAAGTGTAAGAAATTTATAAAGCTGAGAGTATTATTTAATATCCAAAATTAAGTATTATGCTATATTGAGCACAATGAAACCAATCAAAATTTGAAAATTAATGTAGTGCCTACGTATGAACTGAAAAAATTAGCTACCTAGGTTCCAAATGAGATGTATAATACTGAAGTATAAATTTTGCATAACATTGAGAAGAGCATTGCTATGCAGGCATCATCAACTAGTAATCTCTAATCCTGGCAGTACTAACTATTTGTCAATGATGTTTTAATTTTTTCCAATCCTTTTCTGAATATTCTTACTGAGAAAATTTCAAACCTAAAATATTCTTCTCTCCATTTATATCAAAATTTTATCAACCAGCTGTTGTTTCTTCAATCATTGTCCACATTCAATCTATGTAAAAAAAATATTATACGCATTTTATATATGCCTATTACAACATGTATGCGTACATTTGGACAATCAATAACCTCTTTGAGACAGTATCTATTGTATACTAGATATTTTTACCATTATTGCACAAGACTGTTTCTCCCTTATTGGTGAAAATTTGTTTTCAATGCTTCCATCCATGCGCATCTATTTCAAATAAAGCTGATAACAGTGCATTCCCAACTAGGAGGGGAAAAAAATTTAAGGAATATTAGTCATTCGTCATCAGTAAATCCCTAAAATAGGAAACTGATATATTCCCAAAATATTCCAAAAGCACTCTTCAATTGTCATGAGCGTGGAATAAGTGAAATTTCCTTAAATTATTTTGCTATGTATTAATCTCTTCAAATAGTTAATGTTGGAGAAAAGCATTCAATGAACATATAATTTAAAAACCCAAATATATATTTATCCTCTTTTGTATAGTGAAAGGGATTCTGAGCAGGATATTATTTTACAATTATTTGTTTCCTTCCAGCTTCACCTCTTCTCTCATCAGTTGCTGCATACCAAGATTCGGTTCACTGCTTGTGGATTCTTTCCCCTGGACTACAGCCTATTGACATCGGTAATTGCTTTAATGCCTTTAGTACCTGTCTAAGAATGCCTGTCCTTCAATAAATGATTGTAATTGAATCTCTGTATAAAAAACAGCATTTTGTCTCGTTAAGTTTTCAAAGTGTAAATAACCTAAGGTATTCGATTGGAGAGACTGTAGAATGCTCTATAAAATATCGTATTTCCAATCAATCTTGTGATCAAATTAACCAAATGTAAATAGATGAATTATTATCACTTGAATGTTGTAAATATGGATGTAATGGATAGTTTGCAATAGCACTGAAAGCAAACTTCACATACTTGCCCTATGTAACATTGCAATTATGAATCATAACACAATATGATTGGCATTTCTTCTAAAACTTTTGTGGTCCCCATTAAATACAGTATTTTCCCATCGATAATGTGCACCTTATGTATAACGCGCACCCATAACTTTGTAGTTATAATGAATTTGTATAGATACCACGCGCCCAGGGCTTCATAGTTATCTTGAACGTGTACTGATGCCGCACATCTATACTTACATATATATATATATATATATATATATATATATGTATATATATATATATATATATATGTATATATATATATATATTGTGTATATATATATATATATATATATATATATATATATACACAATAAACACACAAAAAAGAGACTCACTATTTTTCGAATTTTTGGTGGTCGTGACCACCTTTATCAAGGAAGAGAGAGACAGAACTGAAGGGAATACGATGGCTGGAGGGATGGTTGGAAGGGGAAGGTGGGGAGAG
Source organism: Hetaerina americana (assembly GCF_022747635.1). Lineage (NCBI taxonomy): Eukaryota > Metazoa > Arthropoda > Insecta > Odonata > Calopterygidae > Hetaerina > Hetaerina americana. Next base: position 349,778 of record NW_027286985.1, on the reverse strand, counting down.
AATTCCAAAGGGATGGTTTTGGAGGGGCAGCATTAGAAAATGTAGAAGGTGATGGGGATGGAAGGGGGATGAAAATATAATTGGAGCAGGGTAATTAATGCCTAATATTGATTCCTGGCCAATTCCAGGACTCCAAGAGCCAGATAAAGGATTGCTCTAATGTTTTCAGTTTCAGCGGAGGATCAGAGGGTGGGAGGGATGCTATGATGGATACACTATAGCATTTATCAAAGGGAGTGTTGTGTTCGGAGGCGTGTTTGGGGATGGGGAGCATATCAATTAGGGAAGAGTTTTTGCATAACTTTGCATAACTAACAGATAATTAAAAGACAGACTTTGAATTTATCCGAGAGGTTGCTGCAGGGAAATACCCTTTCAGAAGCTCATCGCAAGTGAAACCAAACCATATTATAAAAATCATTAATGGTTGATGTTCTTACCTTATTAATTGATTAATATTTAATGTATATTATGGTTTCAGATTTAATCTCCAATTGAAATCTTGTCTAATATTCAAAGAAAAACTCTATGATTTCCACCGCAAGGGTAGAGGAATAACATTGGCAAACAGACTTTCAAAATATAATTGGGTATTTTTCAATTAAATTTTATCTGTTGATTTTTTCATCATAAAAATGTTTTCTTGTTAAAAGAACTATCCCAGTCAGCCCTAAGTTTGAGAAGGCCTGAGAAAAAAATTGTCAAGTCCATGGACATTTAAGGTGATCCAAGAAATATTTAAAGTAAAAACCAACTTCATAAATCGAAATAATTCTTCAGATCAATGCTGCTCCCTCAATGCTAATTAAAATGGCTTATATTTTCTTCCCTTTACAGTTGCCCAACCAACATTCTCTCCTCTTACACATTCCCCTCTCAATATTTCCTGCATTCACTTTTCCTAATCTCTCTGAATTTCTATCACACCTCTCTTCCATACCATGTGCCTTGCACTCTCCCAATTGTTTTTGCCTCAGTCCAATTAATTTCCTTCAAATTTCCCTAGAAAAATATACACACGAATTTTAACTATCACATATTTTAATCAGTCAATGTACTGCAGCTAATTTCTCTTGAAAAAATACAGAAGTAACGCAAATAAAAGAACAACGATATTAGAAAAATGTTTAAATTGTTGAAAACTTTCATTGCATGAGTATATTTCCTTTTCTGAAGAAATTTCTGTAAAAACATTGTATGTTACAGATGACTGCTGCTGTTGTAACACATTTGGTCATCTTGGTCCAGTTTCAACTCTCTGGGAAGGAAAAACCTCCATGCAATTGCCCTTATGTCAATGCCAGTGAGATACTACCACCATCTACAACTTCATTGTATTGACAAACATATTTTTTTGAAAGACCACTCATGCAAATGTAACTCATGTAAGGACACTATCACTTAATGATTTAAGAATAACATTTTTGCTTAAAACAGATGATTGAAATATACACATATATAATTATGTGTACTTCTACGTAAAATAAAAATTTTTAACCAGTCATTATTATTTTTACACTAATAAATGGCAACAATTACATTTATGGAAGTCATGCCATTAAGTTTTAGGTGGTCACAATTATTTCTAGTGATATATTACTTGGTAGCTTCTGTCCATCCAAAACCTACCTTAACCAGTAAATTACTTATAATAATAATACATTTGTCAACGGATAAAAAATTATCACTGATAATTTAACTCTAAAGAATTGAATAATCAGGTAAAACTCTACCAAACTGTGTAAACTTGGTGGCAAATATACTTGAAAAGCAATACCTAATAAAACATGTGTAAAAAATACAAATTTCTAGTAAGATATAAAAATAAATATAGAAAAACAAAGACTAATTGAAAAGATGATTCTTCAAGTATGGGAATAAAATTTTTACAGCACGTCTAAAAACTGAAAAAAGTTGCATTTTGTCATACATTACGATAATGTCCTGCTATATATTTTGCAACACCATATCAATTTTGGTTTGAGGTACCATTGAATGTCAACTGGGATTTTGGCAATTGAAGACCGAACGGTAAAATAGTTAAATTAAACATGTACTCAGGATTCCTTGCATTCAAAATATTTAACAAGATATTTCCCTCAAATATATGTGTATCATGCAGCAACAGAAAGTTTGAAAATAAGAAGGGATACTTGATTGTATCCCTTCTTATTTATTCAGTGAATGATTTTCACTCATCCACTGCCTTCCCAAGAAAGAAACAGTATCTCTTTATCAGTAATCACTCATAATGCATAAATGTGAGCAGTCAGTCATTTATACATATTCTTATACAAGTTCATACATTTCATATCATATTCCGAGAACATCCATAATCACAGGGAAAATATTAATTTATGTAAGGATGTTATGTGTGACAAATTAGATGAACATATCAACACCTAGATTTAGGTATCCATTAGAAACTTGATTTTAGGGATCCTAAAAAACTGTATTAATTGGTATATATATATATATATATATATATATATATATATATATATATATATATATATATATATATATATGTATGTATGTATATATATATATATATATATATATATATATATATATATATATATATATATATATATATATATATATATATATATATTTTGTTCATGCTCATTTGTCCATCATATGATTTCATTACAACAATGCTTTGTACATTAAAAAATTTAGTCAATTCCTTGAAACCTTTTATAGCAAGTGGATCTAAATAATTCTATTCAGCCACAGCAGTGTATGGGCTCCGAATTTGAGAAAATCAATGGTAAAAATGGATATTTGGTGATAGAACTTGGAGGAACTTTTTCTTTGATTGGCTGAACTAGTTTGATTGATGAGATGCAATGCCAGATTTCATCAATGCTGCAAAAAATTGAATGGCTATAATTGTTGATTGATTCAGTTTTAAACGTAAAAATTGATTCAGCATTAGACCCCATGGTGGCCACAAGAAGAATCTGATCAGATTTGCAAAATTGAATGGCATTGATGATTATAAATCCCAATAGTTTATGGTATAGTTGCAAGCAACATAAGACCAGATTGGAAAATGCATTGAGAATGGCAAAGATGGAAACAGAAATCCAATGGCAGATAACCCTTAGCAAAATTAACCAAAATTGCAGTAGTCAACCTGGAGGTAAACCATAAATGGGATGTGAGGGGATGGACTATAAAAACAGAACTAGAAAAGGGAATGGAGAATGTATTATTTCATAGTCAGCAGTAAGCTCTTACGGCAAATCAACTAAGTCATTACAACATGGCATCAATGGAAAAGTGGAAGAACAAAAAAACTCTATTTATCGACTATTTAGATGTTGATGATTAACTATTTGTGCCTTGTTTTGAAGGAAAAGCACATCAGCAACTTATTATTATATATTTGATACCAGAGCAATAGATTACATAAGTGGAATGGCAGAATATATTACATTTTTACATATGTGGGCCTGTTATAGAATCATAAGAATTTGGAGTTCACCATTTGCTCTTTTCCATCGATGATTTTGGCAAAATAATATTCCTTATTTCTGGGATCCCAAAATGGGCAACCCAAACCTTCAACTATTTTTACTATATTCTATTACTTATTACAGTAATGATATAATGTTCATAAATTTATTCTGTTTGTCATAGTAAGCTATAAGAACTTGGTGGTAAACCTATTGGCTCTCGAGAGCAGGGAGATAGGTACCCGTGCTCTCCTTACTCTTTTTTTCAAACTTTGGCAGGAAGCATAAAACTTCAAAACAGAATTTATATGCTGGAAATGCTTTTTGATCAATTCAAAATGGTTTTAGTCAACCAGTTACAGATAACAGTATTTCTACGTATGATCCAAGTGTTCATATTGGAATCATCATGCAGTATTAAATGTTTTTCTCCTAAGTTGAAGTACGTACTGAAGGATATAAGGATAGTCCCAGAAGTACCCAACCTGGTATATAGTGGTAAATGGGGGTTTTTGTTTGAAAATAATGACTATGGTAGAAAATACTAGCTGTTATAAACCTTAAGCATGAAGTTTGATCACACTATGCTGCTTAGTATTTGTTTGGCAGTCATTAGTACTGAACCCTCACCCCAGAGAATTTGAAAGAACTGAAAAATTTGGTCGTTATTCAATGCACTACTTTCATGTGAAGGGCATCAGTCCAACTGATATCAAAACCAAGCTAGATTCTACTTTGGAAGACTCTGCTCCATCATTTACAACAGAAAAGTATTGGGTGGCTGTTTAAACAAGGCTATACAAGCTGCTAAGATAAACAATGCAGTGGTCAACCAAATGAGGTAAACTATGCAGGAAATCGAGAAAGAATCCACAAAATGGTATTGGATGACCTGTGACTGCAAAAACATAAGCTAGTAGACTACATGCTACATGAAAGGCATTTCAAAAATAAATGTCCATAAAAATAAACAAAATTGAATGAAGAACACTGAAAAATTCAATTGAAGATATTTTCCTTCAAGTGGAACTAATTATTAATTTTATCTGTGTTTCCATAAGTCGGACCAATGTGCACTGGGATTGGATATCATGATGATGATCAGGCTGCAAAGTATTTTCTAATGGTAATGTCGCTCAAAGAGTTATCAAAGCTGAACATTTTTAAACATGAGTATCAAAAGAGCATCACCAAACCTTCATCATGAATACGTTGATATCAGTAGTCACTCCTCTTTCCACTCCATAGATGTGGTTGTAAGAATGCCAATGCCCCAGGCAACCCAGGAGAAATCCAGAAGCACGCCACCAGGGGTAGGGCTCTGGTTAAACTTCACTATAAAATTAGTTATGAATTACTGACTCGATTCAGCAACTCCCCACTTGCTTCAGATAGGACATGATTACTAAATGCATGTGTATTATGCTTTTCACATTCATTCAATATGAACTTTTTCCTTCATTAACTTATATTGCAAGTTTTCTCGGGAGAATTTTTGCCACAATTTAATTTCCACCAAACTGCGTTTTTGAAAAAAATAACAAAAACTTCTACTTTCACTCTTTGTGGTCAGCTCACATATTAGTACGTGTTTTTGTCACCAACATCAAGTGGCCGCTCACATATTAATATGAGTACATGTAGTCTTTGGCTTTTCACCCCCCTGTGGTTTAATTTGTAACAATTAAGAGCTATTTCTTTGATTCATATCAGTCTAGAAGCTTTTCCCATTATTTCTGTGAAAGTTAAGGTGTTTTTGAGAGATATCATATTTCTTTTAACCTGTAGATTTTATTGTTACCCCTTATGAAATCATGGCTGCATAAAATAGAAGGGGAATAAGCAAAAATAATATTTGAACTAAGTTTTTACTGATAATTTGTATGAAGCCCTAAGTCATGAAGGAAATGATGGAAGTTCTAATCAAAACAATAACAAAATCCCAAGTGACAGTGATAAAGTTGTAATAATTACCAAGAGAACTGTTCATGCTCTAACTTTGCAGTATTCCAGTGATTCTGAAGTTGATGACAGTAATGATTTGACTAAAACGACAAGAGGTGATGTCTTATTTTGGTCAGACCACAACATTATTCCTGTTTTAGAAACATTTCCTGGCACACTAGGTGTGAAAATGACTTCAAATGATTCAAAAAGTGTTAGTTTGTTTATTGGGGATAACCTCTTTTCAATGATGATGGAGGAATCAAATCGTTATCGCAAGCTAGAATCTCTTAAAATATTGACATGGCATTACACCATTGGCAAAATGGAAAAGTAATTAGGATTGGTTATCCTTATGGGGTAGGTGTATAAAGACAGAATACATGATTACTGGACACACTAACAGGAACTTGCATTTCACAATTATGAGAAAGACCACGCAGTGGTCAAAGAAGACAGCACTCTATTTGTTGATATAGAGCGCTGTTCAAATAGTTGCACCCTATTCAATTCTTTTAGGTGCATTTGGAGCTCAATGGAAAACAAATTGTGCATAAAAAATTCTTGCATGGAGTTGCAAAACACTAGGTGAGTCACAGAGAGACAGAAGAGCCCACTCTGGAGAAAAACATTCATATTTATCCTACAAGGCATGCACCTAAGATGAACCCACTTGGAAGACTTTCAATGGACATGGGAAAGCATATAGTAAGTGCTGGGAGCAAGTATATTCCTCAAAGACCTAGTAGTGTATGTGCAGCCAAGAGAAAGGAAAGTGAAACTTGCTTTATTTGAGAATTTTGTTGTGCTCCACTCGATAGAGGAACATGTTTTGAACAATACCACACTCTTTTTGATTACTATGGTATATAATCTCTACACATTAAAAAATTTCATTAAAAATATCTGGTAGGTCAAAAATTGTTTTATTGAATGCTAATACCTTTCATTTGGAGGCAGAAAAAATGGCTGGCCCCAAGGACTGGTAAATTTAAAGGACACTGGCTCACAAAGTGTTAAGATACAAGTGGAAAAATTATTTTTAAGAAAAAAAGTATACCAAACATTATTAAATTCTAAAATAATATTTGGCAGTATAAATTAAACCACATCATGTACTTTCCCTGTGAGTACCACGAAGTGATAATCAGAGGGGATCGAGATGGTGCAGGGGCTAATGTACTGGCTTCCCACCCTGAGGGCGCGGGTTCAAATCCCGGTGGTGTTGAATATTTTCCAGTGGTATCTCGATCCCTACTTGAGGTGCTTTGTGGAGGGCACTTTGAGTGAGTACGCCGTCCGTCGGATGGGACGTTAGACCCCTTGGTGCCTTTCGTAAAGAGTAGGCTAATGCCGTCGCCGGGTTTCTCTCCACCCTTCATCCTTTCCTGTCCATCCCCTATGGCGCAAATGACCTCAGCTGTCAGTCGCCCCCCCTAAATACTACTACTGCTACTACGATAATCAGAATGTGTATATTTTGGAAATTAGTGGAGCCCCTTTTTGAAAACTGATAATGTATTGAACAGAAATGGTAGGGAGTAACTGCTGGTGACTTAACAGAGGATAAATGCAAAACTAGAAGAATGAGCAGCCCAGTGAAGACGACATACTGAAGAAAAGTCTGTGGAAATGCTCCATCTAAGTAATCAACTGGAGTGCATAAGAGAAGGCTCTTTTAGGCAAGTAGCCAGGGCAAAGAAGAGATATGAAGCAATTTAAAGGTCCTATCAATGCCAGATTGAAGACTTTGAGAAGCAACTTGCTCAAGCCAGAGCTAAAGCTTGCACTGCACAAATGGGAAGAGACGAGGTTAGCAATTCCATTTAGGTTTAAGACACCATAGTGGCACAGTGACAGGAAATGAACATCCCCAAATGTAAATGCCATTCATTCTTGGACTCAGTATTAGCTGAGCTCTACCCTCAAACCAACCTGAAGGCTGATTAGTGTTTAGGAATAGCCATGCTTAAATGCAAGCCAAAGATCATGGGACATAGCCATTTTTGTGCAAAATTAATAAAAAAGTTTATTTTAGTCAAGCCTTGTCTTATTGATGAAGTAAGTTGCTGAAATTTCTATAACAGTCGGGGTTATAAGTATAAATGGCAATAAAATTAATTTTTCAACCATTGGCCTCTTCAAAAGTTGAAAAAGATGAATTTAAAAAATACATGATTGTGGTGCATCATAGAGAAAGAATTTAATGCCAGAATACATAAATTCAAGAATTACCCGATTGAACCAATACTTAAACTGTTGGATGCCATCTTCCAAGGCATCCTGATTAGTTGTATCACCTCTGAGTCATCATTATTGTGAAAGATTTTAGAGAGATTGGAAACATAGAAATGGTACAATGTACCCTATTACATGCCTGAGCTCCAGCTGTGTCTATTTCTAGTATTAATATAGGAACTTGCCACTTAGAAAAATCTAATGAAAATTTGGGACAATCAAAATTAACACAGTTGAAATAGCACAACTTTTGGCAACAGTTGAAAAAGCAAAACAACCTTTGGTGGGCCACTAAATGACATGTCCATGGAATGAAATAAAATTTACACCTGGATTGTCTTAAAATCAAATTATGCATCTGTTAATTAATTTTTGTTGTGGCTGTAAAATTTATAGATAGAAACTGGTATTCATAATCAGTGACTTTAGTAACTGTATTAATATTTATGGTTTTTCTACTTTTATGCAGTGACTTCAGAATAGTTCCTACAATTGGTATTACTATTGACATGATTTTAACATGTCTTAGGTCCTAGACCTATTTCATTTCTTCTGACAGGAGCAGTCTCACATATTTTACACATGTTCTTTTACTGCAGTACTATTCAATTATTATTAATGTAATCAATGCCAAAGATGACATGACAAATGTCAACCAATACATTTTACTAAATAATTTTGGAAACAAATGCAGATTATTTTGCAATAAGGAAGAGGATGTAGGGTGTGATTGGAAACATGTCAGTAAACTTAAAGCATAAATAATTGAAAAACGTAGTCACTCATATGGTCTAATTTTCAGTGAACTGCTTGATTGCAAATATTTCCCCTAGCTAAGTTTTTGATTCCATAATTTTCAAATTTGGAGAGCTTTAAGTTAAATTTAAGTCTGTGGATGCTTAATATCTCCTCGGGTGATTGCATAGTAATGTAAACACTTCTCACTGAATGCCACTTCTTGTGAGTTGCTGCTATAAACTTTTCAAAGTTAGTGAGTTTCAAGTCCAAATTGAAGTAAGGAATCTTCAGTAGTATCTAAGATGATTATTCACAATTTGGATGAAAGTACATAATGCTCAGATTTGATATCATGTAGTACTTACACAGGAAGTGTTGAAACCCAGGATAAAAAGCCAACCTTATGAAGTGATTTGTTAAAAATTTAATCCATAAAATTTCCCTTAAATTTGAAAAATGCTGGTCAGGACGAGAATGAGATAGTTATAGCTATTAGTCTACCTATAAGAAATGAGCACCAAATGAAAAAATTAGCTTATTGCATGCATTATGTACCTATTAGGGGTGTACATGTAGGGTATAGCGTTCAGCAGTTAGTCTCAGGGTAATTGATTCAAAACAAATGAAACCTATATTCGTATTTGATTGTACTAGAAGATTGGGAAATCTCAGATGATGCAGGGAAACAACAGGCCTCCTTACCTTGACTCTGTGAATTTCGTTTGCTTAAGAGCAAGTGGACTCTAGCCTAACCCGCCTAACACACTTTCAGTTCACTAAATTTTGTGTTGTGCTGATAGTCTTGTCTGATTTGTTATTGGCAGAACTTGCACTACATGAAAATGCTACTTTGTGAGGATTTCATTGAAGCAGTTATAGCAAAAAATTGAAGTTCTCAAAGCTGTGAAGATGAAAATTAATTATCTTGTTTATGAAATCTGAGAAATGAGAAATAAGTATAATTTTTGATGATGTACACACACACACTTGAAACTAAGTAAGCCTTGAATTATTCTTTTTTTGTACCCTGTTACATGTATTAAATTTAATATTTTCCCGATTGATATTCAGAATTTTAATATAATTACATGTTTTCTTCACAGTTGAGTATAATTAGGTCAACGCATTTGTTTTTTCACATTAAAAAAATAGATTCACAGTAAAGTTCGTTATCTTTCATGACTACTTTTCATTAAATGGTTAGAAAACCTTGACATCAGCTCGGCAAAAAAAGGTTCCTCTATTATTGGTAACAGGCTATGCGTTTCGGTTCACAGGACCATCATTAGGTATACCTGATGCTGAATGTTTTTTATTATTATTATTAAAAATACACATGTGCTGATAGACTCTTGGTCCTATTTTTGAGATAGATTTAGACCATTTTGATATTATTATATCAATTATAATCCCAAATTTTTAAAAGTGATACCTGATTATCTCCACCACAAAAAGTTTCATAAGGATGTTATTTGAGAATATCTGGCTGTCATATCCATTGACAAAATCCATTGGTTTCCCTTCTTATTACCAAGCAGAGTGGAGCATTTTTTTCAATACAATTTCCGCAGAATATATCAAAATAGGGATCTCAGAAGACACATAAGAAAGTATAGGAACTTTTATTGGGAAGAGGACAAGGAAACCATGGATCATGGATGAGATGATTAGAAAGATAGATGAGAGAAGGAAATGGAAGAATGTAAACACAGAGTTAGACAAAAGGAAGTACAAAGAGTTAAATAATTAATTGAGATGGGTAACATAAAGCAAAAGGAGGATGTTGGAAAATGCAGTTCGAGGATCTTGAAAGTTTACAGAGGAAGGGTGAAATTGGTGCGCTATACCACAAGGTTAAATCAATATCGGGAAATAAGAACGGGAGAAGAACTATGCTAATCATTAGAGATAAGTCGGATAAGATAATAGTTTAAACAGAAAAGATCCAAGAGAGATGGAAAGAATAAATTGAAGAACTGTATGGAGAAGAACTTGGGCCAACAAGGGTGGACATAGAAAATATTATGTAGATGGAGATAGTTTATGTCCCCATATACTCGACCATAAGATAGAATTAAGGGAGATGAAATAAAATAAGGCCGTGGGGGTAGACAACATTTCTTCAGAACTACTAAAAGGCTTAGGAAAATGTGGGAGGAAGAGTCCATATTTAGAAGTAGTTTAGGAGTCCATATATGACTGACTTGTAGCATCTATGTGGAAGAAATCTGGTCAGAAGACTTAGTGAGATCAGTGTTAGTTCCTATCCCCAAAAAGGTAAATGCTACATAATGTGAGGACTACAGAACAATAAGTTTGATATCCCACGCAGTTAAAGTTGTTCTCAGGATCATAAACAAAAGGATAGAGAGAAGGGCAAAGGATTACTTAGAGGATGATCAGTTTGGGTTTAGGAAGGGGAGAGGTACGCGTGATGCCATTGCAGTAATGAGATCACTAATCGAGAGGCATATAGAATGCAATCAGGACGTATTTGCCTGTTTCATATATTTTGAAAAGATATTTGTTAAAGTGAACTGGGAAATTAAGGTTGGTGGGAAATTTGTAAAACCAGTTAGGTGTGCTGATGACCAAGCTCTAGTTTGTCAGTCAGCCAAGGGGTTGCAAGTATTGCTGAGTGAATTGGAAATTCAGTGCGATAGAAATGGGATGAATATCATTATATTTAAAACAGAGGTTATGCAATTTTTCAGAAAGAGAAAAGTTAAGCTTAACATTATAATAGGAGAGCAAAAAACAGAGCAGATGCAACAGTTTATGTATCTGGGAAGTATTTTGGATCAAAAATGATAAAGCAGTGGGGACCCAAGGAGAAGGATTGCACTAGACAAAGAGGCTTTCATAGAGAGGAGGGAGTTGATGACAAGGACATTGAGCAAGGAAATTTTAGAATAGACTCGTAAAAACGTTGATATGGAGCGTAGCTACGTACGGTGCGGAAACGTGGTCACTTAAGCAGAAGGATAGACGTAGACTGGAGGCTTTTGAAATGTGGGTGTGGAGAAGGTGAAATAGACAGAGAAGAAAACAAATGAGGAAATACTGGGTATGGTGGGCGAAGGGAGTGGTTTGTTGGGAGAAATCGTATGGAGGCAGGAAAAGTGGATGAAGGATGTATTGAACGGCAGTGGGATGTTGAGGACTGTAATAGAGGGGATAATGATAGGCAAACGAGGAAAGAGAAGAAACAGGAGAGGGATGTTTGACTCAATGAAGGGAAGAACGAAGTATAAGGAGATAAAAAGAGACTTGTTGTACAGGGTTCGTCCGGAAAATAAGTGTACTGATTTTTTCCCGCCGCTAAGCACGAAGCACCTCGAGTAGGCATCGAGATAACTCTGAAAATATTCAACACCGCCGGGATTTGAACCCGAGCCCTCTGGGTGGGAAGCCAGTACGATAGACACTGCACCTATCCCGATCCCCGGTATACCGGGGATCGGGATAGGTGCAGTGCGAGTGTACTGACTCCTGGAATGGGCGCGCCGCTCCAGGCGCGCCCAGCACCGCTCTGACGGGCTGCGATTGGAGGGGGGTATGTTGGCAAGCGACGCTGAAAAAGGCAGTCGGCTCTGAGCTGTGGTGTAGTGAGGAGCTCTGTTAACGCGAACCTCCACGCTCGACCCACGTCACGGAACGCGATGCCGAAGTTTTTGGAGCAGCGTTATTCCATCAAATTTGCGGTAAAGCTTGGGAAATCGTCTACCGAAACTGTCGGTATGATTAACCAGGCTTACGGGGAGTCAGCCATGTCCAGAAACATGATCTTTCGGTGGCACAGGATGTTCGTGGAGGGCAGAGAAGAGGTCGACGAACAACCACGGCCTGGACGCCCATCAACGACACTCACCGACGAAAATGTGCGAAAAGTTCGCGATGCACTGAACTCTGATCGTCGTCTTAGTGTTCGGATGATAGCAGAGCAGTGTAATGTGCCAAAAACAATAGTGCACGAGATTATTAGGGAGCAATTACAGATGCGAAAAATTTGTGTAAAGTTGGTGCCGAAAGTGCTCAGTGATGATCAAAGACTCAATCGTTTGGAAATCGCGACACAACTTGCGGATCACTGCAAAAATGATCCACATTTTTTAGAGAACGTTGTTGAACTTCTTTCTGTTCCCGAAGATAAAGAGGAGTTTGAAAGGAACGCGATACGGGACTTTGGACGCCGTCAAAGAGGCTGTGACGACGTGTCTTCGAGAGGTTCCCGATGATGCCTTCGCGGGAGCGTTCCAGGAATGGGAACGCCGCTGGAACAAGTGTATCGACTCACAAGGGTCCTATTTTGAGGAATATTAGCTTAACATATGTAAAAGTGTAATAAAATTTTTTTCCTGAGCTCAGTACACTTATTTTCCGGACGAACCCTATAGAGTGGGATGTGTTTTGTTAGGAGAGACAAGAGAATTAATTGGTAGCTTGTGTCTATCAATAAACTACCTTAACCAGTACATTACCTATAAAAAAGTCCACCAATTCATGAGCTATGAAATACTGCTACATTTTCATGGTGCTAATCATAAAATTTCTTTAATTTGCCTAATTTCTCCATCCCACACTCAATCAAGATGAGTATGATTAAAGATTCTTGCAATGAAGATTATATCATATTTGAAGACAAACGAGGCCCTTTTCCAAAATAATGGCCCAAATATCACCCCTGGGTCTTGCATGCGATGGAATATTTTTATAGAGACACATTGGTAATCTTATAGTAGCATCAGAAATAGGCCGAACCTCGTATTGTGATAGGTTTGCATATTTTTATGTATAGCAACTGATAATGCTATTTGCTTCTTTTTTTTCCCACTCATAAAGTGGCCATTCAAGTTTCAATGTGATCATTACGTTTCACGCCAAGTTTTTTCCTCAAAAAACGTCTTAATTTGTTTTTATATGAATTTTTTTGCACTATTGCAAATTTACTGCCAAATCATTTCCTTTTCATAGTAGTAGTAGTAGTAGTTGGGATTTTAGGGTGCATCGACATCTATGGTCATTTTGCAACACTGTCAAAAAAACTTAAAACCTCAGTACACGCTTAATAAATGTATAAATATAAACATAAATATTTATAACCAAAAGCTCTAAAAAAAGGATATCAGAACTAAAGTTGTCCCACTGTGCAAGTTTCTTTTAAAAATGTTACAACTTTATTTGAAGGGGTCATCCCCTAAAATATTACTTAAATAACCCCTTACTTTAAAAGTGTCTCTGGCCCTTTGGTATTTGTCGCACCGTTAAAATATGCTTCACAGTCAGGGGCAATTGTTGATGAAAAACGCATCGGACGTACGACCACTGCCACAGACGATAAACATCGCAAACTCGTCGAAGATTTGATCTGAAATGACCAAAGGTGAATCACTCAAAATCGTATCGTAGACCATATTCGAATATCCAAGGAAGACGTCTGTCGTTTTTTTCCTTAACTCAAGGGGTACCTCAGGGGTAATCATTACACCTCGGACGATGAGGTGAAGGCAGCTGTCAAGTCCTGGATTCGAGAAAAGTCGGAAGAGTTTTTCAGTGACGGAATGAAAAAACTTGTTAAACGTTGGGAGATATGTGTTAGCCTTAACGGTGACTATGTTGAAAAATAAATATATGATTTTGAAACTTAAGAACTGTAATTAAATGTAGGTTTTCTCCAACCTTGCCATTTGTTTTGTTTGCGCTCTAAAATCATGTGTGCATTACTTTTTAGCATACCCTCGTACTTTATCTACTCGCTGTCTGGTTCATTTAATATTAATTGGTACTTTTCGCTTGGTGTGCAACCCGCATTGATCCAATGTGACTCAAAGGACTCGAGTGAACGTGGCATTGAGGTGAGGCGATCCAATTGAATCAAATTCGGCCATCCCAACTCGGCGTCTCAGCCATGAAAGCAACATAAGGGACCCTCTGTGGCTGAGAAAATCGTCCTCGCAATTCTCTCCGCGGGGAAGGAAACAAATTAACTTCAGCAACTTTTGGTCTCGGCAGACACGACCGAGGAACTTACAATGCAAAAATGCTTTGCTCAAAAATAGTTTTTATAAATGAATAGGAGTGCCCGCAGTCACTCTTGCTGAGTTTAAATTTCATCGACTTACTTTTTTCATTTCACTTTCCTATGCACGATATATCAGCCGTGTTTCATTGTTACCAATTCCGGTAGAATGAATCATCTAAGGCTTAATATGGAACAAAGATGACAGGCCTCTAGTGAATTCCGGTAAAAGGATTATTTTAGCTCAAACTGTAGTTGAGTGATTTGAGTCGTTTATTGATTGTTTGATTAATTGTAAAATACTTATCTCTGAATCTTTTGGCTCTCCGATTTGGGCAAAAATTTGCACTAATTTTGGTATTTGAAGCTTCATTTTAATAATCCGTTTTAGGTAATGTGCCTCTGAAGATAAGAATTTATGTAGTATGTTTATCATATATATTTTAATATTTTTTCTCGGGGAAAATAAAGTAATGCCAAAGAAACATTTCAAATGGTCAAGTCACAATCCCAGAACACTTTGAAGACCATCAATGTATTTTCATAATATTAGCTTCTATTACAGTCCCTTGAGTTTTGCGTGTGGGAAAAGAGGGTCCATGAAGCAGGAGCAAGAGGAGATCGAGTCCTGTGAAGATTATGGGCGGCAAGCACTTGGTTTGTAAAGCCACACGAACCGAGGCTAGAAGGCTGGGGATAAAAATAGATTCCGAATAGATTTAATTCTGGTCGATGACAGTGGTAAGAAAATAGGGCAAAGAATACCATGACCCTTCGAAATGTTTTCCCAAACCGTAACCTGCTGATAGCAGATCAGCAAATGAATGGGAAAATATCATTGAAAGTAATGAGACAAGAAGAAGCTTCAATTGGAAGGAAGTGGCATCACCATGGAGCAAACATTTCAAACATTGAAAAAGAGGCCGAGGTTAAGGAAGAATTGGGTGATTTTAAACAATATTTTCAAGGTGCTAGATGAGGAAGTAGGAATTATTAGATGTAAGAATAGAAAAGACTAGACCACTCATGAATTAGAATTTTTGGAGGGAACAAATAGCAGACTTCGGCTGCACCATTGAAGATGTTTTCCTCTCTAAAGGTTCATTCGTAAGCAATACGAAAGCACTACCGAAATCGCTATTGGATCGCTATATACGGGACCTTTTTAAAATCCCGTCGCTAAGTTGTCGCTATCTTGTGCTAAGGGGATGGACATCTGCTTGAGAAAAATAGGTTCCCCTTACATACACCACAGGGTGAGAATGCCTGGCCAAATGCTACTCCCGTTAAAATAAGCAATTAAACATTGAAAAGAATGTTTTGAAATCATTTTTCCTTTCCATGGCCAACGAATTTTACAGTTTTTATGAATATTAAGTCATGTCGGTCCACAAAAGGATGATTTAAATAAAATTGAGAATTCGAAAAAATTTCATCTGATCTTGTTTATATATTTTTAAAGAATGGAAGAATCTTCTCCCAATAAAAGGAAAATATGTGAATGAATTATGTAATTTAAATTGTTAATGGAAAATAAAAATCAGAACTATTGCGAAATTACATTTATATTGTTATTATTAACATTCACATCTTTATAAATTGCAGATTAAAAATACGATTTCCGAATTAATGGATAAACTAAATTGCATTAATGCAGTAAATATCACATATTGGCTGCCATCGATTGGCAAAACGAAGCATAAAGTACAACGACTCACATTTGTGTCGTATCCTCTTAAACAGCCCGAGTTAAATAAAATCATTACCGTCAATTATACACCATTCTGCGTTGGAACCGTTTGCCCGAGGCAATAAATTTCTCCTGCGATAGAAACGATACTCTACGGACTCGAATCAAAAAGTTACCAAGTTTGTATTTTAAAGTTGAAATATTTCAATTAATAAAAATTGTTGTCTCCGGCGCAACTTTTTGGAATTTGCATAACATATTGAAAAACACGACCCAGGTTTCGAAGTTGAACGTAAAATCCTGGGTCGTGTTTTAAATAAAATGTGTAGAATTACATAGTCAATAATTTCATTTCAATATTCCAATTAATGTTAGACGTATTCTCGCGATTCGTTGCAGCTTTTTTATGCGTGTAGCTCTGTAGAAATATGTATATATGCACGAGTAATCTATGCAGATATTGTGAAATGTGAGAGACGTTTGGAATAAAACTTAATGATCTTGTTCAAAATAAATATGAAATTATAGCAATCCAGAACCTTGGATGGTTGTGCCATCTACCCAATATTTTATCAAATCTCAATTTCACCTGATGGCGTACCATAAAAATGATACCATAATCGATCTGAATATTCTGGCAGCTTCAATAGAGACAGAGGTTTCACATTTAATGAAGATATTCCGATTTGGCCCATGCGCCCTTCCTCTGCTTTGTTTACCCATTATTTTGCGTTTTCTCCAGGCGACCGTACATATTTTAGACATATTTGAAAGATCTTAGTTGGTTCTTGAGAGAACTTATTGGTAGTTTTATATGATGTTAACTCAAATGCACTCGATAGCACTTCAGACATTCTCTATGTAAGTGTTATCGGACCTCTTTCATTTCTTCTTTATATTATCGTAAAGTATTAACTCCGTGTATAAATTGCGAGATACGTTTTTTCTTACGAAGCAGTGGTTTAATGAGATATATTTAATCTTCAGGAAAAAGTAGCCTAATTAAATGACCTTAGCGCTGAACAACGCCGATTCGACAATTCACAAATGGAGATAAACTCGTCAACTTTCGTAGTGAATAGGATTAGTTCCCTCCTGAATACCTAATGATTCAGATATTTCTTAATAGAAGGTGAAGATTCGAATAATTAATTAGGCTTTACCATCACTCTTGACCACTCCTGGGTGAAACAAATACGGGTAATATGTGGAAAACAAACATTCAATAGAATTTATGAAAAGCCTGATGGAGAAGTATGACAGGGAGGTTGAATAACAAGTTAAGCTAGAGCAAATAAAACCTCGTATATGTAGAACATGGCGCAGCATATGAGATTTCAAAGGATGCAGTGGTGCCATGCTATTGGATACTTAAAAACCATTTATTTGTTCAAGGAATTGATTGTAAAAAATAAAAATTGTACACTTAGTATTTGAGATGTCAGATGAGATTAAACAACATTAGAAACAAGAAAGTTATCCACTCGTAGAATAGAACAATCTTTTAAGCAAGAGGCATTCAAGCTCACACTTCAGAAAGATGAAAGCAAATTTCAAGTTGTAAATTCGGCTGGCAAATTGTTACACGAAATGAGACCAATGTTACAAAGCCACAGATAAGAGCAGTTAGTACATAGAGAAGGAAAGATTGAGTTAAGATTGTGGCGAATACAGAAAAATAAAATATTGCTTCAATGGTCGTCGAATATCGGAAACGGAACTACTATGTATATCTCAGGAAATAGGAATTTATTATTCCCGCAACAGGTTTTTTTTTTAAATGGCACCTGCAGTAATCTTAATGGTTCGGCAAATGAAGTCACGTTTGCAGAATATCAGAATATTGCCGCTACGCACACAGTCGCACGTAACCGAGGCACCGTTTACATTTTGCAGTAACGGTGATTGCTCCGCGTAAAAAAATTGGTTGACAATAACTTGAAAGAAACCTTGACAGGAAAAAAAATGATTCTTCGAAATCTTAAAGAATGGAGAGTAAAGAAGGGAAGGAAAGTTAAATCAGGCTTTCCATGATAGAGGTCAATCTGACGTGGACGTCCACACGAGTGCGATCAATCAATATATGCATACAAGACAAAGTCATAAAAAATACTGGGAGATTATCAAAAAATGTCTCAACTTACAATTATTACTATCTGCTGGATTCTCCGATGTTTCATTCCTTTAGGAATCCTTATTTCATTCCTGCACTTCCGGACACTTTCCACGCTCTCACACAACACTGTGACATTCCTCCCTTTTCAAGGAATCGTCGGTGGTAGTAGTAGTTTTTATGGCAGGCGGCCGACAGCTCAGGTCATTTGTGCCATTAAGGATGGATGGGATCAGAAAGGCGGATGGGAAAGGAAAGGCAGAGGGAAACCCGGCGTCGGCATTAGCCCACTCTTGACGAAAGGCGCCAAGGGGTCCGCAGCTTAACGTCCCATCCGACGGACGGCGTACTCACTCAAAGTGCTCTCCACAAAGCACCTCAAGTGGGGATCGAGATACCTCTGAAAAATATTTGTTTCCTAGAGGATTTGAACCCGGGCCCACTCGGTGGGAAGCAAGTACGATAGCCACCACACTATACCGATCTCCCTTTCCAAGGAATCCTCAACACACACACACTGATCGTACCACTGAAATAGATTTAAAAAAGGGCTAGAAAAACTCCAATCACTTAACAATGTGAGTGCAAAAACTTCCATTTTCAATATATTAACATAACCGCATTCAGAAGAATACAGAACCCTTCAAAATTACTACGTTGAACGATAAACACCATTTCTTGAAATTATGGAATTTTATTCAGTCACTTTTTCAATTAAAACACTGGCAAGACATTGGGGAGGGGGGGGGGGCAAACATGTATCTTTTAACCCCGCGGCAATCTTAGAAAGTGAAGCTATGAGTTTTCGAAACATGGAGTTCATCGCCACTACAAGAGCAACTTCCCCCAAAAAAAGAGTTTTTAACTCCGGACTGAGTGAGAGAGAGTCTCGTAGTAAAATGGGCGAACTGCAATCTCATCACCTTGTGACCTTGACCTTTCACATGGAACGCGCTCGCTCAAGCAATTTCAATCGCCGCTGCTTTACTTCGACAAATGTTCGCAGGCGTCAAAGTTTAATTAGTATTTTATATTACCCTTTCAATAATTCTGGAAGCAAAATGCAATAAACTGTGGTTGGTACTGTACCTAGAAATAAGCACCTACATTCAAAAATCTCGAGTTAACGAAACGTAATGGCACTGGACCGACTGCGGATGACGAAACGTCTTAGAATATTTAGTTTAGCCGCATTTGGAGTATAAAACAGGATGAGATATTGGTTCATTGGCATTTAAAAGAGAAAATCAGCAATATTATTGAAGGAATATATTTTGAAACCAATCGAAATGGCACTACTTCCCGTTTCATTATAAATTATGATGAAACTCAGCGTTTCCACAGCCATTTTCAAACAGATAAGTTACCGACCATCGCGCGCAAAATCATTCGTCACTGAGGTCCCATAAATACGAGGGAATCGACACATCCGTCACTTTCGTAGCAATGATTATTAAAAATCAAGTCGCCCTAAAAGAATTACATCCTGTTTCAGCCAATGACAGCCAAGGACATAAGGCAACTAACATGAATCATTAAAGGCGCGAATATTACACAAGTGTGTACGTACTCACTTCCTGCCATCGCGACGACCCACTGACCGGATTAGTCTGTCGAAGGGGGCCAAAACCGTAGGATGACGTCATTTATTAAATTTAAAAATATGCCTTTAATTTAGATAGTTAATGGAAAAAGTAATCGGCATTAAAATATTCCTCAAAAATTTTGGTAACGTAATTTTAAAACAATTTTCTCACTATTAATGTACATATTTTCAATTCAATATTAATTTTGTTGGAGAATTTGTGGGTGTGGAGAAGAATGGAGAAGGTGAAATGGACAGAGAAGAAAACAAATGAGGAAGTACTTGGTATGGTGGGCGAAGAGAGGGGTTTGTTGGGAGCAATCCTATGGAGGCAGGAAAAGTGGATGAAGGGGGTGTTGACCGGCAGTGGGATGTTGAAGACTGTGATAGAGGGTAGAATGTTGGGCAAAAGAGGAAAGGGAAGGAACAGGATAGGGATGTTGGACGGGATGAAGGGCGGAAGAAAGTACTCAGAGATGAAGAGGGACCTGGTGTAGAGTAGAATTTAGGGTTGTGTTTTGTTAGTAGCCACAAAATATTTGTTTGGTAGTTGTGTCCATCGAAAAACCTACCTTAACCGGTAGATTACCTTAAAAAAAAAAAAAAATTAATTTTGTTACCTATTTCTACTGTCCGCCGCATTTTGTTCTTCAGCCACGAGATGGCGCCAGGGGAAATAGTGAACCACTTGCGCGAGCAATGTCAGGACGCTGATTGAGACACGGAGAAGGTGCGCAATTGTATAGAGACCCACGCGTACCTGGGAAATACCATGGGATCGGATCCTGGTCTCCAGGTCAATCCCTCGCTCCTGCCGGTAACGCGTCTTCCTCTCCTTTCTCCTGGTACGAAGCATTATCCTTTCCTCTTGAATTTATCACGTATATTTAATATTTGCCAGGGTGCATGCACGCTAACTCGATTTAGAACATAATCACCAATCACACGAAATTAAGCACCCACTCTTGGCTGTACGAATCGCCGTTCTGTAGATGCTCTGAAAGATTTTGATGGATACTAGACTGCCAGGTTGGAAGACACTTTTTAACATCCGCAGGCGAAATTATAAGCGTACTCCGGGCATGGGTATCTGATGTACTCGGAGGGCTAACTGTTGCGACCCCAGGGACAACAGGAGAATCCGGAATGAAATCGAAAACAAAACTCTTCCCCAGGAGTAAACCAATCGTGAACAAGTTATACCAAAACTGCATGAGTCTCATCCGCACGAAACACCGCAGTTTTTGACAATCTACTGGAAAACGAACGTACGGTTAATTCATGGAAAAGGTGTACTTTTTAACGGCGCACTCTTTGACAGACGCTCCTTTTAAAAATGAAAGCACGGCCCTCGAGACTCTTCAAGCTGCAATTTGTGGAAGTGACTAAACGGATTCTTCACATTGAACGAATCAGGACGAAACTCATTCCCTCTCAGCACATGTAGCTTGAGAATTTAACGGCCGAGTAGCCGCATTTCACTGGCACGATTTTAAGGAAACCTGGGGGCGGAGTAGAATTGCCTTAAGGATGTAATGTTCCTTTGCCAGCCTGAAATGTGTTCCACTGGACATACAACGCACACCCTCGTGGTGAGAACGATATCACTAATTCTCCTTCATTTGTCATATTTTTTTTTGCTGTTGTTCTCGTGCCTGAACAGGTTCGTTTGTGTCCCTTGTGGGCTCCATTCATTCAAGAGCGTAAAGCCCTTTGACTAATGCGCCCTTTAAGTGGAAGGAATAAATCTACGACGCCACTTTCTTAGAGAGCCAAGGTGAAATGCTCAAAAGCAAAACGTGACCTCTTGTTAATATCAATGAACTTTTATCCTTTTCGAATGAAATGAGACCTTAAAAGGCCCTTCATTTCGAGTTTGGGTCTTCTTCTCACATGTGCATTTGTTGAACTACTACGAGAGAAATCCCAAAAATACCCGACCCAACAAAGAAAACGCAAAAATTTGGAAAAAAATATTTATTTTTCAACACAATCTCTTTTCACCTCCATACAGATTTCCCAGCGACGTTCAATAAGTTCGATACCCTTTTTATAATAAGAACTGTCTTGCTCCTCTAAATAGCCATAAACTGCCGACATCGCTTCTTCACGGTTGGAAAACCTTTGACCACCGCGCCAATTTTTCAAGTTTGCGACCATAAAATAATCAGAGAGGGCTAAATCTGGCGAATTGGATGCATGAGGTATCAGTTGATGGAGGGTTTGTGAGCTGGTGCACTCATTGTCTTGATGAAACAACAGTTTCTTCTTGGCCAAATGTGGTCGCTTTTGCTTGATTTCTTTGCTCAAACGTTTCAATAAGTTTGCATAATACTCGCCGGTGATAGTTTTCCCTTTTTCAAGATAGGCAATGAAAGTTATCCCACGCGCATCCCAAAAAACCTACGCCATGACCTTGCCTGTGGAAGAAACGGTCTTATGTTCCTCTATGTTTAGTGAAGTTATCTTCGACACTCACCCTTCGCCATATTCCCTTGTAAGGGCACGCACTGTCGAAAACAGCCTGGTGTTATTTTGCGACTTATTTTCTCCTCTCAAACAATTAAGTACAGCCTTGACCTAAAGTAATGATTGGACTCCGTTCGGTGTTTTCCAGTAACGTAAAGAGCCAAGCACTTTCCAGGTCGTAATGATGCACCATCGTACACATTACTGTTGATTCTTGAGAGTAAACCCCCAACACCGGCAATCCGCCCGTTTCATGGGACGCCGAAATTTGTGATCCTCTGGCGTCTTTCGAAATTGGAGTATGGTTATTGCGGTACAGAGTTTCTCTCTCTGCCCATTTATCTCAATCCCCTGAAAATTCTTGCGCTGCAAATCAACCACCTATCCCCAAGGACGCGAATTACTTCAACTGTCAGTCGCCACCCCTAAATAATAACTACTGCAATTAGAACCCATACATGATATCTACTACCCACTAATCCATTTTTCACTATGTCGTCTATCGGTATTTCATGCCACTCTGCCCCTCCTACCTAAATCACTTCACGAACTAATTGTGTCATTCGTAGTCGATCCGCTCCTTCGGCCTACTCTTTATCTCTACTTAAGAATGTATAAAAAAAGGACATGAATGATTTAATAATTACAAAGAATATATAAGCACTCCTCAAAAGTGACACGGGTGAGAAAATTAAATTAAGCGAAAAAGCGGGTGTCACTACATCATTCTTTTGGCAAAGAAATACCTACGTATTATATTTAATGAGATTTAAAAAAATAATGTTCTCGTTAGGAGAGAATTACTAGTAATTTTTGTAATCTGCACTATAAGAGGACCGTTTTCTTGGATGGATTGACGTGGATGAAAAAACAAATAGAATTTATTTGTTACAATCTAGGGAATGTCTTTTTTTGTTTGTTTACTTTAATACATTGATATTATATTATATTAGCCAAAGGTAGTCATTTTGAGATTATTGGTAGCTATTGGAAGTGTTATCGCCGCATCTGCACAATTTTTTCCCTTAAATAACCCTTATATTTTTTAAAGACTCAATTGCCATTTTTTCAGGCGTCACTGTCACCAATTTGATACTTCCTTTCCATTCACAATGTGCTGTTCATTAAACTTAGGTATTCTATAGAGATAGAACAGTGAAATAATTCATGGATAAATATTGTTGTATATCGTATATTTATACGTGATCTGTCTTCTATTACACTGGAAATTAACTAATTTATTATTTGTTTATCTTTACGAAAGTCTGCTCTGCTGCAGTTATTTTTATCTTCTGTAAGATTGGTAGTAGTAGTAGTAGTTTTTTGGGGGAGGCAACGAACAGCGGAGTTCATTTGTGCCATTAGGGATGGACAGGAAAGGATGAAGGGTTGAGAGAAACCCGGCGTCGGCAGTAGCCTACTCTTTACGAAAGGCACCAAGGGGTCCGCAGCTTGACGTCCCATTCGACGGACAGCGTACTTCAGGCATGGCCTTCCTTAGCGTTTGGTATCAGAGTTCTCACATGCACTTGTATTGCTTGATATGTAGCTGTATCATTTGTTGAGTAGGTATTGACTTAAAATGGGGTATCGTTTCATCAATTTTATTATATGCACAATGTGAGTGAATGCACCCTGCTCTTCTATTAGAGGAAGGATTCCTATTTTACATTCTACTTCTCTTAAAACATGACGCAGCAGGGCTGCATGGCGCAATTTGTATTCTATTATTTCACTTCTGTTACTTTATTTTATGTAATGTGTGTAAACTTTATTCCTGTAGACTTTATAAATATATTATTTTCTCTTTAAATTTCTGGTTTTTACTGGCTTCACCTAACTCATTCAGAAGTCTTAATTTGACGCAGTATGTAACACTGAACACATTATCAAACGATTTAAAAAAACTTTACTTATACGAAAGACTTCATGGCTAATATTAGCCAACAGTTATATAATGTGCTGGAGCTATTTCATGACTTCTCACATGCCCACTGGAAATTTCTCTTCCAAATGGGTTTTTTACATGAAAAAAGAGAATCATTATTTCAGTTATAACAACTTTGGGGGGGCATGCGGTCCAGGGGGTAGAGCATTAGACCACTGATCGGAGGGCCCTGGGTTTGTTTCCTGGGCAAGCCACTCTAGGCACCTGCAGCTCCACCCAAGATGTTTGATTTTTCGGGTACCAGATCTTCCTGGGAATAACAACCGACACAGGGAAAGGCACTGGCCCCCCTACTCTGATGCGTGAATTTTCACACGCCGTATTTAGTACGCCGGGCTTAGTACTGGGTGAACTCCACCATCACCTACCAAACCGACCTTAGGGTTGATTACTGTGTTTATGGTTTTAAACTCTTTGGTGGTAGTGGAATAGTTAGTACATACAATCACAAACTACAAAAATACTCAAATAAAGAAGTAACTTTGTAATTGCATCCACACTTCACTTAGAACACAGACAAGGTTTCAGTGTCAAACGTTCTTGTTTGAAATTAAAGTTATGCAGAGTTAAAGAAACACTTGTTTTATCGACTATTACCTCGTGAGGCAGTCCATCAACATTATTGGGACCTTTGCAATGTCTGCATATTATCCGCAAACAAACCCATTCCATCTTATGCTGCTTATCCTTTGACCTTCAATATTTAATACATTTTCTCCTGCCAGGGTGCAGCTGTTCGTGTCCTCTCTATAAGTGTAAAAACGGTGGCAGTGAGAAAGCAACCCCATGCCTCTCTCTACTCATCTCTATCAAATCAGCCATGATGACCAAAACTTATATCTATTGTAATTGCCCCAGTCATAGTGATTATA
Organism: Hetaerina americana; assembly: GCF_022747635.1. Classification (NCBI taxonomy): domain Eukaryota; kingdom Metazoa; phylum Arthropoda; class Insecta; order Odonata; family Calopterygidae; genus Hetaerina; species Hetaerina americana. The sequence continues at coordinate 324,698 of NW_027286985.1, read as the reverse complement.
TTGACCTATTTTCTATCTCACCAAGATCCCTTTTAAAAATCTTATTAAAAATATCTGACAAATGTTTGAATGCTAATTATTACTGTGTGGATGTCTATAAATATCAATAAGTTGTTCCTAATGCTCATTGGGTATATTTTCTTAACCAATGCTTCAAAAATCTACATTATGTTTTAATTCCCAATAATAAGTATGTATCATATATGTATGTATATGTATGTAAATGTCTTTAATAATTGTGGAACTAATCTGTTTCTGCCCCTCTTTTTGTAAAAGGGTAATTCCCCTAAAATATATCTAAATACTAATTATCCTGATGATTGAGTAAGAAATTGCAAAATAAAAAATTGACTATCGAGATGGAAAGATGCAACTGCCAATGATATGACCAAAATTATTCTATGGATTTAATAGCTGGGACAGCTGACAGATTCTCAAATGATCTTCTCAAAGGGTTGAAGTATTTATTTTACAACTGTTGAATGCAGTCATAAGTTATTGCATGGTAGAAAGAGTTGTGGTGGCCCACCACCCCTCCGGTGGTGACTTACCCCCCCCTCCCCTCCCCCCCCCCCGCCACAAGTCCTTGTGGGGAATTATGTAGATGAAGAGTTTTCCCGGAATTTTCAATGTGCAGTGGAGAAATACCAGTCTTCAAAAGGGGAGTTCGAGACAACCCATCCACCTATCACCCTAAAAATATTGTACCAATTCTTTCTAAGCACTTTGGAACAGTGGGGATCGAGATGGTGCGGGGGCTAGCGTACTGGCTTCCCACCCAGAGGGCCCGGGTTCAAATCCCGGCGGTGTTGAATATTTTTCAGAGGTATCTCGATCCCTGCTTGAGGTGCTTTGTGGAGGGCACTTTGAGTGAGTACGCCGTCCGTCGGATGGGACGTTAAGCCGCGGACCCCTTGGCGCCTTTCGTAAAGAGTAGGCTAATGCCGACGCCGGGTTTCTCTCCACCCTTCATCCTTTCCTATCCATCCCCTATGGCGCAAATGACCTCAGCTGTCGGTCGCCTCCCCTCAAAACTACTACTACTTTGGAACAGTTGTATTAAAGTGTACCCTTTTGATTAGTTTGATAGCAACAATTCATTTAAAATTCTTCGGAATAGGGATTTGGAAAAGGTTGATTTTCTAAGTATTTCAGAATACTAGTACAGCCTATCAGAACTAAATTATGTTAACATCATGGGTTATTCTCTGGGTATCTCCTTGTGTTGGAGTGTATTTAACAATGGAGGCACTTGCATCTCTGTTTAACATGGTATTAACTTCACTTCTATTAACTTTTCAAACACTGCTATACTTGAAAAAGATTTTGAATTTTTAATCCCTCATATTTCAAAGCTTAAATTACTTCTTGTCTGTCTGTCTGTATAGATTCCCTAATGTTTATTTTGATACAAATCATTTAGCAATTGAAATGTAGAATATTTTTCACCTATCAGTCATATTGTGTGATGAGATGACTTTGATGTGAACTTCTCAAATTTACATATGAAAAAGTGAAGCAAATTCACTTAGTTATGGACTCTTTCCATGTACATGCAATAGTAACCAAAGAAACTAGGGTAACATCTAATAGCAGAACATTAATAGATCAGGTGATAGCCAACTTAGATAATTATATATTATAACCATGGGACTCTGGCTTCTCAGTCCACAGAGAGATTTTGCTTAATGTTAGAGTCTGGGAAATACAAAAACTGTACCTTGCATTATGATTATTAGAGGGCTTTTCTTGATGGCCAACTGCAGCTTCTGAGTTTTCATTTAAAAAATTAATCTTTGGGTGAAACTTACACTAAAAATTACATTTGATGATGAAATGAATACATTTTTAGATAAATCCAATTTTTACTTTGAAAAATATTTTCCACTAAAAAAATGCTAAGTCACAAATATGTTTATGAAACAAAAAGCATACCTGGCTAACAAGTGAAACAATAAAACCTTAGCGAGAAAAGAAATTTTTCATATCAGCTTGCCAAAACTACTGAAAATGAAACTCTTAAACATGAATATAAACAATGCACTAAATCCTTTAAGGAAATTGTTGCAAAAGCAAAACAATCTTGTAATGATAATTTGATCCCAAATTCAAAAAAGGAAATCAAGACTTCTTGGCAAATTATAATATAATTATAATAGGGAAACAAATGAAATCAGTCCTCACAGAAACTTGGAACTCATGACAACTGGTGGTGCGCAATCAAGTCCTAATGTCATTGAAAAATTATTTGATGATTTTTTTGCTGAGACTCAGGAAAAATTGTTTTCCAATTCCATGAATGTAACTGCAATTTCTGATTCTATCACCCATCCACAAACAGCTCCTTCTAACCCCCTTGTTTATCCCTGCAACCTGTCTCTGTCTGAAGGTATTTTTCCATCACCCCTGAAGTTGAGCTGTTATACCAATTACAAAAAGGGCAATGTGAACGATGTAGGCAGACCAATAAGTTTTATTTCTGGTTCTGCTAAAATTTTTTAAAAGGTTTTCTTTAAACTTCTCGTAAACTTCCTAGAAAAACTGTTTTTTCAAACCAGCAACATGGTTTTAGAAAAAATAAATCAACTTCTACAGCATTCCATGGATTCATTACAAATATACTACATCCAATGGATTAAAAGTCCTGGACATATCCCTGGGGATATTCCTTGATCTGACAAAGGCTTTTGACATGATGAATCATGAGATTTTATTAAGGAAATTAAAAAATATGGTATTATGGGCATCTCAAATAAATATTCCAGATCATATCTTCAGGTAAGGCATCAAATAGTTGAAAAATCCCATCTTAATGAATCTACAAATCACAGGGTGAACTACCAATCAGTTGAAAAAGAGGTTAAAACAGATGTTCCTCAGGGCTCTATCCTGGTTCCTCTCCTGTTTCAACTCTATACAAATGATATGCTAGATTGTATTATTGATGTAAAATCCATTTTTTTGCTGATGATACTACAATTCTAATAAATACCTGAACTACAGCAAAAAGTAGACTCCAAAGTAATATGCCTTGAAACAAGGTTTCAATTTATTTTCAATGTATGTACAAAAAAAAGTATGCATACATTTTGTCAAAAATTCTTCACCCTCAGTTAAAGTCTATGATGAGGGCCTAAATTTTGCAGACAGCATAAATTTCTTGGGTGTTCAGATTGAATCATCACTGAAATGGTCCTTCTGTATCCACAATTTTGAAGCTAAACTTAATAAAACTCTTTTTCAGTTGAGATATTGTTTTCTAGCACTATCTCAAATATTCCAAAATGTCTTTATCATTCAAATTTTCAATCTCGATCATCATACAGCATTGTACTCTAGGGTTGCTCAAGCAATTGCCAAAAGATATTTAAATTGCAGAAAAATGCCATAATAGCTATTTTAAACTTACCTTTCAGGCCTGCAGACCTAATTTTCATGAACTGCAATTGATGCCATGCCTCTTTATGTATACCATCTAATTTTATTTGTTTAGAATAACATGCATTTATATGAACAAAACCTAAATATCCATCATCATTATACATGTACGAAACTTTAATTACACAATAAGGCAAGATCTTCTTATTTGAGTGGTTCATTCCACCAAGGAGCCAAATTTTTTAAAATGCCTCCTCCAGATTTGAAAGTATCTCCTTCAAACAATTTCAAGCTCAATCTTAGTCTACACGCTTATTAGACCTTTGTACTCTGGGGATGAGTTTTGTGCACTATGTGAAGAAAAGTCTAAAATGTTGTTTGTAAAATATCCCTATGTGATGTAAATAGCCTTTTTTCCATGCTATGTATGCTAACAAAATTGATGTATATATTTTTTATGCCAAAACCATGCTAAACTGGCTAATGGTGAATAAAGCAATAAATAAATAAAATCTGCATTCCCTTTCTCATCATGGGTTTCAGTCCGGTCTCTCTATATTATGAAATAATAACTAATTTTGAAAGCAGAAGAATATTTATCCAAAATTGTGTAGTATATACACAGCATTTCAATGAGTGTCTCATGCTGTATTATGCAACAAATTGAATGTTATGGTAAGCTTAACACTTGAGGTACCCTAGTGCAAAAAATTAATTCCTCTATGATTTTGTAATTTAGGTGAAATTTCAATCCATACAATTACTACTGCTCATAATCAATTCATTGGTTTCAATTATTGTCTTAATATCTAACAATGAAGAGCTCTCATTTTTTATTAAAAGAATTTTACAAGATTTCATTATTAGCATGAGAGAGTCGAGAGTCAAGCCAAGAAAGTGGTTATCTGAAACTTCTATATAGGGAAAAATGTTTAAAATGTTTCTGAGAAACTTTAATCCATTTATTGGCATATATTTAATCCATAGTTATTGGTATACCCTGGCTTCAACCAACCAATGCACTGCAGGTCTATGGCATAAGTTTCAAAGGCGTTTCATCTGCTTTCGTCATAGTTACTTAATTCACATGTGAAAATCATTGAATTGTTTATTTTTTGATTTAGACAAGACTGCGATAGGGAGGAGGGTATTTGATAGGTGATGCAGTGGAAGGTGGAGAGTATGACAAAAATGAAAGCATGCAGATGTTACGAGAAAATGGAGGCAATTCAGGGCAAACAAGGGTAAGGTCTAGTGAAAAATAGTAATAAATAATTCTTTGAGACTGTACAAAAATCTGTTTTAATAGATAGAGTAGCCTAAATGAAGTCAATCTTTCTAATACTGCAGTTTAGTTTCAACTTACTCATCTACTGTAGAATACATGGTGTATTCAACCAGGATTCGATCTTTAGGTAATGATTTTTAATGGTAAGAAACACACATAACTATAATGAAAGTAATCGACTGTGCGAAAAATACTCTCTTACTAATTTCCTTCATTCTAACCTGTCAGCATCTAGAAGATGCAAAGGCACGATCTAGTGCTGTCCAAGAGACAGGCTAAGGAATGGTTTGATTTTAATCATTTACATTAAAATACTATAAAAAACCCAGCATATTGTATGCAGTCTTAAATAAAAAATAACTGAAATCGAAACTGCTAAAATATCAGGAAATTATATTGGAATAAAACTTAACTGTCCTCAACTTACACCTCAATTCATAACGTGAACATTTAACTGCATACTCAGTTGAATTTTCAAGAATAGGGTATATACCTGGTCACTTTCTTACCCAATTCACTCAATTGATGAATTCTTTTGTGAGAATCTTCATCACAATTAAGAACTTACGTTTATATATTGAGAAATATTTATATAGACAACATATAATATGGTTATGCCATTTATCAAAATGGATAAATCATTATTATTATTCTTGCATATTTCTTTAGCCTCTGCCATTTTAATACATTGTTTCATACTTGCTCTTCCATGTTTTTATGTTCCTCACCTTGATATTATTCAACCGCATTCACTTATGAAGTTGGTCTTTCCCTTTCAATCTCAAACCTGGTTAAGTATGATAACCTACCACTCTTTTTCTCAATATATATATCCGTTTGGTGATTCAACTCTCATCCATTCTTTCAGCATCGGAAAACCGGCACTCTTCATTTGTATTCTTGTTAGCACCAGTGCATCCAATCTACATTTTCTTTTAACCCAGTCATCCCTCACTCTTTCTTACTTTGAGGACAAAAACCCTCAAGGAGGCACCTCATATCCATCTTATTCAGATGACATTTATCCTTGCATACCCAAGTTTCACTAATCTCTAGAATGGCAAACTTTTATTCTGCGCCATATTTTCTGCCTTATACAAATATTCTTCACTTTAATATAGTATGCACCACATAAGAGCAATGACATTCCTGGCACACATTTAGGTGTCTTTTGATGTTTTAAAACATTCTGTCATGATATACGCAAAACCATTCCCTAGATCATTTATTTCATGCTAAAATATATACAAATATTAAGAAATATGCACTCGATTTTGACGATATATTTGATTTGTTCTCATCCATCTTAGCCTGAAATTTAGGCATATGAAACTTCGGCTGATATTGGCAAATTCGATTAAATTACCTTGTTTCTGACTTTTTCTCAAATGAGCAACTGGTGAAAGATTACAGATATGCTCACTTTTATATTTTTGTGCATCACGGATGAATAAATATGTATACATTAATATAATAATAATCTATATAAATAACTTGGGTGACAATGACTAGCTTGCTAGTTGATAGAATAAATGGAGGTCATGCTATAATCGTTGATGGTATCTCATGAAAATATTGTTGGTTTTCAAGTTAATGTTGTAGTTAGTGGGTTTGACGACCGAAGACCTTGAGTTGGCTACATAGTATCGATCGTTGTCTATCCTAATAGGTTACATTATTTTGCATTATCAGTGCTCGAGGCAATTCATGTATGCGATGAGGAATTTCCTCGGCCATCTGACCAGGCAAAATCAAACTTCCTCAACACATTTAAGACTCTACTCAGCCACACCCTCGATTGATTTCAACCCAGACAAAACATTTCTCCCTTTGCGGATTGATCAGATGGTCTGGAGTTTTGATCGAAGCTGAGAATCCAATGGGCTGTCCTACAGTCATGTCTCCCATCCCTCTGTCTTAGTTTTCTTTGCTATGTATGTCTGTATATTCATACGCATTTATTGTACTGTAATCCATTGCGAATCGTATTGTATATTGAATGTATTACCAAATTGTTTGGTACTGTACCTCTCACTGTCATACATGTATTCATTGTACTTCATTAATTTTTTTACCATCTTCCAGGATTTTTGCCTGTTTTTCACACACCCCTTTTTTGTTGGTGTTTTCCTGCATGGATTTTTACTAGCATCTTCATGTCTGAACTCCAATTAAGGTTTTTCCTTCAGTATAATTTCTTGTCCTTATTTCTTTTATTTTGTATATATATATACTATATATATATATATATATATATATATATATATATATATATATATATATATATATATATACATATATGATATGTATACATTCGCACCTCACCATTCTTTTTTACATTTCCTCTTATTATTATTTTTCTGTACTTGACGAAGGGTTGAATGGAAGAAGGGACCTCATGGACTCAATTTCGCCCAAAATAAATCCATCTATCCAGCATTCTTCCGACGTCGAGTGCCCCCGTAATGTTCCTTCTCCAGCGAGAATGGCGACGACGGCTCCGAAATTTTCCCAATGCCCACTCCAGGGATATTGCTTATAATCAACCGCATATTCTAATGGTCTCACCACAATTTCCTGCAATTAATCTGAGGACAGTCTATTTAACGGAAAGAAATATCAAATGGACGAAGCCTCCCTCCCGTTGTCGTCTGTATCTTGAAAACTATCTTCATTCTACGGCATGGAGTTTATCAGCATTCACAGCTGATAGTTTAGCGCATTGCTGGCCGGGCATTCCTGGACCATCATATTTCTGCGTCAAATTCCCTACGCAGTGTCGCCATTACAAACCTTCGAGAAATTGCGTGACGGAAATTTCGTCATCCGAGGCTCTTTCCGAACTCTGCGCTCTTTCCGCTCGAGAAAAGTCATCAAGATGCCATCAGAAGAAGAATGAATCCATGCCGATCGTTACTTTCGCCGTTTAAAAAAGCGGTATCGAAACTGTGGTCCGCAACTCGAGAGAGAGAATATGCAGGATTAAATCCGGAGGACTACAAAAATAGAAGAGAATAAAACCTAAGTATGCCATTTTTTAGATATAAATTAATGCCAATCCCCAGGACACATTGCATGGTTGCCTGTTCATGAGCTGTTGTAGAATTATTTTTTTTTCAACAAACCTGACCTTAAACTCTTGGGTTTAATAATTTGTAACTATTGAAGTCGTTCCGTGTATCGCAAATTTAAAATTACAATGAATATCTGAGCACTAAAGATGGGTTCGCGTAATATTTTCTTATTCAACCGAAATGCTTGCTTTTCATGCACTAGAACTAGTGTATATTAGAGAGGCCCGAGAAAAAATATTTTCTGCTAAAACCAAGTAGAAAACTTGCCTAGTGATCACGCTATTGGCCAAAACTTTCGCATCTCTCTTAGGGTCGGAACAGCCCTGTGTGTATATATATGTGTATATATACAAAATAATATATATATTATTTTAATAAATAGGTAATCTACCGGTTAAGGTAGGTTTTTGGATGGACAAGCAAATAAAAAATAAAACATTTTGTGACTCCTAACAAAACACAAAATACAAAATCCAGCATCCTATTCTACATCAGGTCCCTCTTCATCTCCGAGTACTTTCTTCCTCCCTTCATCCCGTTCAACATCCCTATCCTGTTCTTCCTTTCCCTGGCCTCGTTTGCCTAAAATTCTCCCCTCAATTGCGGTCTTCAACATTCCACTGCCGATCACTACCCCCTTCATCCACTTTCCCTGCCTCCGTAGGGTTGCTCCCAACAAACCCCTCTCTTCTCCCACCATACCAAGTACTTCCTCATTTGTTTTCTTCCCTGTCCATTTCACCTTCTCCATTCTTCTCCACACGCGCATATCAAAAGCCTCCAGCCTACGTCTATCCTCCTGTTTCAATGACCACGTTTCCGCACTGTACATAGCTACGCTCCATATCAAAGTTTTTACGAGTATTTTCTTAACATCCTTACTCAACGTCCCTGCCATCAACTCCCTCCTCCTTGTGAAAGCCACTTTGCCTAGCTCAATTCTTCTCCTTAGGTCCCTACTACTTTGACCGTGTTGGTCCAAAACACTACCGAGATACGTAAGCTGTTCTACCTGCTCTTGTTTTTGCACTCCTATTTTCATGTTAAGCTTAGCATTTTTCATTCTAGAAAATCGCATAACCTTTGTTTTATTAATATTGATTCTCATCCCATACCTGTCGCAGTGAATTTACAATTCACTCAGCAACGCTTCCAACCTTGGCTGACTGACAAACTAAAGCTTGGTCATCAGCAAACCTAACTGATTTTACGAATTCCCCGACCACTTTCATTCCTACCTCCAGTTCTTCCCATGCCACTTTGATCATTTCCTCTGCATACAGGTTGAACAGCAACGGTGATAATGGGCAACCCTGCCTTACACCCCTTCCTAACACTGCCCATCCGGACTCCCCGTTTCCCACCCGCACCTGAGCAGGCTGAGACATGCACAGGTTGCGGATTAGCCTCCTTTCCCTCCAATCTATTCCTATTTTCTGCAATATACTCATTAGTTTTTCCCAATTCACTCTATCAAACGCTTTTTCGAAATCTACGAAACAGGCAAATACCTCCTGGTTGTGTTCTATATAGTATTCCTATCGATTAATAATCTAATTACTGCAATGGCATTCCTGAACCCAAACTGATCATCCCCTAAGTAATCATTTTCCCTACTCTCTATCCTTTTGTTTATGATCCTTAGAACAACTTTAGCTGCGTGGGATATCAAACTTATTGTCCTATAGTCCTCACATGATGTAGCCTTTACCTATTTCGGAATAGGAACTAAAACTGATCTGACAAAGTCTTCCGGCCAGATTACTGCTTTACTTTACTTCCTCGTAAATACTACGAATCAGCCCATATAGCCTCTTCCTTCCACATTTCCCTATACATTTCAATAGTTCCGCGGGAATGTTATCCACCCCCACGGCCTTATTTAGTTTCATCTCCCTTAATGCCCTTTCTATCTCATTGTCTAGTATGCCTGGACCTAAGCTGTCTTCCTCTACGTCATGTTCTTTTACAATGTCTAAATTTGTTGGTCGAAGTTCTTTACTATACAGTTCTTCTATATACTCCTTCCATATCTCTTGGATCTTTCCTGTGTCAAATATTACCTTACCCGCCTTATATCTAACTGTTAGCATAGATCTCCCTTTCTTACTTCCCGATAACGATTTAACTTTGCCGTACAGCGCGCCGATTTCCTTCCTCTGCAGACTTTCCATATCCTCGCACTGCGTATACCAACATACTTCTTTTGCTTTATTTTTTGCCCGCCTCAATTCATTCTTTAACTCTTTGTAATTCATTTTGCCTAACTCTGTATTTATATTCTTCCATTTTCGCCGCTCATCCATCTTTGTAATCTCATCCGTGGTCCATGGTTTCCTGGTCCTTTTAGCGTTAACGGTTCCAATAGTGTCTTTTGCGGCTTTCGATAACCCTTTCTTGATCCTTTCCCATTTTTCCTCGATAGTACTTAGCTCTTTACCATCCTCCATGATTTCCTCTACCGCCTGTTTGTGTTCCTTCCTTTTCAACCCATTTAATGCTTCTACATTCCATTTTCTGACTCGCCGCCCCTGCCTTATCTTTTTGAAACGGACGCTACATTTCATAGCAACTAAATTGTGGTTAGAGTCCGCATTCGCTCCCGGGAAGCTGTGTGAATTTATCACACTGTTTCTAAACCTGTGTCTAACCAGGATATAATCTAGCTGATACCTTTCTAAGTCACCTGGCATTTTCCATGCATACCTGCGTCTTTTGTGGTGTCTAAACCAAGTGTTGGTGATGATAACCCCTGTCTCCTACAGAACTCAACTGCTTTCTGTCCGCGGTCATTCCTCGTGCCTAAACCGTAGTCCCACACCTCACCACCATCTTTTCCTTCGCCTACTGTGGCATTCCAATCCCCCATCACTATGAAATGTTTCCCTGCAGGAACACACGCGATTATGTCGTCTAACTGATCATATATCCTATCAACCTCTTCTTCCTTATGGTTGCTCGGTGGCATGTATACCTGAATAATAACCAAGTTCGTCGGTTCTGCTTTTATCTTTACTATTAATAATCTATCCGTTACCTGCTCTATGTTGAATACGCTTCTTCCTACCTCTTCATTTAATACTATGGCAACCCCTCGTTGGCTCTCGTCCCCGCCGCTGTATATTATTCTATAATTATCACTCCAGCAATCCCCGCTATCCTTCCATCTCACCTCGCATAGACCTAAAATATCTATTTTTCCCCTTTCCATCTCCCGCTTAATATTCTCTAATTTCCCTGTCCTCATCGTTGTCCTAACATTCCACGTTCCTATTCTAACTAATTGGTCTTCTTCTCCTGCGACTTCTGTCCTGCTGCTGCTGGTTTTCCCTTGCAAGGGTTTCGTGGGATGACGACCAGGGAAGCCTTGCCTCCCCCGCTGCCGGGCACGACACACGGCCGATTGGACCGAGCCCCGTAGTTGCCAGGACTCAAAATCTCTGTATAGTCCATCATGTTGATCTTTGAAATGATAATTGAGGTGGTTTCCTGTTGCCTTCCTCAAAAGTGTTTTTAACGTGACACCATCGCTTACTGTCCGCCCCACCGGGGTCAGACGCCATTGCAGCCGCCCCACTGAGGAACAGACGCTGCGAGGACTACCTTTCGTCTGGCTCCTAACCTTCGACCTATCTGGCATGGGTGACCCTACCAGGAGCAATTATTATTACTCTCGCCAGCATAGCTCTAGGGGTCATCGTAACGCGCAAGCCCTTCCACCACGTCACGGTTGTAGTCCGGGGAGGATTAAGGTGATGATAAAGGTGGTCACGACCACCGAAAATTCGAAAAATAGTGAGTCTCTTTTATGTTTATTTCTGTGTGTTTATATATATACCTCGTAAATTGTGAAAACATATTTCTTAACGTAACTTGATTTGTTTGACCTTATGGTTTAAACGTCTAATATTGCAGTCCGAAGCAAATTAATCACTCCATTATTCATCAAGTTGGAATGGGTTGTGGGAATGAATAGGAAGGTGATTTTTTCCAGGAAATAGGTAGTAATTACAGCGAACATAAAACATTTATTTTATTACAGAACATACAAAGCTAGTTTCAAAACAATATACACGTCATTTATTATTATTAGGAACATGAAGACGGCAAATAACAATTTACACTTGTTCAAGATGATCATTATATGAAAGTGAGATCTTGAGATTTCCCGGACAGATCGTAGGTATAATGCGGCAACATTGAAGAGTAATATTATTCTTAGCGAAAAAACTTTCTGTTGTCTAGAATGGAGCTTTGGCAGTTTTTGTTTGATCGAAAGCTTAAAAAAAAAAACATTTCTACTTGCATATTCAACTATCATTAACATTTTTGGAGTTTAATCGATATATCATCGATTGAGGCTTATGATACAATTGAAAATTACTTTAAAATATGCACAGAAGTTTAATAGCAGAGGTTAAACAAAGAAATTTGCTGGCAAGTATCGAGCAACCGCGATGGTGGAATCGCATGTCGAATGAGATAACTCCATTTGCAAATACCTCGGAGGAATGAAGAGACAGAGGATTTAAAGCATCAGTCAAACGCCTATAATACTAATTTAATTTTTTATTTAATGCGGACCCTAGAAGAAAAATATTTTTTCGGCATTAATATTTGTCAGCTGAAGCCAGGCCTTCCCTGAGGATGGTCACATAAAGTGGCCAATATTAGTTAAGAATGCCGCAGGCGGTGTGAAATTCAGCCACGATAGTCGCTACATCACTAAAAACTCGAGGGCCGCCGCCGCTAAGGACGGTGCCCAGCTCCCGTTCCAGTAATTTTAGCACAATGCCCGTCAGAACATGACATTCCCTGTCGCTTGGTGGAAGCCAGTGCGGTGTAAAGCATAGAGCACCCAACAATGTCACAGTTTTACAATATTATTACACATCGCGCTGCATCTACACTGCTAAAATCTTCAATATATTTTTTCGCACTGCGATAAGTCTTTGGTATAGTAGTTAAAAACTAGAACGGTCAAAGTGATGAACAATGTTTAGCCACTCTTATGACTAGTGAAAAGCTTCAAATTGCTCGACAATGCTCCCTTACACTCGCAAGGATACACTCCGTAGCGAAGCGCACTTAAAAACGCGTCCAGGGTTGAAGTGTGACGAGTCCGAAGAGAAAACGTCTCCGCGAGGACATCCCGCAAGATTTACTCAGTAGATGGCACCTCTACCCTTGCCTCAACTCCCCGAAGCCTACTCCAAACACTCCCGAGTGTAAACACTACCATCCGTGAAAGTTTCGAAAAATCCCGATGAGATTTTAAAATGGGATCGCGTAGTCACACGAAAAAGTGGAAGTGTCATAAAAATAAGCAACGCGGTTCTCCCACGAACCAACAAGCCTTCGTCAATCATGGAGAGAGGCGTGTGGGGGGAGAGGGGGGGAGGGGAGGGGGTGAGTGGATGGGAAATAAACCAGACACGCACGCACAAGCACACAAGATGTCATGGCAAGGGGATGGCCTCCCTTCGCAGCTGAGCGAAATCTGTTGTCTTATCCCCTCCCCACCCCAACGGAGAGCCCGCAACCACGCCCACCTCGTGGAACTGGGGCACCCCCCTCGGCCCACCGCGATAAATAACAAGAGAGCTTTCTTCCGAGAGGAAGGACCACACGGATTGGGATAAGCAAACTTCCGCCCCCTCAGAGAGAGAAGAGGGGAGGGGAAATCGTTCTCAAATATTCAGAATTCGCCCTTTGGCAGCGAGGGAGCCGCCGTCGCGGCTAACCGAGGGCTTGCATCGTGATGACATGACCCCGTGAAATGCACGGATCCCTCGTCGTTCGCCGCAATGGTCACCGTCTCATTCGGGCAAACTCTCCTCGCCCCGAAAACTAGACCACTTGAGATGAAACGAGGGGGGAAGGTCAAAGGTCTGAGGAGTCGACCTCCTCCTCATCCCTTCCCTCCACTTCGCGTCTGATCCGATAGGAACGAAGGCCCCCAGGAGAACGAGAGAAAACCTATTTCCGGTGGCCGTTCTACGGGTCTGCGGATGGCGATTTCCTGAGGGACTGCAGGAGGGGCACCAGCTTGATGGAGGAGTGGTTGTTGGAGGCGGTGGAGAGCGCGGTGGAGGCCGTGGGCCCCGCGCTCATCGAGGATTTGGTGGGGCTCATGGCTCGGCTCCCGCGCCAAGGGTACCATGAACCCTGAGAACTCCTGATGTCGTACGTTGGGAAGAACCTCTGGATGAGCAAGGCGCGTATCTTGCGCTTCCAGACGAAGATGAGGAAGATGAAGAATCCCTGGAGGGTGTTGCCGATATCCGTGATGTACCAGAGGTAGTTGGGACCTCCCACTGCCCAGGAAATGAGTTCCGTCACCCAGTTGACGCCCATGACGATCAGCAGCTTGAGGTAGAGGTTGAACCTGCGCGTTCAGAGAGGAGAAAAGGAATTTAAATCGAAAATTCATCCTGAGGAATAAACTTGACGCTATCTTGAGCATTCTACAAAGTGTCGGTTTGTGGAATGATCACGAATTGGAATTGAAGGGAGAAATTTCCGCGGAAAATTGATTATCAAGCACGATCATGGTTTCGCCACGTCTCGACGTCATCCGATTCGTGCTGGATAATAAGATAGTTACGGGGAACTAAGATTCTTCCTTCAATTCCAGTTTCGAAGAACACCTTCACGACCACTCTAAACACTGCCAAGCCACGATTTAATGTGCAGGTAGGAATGAATTGAAGGTTGAGTGTCTCTCGATTTTCCACCGCGTGCCTACATTACGATAGGTTACAGATTATCATCGGCATTCCGTCTTGCGCATTTAATTCGGTTTGTTCGTCGACAGACAAGGCATCGAACTCCGCATAGGAAACCAGAGATCCACAATCTACTCACCAGGTAAGCGCCTTGCGTCAACAAATAAGAAGAAAATGCAATGAGAAAAGTAAATCGTCGAGATGCTATTTAATTATCGGTTCTAAATTCGGGCGTCTATGACTACGGATAATAAACCTTTAAGTTGCCCGAAAAAGTCTAAGTACGTAGCGACACATGTTCATCACTGCAATAGTAAAAAATTCAAGTAAAATTGTTAATGAAACTTCCTGAAGTTAGTGATTGGAAAAATGTTCGTTATTTCTGGCTGGTTAAAATGGGATTTGTATTGTAATGAGCTTGTTCCAGCTTATTAATTGAGAATGGCTTTCGTCATTCTCAATTAATAAGCTGGAACTGCCGTAATTATATTTGATAATGAAGAGTTTCGCAGAAATAATAGAGTTAAAAAATTATAAAGAATCACTTTCAAAGACCGTACTCATATTTTGCTCGATGACGCGCAGATACATGGTTCATTTGTCATGTCACTTTTCAGTCACGTCAGCGCAGCTTGGTGTTTCTAGGATGTTCGGGGCGTGGCCGAGAAGTTGTAAAGCCTTATAGAGAGAGATAAATAAAGTTGAGCACCATTTTAATCAGTGAAAATCACGAATCATTTGCAAGCGGAGCTAATTAAGCTAGACAGTCGAATATATGCTGAGCCTTTCAGCGAATCCAATGAATGAAGTCGTATATAAGGTTTTAAATTGTGACAATATAGTCTCTGCGCACAAGCTTCAGGAAAAAAACAACAGAAACTATATCATTTCAACACATTTCTTTTCGTTAAAGTGAAGTAACAGCGTTTTAATGATGCTAGATGCGTGAGTGAGTATAAAGTACTCAAAGCCAACTGAGAAGATATCATTTTATTAAAATAGGGTTGTAATGACACTTGCTATCCACATATAACTTCTGCAAACAATTATATCTTTCACAACCTCGAAGAGATAAAATGGTCAAACAAATTAAACTTCTATCAGAAAACTAACAGCAAGTCGTAGATGAAGAAAGTTACAAAAACAGTAGTTACGAGATTGACCAACCAACATGTATAAGGCATCATTTCTCCCGCAAACATTTAGTGGCCAAAGCAGTTAAGAGATTGGAGTAAAAGCGAAACAAGCAGTTACAAGTCACTTAGTGGAAGTTCACGATTTTTTCCATACTGAAATACGCTTGGTTTTTTCCACCCAATTTCTCAATCTATATCTAATACCGGTTTATCCAGACAGGATGCGAGAAAAAAACTATCAAACATTTGTTCACATAAGTTATCGAGCAAACAACTACAGTTGAAAAAACACACTTTTTGTCTCCGTCTCCTGATGTAGGCTGAAAACTAATGCTTGAAGGCCACAAATAAAATGACCTTCAGAAGCACTCCTTGTGACTTGTGGAAGTAACATTTCCCTTCAATACGCATGTGTAACTTTGAGGCCATTATATTCATCCAGTGTATTTCGGGAAGCGGAAGTACGGAGAGAGTTGTTCTAGTGTTATGTCAACGCGAGTTAAACAGCGTGACTTAAAATGCGACTCCTACTGAGAATGATCGTCGTTTAAAGGCTGTTTATGGTAACGACGCTGTTGATAGGTCTACGGCAAATCGATGGGTAGTAGAATTTCGTGGTTGCGACCTCCGAAAAGCCATAATTGTTGATGAAACACGTAGCGGACGTCCGATCACTGCTACAGACGATAAACATCGCAAAATCGTCGAAGATTCGATTCAAAATGACCGGCGAATCACTCAAAAGCGTATCGAAAACCATATTGGTCGAGTTTGTAGTGTTAAAGTGGCGCCTGGCGCCAATAATCTTGCAACATGACGGCGCTCGTCCATACACCTCGCGCGCAACTGGAGAGGCTCTGAGAAACATGAAATTTGAACCCCAATTCCACACCCTCCTCATTCCCCGATTTTTTTCCTCAACTCAAGAGACACCTCAAGGGTAATCATTACACCTCGGACGATGAGGTGAAGGCAGCTGCCAAGTCCTGGATTCGAGAAAAGTCGGAAGGGTTTTTCAGTGACGGAATGAAAAAAACTCGTTACGCGTTGGGAGGGATGCATTTGCCTTAACAACGGTGACATACTATGTTGAAAAATAAATCCATGATTTTGAAACTTAAGAATTGTACTTGAATTTACTTACTTCCCGATCTTGCTATTTGTTTTTGTCTGAGGTCTCCAAGAATGTGTACTTGTGCATTAAATTTCAGTCTATCCTCGTACATTGTCCACCCTATGTTTCCTGAAGCTGGTCACTTAAACTTCAGTAGCATCGAGATTTCCTTAAGGAGGTTGGGTCAAAGGTGACTGCAGTTATCAAATGTGTCACCCGAGTTCATGCATTGATGATAGTTAATGAAGTTTAAGTAACTTCCATTCCTGCATTGTTAGTGAACAGTTAAAAAATAAATACTGTTTTCAAGATATTCAATTGTTCCCGGCTCAACTTTGTGGAAATTCATGTTAATTAAATGAAGAATACAGTGTATCTTTCCACTGTCCTTTATTCACGTACAACCGGTTTCAACCCTCAAGCGTCATCAGGTAAGTGCCTGGTGATGACGCTTCAGCGTTGAAACCGGTTGTACGCAAATAAAGGACAGTGGAAAGATACATTGTATTCTTCATTCAATACTGTTTTCAAGCACTACGGGGCTGCCATTAATTTTTCAAAAGTACTCTTAAAGCTTATTTTAGACTAGTTCTGAGGCGCCAAATTTTTAAAAGTATGAGATTTTGGATGTTTTTCCACAGGAATTAATGAACAGCACAAAATATAACACTCTGCTATGTTACAAATATTACAACCCTTACATGAGTCGACACATGTTTTCAGTTTTCCGAGAGCAGGTCTTGTAATCCTTCACCATTGATCCATAATTCTTTTCGTGGTACGAAGTCCTCAAGAGCATGCCACAAGAGCATTTGTACGTAGAATCTTGGAGTTTCATAACCAATATCTATGAGTACTATCAAGGGAAGGTCGAATTTTATCATTGCCTTTTGGTAGAGTGCACATAGGGATACAAAGGAGGGAAACTTTATCAGAATAATGTATACTTGGCATCTCGAAGCAACCTCCTTGCGAACAGAGAAGAGAGGCACAAAGCGACTGTCACCGCCTCTTGGAGAGAGAGTCTCGTCCAGAAAAAATTGGCGAAAATAATAGCGGAACAATTATTAACCCTACCCCGGTTCGTGAATTAACTGAAGCTTTTAGGAAAGAGTGAAGCTGACCTAAGGTAGTTAAGCGTAGTGACTTAGTCCTTAGAAACTCTGGGAAGTGGATTCAGGGTTGTGAAAGGTAGGAAATAGATTCTTGCGTCATACGTTCTCCTTATATGCTCTTGGGGTTCTTTGGTGGCTTAAAAAACGGTAGGCTGGTTCTTACCTTAATTGCGCGATCTATTCCCCAAACTCTCTCCCTCCTGATCCCCACTAGCCCATTACTCCCAATCACACTCTTAGGAATCGCAAATCTTTTTCTCCATCTCATCACCTTTCTTTTGTTCTCTCTTGGCTGAACATTATATATAGCCATGCCATGAATGTTAAAACCACTGCTTCGGGCTGGTAGACTAATTCTGCCCGGGAAACACTGGGTCGTTACTTGCGCCGGAATCGCTTTTCCTCTCCTCGTAAATCACCAAAAAACGAAAATGCAAGAGGATTATAACTACAATTATAGTTTAAATAATAATACAGATGGAACAATAAAAACATAATGAAACACGTAAAGGGATCTTGCGAAATATTCGAAAGTGCAACGGACTACATTGGGTTGACGAGATAAATGCTGAAATCGGATTCGGAATGGTCCATGATTCAGCAATCTCTCTTCCATAAACGAGTCAAGAAATGCTTCACAAAAACAATGTACTATTCATTTCAGAAATGCTGTATGCTACCATTACTGTCAGTCTAACACTGCTAACTTGAAAAAACGATTTCTTGTCTAACGCAATTCTTCTCCTTATACCACTGCTACTGAGAGCATCTTGGTCCCAGACACTCCGAAGACATGTAAACTGGTCCACCTGCTTCAGGTTTTGCCCTCCTCTTTCATTTTATTGCATACATGCATAAATATATTAAATACTCGCTGCATCATTCTCTCGGTAATTATTCCCGGAATAGTAGTAAAATTTCGAACTGAAGTGATTACGCGTTCCTGGAAGGTTTTCCCCTCTCTGTGAAAACCCCGTTCTAATGTGTTTACGGAGATCCCGTCCCGCCGTCCATTTCGTAAGCTCGGTGTCTCGCGGACGACCCATGCAATAATACTAGTGGCAACATTCCTGCTTTTGAAAGTCTGCCAAGCACGTGCTGTGGTGAGCCTATGGAAAGAGGCCGAGGAGGGGATCTCGGCGCTACATTACCGCATCCCTTACTCTTCCTCCGCACTCGCGGGGCCATCGAAAGCTTGCTTTCATCGGCAATTTGCTCGCGTTTCCAAACAGGAATCTGCTTTTTCCACTGAAATGCCCAGTCCGGTCAAGCACGAATGAGAATTACTGCGGTTATTTAGAGCACAGTCGGTGAAATGGCAAAGTTTTTAAAAATTCCTTGGTGGGTAATCTCCTTTCGTGAACCATTTCATAGAGTTTAAATGTAATTTGGAAAGTCATTAGACCCAAGCATAGACCCAAACATTTTTAGTTTAGCAGTAGAACGAATATCCCTGTCATAGTGTGGGAAAGCCCCTGATAACGATGACGCGCAATTACAGTGAAAGTAAAAAGTAATAAATAAAGCTAATTAGTTATATATATATATATATATAATGTACAACACTTAGCACTAGTGGACACAGACAAAAACACAAAAAAGAGGACTGACGTCAGTTCTCACGACCACCGAAAATTCGAAAAATAGTGAGTCTCTTTTTTGTGTGTTTTTGTCTGTGTCCACTAGTGCTAAGTGTTATACATTATTATTCACGTCCGTGAGTCCGTATGTATATATATATATATATAGATATATATATATATATATATATATATATATATATATATATATATATATATCATATAGCTACATTACGGAATAAATATCTTGCATTCATTGATAGCAGGCATCTTGTGATAAAATTGAAAGTATATTATTAAACCCATCGGGATTAAATTTGAATAAATACGTTTCGATAATTTTAGGAGGAAAAGCACTTAACCATAAAACACTTACACTGCGCAGGGAGCCAACATCACACACGTGGAATCGGGAAAATACTTGGGTGGAACGATAACTACGGATATATCCAGGGGGAAACACATTCGTGAAATATGGGGAATAGCTAATAAAAAGTTATGGTTCCTGCATCGAAGGGCATCTAGGCTTGTGAAAAGTTGTTATGAACCAGGTAGCAGTGTCGCGACACTATTGGAAGAATTAGGATGGGAGTTGACCACTAGTTGACCGTAGGATTAAAAACCGGTTAAATTTACTCCGTAAATTTGAGACAGGTTAATTATCTGAGGATGTTAAGGGCATATTACAGGGCCACACTCACAATGGTAGATCATGTGACTCACGTAAAATCAGGGAGATTAATAGTAGAACGGATAGATTTCAAGTGTCGTGTTTTCCTCGAACCATTAGAGATCATGACGGATATGACAGAAATCGCGTAGGAGATTAGTAGGTTATAGTATTGTTTATATATTTGTCGATATCTTACATGTTTCTTCCTGCATGTAATTCTTTTCATTTAATAAAACCATCTTTTAAATAGTTTTACAGCCCGATTTGAATGTACGTATCCTGTTATTAAATACATACAGTACATAATTTCTTTATATCGTGTGTTTAAGGCTTTCCGAGTGCATGAACAAACTAATATTTGTGAAGAGGTAACATGATTTGGTTTTGCATGTGGTTTTATTCTAGTTTACGGGTGATGTCCTAACACCCCCCGCCACACGACCTTGCGGCGGCTTGCGGGGTATTATGTTGATGTAGATGTACCTGAGATATCATAACAATATGATCATAGAATCATATGTGGAACCAACAGATTTCAGATGTCATTTTTCCCGTGAATGACTGAGGAAGGAAGGAATAATCAGAATGACTGCAAACGATCGCGTCGAGGGGAAGGTATTTCACTCTAAGTAACCCTAACGCGTCGTCATTATTTTTGTCAAAATCTTTATCGATTTGTCTTTCATGGCGCTAACAGCTAGTTTCTAATGCGTTGAGAAATATTTTGCATTTGGCGACAGTGTTGTATGTTGCTAATAAGCATTTTTTCCACTTGACAGAGTTTTCGGTGGCTAAAAATCGAGCAACACTTAATATTGGTGTTTTAGTATGTACAGTGGGGAATAACCCCCTGCCACACGTCCCGGCGGTGGCTTGTAGGGTAGGGTCATGCAGTCGCAGGTTCATGCACAATAGGCCGGTGTCCTGTAAGCCTCGGCCTCATGACCTTGTGGAACCTTGCGGGGTTTTGTGCAGAATGTAGATTACCTGTTTCTCTCGTCCCTATCGTCGTGCCTCCTGCTGTCGCCCTTCTTCAGCATGGCCGTCTCTCGCTTCAACTGGATCAATTTGATTGCGGTGACGATGAAGAGGACGACATTGCAGAGGACCAGCACAGCGATCGGGCCGAAGAAGTACGCGAAAGTCTCCATTTTGCCTGAAAAGCAGATTATAAACTTTAAAACTTTTCATTCTCCAGCATCCCACGCTGGGTTTGGACAGGGAACGTTGATCTGGTGGCTAGCATGCCAATCTATGGACCCAAAGACAGCGGGCTCGAATAAAAATTACGATCACGAAATACTTTTAAAGACATTCCGTTGCATAAGTAATGGGATCCCTTCAATTTATGCGATGAGCAAATTATACAATGGAATGCCGTAAGTTTTGCATTCACTTTTTACCATTTGATACTGAAAAGTAAGAGTGCAAATACAGGATCGTCCTGAAAACTTAATGGACAGCTTGAGTTAAACACTAAATGTAGTAACTGTTATTTACATTTAAAATAATACATTATGCATACTGCATGGTTTAATATACATATATGATAGAAGTGAAAAATGTTGCAAAGACAAAATAGATAATATACCTGTACATCTACATCTACTAAATACCCCGAAAGCCGCCGCAAGGGCGTGTGGCGGGGGGTGTTAGGACACCACCCGTAATTTAGAAAAGAAAAAAAACCGCATGCAATAACCACAAAATCACATATCCACAAGAAAAAA
Source organism: Hetaerina americana (assembly GCF_022747635.1). Taxonomy (NCBI): domain Eukaryota; kingdom Metazoa; phylum Arthropoda; class Insecta; order Odonata; family Calopterygidae; genus Hetaerina; species Hetaerina americana. The sequence goes on along the minus strand of NW_027286985.1, from coordinate 302,882 downwards.
CATGGCATACATACGTGCATAAACACTTACACCCCACACACATGCAAACACTCAATCTACATCTTAAAAACACATTCACCTGAAAGTATACCTAACAGCTTTGCAATTTTTAATTTTGTTCCGACTTGTAAATTCAATGTTTTTAATATTCCTAAAGTGTCTTCGGTTTCTCACTTTTATGATTTCTGATTTTTTGGGGAAAGAATGAGTATTTGTATCTATCTGTACTGGAATTTATCGCCCTTATTTTATCTTTGTGGTCTGATCTACCTAAGTAGTGTGGGGCCATTATAATTCCTTCAGTGTCATAGTTAAACTCGTCTGTTCTGAACCTTTCTAAAAGTCTAAGTCTCGCTTGTTCTCTCCGCACTTCAAGTGATTCCCAGCCTCATTCCCCTAAGAGACCTGTCACACTTGTGTTCTTATCATAACAATTTTAACAAATCTAGCGGATTTTCTCTGGACTTTATCTAATTCTTTTTGCCAAATTTTCTCCCAAGGATCCCAAATACTTGCGGCATATTCCAAATGAGGTCTAACTAGAGCAAAATAAAACCTCTCTTTAACTTTTTCATTACATTTCCCCACCACCCGTTTTATGAAGCCAAGTTTCTTTAAAGTTGATCCGCATATTGTCCTGATATGTGCACCCCATGAAAGGCGTGGTGTTAGAACTACCCCCAAATATTTAACTTGACTGGCCGTAGTCAGTACTGAACCCTCTATTTCGTAGTTTGAATCCTGTTCCTCGCTTCCTTTGATCCAAAATTTTAAAACTGAACATTTATCTAAATTAAGTGTTAATCTAATACGAGTATCTACTCCTCAAAGGTTGTCATATTTTGTTTCATTATGGTGCTTTTCCTTTTGCAAAATCCTATGACTGTGCATATCAAATTTTCGGTCACTATTTATTTAAAATTTTTATTTTTGTTATTCTGTATGAGTTATCAATAAAAAATCGTCGCGCGGGGAAAAATACATAACCATCCACATCTTACACCAAGCACAAGTCTTGACATTAGTCTCATGATTCAGTGTTTTCCTGCTCGTAGATATTATACGAGTACGATATTACAATATAATTCTACATGTGCGTAATACCCCGTAAGCCACCACAAGGGCGTGTGGCACAGGGTGATTGGGCCCTACCCGTTATTAATTATAGAGATACGACTAAAATTATTTCTTTATCTAGTAGAAAGAAGACATCTAAAATGCCCTTTTTTCCTCGTACCATTAGAGATCAAAATAGACATGGCAGCAATCGCGAAGGAGTTAATTAGATTTGACACTATATATTTGCCGATATCCTGCATGTTATTTTTTGTACTTTAATAGACCCATATTTTTGATAGTTCTCCCGCCTGATTTAAATATACGTATACTGTTATTGAATATTATTTATTTATTTATTTAGTATTTATTTTACAGTTACGTTGTAATTAGGCGATTTTTCTGGTGGCAACGGTCATGTTTGGTCAAAGATAACTCTTACAACGAAAATTACATACATACACGCACTATAAAAACAGATAAGAGACAAAATATTCTTACATACAATGACACTTCCACATCACATACAAACAAACTTCCACATCACATACAAACAATATTTTAATGACTACAATGAAGTTTATTACCCAGTGGCTGTAGTCCCATACTATGGAGGAGTATTCTAGGATAGGGATAACCAGTACCTTATATGCTTTTTCTTTTGTGGCTACTCTACTTCCTTTTAAATTTCTCATCGCCCAATGCAATACTTTAAATGCACGTAAGGACATTCTTTCGTGTGATTAACTTTGTTCCAGTGCATAGCCAAACTAATATTCGTGCAGAGGTGTCATGATTGGGATTTTGCGTGTATGACTGGTGACCCGCGATACACGCCCTTGCGGTGACTTAACCGGGTATTTTGTAGAAGTAAATATTATTACGTGTCCTCATAGAATTGTACCGGGTCAGTAAGATTGCCTTTAAGGTAATCCGTGAAAAATGTTAATTAGAACTACTGATTGTAAACCAAATTTATTAATGCCATTCAGATATTTGTAATATCAGATTCCTTCGTGAATGAATGGTCATAATTGTAAACATTTAACTTAAGCCATTTCCATTGCAGGCCCATGAAAAATAAACGTAAAAAGTTGCAAATGCTGCTTTAGGAAATTGTTCTTTTCGTCAATAAGGTAGAAAGACAACTCTAAACTTTAGATTAATGTGGTTTATATCTTTCTTGCGTGCAAGTGTAGCAGTATCTACACAATGAATCGCAAGCCGTTGCAAGGATGTGGGGCAGGGGGTGTTATAACTCCAGCCATTTCGCTTCTTCTCCACTACTTCCACAAGTACAAGGTATCTTAAAACATCGTCGAGTCTGTATGAAACCTTGTGTTGACTGGTTTGGAGATTTAATACATCTACATCTACGCAATTCCCTTCAAATCACGTGACCTAACACCCCCCGCCAAACGCCCTTGCGGCGGCTTGCGAGGATGTAGAATTATCATCACTGGTGATTATAATCAGAATATAATATCTGCATATGTCTCGTCGACTTTAGCGTATCTGGAAAACAATGATGTCCCCCATGAAATGATGAATACCCAGTTCATAGAATACGACCGTTTCTAAGAATCAACAATTCAACTGCTTGAAGGAGTAGGAAAACTTCCAGGACTTGTTACGACACACCGCATGCAATCTTTGACTAAGCTCCCGAAGACGTCCGACAAGCTTTCTTCTTCGCGGGAAACAAAACCGTTAGCACTCCAGAGAAAGTCTTCGTAGATTCGTCCTTGACATAGCCAAGCTCCCACACTTCACGCACGAAATGCTCCCGGATAGCCCGGCGTGCGATGCGCCCGCCCACTCACACTCGAGTCGCAGATTCCAAGCCTTCTACGGTCACGGGGGTATTCCAACCCCGGGAAACCTAACAAAGCAACCAAACGCGGTTCATCTGGACCCCAGGTGAACAACATAAGCAGCCGAAAGGCAAGGATAAAAAAATTTCTATCGTTCATTTAAATGTGACAAAATTGTTGAAATATTTGGGATGGGATTCCCTCCAAAAACGAAGATTAATTTTTAGATTGAATCTCTTAAGTTTGCTTGGGACAAATTCTAAATTCTGAAGACGTTCAGAATTATTCAATAACAGTATACGTATATTTAAATCAGGCGGGAGAACTATCAAAAATATGGGTCTATTAAAGTACAAAAAATAACATGCAGGATATCGGCAAATATATAGAGTGTCAAATCTAATTAACTCCTTCGCGATTGCTGCCATGTCTATTTTGATCTCTAATGGTACGAGGAAAAAAGGGCATTTTAGATGTCTCCTTTCTACTAGATAAAGAAATAATTTTAGTCGTATCTCTATAATTAATAACGGGTAGGGCCCAATCACCCTGTGCCACACGCCCTTGTGGTGGCTTACGGGGTATTACGCACATGTAGAATTATATTGTAATATCGTACTCGTATAATATCTACGAGCAGGAAAACACTGAATCATGAGACTAATGTCAAGACTTGTGCTTGGTGTAAGATGTGGATGGTTATGTATTTTTTCCCCGCGCGACGATTTTTTATTGATAACTCATACAGAATAACAAAAATAAAAATTTTAAATAAATAGTGACCGAAAATTTGATATGCACAGTCATAGGATTTTGCAAAAGGAAAAGCACCATAATGAAACAAAATATGACAACCTTTGAGGAGTAGATACTCGTAGACAGAGGAGTAGCGATTGCCGCCTCGCGACTTTAAAAAAAAAACAAGAAAATAAGGAGGGGTGAGGGAAAGGTTCAGTATAGGTCAAGAGCCTTTGGCCATTCTTCACTTTCTCTCTCTTCGTAAGTAGGAAAATACTACAGAGACGTTTCAAAACAAATGTAAACTGGTTTCCCTCGCCGACCTTGGGTCAGAAGCCGGAAGCAAGCCATGAGCCACTTAAGTTATCTCGACCTGAGGAGCAGCTATCAGCTAATACCAAAAGAGGGGCCCATTGCGCTAATAGCTCTGGTTAACTCAAATTCCAAGGTAAGGGGTACCGAGAAGTCTCTGGTCTTTTTCCTAATGTTATCATTGCCATGTTTTTCAGCAAATGCCTCCAAGCTTTTATTTTCATCCACTGACCTCCTACAGTTTTATCAAATCCTGAAAGAACTCGACTCTCAATGGGAAGATATGTGGCTATTTTTAAATAGTGACAATAAAAAACGATGCTTAAGTAAGAAAAAGTCGACGCACGAAAACGAACGAAATTTTTGGATCGGTGATATTGGCGAGGGTTTCCCACAGCACCCCGATTAAATCATGCCATTTGGGAATTAGTGTAATAAGGACTCAACCAATATTTACCATTCTTGCATTTCAGTTCTGCTTGACCTGTCCCAGTATAGAGGAGCTCTCAGCGACGTATAAGCCGGAGCGTTGCAGTGGTGAAAAAACCACTCGCCTCTCCTTCAAAGTTCGAGCGGTTTTCGCCTTATTCGCTCTCAGGTGTTTCATAACCCCCAGCGGATACTCCGGTGTTGACTGTCTGGCCTTTGGGAAGGTATTCGTGATGCTCAACTCCGTTTGCATCGAAAAGAAAGCCTCCATCACCTCGATATTCGAGATTTTTTGGGGTGGAGGAATGTTTTACCAATCCATTGTGAAGATTGCACTTTTGTTTCGATGTCATATCGATAAACACATGACTCGTCACTTGTTATGATCCTGGAAAAGAAGTTTTCATCCTCTTTGGCTCGATCAAATAGTTCCTGACAGACACTCGAACTCGATGTTATTTCTCCTCTCTTGTCATCAGGCGAGGCTTTAATTTGGTGGCGACTCGATGCATCTTCAATTTTTACGTCAGGATTTCATAACACGAATCAATGGAGACGCCACACTCTTCTGCAAGCTCCCAGAACAGTCAAATGTGGATTTGCACCAACGAAATCGTCTACCGCCCCTTTTTGAACCAAGTCAAGCAATCATAACACGTGGTAAGTTTTATAGCATCCTCACCATAATGCCTTGGTAATCAACTCAAAAGTTTCCGAGAGGGATTTTCAGATTTTCATGCAAAATATCACAGGACAACGCTGCTCCTTCAAAGAGCTCATTTCCGCGGATCCTATTTTTTCACCTCACTCCACGAACACCCCTTCACATAAGCGGTTGTAACCAGTCGATAAAACAATATAGCTACAAAGTGGTTGAAGGCCGTTGTTTGAGACTTTTTCGCGCACACAACTCCTTCTAGCGATTAAAAAAATAACCAACTGGAGGTGTGGTCTTCAAAAGGTTCGGGGACTTTTTGAACAGACCTCGTACATTTCCTGTCGCTGGGAATTCCACTTCTTTACCATGACAGATGCGAGAGATGTGGATATGGATACCCGATGGAGGCACGGATTTTAGAGACAGTATTTAATATTTAAAAAAATTCGGAGTAAAATATTTTGTCAGCCTGGTAGTGAAGGCGTATTTTTACCAACCCTACGCTCTATACGGTTCTCAATGAATCGTGAGAGTTGTGGAAACCATGGATCTGTGAACATATACTAATCTAAAACTGGAGTTTAGTGGGCGCATCTCTATATGGAGCATAGTCTTTATGTTTGTAGATGCAGTCATTTTTGGAATTATTTAATGTTAATAATGAAAACGATGAATAAGACATTGTTTTGTCTTCAGAGATATTTACTCCAATTGAAGACGATATAGTGTTATGGTTAATATGTGCACAACATCAGGATACTGTATTCATAATGAATTAATATTAAAATAAATTTCAAGAATTTTGAGGCCAAAGATAAATTTATGATTATTGGGTTGCATGAGTAGCGAAACCAAGGTAAACCTTATTTATAAACCTATTCAAAAGGTTATTAAGACAAAAATAACGCATGTATCAATGGGCAATGACTAAATATTTCAATGCATGACGGCGTCTCTGTTATTTTCTAATTATGAAGAAATCATCAGCCAAAGAGACATGGAGGAGTTGAATTTAAGTTCGCAACAGACGTAGAGTCCAGCGTTGAAGTCTCCACAGCAAGTCCGACACGATCGTCCATTTAATCCAAGAAACCGCTAGGTCTATCGCTTTGTTTCAATATCAACCGTTAAAGCACAAATTTTAACTTTGAATGCAGAATTTACTCGCATATATTCACGTAAGGAATCAATCAGCATCAAAGTTGTCTTGTTTGCCGATATCCTCCTCACTACACAATCAGGCGAAATGTAATAGCGAGACGAAACATTCGGGTAATAGGTTTGAAAGGCCATAAATTTGCTGTTTAAATGCATGAATATGTGGATATCATATAATAGTGGAGATTGAACTTTTTGATTAGAGTGATAAAAAACTGACGGAGGATTGAGAAGGTAAAAATATTATTATTATTATTTATCTTATACATACGAGTATTAAATAAATGTAAAAATATGATTATCCGTTGCATTTAATAATGAGATGGTAAAATATTAAAAGAGGAATTGATTAGTCTCAATTTATCCCCGGTCATTATTTTAATACTACTATCATTATTATTAAAACTATTAAAATCCGCGTCACTCGAACCATAATTCCACATGTATCGTCGCTCGCATCGGCATCATATGTGTGGCAAATCACGCCAATGAAAACGTGGGAGTAATGTACGAAAAAGAGAAGATCCTATTTTTGCCCTCGAGTCCTATGCTAACCATCCAATCATCATGACGTGAGCAAAGCGCACCGCATTTGACTACTAACAACAGAGAACGCCGCGCACCCTTTAAGCCGCAGCAAAGACACGAACGGCACGTTACGGACAATGAGCCATTCCAAGCCGTCGTATGCGGTCCTCTCGCAATTGTGAGCGTGTGTTTCTAGTGTGAAAGAAGGACCCCACGAGATAATTTACCTACGAGACGGACTGGCGATTTTATCGAAGGAAACGTGCAGGAACTCTGATCGAATGGCGCGGCGCCTGAGAGACCGTTTTACAAATATATATATATATATATATATATATATATATATATATATATATATATATATATATATATATATATATATATATCTGTACAGTCCATCATGTTAAGCTTTAGTTTATCAGTTAGGTTTGCTGATGACCAAGCTCTAGTTTGTCGGTCAGCTAAGGGGTGGCAAGCATTACTGAGTGAATTGGAAATTCAGTGCAACATGTATAGGATGAGAATCAATATTAATAAAACAAAGGTTATGCGATTTTCTAGAAAGAAAAAGGCTAAGCTTAACATTAAAGAATGAGGGCAAAAACTAGAGCAGGTAAAATAGTTTACCTATCTCGGTAGTGTTTTGGACCAACACGGTCAAAGTAGTAGGGACGTAAGGAGGAGAATTGTGCTAGGCAAAGAGGCTTTCACAAGAAGGAGAGAATTGATAACAGGGACGTTAAGTAAGGATGTTAAGAAAAGACTCGTTAAAACTTTGATATTTAGTGTAGCTATGTACGGCGCGGAAACGTGGCCATTGAAGCAGGACGATAGACGTAGACTGGTGGCTTTTAAAAAGCGGGTGTGGAGAAGAATGGAGAAGGTGAAATGGACAGAGAAGAAAACAAATGAGTAAGTACTTGGTGTGGTCGGCGAGGAGAGGGGTTTGTTGTGAGAAATCCTATGGAGGCAGGAAAAGTGGATGAAGGGGGTATTGACTGGCAGCGGGATGTTGAAGACTGTAATTGAGGGGAGAATGTTAGGCAAACGAGGAAAGGGAAGGATGTTGGACGGGATGAAGGGAGGAAGAAAGTACTCAGAGCTGAAGAGGGACCTGATGTAGAATAGGATGTTGTGTTTTGCTAGGGGTCACAAATTATTTAAGTAGTACTTATGTCCATCCAAAAATATACCTTAACCGGTAGATTACCTAATATTATATATATATATATATACACAAACACACACACACACGTATACCTCTTAAACACGAGGTCCGCGTGAAAACATTCCAGCCGTGCAATATTTTGAGAAAAACAGCCTAAACCAGAACAACGAGGAGTTGTAAACAATTACCCAGGTTTTCTAAAAATGGTCATAATTGGAGCCACGGGTCTACGGCTATGACCCTGAAACAAAACATTGCATCACCGGATCCTTTCCGGACAGGCCTCGTATATATCCTCAAGGTGATTAACAATCCCATACTAAACAAGCCCCGGGTCAATTCGATGCCACTTTGATGTCCTTATTCCACTTCACATGCTGACTGAGTCCCCAGTGTAGTGGAGAGTATTTGTCGTCAAGGGTGTTAAGACATATTACAGAACACGAATTACTGTCGCAGATCGCCAAAGTTAAACTAAGGACATCGAAAAATGTCGTTCTTCCCTCGTTTCATTCGAAATCGAAATAGATAAGACAGCAATCGCGTAGGAGATAATTACATTTGACGGTTTATATATTTTGTCGATATCCTGCATGTAATTTTGTGTATTTTAATAGACATATTTTTAACAGTTCTACAGCATGACTTTAATATACGTAGCCTGCTATTGAATATTTTTGCATTATTTCGTGTGAATAATTTTTTTCGAGTGCATGGTCAAACTAATATTTGTGTAGTGGTGTCATGATTGGTGTTGTGCATGGCGTTGGGATGCCTGGTGTCCTAACACCCCCCGCCACACGCCCTTTCGGCGGTTTACGGCTTATTGTGTAGATCTAAATATTCTACGTGTAAATACAGATAAGGAAACGAGATCATAACTCCTAAGATTGATGATGACATTCCATTAAGATTCCCTCAGGAGGGTGTGTCGCTGAAAATAGCTCCAGCGGCGCGAGTGCTTGGGTATTCATTAGCTTGGGGAAAAGAACGCTGGCGTCGTTAATTTTCTTCTAATTTATTTTCCTTTGGATCATTGGATTGGTATTTGCATATTTACTTAATACGAGTGAACATCTCATCCGTGGAAATGAAGATGTATGGAGTTAGAACTTGTACAAAATATATAAGAATAGACTCAAGTCTCGAGCAGTGTTTGCATTCTGTTACCCTACACTTTTGAATTGGAGTAATAAAGCTAAATGAGAAAAAATACGTGTTTCCGCTGGTGAGATTCCGTGAGGTTATTTTATTTCTATTATTTCTTATTCCCCGATTCCCCATTCGATCCCATATGCTTGTTTTATCATGGATTTCATCCGCTGTGCGATCAGTTTGCCTCTTACGGCAGAAGAGTGGAAAACTTCGATAACGGGCGGATCGAAGGCGTAGCAAGAAAAGATATTTCGAAAAGCACGAAACACTCCCCGGTATCAGCAAGGCGTCAGAGATAACAGTTACACACGTGATAAATCTTCTTTCGCGGATAATCTGAAACACGAGAGCTTTCGGCAATTCAAAGTTTCAGTGTTTATGAAGGAGAGAAATTCAATCGGCGACTTTTCTTTCACAACCCATCTATTTATACTGAAAATATGTATTCGAGTTGTAAAATAAGCCCTCTCCTACAATGTCATTTAGGGACCACATCACTGTTCTCGGAATCGGTTAACTCGAATACCCTTTAAAAATACCATTTCGGCGTCTTTAAAATAAATATAGGATGATAAAATGAATGCATAATAAAATATCAAAAATACATTGCACGAGAAATTACGAGGAATGGGAAATTAGAAAAACAGGTTTTGAACAACCACAAGTTTTGTACGATCCAAGAAGTGGAATAAGACCATCACCCATGGACGATGATGTCATGGTGAAGAAAGTGCAGGACTTCATCCTGTTAGATCGAAGAGAAACCATGCAAACGATCGCGAATGAGACTGATCCTAGTTTGTGCGCGGAATATCATTCACGAAGAACTGCACACGTCAAAGGTGTCAGCACGCTGGGTTCCCCGACTGAAGACTCAAGAGATACAAACACGGCGCGACCTGTTTAGGGAGATGTTGGATCTTTTAAAGCAAGACGAAGAGAATTGTTTTGGTCACCTGATCACGATGGATGAATTGCGGATCCCTCAATATGATCCCGAGACCAAAGAGATGAGGCAGGAGCGAAAGCACAGCGCCTCACCTCCCCCCAAGAAGACTAAGGGGCGAAGATTAAAGGGAAGGTCATGCTGCCTGTGTTTTGGGACTGTTTTGGAGTCATCTCAATAGACTTCCCTGAGGAAGGGTCTCACCTTCACTGGTGCCTATTACTGCCCACCGCTAGACAAATTGCAGCGATGATCTGAAGAAGAAACGGCGCGGTATGATCACCAAACGCATCCGTCCTCTTCCCGACATCGAACCTGCTCACCCATCTCGAATTGCGGTTGAGGAATCACAGGTCTCCGCAAGATATGAATTCTTACCAGTATGCTTTCTGAGCTGAAGTAATAGAAGGAACTTCTTGACATCAAATTTCCGGGGACCATATATTCTTGGAGAGTTCGTAAATAGGGGAGGTAATGCAATGTAATAATTCTTCAATGTAGCACCCATTTAAAAAAAATGGACACCAGAAAAGCCTCGGACGGTTGAAATGAGACAAATGAACGAATGGGAGAGTACACTGCAGTTCCTTCGTGCTAGTTTTTAACTACAGTCCCTTAAAATTTCTAGTGTCTAAACATGCGACCTGCGTTGAAACTTGAGAAATGTGAGTATGCAGGGAGAGAGGAATGGGAATCTTTAGTGAAACTTACATAATAACCCGCTAGCCGCCGCTAGGGGGTGCGGCGGGGGGTTTTAAGTCACTAGCCATGCATGCGCAATCGCTATTATGTAACCTCTGCACAAATATCAGTTTAATCATTCACTCGATAAATTTTAATCACACGAAATAAAGTACTTTCATGAAAACATATTCAATTTTTGCGACATTTGAAATCTATCCATTCTACATACATTAAATCTCCCTGATTTTACGTTGGTGATCTGATCTACCATAGTTACTATAAGTCGGGGCCTTTAATATGCCTTTAACATTCTAAGATAAGTAACCTGCCTCAAATTAACGTAGTAAATTTGGCTCCTATACTAATTCTTCCAATAATGCCGTGACAGTGCCACCTTGTGCATAGCAATTTTTCACAAACCTAGCTGCTCTACACTGCACTCGATCTAATTCCAAAATTAAGCCTACTTCATGAGGATCCCATACACTTGCAGCATACCCTCAAGTTGGGGCCTAATTAACGTGAAATAACAAAGCTCCTCGACCCTGCCCAAGCCTTCTTTCTATGAATCCTAACTTTTTATTAGCTATTCCCCAAATTTCATAAATGTCTTTTCCCCTGGGCATATTCTTAATTATAGTAATACCCAAGTATTTTACCGATTCCACGTGTCTTATGTTGGTTCCCTGTGTATATGTGTTTTCGGGTGAGCTACTTTTCCTCCGAAAATTTATTGAAACACATTTATTCAAATTTAATTCTAGCTCCCATCCATCGCCTCACTTTTGGATTGCATTTAGGTCGATAGCTAATGATACTCTGGCTTCATGACAGAATATTTCCCTTCATGTCACGGTATTGTCAGAAAATTGGCGAAGTTTACTGGAAACCTGGGACACGATGTTATTAATGTGTAAAAGGAACGACAGCGGACCAATAACTCATCCTTGTGGGACACCCGATGTCACGCTAATTGTGTCCCATGATACTTTATGCCTTTATATACTTTATTACTTCACCATCATCGTTAGTATTTCAATCCTAGGATTGGTTTAATGCAGGCTGACCCACTCGGTCTGCACCGTAATGGCGAAACTGCGGCCTTTCACCGAGGTTTCAGGGCAGCTTTTTAGTAACCTCGTTTCGAAATACCATCATTGTATTTTTTTCTGATAATAGGTGGTTGCCTCGTTCCGAAAAACCATTAACAATTTTTTTCTGAGCTGAAAAATGTGTGCCGATCACGGGAATCGAACCATCGACCTTAGGCTCGGCAGACAAGCTGCCTCTGGTTTACCCCCGCCCCATTATATATTCTTTATAACTTAATATACCTTTATGCTAATTCGTTCTACAACGGCAACCGTACCTAGTCGTATATGTATATGATCTATGTACACCTTGGCTACATCGTTAGCCATAAGATTCTTTAACGGGAAGTATGAGAATGCCTTCAATGATGCACACCTAAACGAGATCCTTAATGATGCTATGGGAAAACGAAAAGTAATAATTGTGTGACCGCAGAATTTTAATGCATTAGAACACGAATAATACGAAACTTCACCTGACGTGAGAAGTGGCATTTTCAAGATTGATAACAAAGTTTATTTATGACAACCTACCGATTATCTGAAGCGGTTAGAAGGGTGGAGAGGGTTTCTTACATAAATGAGTCGGACTTTTATCAGTTGCTCGACTATGATGGGTTTGTTTGCCTAACTAATTCGCATTTTCCCGTTACTCACATGAGTGTTGACATTGGAGTGTCTTTCTGCTTGCAGAGGGGAAATTCACGCCTTCCAATTCACGTGAGCGTCGACCGCCCTTCGGAATTCCTTTTCCGCAATCAACTTTCGGCTTTCTTTCTCCCTACGCATTGATCAAAGCACATGCACTGCAAAGTTTAATAAATAGATCTTACCTATGCTCATGCACAGTGGTGAGGTCTAACCTATTGCATTTGCATTATCCGGCGAAACGATGGATCTTGAAAAATAATTGCCACCGACACGATTCGTGGATGGATCCAGAGCGGATTCTGCAAATGCCCAGACCGTGGAATATTAGTTTGCAAGATCCCCTCGGGTGAGCAGAATGAGCGCACGTGACTTCCTGGCGTCCGCCGAGGGTTTTTAACACGCCGAGATTATTTTCGTGGATCGCTTTGGGTCAAGATTTAGCGAGACAAAGTTTTTCCTAGATTGTAGTAACGTCTTCGGAAGTGATTTCTACAGATATATCCTGTTCTTTCCCGCGATTAACTAACTATTAGTTGCATAAACTAATTATAAGTCGATTCTAGGTTGGGAATAACTCACAGGTGGGAAGTTAAATCATATATTTAATCTCTTGCGTAAATTATGAGCATGCCTCTCAAGTAATTATGTTAAGAATGTTTCCCTGATTCCATCTTATAACGGTATAGGAAATATGATGAAAATACTATCATAGAGATCAACTGTAAAACCGCCAAGTTTAAAATGCCACTAATCCCACGATAATGATGCTCAGGGACCAGATTTTATATGAAGTACCCTAGTTCGTAGCCGTTGTTCTGCTTAATTCCTACTTTATTAATACCCTTTTGCCAGCAGCTTGTTTAGCCCAAAGAGGGTATTAGCTTATATACATCTACACACTAACTCGTTAAATGCCGCAAGGGTGTGTGCCGGGGGGTGTCAAGGCAACAGCGATACATACATAAATATCAGTGTAGGCATTCATTTGCATATATGCAAGTGTATATACAAAACCACTCGCGTAGATACACACATGCTAACGTACAACATGTAAATCGTTGATTTTCACTAATTCATTAAATTTTATTATTTGAATTGATTTTTTTCGGGCGCCCGTATCTCTCATATTTCATCCGGGTGATCGTATCTGCCATTATGCCATTTGGTGCAATCATAATTCCCTCTGTGCCGCAAGAAAATCTGGCGGCCTGCACCTTTCTGAAATTCCAAGTCTCGCCCCTTTTCCTGAATCAAGAGGCTCCCAACCTGATTCTTCCTGCATGCCCGCTCTCTCCTCGCAGCAATTTTCGAAAAATCTAACGTCTTTTCTCTTAACCTCTTCCAATTCCTGAATTGCCCTTTTCTCCAATTAATCCCGTATTCTTTGCCCCGCACGACCGAATGCGACCTAACCTAAGTGAATAATTACTCCTTTCTGTGCTTTTCATCAAATTTTTCATGTCCCAAATATTCTGATTTATGGATGCACGTAACATTCGCGATGTGTTTATGTGGAAGCATTTTTTTTCATATTTTCATTTTTTTATTTCATAAAAAAAAGTCGCTCCTCCGGAGGAGACCGACTGGGGAAATTATTCCCTTCCTTCGCGATCGCGAATGAAAGTTCTCATGATTAATCGAGGGAATCCCAACCTATCCGTCACGCTACCCTCTTCTAGCAGCCATCTTGAACAAACTTTGCGGATTTTCTTTAGAGCTTATCCAATTCCGTAAAATTACGTTTCCTCCCATGGATCCCAAATACGAGTATGTATGTACGAGGGTGGTCTGAAAAGTTTCCGACCTAACAAAGATACAAGGCATTTTTTCTGAAATTTTCTGAGGTCAGAAACTTTTCAGACCACCCTCGTACTTGCCGCGTACGACCGAATGCGAGATAGCTTAAGTGAAGCGGCAAATCTCTTATACATTTTCACACAACTAGTTACGGGAAACTTTGCCTCTTGAAGGCTAACCACATGCCTCGTACTCTTCCAATGCATGCACGCTGTTAGAGATTGGAGTTGATAGTTGAATATGCATCTATAGCCGTTCGTCAGAGCTGTTTTTATAGTTCTAATTGAATTACTTCTCGATTAGTCCTTAATGTCTTATCAGAATATAAATGTGGTGCACGTCTGGCGAGGAATCGCTCCCTAACACAAACCCTACACACGACTGGCGGGGTTTTGTGAAGATTCTCTTTTTGGACCAGCACCGCTCGTCTTCATGGAATGTTCTAAGAAAAAAGACAAGGCCGAAAGGCGACGGCGGGAGCGTGGATTCAGCAATGCGCCACTGAAGCGCTGCGCTCGTTACAGCGCAGGGGGAAGAGGTTACGAGGGACGTGAGAGCTGCACCACGAGGAAAACTAAGTCACAATATGAACCACGTGCAATTCAAAAGCTCTATCAGCATCTGCGAACTGCTCTGGGAGTCAGCAACTCAATGCTCACGTTTTTAATGCGCGCATACGCCAACAAACTTTTTATCGCTCTATCAATTAGGGCGCATTGAGATTATATATTTTTTGTAAATAAGCGAGGGCGAGTGTCTTCTAATCCTTCGTCTTGTACTCTCGTCCGCAAATCAGCCGCGGCTCAGTATTGCTGTGACAGTGAAAATTAATCGGTAGCCAAGGTAATCCTTCGAATCTATGTTTTGGCGGGAATTAGTAATTAGAAAAATGAGTACAACTGGCGAAACCGGATAGAAAAGTATGCATTAATGCCAGCAAAGTTTCTCGGACCGTACCACTGGCATCTTCATGTCAGAAGCCTTTGAACCAGAAGATACAGGCAGGACATTCTGGGTAACGGTACGTTATTTTCAATGCGGCGTAACCCGAAACGCTATTTTTACACTTGAAGCTGCTCAAGTAGGTTTCGGGGAAAATTTAAATCCTACTTAGTCTCTTTCAGGAATGGCAGTAAAGTACCAGAGTAATAAACAGAGGACGTAGTTGTGGTATGTCATTTGGTGCACTTGATCGCACGAACCGAGCAGTGCCCTTGATACGCCAAGTGCATCGCGGACAATCTCCTGGACCCAAGGTCGGAGAGTGGGCGTGCGAGAAATTGAACCTGGGGTTTTTTTTTTATTCCTTTTCTCCGCAACTGAGAGCGAGAGTTTTTTGCTGGTTGATTTGCTGAGATCGAATTCCTCGACGGCATTGAAGCAGCCGTGATGAATAATTCATGCAAGGCGTGAGGATGGAGAGAGTCCATGCTGGGGAGAAAATGTATACACCAGATTCAAAATATTTGTGTTAGGCCTCAACTGCATTGCATCCTGTGGATAATGTGTTAGATAATGTGTTGTTAACTGCATTGCATCCTGTGGATTTTGTGTTTATTGCTTCATTTTAACGTCAGCGTATATTCCTCACCTCTTTATTGAGTGATGAGTAACTTTGGATTGAAAATGATAGTGAACAGGAGGAACATGCACCCTCAGCGGGGCCGTTGATTAAAGCTACAAACAATTCAACTGATCAGACTTCATAGTTCGTCCGTAAAGAGTAATTTGAGGGAAATTATTTTGTTTCAAAACACATTACGTACAATTTCGAGAGAATGTACGATTCAGAATTATCCGATATACATTCAAAATAGTTCAAAGGAATTTAAAAACGAACGTGTAACTTTCGCAACAAAAAATCTAGAAATTCCTTAGCAAACTTACAACTGCGATAAATGGGCATGGGTTTCATTTATTTATATCATAAATGTTACCATAATAAACCGCGACATAAAAGACCCATAAATATCATCAAAATATAGGGTCTTGGACGGTCCCTGTCAATGATTATGTATTATGTAGCCTTAACGAAAGTACTTCCTTAAAAGTAGGATGCCAGATGAAACCGGTTGTGAATTGATTGGGACCTTGATTTAAGCGTATACTCGCAAATTACACACATTCGAGGCATCTACACATACGTTCAACAATTTAGACCACACAATTTTGCAAGGGCTGCTCAGAAAGTTACCTCCGTTTTCGTGTAGTGGAGGAAGCCCAATAGCCGCTGTATTGACACACATAGTAGGTCATAACGCCTCGATCTGCAGCGATTGGAAGGTCGCGCCGCTTGGCGTTTGTTTAAAATAGCTAGTCGAAATGAACAATAGAGTTGAAATTCCAGCCAAATAAGAAATTTTTTCAGTGATAAGGTTTTTACAGATAAAAAACATCAAAGTTGCTGGCATTCTTCGGGAAATTTGTTCTCTGAACGGACCAAATGCGACGAGAGACAAGATTTGTGCCTTCAGTGCTGTCGTTCGTTTAAGAGTGAAGATTAATGTCCTTGTCGAAGACGTCCCTGTCGACGGAAGTGGCCGCCCCAGTCTATGGCGAACAAATAACGGCACCTGTATATTAACGAAAAGTTCGTCAAAACTGGCGTTCAACGATATCTGAAATCTATAGAAAGGGTTCCACAGGCTTTAACGACTTTAACGTCATTTAAGCGCAAAAATCGCTCGATTTAGGGTGGACGCCATCTCAAATGGCGCCCAGAGTCTTTAGGCGGAGACTCGTTCTTCGGCCCCCGGATTTCGGGCCCAAGAAGTGTATCCTAAACCCGCCATATTGCAACCCCATAATTCCAAGCGCTAGAAGCGGAAAAACTAGCCGAGGGATGATCGCCATGGCGACAGTGCATTATATATGTTGGCCACAATAATATTGGTTATTTCTTCGAGAGGGTACACTTTTACTCGTTGAAAAACGGAGGGCTTTATTAACGCGAGGTGGGAAAAGGGGGAGCTTTCCTTAGGCAAGAGAAATTTGACATCTTCCGCATGAACGTAGTTTCATTCGTTTAATAACCTTATTTTGTCACGTTATTGGATACAGATATTTGAAATCTAGAGGTAAGAACATATTTCTTTGCTTTGTGCTTCATTTTATAACTAAGAATATCGTCTTTGTCATCGTGTCATGTATCCATGCCTCGTTTGTGTTCTTGTTAAATATTATTTTGGTATATAAGTATTTTGGAAAATAATCTTCAAGCGTAATGTTGTGTTTAAAGAGTGTAAGCATTTAGTAATACCCTTAGTAAAAATGTAGCTGTCTAAATGAATCAAACTGATTAATCATAGGTCGTTCGCCAAACCTTTGCGAAAGGAGTCACCGTTTCACTACTTAAAACCCGCAAAGTAATAAAACCAACAAAAATGAAAAAGCTTGATTATTTAATTGATACTAAGCTTAACTTAAAAATACTAAACATTTAGTAGCAAAATTACGCATAAATATAAATAACTACACCTGGCACAAAGCATATCTTAAAACAATTACTGACAAGGATAAATGACCAGAAAACTACTCTGGAGTAAAATACCATATAAACAAGATAAGAAGTTTAAAATTGTTGAAATGCAATACTATCTGACCTAATAATTAAAGCAAAATATAAATAACGGATAGTTTTTAGTTAATATAGTGCAATAAGAGAAAATGAATACGAAACTAGTACCAATTATCGCCAAAGTTACCGAGTTAAAAGAAAGAAATTTCATAATGAAAGAAAAAGAAAGAAAACCTTCACGAGAGACTGCCAAATGAATTGTAACGTGAAGTCAGAATTAAATAGAAATCATTATACGGTATTGTAAGTACACACAAATAATTTCACGAGCTCTCTCATATACCAAAATATTTATATTCGGACATCATCTGCTTATTCCTTATTCTTGTCTACATACATAGATGGCAGTACTACTGCGTAGAGTGTCCAAACTCAAGCTGCCTTTTCATTAGGCGCCCAACATTTAGCAATCCACCTCAAAGCATGCTCCTTAATACCTAGCAAGTATGGACGCGTCTCAGATGTTATGTGCTCGTCTCGGCGAGGAACTCCAAGATGCCGTCATTGGTTGGCTGCGATCTAAGGCGGCAGACTTTCTTGCCGAAGGAATTCGAAAACTAATTCAGAGATATGAAAAACGTTTACATCTGTTTGGCGAACATGTATGAAATAGCAGACATGTGCCGTTTGGAGATAATAATAATAAATTTTCTGTTTCTATCCACGTGCATTTTTTATAGCCTAACGGAAATTACTCTCTGGACAGACCTCGTATCAATAATGGCTGATTTGAAGTTTTATTCCGTAGAACGTCCGTGGAACGAGTAGTGACCACCGGCTAACTAGACGAGGCGAGCTCTCATCTAGACGTACGACTTCGCATCATCATTGTTAAAGTTTACATACAATGTGCGTACGGCTTTATACCACACCCTCAAAGTGGCCTCAAGTAATGAGATCTAGCGTTGGCAGCAGATCGCATTCACTCAGGGAAGCAATAGTCCGATGAAGCAGGGGTTCGAATAGGATTGACGGTGAAGACGAGGTTCTCAATTATGAAATAGTGTCGGCGGAAGGCTGAAAGATGCCGGCGAGTGAGCGAGATTGCAGATGGGAGTGCTCCCCGATGGCATTCGCGGCCGGAAGCTCATAACCGCGGAACTCTTTGATGCGCGCGTCGCAACTGCGTCTTTCTTTCTCTTTCGATATCTCGACCGTACGAAGGATTACACTTAAAGGCAACTGCAAAAAAACTGAAAGAATTGCACTCAAAGATTTCTAGCGAATAAGACACCAAACAAACCCTCTCCCCTGAGGACTTCGGAAAGTGGAGACGAGAATCACCGCAGTGGGAGCAGAGTTTCCCAAGTCGCATAGGAGTTCAAATGCGTACTGTTTTTTCGAGCTATTCAACCGATTAAAGGTAGTTCTGGGTCCATCCCAAACGTCTATTATCTTCTTTGTACCGCGAGAAACATTAGAGATGATTTACATCGTGGACCTCCCCTCCCTCCCTTCCCCTCACCCCCTCTTAGCACTGTTGCCAGATTTAGCTCTCTGTTCTACGTTAATTCTCTCTCGGACATAGTTCATGGACTCGTGTATTAGTTCAAGCATACGTTTGGCTTGGATATATATGTTTTTGTTAATTGGCTCGGAAAGTCGTACGTACAACCTTTGAGTGAGACATGACGTCTACATAACATTCCCTGGGTAATTGGCGGTTTGTATTTCCTGTGAAAACGGAGACGGGGTTTGACAACGGAACATGATGCTCGCCTCGAAGTCGGAAGGTGGGCCCGCCCACTTGCAGACAAAAGTTTTGTTTTCTAAAGGAACGAGCCTAGAGACGTTGCTGGAGCATATATTTTTTAATTTTTAGAAGTATTTAATTTGTGGGGATGAGCGAGGAGAACTGCAGTTAATGCTATTTGGCTGATATCTACGGCGCTGCGTTTGCATAGACCACATACACAATGGGTATTACACCGCGTGGTCTCTCCCCAAGAAAAATGACCTCCTTAGCATCACGTGAGCTGTACTTCCATCCCATCAAGTCGACGTTTGATGATTAACGTCATAGTTGTTGTTCAGTGAAGGGGTCTTACCGGAGAACCAGCACTTCTGGACTCCAAACCGAGGCTTGAGGTAAGTGTCTGGGATGCCGGGCGCGTAGTCCATGACAATGCAGACGATGAGGATGAGAAGCGGGCATCCCCAGGCGTAGAGCGAGTAGATGAGGAATTTCTTCCGCTCCCTTTCGCGAAGCGATCCCCTCAACGGTCGAAGGCCACTGCAACCAGAAAAAAATCACTAAATTACGAACATTATACTTTTGATGGTGATTTATTGACAAATGATTGTGATTTATATCAAATTGGGAAATATTTAATACGTCTACACCTGCATCATACCCTGCCATGCACGCGAAGAGTTACGGTCACGTACCTTACCTTATGAAAGACCGGTAGTTTAAAGAAAACTTATCATATTGGGCAACGTACAGTTATGGGATTCTGATTACTCGGACAACGCATCGCTAGTGCCTCAAAAGTCCTGTCCACAAACGCGATGATTCGAAAGTATTAATAGACTGCAACTGAAAATCATTAGGAGCAACGGAATGAAGCCTAAAGAAGTCTCTCATTTCATTTATTTCAATAGTACAATTTGATTCACTCCTAAACTTTATTAAATGTTGGCTTTTTTTATGGATAAGTAATAATAGGAAAACTAATTTTCGCCTATTGCATCTTTTTTTCCTTTCGTATTATATAATCGAATTTTGAACGAATTTTACAACCTTTTCATAACAAGGAGCCCTTGAGAAATGAAGCGGACACTTCGCATGAGAGGAATTGGTTTTTGAAACATGCGGATGTAGTCGTCGCTTCGCCAATGCACACAAATAAAAGAAATGTCGGTCCATAAGCAATCCAACGTTGAATATACGTGCAATATAAATGGTTATCACAGTCAGAAAGCAGAGAACGTGAAGGTTCTCGATTAAGAATTTCTGCGACGAGAGGAGTGCCGAGTAGAATGGACTAATACGATGAACATAAAATTGTAGTTCTTGCAGTAGATATTAGGGGAGGCGACCGACAGCTGAGGTCATTGGTCATGGAGGAAGGAAGCAACCCGGAGTCGGCATTATCCGGCATCTACATCCACGCAATACCCAGCGAGCTGCCGCAAGGGTGTGCGGCGGGGGGTGTTAGGACATTAGACAACAGAAACAGAATACAACCATATGAAAAACAAGCAAAAGCATGCTATCTAGCACCCACAGAGACGTATATATTCCTGCAAAGCCCGTTTTAAATCACACACCGACAATTAAGTATATCGTACTAGCAACTAACATTCACTAGTCTTCGCTTGTATTTTTAATATCTTCACTATTTCTATTATGGCTTTGATTGCTTACTATTATGATTCCTGATTTTCCGGGGAAAGAACGAATATGTACATCTGTCCGCACTGGAGTCTATCTCCCTTATTTTATCTTTATGTTCCAAACTATCCAAATGGTGTGGGGCCATAGCAGCCTACTCTTAACGATATACTGCAAAGGGTCCTCAGTTTAACGTCCCATCTGTCGGACGGCGTACTCGTTGAAGGTGCACTTATTCACTAAGCACCACAGGGATGCCACTGAAAAAAATCTGATGCCTCCGCCGCGAACCATCTTCTGCTGCCCCTGGGTGGGAAGATGGACATCAAATGTACGAGATGAAAGTAACACGGTAAAAGTAAATTGGTTTTCAGAATTTAATAATTATTAATAAAGTTACTGCGAAAATAGATTGCGGAGTAAATAACGTAAACGAGTAATGCTATTTTTTTCGGGATATGCAACAAGCGGAAGTGAACGTTACACTCAATTCGGCGTTTACGGGAAATACGCTAACTTTGGGAACTTTAATTCGATTAACATCCATTACGGATGATGAATGTTTCTCAATTTAGGAAGCAGTATGAGCCAAAACATTTTTGAAAGGACCCAGTTGTTGTGCAGACGTGGGACATAAAAAATTCAGGGAAGTCCGAGAGTAATTTTATGAGCGAAGCTTAAAAGGAGAAATGAGGCAGCTTATTATTGTCCTTAAAAAATTACAAAATTTACCTACATAAATATGCAGAGAAATATTTGGAGTTTGACGTGGTAATGAATTAAATAAAAAGATGAAATGACAGTGAAAGTGATACATAAATTTAATTTTGGAAAAAAACATTTCGTAGGATATTAAAGCTGCCGGAACCAGCGCTCTTTTCTCCAGCACAGATGGAAACGATTCACGTGAAGTCCGTCAATACTATAACTACATATGGATCGAGTTAATTAATCATTCGATAAAATGGGAGTCATTGGCCAACATGAGTTACAGTGCAAGTATATGTATACAAACCCTTTCGTTAAAGAAAAGTTGATTACTTAGTGTTTCGAGATAGGGTTTTCGAAATACCCTTTAATCCTACATGGATTGAAAAATGTTTCAACTATTCAATATTTCGATATTACATAGACTGATATATTATTTTAAATAGCTATTTCCTTGGTGTATTCAAAAATCGATATATTTGAGATTAAACCACTGTATATGTACCCTGCTTTTTTAGCACAAAAGGTCATTCTTAGGTCTCCTACAAAGCCTCATACTCTATTTCAATTAACAAAGGTGGCAATTACAATTTGGTAAGGTACTTTCCCGTTATTTAATTTTAGATATAGAATAAAGTAGAGCCAGGACTTTATCAAAGATGACGACCTTAAATCAAGGTAAATTATTGATGAACGATTAAAATTATGAATGCTACCGCTCGGATTTAATTAACTACTTTTTTAGCCGTGGTTATCCGTGGTTAGCCGTCAATTATTATTATCCGTGCATTATTATGAGAAATTAAGCTAACCAATCACCAGGGTCACCAAATTCAATTGAAATACAGCTAACTAAAAACCTTTTACCTCATCCATCATCGTATATAAAGTGGGTGAAAATAACGGAAATAGAATGAGGTGGGGCCATTGCTTGGAATTCAATCTCACGGAACTTGTTCAAGCTTCACTTAGGCCTCGACAACGAAGGCACTTCAGTTTCAGTCATTAAGGAGCAAGTATGCGGTTGACTGGACGACAAGAGTACCCTCAGCTTCACCCAAGCTGTGTGATTTTTTGAGTACCAGATATTCGTAAGAAACCATTACCAAGTTACTCCACGTATTCTAATGAAAGTTGCTGGGACCTTGGATATATGTCTTGAGAGAGTGTTATCATTACTGTAATTAATCTATAGATTATATTTTATTAATCTACTGATTATCTTTTATTAATCTATTCATTTTTTTTAAATTATCCATTGTATTTTTTCCAGTATCACCATGAACGCATAACAAATTACGCTGCTCTGCTTTCCGGTAATTCACATCACAAGTGAACGTTTCCGACAGATGCCAATTGGCTTACCATCACTCGTTCTGGGTTGACTACCACAGGAAATCCGAATAATCTGCATATCTTCGGTCGTTCACCTTAACCCCTCATCTCTTCCATGCTTCTCTTAATTCTCCGTGAAATAATAAAGATAAAATCTGCTAATCGCATCACGTATCGTGTTGCCTTCGGCTTCAAAAGCCCGATGGAGCGAAATCCAGAGGTACGCCGGAAAATCATTCCTCCAGGATTCACACACATTCGCATCGAAGGGTAAACAATTCGTTTATGGGAGTGGAGGATTCATGGGGCGGGGCCGCTCAGAGGTAGGCTATCGCTTTCAAGAGCGCATCTTTCCTCGGCTGAGCTCAAACAACGCCGCCGCCGCCCCTGCCCCCCGCCGGTGAGTGGACACTCGTATACGAACGACGCCGGCCTGCAAACAAAGGGGAGGGGGGAGACAGGAAGGAGGGGAATCTGATAAAGGAGTGCCCAACGACATTAAAGCGTCAAGCAACGCCAACTCGTTATAAGCGAGCCGCGTGAAAGCGAATACTTGGATTATGTTCTAATGCGTGCTGGCACACGTAAAGAGTTGGTCATTCAATGCTAACATTTTTAAAACATGACTCCTGAGTGTGCTGTGACTAAGTAAGTAGGGCAAAGGTCACCTCTTACGACGTTGGATTTCGCATGGTGCCCTTCAGCGTCAGTTATCTTGCGCGTCCATAGGCGTCACGGGTGAATTATTTCCTTGAAATATACTGGGACATTAGGGGTGTCTTGAGCGACACTAAACAAGCGGCCACCTTCTCGTCGAACAAAGGAATGCGATTGGATCTGTGCTACATTTTCAAAGAAAGAAGTATTATTTTGATGAGTTCTTGGTTGTGAGGAATCAGTTGAGGGAACCGATTTCCTCAATCATATCTACGTATTTCTATGAATCGGGTCGATGAAAATTCTCGCAGTTCGTTGCGGAGAAGGCGACGTCGCCAAAAAAAACACACGAATTCATTTTTTTTAATCTCTCAAATTTCAACTTCGACTGTTGCTAAAAAATGTTTACTTCTCCGACAAAATGGCGAATCTTTCCTCCTCTTGCAAATCGATAAAATGTTTTGATGAATATCTCCTTCCGTAATGCCTCACCAACTTATTAGATTGCAATTTATTCAACACTGATTTTAAGTCGATTATTCATGACTTGATTTTGAGCTCCTATACATTTCCTGGGCACAGTGGGCAAAAATATTTTCTGCTGCGGCTAGAGCGAATGGACACGGAAACGTAAAATAAATATCCAGAATGAAAACATTTCCGTAAAAAAAAGAAACGGAAAACATGTACGGCAGTAAATTTTTCATCGGGAATAGCTTTCGACGAATTAGGTGGAATACGATTGGACAATCCATCGCACTTATACACACACAGGTGATCGCATGGAGCTTTCGTAAGGCCAAAAATATAGCCCTGAAAATAATGGAGAGGTTTTGGAAGACTCGTTTAGTAAAACAGCAAACATTGATAGAACATCCGTGCCTCGTATATTGCGGACCGGTTGCAAAATATCCGCCAGGCCGCGGACGAAACTGAAGAAGAGGAAACGCACACAATGCTGGATTTCGCTCACGAAACATCCGTTCTCGTTGGACTGTGTGCCTGAGACGAAGGACGAGTGCGTGTCATTCACTCATTCAGCATAAATGGAATACATCATCGCAGCAGACTTCGAGGGTCTTCGAGGAGGGAGCTTGACGCTGGGGATGACGGACAATTCCCAATGGACGCGAGCAGTCCGACGAACGGTTGGAAATCTACTCCCATGGTCCGAGAAGAGTTACTGCAATGTAACCATAAAAACGGTCTAAATTCATGTGATTACTTATATTTACTCTCTTTTAAATTTAGTCGATAAGTATTCTCCCATGTTCTTCCTCGGAAATAACGTACAGGCGGCACACGGGGAGGAAGGTTTCCGTGAGCTTCCCATGCCGTTGGGCACCGAGGAGTCCCATGTGCCTTGGGGTCACCTACTCCAAATATTCCGAAAACTTCAATTTATGCATCCTTTACCTTTTTACTCATCTCCTGTGAGAATTAAACATTCTTTTTCTATAGTTATTTCTTAAAGTTGTCTGTCTTAACAATTATTCTTTATGGACTACTTCATTATGCTAACAAAACGTCAGGTTGAATAGATATGTACAACGTTCGAACAAAAAAAGATGAAACTGATCTTTCTACGCCCGAGCTGCTAGACGGATCACAATCGGAGGGCTGTAACGGCGTCTGGGAGAAGTAAAACACCGCCTCGCTCGTGGCCCGATCTCTACTTGTCTCCGCACAACAGCGATTCTTGTCTGAGGTTGAACACGCTTGCCGTTCCAGATGGAAAGAAAACTGACAATAAAATAACTGGTATTTCCTGATGAGGCTAGACATCATCCCGCATTCCAGGGTGATCGAGGGGGAGGGAGTCATCAGTGGACATGATGATGTGTCCAATGGAGAGTGGTAGAGCGCACGGGAGAGAAGGAGAGAGAGATGGAAGCAGGTCGAGGGGACCGCAGCCACCCCTGCCTAAATATTCCCTGCGCCACCCCGGCAATGGGAAAAAACGAAAGTTAACGACGGCATAGAAAAAATTGAAGGGTGTGAAGCGGAGGGAGGAGATGAGCTGGGGAGGCCGAGGGCCACTTCCGTCGAGCGCGTCGAAAACTGAAACGAATGCACCGAAGCGAAAGCGTCGCGCGCCGCTTATATTGGTAAACGGTCGAGATGGGCCGGACTTAGAAGCGATGGCTCTGTGGAAATCCTCGATGCTTCCCGTCTGTGGCATTTGAAAACACGATACCTTCCCCGTTATTCGAAACATCTCGAAAACAAGTTCGATTAAGTCCTTCAATCACGAGAAATTCGCGAATGACCGACCGAATAGTTCTTCGGAGTGCGATAGGATTTGGGCATGACTGTTTGCGCCGAGCACTTTACATCTACATCAACGAGGTGAACTTCAATAGAACGTTATGGCGTGTGGGAGGTGTAATTACACACCAAGCATGCAACACCAACAATTAAGTTTTTCTTAATTTTTAGTTGCAATACATATGTAAACTAATTTAAATAATGCAGATCATAATAACTACGTGTACGTGCACTATGGTATCTAAGTGAGGTATGCTTTTCTACGCATAAGAGAGGAGCTGTTAGTAATAAGAAGAACGAGAAGACGAATACGAAGATGTAGCGGAAGAGCTGGTGGCGAATAAGAGAATAAGTGGCGGCTTAAATTCAAGATCATGGCGCTCTACTCAAAGGATGGGCGGGAAAGAATAATCAAGTCATGTAGCTCAGCAGTTCATACATATTTGACAGAATAATTATGGAAGTGCAACTACTATCAGATCGTGTTAGTGCAGGGTTATAATTATAGTACTGAGTAGTACCTGGGTCCTATTCTAAGCCGGCACTACGATAAAATAGCAATATTCAGAACACACGAATTTAACTATGACACTCAAGGAATTATTATGGCCCCACACTACTTAGGTAGATCAGACCACAAAGATAAACTAAGGGAGATAGATTCCAGGACAGATAGATACAAATACTCATTCTTTCCCCGGAAAATCAGGAAACATAATAGCAAGAGATCCAAGTCATTACAGAAAGAGTAGAGTATCCGATTTGCAAGTCAGGGCAAGATTAAACTCTGCATAGACATAAGGATGTATTCGTAGGTGCGCGTGTACGTTAGTTGATAGTATTTGTATTTGCGCGTTAACATTGTTTTTGCATGAATACATACACTTCTGTGGGTGTGAATTGGCATGGATATGCTAGTTTTGCATGCGGTTTTATTCTGTTTAACGGGTGGTGACCTAACAACCCCCGCCACACGCCCTTGCGGCGGTTTGAGCGGTATTATGTAGACGTAGATGTAGACAAGCGAGGACAAGATTACAAACCGCGTAGACATTTGGTAAATTCTGTGCTCCTGTATGTTACTTTCTAATATATGTAATTGCATGTATTTAAGTGGAAATGGGTTTTGCGTGAATATACTATATATGTCTGTTTGGGTGTAAATTAACATGCTTTTGCTTGTTTTGTAAGTGGTTACATCCCCGCCACACGTCCTTGTGGCGTATTGTGTAGATGTAGGCGTAAATAACTACTGAGAGACGTGTCGCAATAAGATGACCAATCGCAAGTGCATGAGAATTTACTTATATCACTCGAGAAATGTCGCTCGTCATACCATTGTCCACTTCATCCGTGGTCGTGCATTGACGCCATCTCGAACGAGAGACGGAGCTTATTGGGAGGGGCCAGCAGCACACTTGGCGTGATTGGGAAAGAGCCATTAGCAGGAGTTTTACCTTGGAATAATCATAACGACCGCCGTTAATGGTCATCGCCATCTGAATAACTATGAATCAAACAATCAAATGAATATGGCTTCCAACGAAACCGCTGCAGAGTCGAGAAGAACGCGGTCATAATTATTCATGCGTGGATGTAATTTCATTATATTTGGATGAGTGAATTAACAAAGTGACAGTCGAAATTGGTCCCAAATCTAGACAATTTCACAACTCGGAATTATGCCATTAAACCCAGGAGAACATTTATTGATCTGATGCCAAATTCACTCGAC
Source organism: Hetaerina americana (assembly GCF_022747635.1). Lineage (NCBI taxonomy): Eukaryota > Metazoa > Arthropoda > Insecta > Odonata > Calopterygidae > Hetaerina > Hetaerina americana. Next base: position 275,080 of record NW_027286985.1, on the reverse strand, counting down.
GATAAAGGTTTGCGAAATCAAAGTGTGCGAAAACCAAATCTAAATTGAGTCTGTCCATTTACCCCGGAGAGGCATTTTCACGCGAAACGGTTAACTGATAATAGATAAAGGAAAAAAGATACATAATAGAGCACAAGCCGCAGCAAAGGCGTGTGGCGGGGGGTGCTGGGCACACGCGATATGAAAACACAGGCATACACCTTCGCTCGCGAGCCTCGCAACTTACGACTATAGCCAATGAAGACATGTTACGGTTTTTTATAAGTGGTGGTTGAAAGATGGCGCATAAGGAGCGACAACAGCGGGGAGCGCAAGCGCCAGGTGGGGTGTTTAAGGGATAAGGGAGAAGAAGGCTCTCAATTTCATCCACCGTAAGGGTTCTCGGGGGGGAGTAGACTGAACAGGGAGGGATGGGAATGAACCACAGCAATTTATACCATAGACAGATCATTTAGAACTGTTTAAACAGATTAAAAGTATAGGGCACCAATGTAATACGGCACCACTTCAACTTAGATGCATCGCTATCAAATGTACTAAACGGCATTAGATGTGTATCTCGACGGGAATAATTAATTTCACATGGCTTTAAACATATTTAGAATTCTCATTATTATGGGTGCGCGTTTTCTATAGGCCAACACTATTTGGTGGACGTCCTCACACTTGAAAAGTGTCCCGTTTACTTATTTCTTATTCGTATTCATGTACGCATTTAGGTGTATGTAATGTATACGCCGTGATCTCACCATCGTGTCTTCAACTAATCCATTTGTAAAGAATGAAAATTGTTCATGGTTAACTATGGAGGTCAATCTTAGATTAAAATTGGAGCTACTTCAAATCCTTGAAGATCGTCAAATCATTACTTCCTTAAATAAAGGGAATGCAAATACGGTAAACAAATGACGTCGCACTGTTCCCGCTTCTCATTGCCCTCTGTTCTCGTTCCCTTCTCACTCTCGCCACACTATTTAGAGAGGAGCATCGGAGACCAAAGATATCTATGAGCGACGAAGTAGGGATTTACCAGGGCTCCATTAATCGAATTTAAATTTGTTTTCCAAGCGAGGCTCGAAAATAGAAATCGCAGACTCAATCGACGATGATCCATTAGGCCCTATCGACGGATTGAATTATCGGAATATTTCGATAGTTTCGATAAATTCTATGGTATACAGATGACAGATGGAAGACCGTAAACGGTTTCTTTCCGGTTTCCGCAAAGAGATGGAATATTTTGACATTGGAACACGTAATTTCGCGACGTCATCAACCAACTAAAAGAGTATCAAACGAAGAGCAGAGGATCGGGCGTGCTGAACGGGACGCCTTGACTGAAAACGTCATCACGAAACAATCGAATGCATCGAAACTATCGAATAATTCCGACAATTCGATTTGTCGACAGGGACCAATCGATCATCTTCTTAGGAACACACTCGCAATTGTATTTGAATGTTCTCTCCAAATATAAAACCACAAAGATAAAATAAGGGAGATATATTCCAGTACAGATAGATACAAATACTCATTCTTTCCCCGAGCAATCAGAGATCATAATAGTAAAAAACCGAAGTCATTTCAGAAACATTAAAAACATTTAATTTACAAGTAGGAACAAAATTAAGCATCGCAAAGATATCAGGTATATTTGTAGGTGCATGAGTGTGTTAGTTGGTAGGTTGAGTGTTTGCATGTGCGTGGGTTTTAAGGGTTTCTGCATGAATGCATACCATGTTTTGCTCGTGGATTGTTTTATTTGTGGATTTTTCATGCGGTTTTTTTCTTATTACGGGTGGTGCCCTAACATCCCCCGCCACACGCCCTTGCGGAGTATTAGGTAGATTAAGAGTTTTAAATAAATCCTTTCGCTAATATTCAAATCAATTTCCTCTTCGCCAAGGACTAATTAAACCCGCGCGAGGGAATTAAGCCTCTCTCGATTCATTAACGACTAAACATTTACATGAGCATTCCGAAATGGTCTCCACACCAGATGATACAGGACATAACCCAAGAGGAGGGATGGAGGGAGACAAGATAACTGCCGTGACTGGAAATGCCTGGAGGAAGATTCCAAGGAATGAATCCAAGTGCTCCACCTTGAAGTTCGTCCTCGAGCACTTGTACATATAACCGCAGTATCAAGTACTCTCTGCAGCCTAGCAGCATACGGAGGAAAGGAGGAGATAATTTGCCCGCGTCATTTAATATGTTTTATCAATGTGTTCGTTTTCTTGAGTCGCTCGTGACCAACGTTTAGACGATTATTCAACAATATTTGTAAGAGTGAAACAATGCAAGTTAAATGTATTATTTTTAGGGTTAAGAATTAAATTATTACCACGTTATTTACATAAACCTGTGATTAGGCATGCAGGCCAATGGAATTATCCCCATTCGGACCACCACACATGTTCGGAATTATCGGTGTAACATGCTCTATTTTAAATTCTCAGCGAGGCGAAGAAAATAAACTCTTTGAAGAATTGTTACTGAATTTCCCGGTGCGCAAAGTGGAATTGGATGTTTCTCCGAGATAGAAAAATGGGATTGTACGAAAGTGTCTTGAGAAAGAATCAGAGAGGTGATACTTTGAATTAGTTGGATCAATTTAGAATATCCATGGGATCCATGATAAAAATTGTTAATTGAAGTATCAGACAGCATTCAGAGAGAAGTTGCTTGATTTTTTTTATTTGCTACGAGAAGCGAGTGTGAGTGGAAGGGAATGCTGGAGGAATGAGGCCGGGAACATCTTCATTCCCGAAGAGTGCATGCAGGACTAAGATACAGAGCACACCTGACTTTCCTCTTGTGCCCTCCACCGAAGGGATTATTAGGGCACCGAATTATGTACGTAGGCAAAAGTGAAAGAATATAAACCGTCACAGACATATTCAAATGCCCATTTTTTCCTCGCACGATACGCGGACACGACAAAATCGAACTCAGGACTCCGATAAACTTAAATTGACTTGAATACTAGTATATTATGGATTCGTCAAACGAAACAATCATTGCGTGATGCATTCCGACACGTGCGAGAGTACTTTGCACAACGAGTAACGCATACGAACGGAAATACAATGCGCGCGAGAGTTTTTATATAAGAGCTGACATGTCTTTAACTTTACGGATACACTAATAATTTTGCATGAATGGATGATGCCTTAACACCCCCACCAGCCCCCATGTAGGTGCTACTGGCTGAACCAACAAGATTGGGGTTATTTCAGCGCTGATGACCGTTCCCGCTGAAAGGAGAGGTCTAGGCGGAAGTGCAGTCCGAAGATACCACGAGTCCCCAAGTGAAACCCTTCGGATCCGGGGAGGGAACCCGCGGCTGGAAAACCGGAGGATGAAGAAACGCAGCCATACATTCATTCCACTTCGAGTTGCGAGAGGATTTTTTTGTGGATTTACTATCGGAGGATTAAAAGATATTTTTATCCATTTCGGTTCTAATCTATGTTTCATTGTATTTGTGGCATTATCGTCACGGCATCACATTCTAAACAGAAGCTAACCGTCTCATAAACACTTATTTCTTCCCGTTTCCATTCTTTTGCTACTGATTCTAAGTAATAGGTTTACCGCGGGTTAAATCAGACTTATAGGCCCAACGTACTGCCTCTTTGCCCTTTATTGGCACGGGTATCAATACTGATCTGGCAGTCTTCCATTCAAATTCCTGCCTCATAAGTGTAAGGCTGGTGCCCTAAACACCCCCCGCCATACGCCTCAGCTACGGCTTGTGGGGTATTGTCTAGACATACCATTTTCATGTTGAGTGGTTTCCACTGTCGTATGAAACGGTAGCATTCCCGTTCTCCGGAAGGCCGGAACTCGGGTTAATCCAAACCGAACCCCAATCTAGTCTAACTTATTATTCGACTGCGAAATCTCTTGAATCCAAATAAGGATTTTTTTTAAAAGTTAGGAACGTTAGTTTTTAGCGAAGTAATGCGCCAATTTCTTTTAGACTCATATTAAATTAATTGGTGTACATTAGACAACAGTTCGCGATTATCGAAGTTTTAAGGACATTTTTCGCTCAGGGCTCAATTTTGGTCCTGGTCTCTCCGCCGTTCGCGGACCTTGCGCCATTAATATAAATGAATAAATAGTTAATCCAAAATAAAATCATAACAGAGCGGTGAGCAATGTTTTTACGACCGTTGATATGCGATGGTAAGGTGAAAATGATTGCACATATGCTTGTAGACCACAAAGAAAATGACCTTCAGAGGAACTCCTTGTGACTTGTGGAAGTAACATTTCCCTTCAATACGCATGTGTAAGTTTGAGGTCTTTTCATTCATCCAGCGTATTTCGAGAATCGGAGGTATGGAGACGTGTTCTAGCGTTATGTCAACGCAAGTTAAACAGCGTGACTTAAAATGTGACATCCACTCAGATTCATCGTCGTTGAAAGGTTGTTTATGGTAACGATGCTGTTGATAGGTCTACTGTAAATCGATGGGTAGTAAAATATCGTGGTTGCGACCTCCGAAAAGCCATAATTGTTGATGAAACACGTAGCGGACGTCCAATCACTGCTACAGACGATAAACATCGCAAAATCGTCGAAGATTCGATTCAAAATGACCGGCGAATCACTCAAAAGCGTATCGAAAACCGCATTGGTCGAGTTTGTAGTGTTAAAGTGGCGCCTGGGGCCATTGATCTTGCAACATGACGACGCTCGTCCAAACACCTCGCGCGCAACTGGAGAGGCTCTGCGAAACATGAAATTTGAACAGATTCCACACCCTCCTCATTCCCCGATTTTTTTCCTCAACTCAAGAGACACCTCAAGGGTAATCATTACACCTCGGACGATGAGGTGAAGGCAGCTGCCAAGTCCTGGATTCGAGAAAATTCGGAAGAGTTTTTCAGTGACGGAATGAAAAAAACTCGTTACGCGTTGGGAGGGATGTGTTTGCCTTAACAACGGTGACTATGTTGAAAATTAAATACGTGATTTTGAAACTTAAGAATTGTACTTTCATGTACTTATTGCCCGATCTTGCTTGAGTTGTTGTCGTTTGTGGTGTACAAGCATGTGTGCGTCACTTTTCAGCCTACCTTCGTAGATGCGGCAACCAAAAGGGAAGCGCGTCGGGCACAAAGAAAAACAATTCGATTCTTTGATCTCCACGCGAGAAATGATTAACCAGACTGCATTCATTGCGCCGTTAGGAATGACGTATAATTAGAGATGCGCGGGATAAGACGAAGGATGCCACGCCAAGGAGTCAACGCCAGCGGGTGCGTCCGATTGCGAAGACTCGGCTTTAATCAGGGCGATACGCATGGAAAATAACTGACTAATGAAGTCAGCAGTGATCGGGGGGACGGAAGGCTTCACGGTGACGCATTAAGAAGTTATCCCCGCGCATAAGAGGAGGGGAGGTGCGCTGATCAGGCGAACGTGCGGCGGCCGTTGTGGGGGACCGCTGAGTGCGGCGTCAATCCACGCTGACGACTGCGCTAGACGGCGTGAGACGTAGGATGACACGGCACGGCTTATCTGTCCTCTGTGCGAATATGTCCTCTTCCTATGTGCGAATTGCGTGTCGGGTGATTGGATTAAGCGGGGCCAAGGGGGGGGTTGAGGGCCGAGCGATGGGCTCTCCCTTCCGCGAAATAATCAACGCATGAGGCACGAGGCGTGGCGTGATATCTCTGTTGAGAAGCGGCCCCGGGGGATGTGGTCTCCGCTGTCGCAGGAAGAGCGAGTTGGCTGCGCATGCGCGTGCCGGCGTGGACGATGCCGAGAGTGAGTGGAGCGAAAGCTTGGCCCAAATTGAGGTGGCATGAGCGCATGAAATCGCCCGTTTGCGTCGTTTGAAGTCACTCCCGCGTAGTTTGCTCTGACGTGCAACGAGGACAACATTTAAAAAAAAAAACCGCCAGAATTTTCAATTAATTCAGAATCTCATAAAAAATGTGCTAGGGCAATTCGAGCCACAGAACGATGACTGGGATTAAAATTTATTAATTAAAAATAGCAATTTTCCACAAAAATAAAATTTAATGCGACCGGTTTCAATGTTACTACATCATCATCAGGTCTGATGATGATGTAGTAACATTGAAACCGGTCGCATTAAATTTTATTTTTGTGGAAAATTGCTATTTTTAATTAATCATGATATTCCACCATATCACGCCTGAAACGTCTCTTTTTATGGGATTAAAATATCGCGCGGGATGCGTGCCTGATATTATGCGAACGCCGTTTGCAGGCACTGCTAAGGAGAAGCTCTCTATTTTGCGTTCGTTTTTGAAAAAGATAATACGAAGCCTGTCCAATTAACACGCGAACCGAGGCCATAAAAATTTTATTTTGCAAAATTTAGTCTTCATCTATTTTGTCCCCTTCAAAGTACCCTCCATTCGTAGGCTATGTACTTATTACATCTTCTTCTATTCCACTGTTTAAAGCACCCTTGGAAATTCTCGGCAATTAGGCTTTTTAGTTTTCTCGTCGTTTCTTGCTTTATTGTGTCTTCCCCATCTTCACACCAGTGATGTCCCCTCATCACATTTTTGCATTTTGGGGGAATAGGAAAAAGCCGAAGGGGGGGCGAGGTCTAGCGAATAATGGGGATGAATCATCAAGGGCGGTGATTGAATATCTAGCCAGAAACTGGCGAACAATCGGTGCTAAATGGGCAAGTGCATTGTCATGGTGAAGGGGTCCATCCATCGCCTTGGGTCAAATTTGGTCGCACGCGATCTCTCAAACTGTAAGGTAGAACCAAGCATTCACTGCTTGTCCTTCAGGAAGAAATCCATGATGAACGACAACTTCGACTTCAAAGAAAACCTCTTGATTTTGGATCGGCTTTTTCTTGATTTTTTGGATAGATTTAATCCACTTGCAAACGGATGTTTTCTTCAGAGCATCATCACCTTAAACAGGTGTCAACATTTCAGTAAATTCTTGATAATTCTTGATAACTTTTACCGCAATTCACCAAAAAACTGGATGCTGATTCGTTGCTCCGTGATTTATTCAATTTCCATTTTCTTCAAACAGTAAAAACAAGGACAATAATAAATAACATAACTGGCACCATGCGCACAGCTCGATGATCCGCCAAGCACAGACGGCTCATTGGGTCTCAGGCAACTAGCGCCTCTAGTGGACTGGGCTATAGTCCGCGTCATGGCCGTCAGATAGCACCAGTTCGCGTACGTATTGGTCGTATTTTCCCACCCAACATGAATTCTAAATTTTTAGTGCGGAGATGTAATAAAATGTAATAAAAGTATAAATACCAGAAGTAACTCAAAAAGAAAGAAAACATTTTTCAATCAAAAGGGTTCGTCATGATATTTGGGATCACCAGCGTTGTATCATACGAACTATCACTAGGAAATGCGACAAAATGTTTAAAAGGCGGGTAATTTGAAGTTATGAAGTGTTTAATTGTCATATAGACCATGCCTTGTCCCAGTCCGAGAATGGAAGGCATTTGTCCAGGCAAAACAATAGTTTAAACCGAAAGAGTAGGTGCGGGGACATCCGAAATAGCGTTTCACTTTCCTTCCGTTGCAAACGGATCTCCAAGCACATGGAAGTCTAAGCGTTCGAGAGAGTCTGCGTGGAAAATTTTGGCCGACCGCGAGCTAAAAAATTAAAATAAAATAAAAAGAAGAATTGTCACCAAATGACGCGAAACCCTCAGGCCAGGTCACCGTTGCGGTGACGTAATCATAATTTCAGGATGACAGTATAAATTTGAGGTAAAAATATTAGATTAAGGTTAGCCTAATTCAGTGATTTTTCACATTTGTCGACGTTTTCCGTTCATAAGGCATGCGTTACATATCAAAAAAGATTTTTTAAACAGCATAATGGTAGAACAGGAAAGAGAAAAAGGCGGGCGGGGGGGAGGTGAGATAGACTCCGCCGTTCTACCTTAATAAATGGTCGGCATTTTGGATACATTTTTTATGCGGAGCCACCTAGTAAGATTTGAGATTGGCCACATTAAATGTAGAATGGGCGCTGGAAGGTCGCGGAGGATTTAAAAATTGAATGCGGGCCCGGAATGATGTGCCGTAACCTCCCCCCGTCGAATGCCCGGCTTGAAATCTCGACAGAGTCGGAATATTCTGAGATGTTACCTTAAATTAGACGCTGAGAACGCTGTCGGATAGAAATTCTATAAATGCATTGAACCAGCCGAGAAAATTCTGAAACTCGCTGATTCCGCGCTAGATCTATTGAGCTAATAAAGCGACGGACTGAACGATCCAAAATTTTCCACGAATCACGCTTTTAAATGATAATGTTTGCAAATTCTTAATAATAATTATTGACAACTCTGTACTGACTCTCTTGTCAAAATCAAGCAAGAAAAAGAGCCAAGACTAAAATAAACTGTTTGCTCAATTTATTACTGTTTTATAGAACATTATAACACGTTTCCGCAATATTTTCGTAGATAATTCGTCAGTTAAGTTCCTCCACTTATAACGTTCCAAACAGATGCATCCAGACTCGTGCATTTTCCTGCACGTAAACACAAAAGCACATTATGAGGCAATATGCAGCCAATATGACACGCAGGCTATGCTATTGTTGCCTGTATGATATTCTAATGCAACATGCAGACAAAAGCATAAGCTTACGTTTGGATCAACGCTTTGGTGACGATGTCAAAATACATATTTTTGACATTACATTTTCTGCATTCTTCACACATCGTCACTTTATCTTGGTACTTCACGCTTTTTACGCCTAATTATCGTGTCCTGCACGTTAATGGGTGAGGTATTCGAGAGTTACATTAACGCGATTGATCCACGACAAAGGCGAACAAGTCAGAGCATAGAACGATGATTAGTCGCTAATGTTTCCTTTATTGAGCAACACATTATTGCAGTAGCTCCTTGAACTTTGTTCGTGTATATTTCCTTAAGAAATTGAATTTGAACAATGTGGCTTCCGTGGCGGGTTTTACGAAGCCATTGAGGCAGAAAGTAGACAAACATTCTTAAAACAATATCGATCGCTGTATGCAAACCAGTCTCGGTTGGTTAAACAATAATGCGTTACGTTAAAAAGTTAATTTTTAAAATAGGTTCAAACCCATTATTTTTTCCTTCGTTAACCTTTCAGTTTAACGCGTATATTTTACTCTGAATAATGCAACATTCCCCTTGAAACTTTGAAATTTAATTTGTCACACTAAAAGGAATCAGAATAAGTGCATGTCTGCAACACTAGGAGGCAGAAGGAGGGGGCGCACGAAAAGACTTTGACTCTTACTAGATTCTTCTACCAGCTTTAAGGAAAGCTAACCATTCCTCGGCCTCTGAAATTATGTATTTTCTTCTTTGAGAAATAGACAGATTGTTTTCGCTGGAGTAAAAATATCTCGGTTAAAATCATGATTAGGATTAATTGAAAATGTTTAATGATTCAATTGAAACAAAATCAATTTCAACGCGCGTTAAATTTTAAATTACCTCGGTTGAAAAGATATTACACTTCATCAAACCGAAATGACTTGAAAATTACACTTCCCAGAGCGTGATGCGGACTAAATATTTCAGGATGTTAGGGCTGCGGATGCAATCATTGAGCCGATTGCTCAGAAAGTTGGAGAGGACATTTGGAGCGAACAGATACAAGCGATTATCCACTTACTGGACAGGGAAGGGGGCCTGCGAAGATCCACGCCGAGAGGCGCGGGGAATGAGGGGGAAGGTGGGCGGGGAATGCGATCGGGGTGAGATGGGGGCGGGGAAGGCGGGGTCGCTTCTTCACGCCTGTCGGATCCCTCGGCTTGGGTTTGTCCGGCACGGTAGGAGAGATCATGTCAATAACTGACGTCGATTATTAATTAAAATTTTCCCTTGATATTAAATGCTTAAAACGCCATAACCGCAGTTGGAATTCCTTACGAAGTGATTGGAATATCCAAAATGTTTGTGTTCATTTTCTAATAGAATTATTTAGGTAGGACCTGAAGGTTTTGCGAGTGAGTGCTTATAGAATTAAGATTAGATTTAAACTGTAGATGCGACGGCTTCGAAGAGTCTTTAATCCCGCAACCTTTAAGGAGTATTTATTTCGAAGCCATTACAATTTCTTCAATTTCTTCGTCTGTGGCAACTAGTCTTTTCTAGCCATTGTTTTACGGAACTATAATTGCAACAATAACAACCAATGGCAGCAGCGGGACTCACAGGCACAGAGAAGTAACTGAAACTTATATATTGCGGAGCACGTAACGAGGTTTATAAGACATACGTTTCCAAATTTTAAAATATTTTCCTTCTCAGTCACCACCTAAACATTTTAGTACAAATCGGAATAGTTCACGCCTGCATGGCGGGGAATGACCCCTTGCCTCAAACCCTCAAGCAGGGGCTTTCAGGGTACTACACATGTCGATGCAAATGTGTAAATCGGTGTCGGAAGATTTGCTATTTCTTCACGCAAGACAACTTCAGAGATTCACCTATACGTGCGAGTATATCCAAGGAAGGCTGAAGACGTGCTGAAGAAAAACTGTAAAAGCAGAAATTGATTTCATTGAAATTGATGGAATTTGTTTAGAGCGTGTGGGTATTTAGTGTCAATCAGAAAACCGCTTAAACCTGATAAAATATTGATAATAAATGAATATAATTAACAGTAGCTAAACTAATGCGGACTAGTTAAATCAATCGATTCCATCGGTGAGCATAATTTTATCTTTAGATTGTCTGGACAAACAACGTTACTGGCTAAACATTGCAAATTGCCGACGTGACTGACTGTGAGATGCGACCAGAGCCATTGGCGAAGAAAAATTAGGACTGTGCAAATAAAATTTTCGGAAGAGGAAAGTTTATTCCCGAGCCTAGCATCTGGATGGACTGTTTCGCCACAGTGTCGTCACCGAATGTACATTTCGTCGTGTCGTCCAATGCAAACCTCAATTGAGAATTATAAAAGATTTCTCCCTGAAAACCTGCACGAGAGAAAAAAATGAACAGATCCAAATCATTTAAACAATAAAATAAACGCTTAGCGTGGAATTGCATTTCATACGAAAAAGGAACACTATAAATAGGCGCCGTTTTTCCAGCGCCTATTTATATATAAGTTATTTATTTTTACCACTGTCACCTGGTTTAAATTACGCGCAGCAGTGCTCTTTTGTTATCTCATCTAACTCGATTTCCGGGCAGATCTCTGGGCACCCACAGCTCCACCCAAGCTGAAGTGATTTTTCGGGTACCAGGTCTTCCTGGGAAACTATAACCGGCACAGGGAAAGGAACTGGCCCCCCTACCCAGATGTGTGATTTTTCACACGCCGTGTAAGGCTTAGTACTGGGTGATCTCTACCATCACCTACTAAACCGACCTTCGGGTTGATTACTGTGTTTATATATATATATATATATATATATATATATATATATATATATATATATATATATATATGTGTGTGTGTGTGTGTGTATATATATATATAGATATATTTATATACATATATATATATATATATATATATATATATTATATATGATTTCGTAGACGTAACACGGAAGTGCCGAATAGTGCATAACACAGTGATAAAAAATATAGAAACACAAAAAAAGATATCACTCACACATTATTTCTTGATAATTTCGACGGAATTCCACTCCGTCTTCATCGGAAGATAGAGAAGTAATGAAGAAGTAATGATTGCTGGAATAGTAGAGGTGAGGGGTGCGAGAGAAAGGGAAGGGGGCCAGGGGAGGGGGGAAAAGGGAGGCGGAGGAGGGATGAGAGGAATGGTTGCGGAGAGGAAAGGGAGAGGAGAGGCTAGAGGGGAGCGGAGATAGGCAAGGAGGGAGAGGGAGGAGGTGGAATTGACACAAAATCGGCCCCCTTTAACGTTGAACGCTTGGATTTCCAAAGACATTAGTTCGCGGTGGGCTTTACTCTCAGCCACGAAAATCAAAATAGACCACACGTGTTGATTACTTCCATCAAGATGTGAGCCCTATTTTCTGGCATAGTCTTTCCATGCGATGTGCAAATCGTGCCGAGGTCAAGGGCCTCGCTCAGACGCTGAGCCTTGCGAAGAAATTTCGGCGCAGGGCGATTGTGTAAAGGAAACTTCCAGGAGAGGAGTCGGGAAGAATAAGGGAAAGGGAGTAAGGGAAAGGAAAGAGGAGTGCGCTGATTGGCTACTTTCGCAGCGATCGTCGCGAAGACGAGGAAATCGAGCGAAGGAGTGAAGGGAGAGGGAAAGGGGTGGACCTAAGGGGAGGAGAGGTGGAATTTCCCACCCCAGGTTTATTATTATACTCCCGAGGAGTGACCCTTTTTATTAGCTGTCCATCTACGATGAGGGGAAAATTAAGTTTAACGCTCCTGAAGCTAAAACCGGAGCTAGAAGGCTAGAGTCAACCAAAAATAAGGATGTGAGTTGGGTGTCTTGGATGTGATATCGAGGAGGAATGTCAAGGATTTTCTCTCTCCCTCCCCCTCTCTATGCATACATACATACAATCATATATATATATATGTATTTATTTATATAACGATTGTACGGAAAAACTCACACGAGCAGTACAATACAGGCAAATATTCTATTTGCTATTTTCAGCTTTTTGCTATTTTTTTTCAGGCTATTCTATTTGCCTGTAGAAGGCAAATAGAATAGCAACATCTAAAAGGACACTCACACGGTAAATTGTTCGAGCTTACGGCCCTCTCAGAGGCCTTCTTCAGTTGAAGAAGGCCTCTGGGGGGGCCGAAGGCTTGAACAATTTACCGTGTGAGTGTTCTTTTAGATGTTGCTATTCTATTTGTGTTATATTGTGACGTCCCATTATTGTATATATATATATATATATTTCTTTATATAGTAATTGCACAGACGAAAATAATAAAGAAAGTGTGGCAATATTCCACGAGAAATATTGATAACCGATCTGGATCTGTTTCGACGCATTCTCGCTATTTGTTTCCGACATTTGGAACAGAGTGTTTGATGAAAACCCATCTCCAATTCTAGGATTAATGTCCAATAGTAACAACTAATGAGGGCAACCTTTATGTTGTATTATTGTAGATTAGGAAAAAATAACGAAATCAGTTGGCCTTGGCCAGGACCGAACCCGGATCCCTCGAAGTCAATGGTAAAACAACATAAGTGTTTAAAAGTTGGCTTTGACCTCGTGGACTGTGGCACATCGCGCGCGACTACGAAGTAGTAGTATTTAAGGGAGGCGACCGACTGATGAGGTCATTTGTGCCATAAGGGATGGACAGGAAAGGATGAAGGGTGGAGAGAAACCCGGCGTCGGCATTAGCCTACTCTTGTCGAAAGGCGCCAAGGGGTTCGGATGCCTGTGGCATTGCATGTACGGTATTTCGTCACAACATCTTGTTCCTTTAAGAGCTCCAAAACCTCCGAGTTTAAGAGAACGCCTCGGTAGCTTAACTGGCTAAAGCACTTGGCCAGATATAGACGGATCCAGGATAGAATCCCGGTCAAGGTGAATAATTTTTACACTGAAATTGTTGCATTGTAATGCCTATTAACGGATTACTCCGTTGAAAGTTACTGCTGCGACATCTCCCGCTGTTTCTTGGAATGTTCTACCGAGGAGTTCACGCAAAAAGGACAATTCTCAACTTTTACTACATGAAAGAAAAACTGCCTTCAAAGAAAATTTTTCTTCGCGGGCTTGTTTTTGTTGGGAATATAATCAAGTGAGTTTCACATACGATATGCGGGGTGTAGTTTATTCAAGCATGAAACTCTGACCATTTTAGACATTTTCATGGGGTGAACTGTGTATTTTTTTGTTTAACGAGTAAGGAATTGTTTACTTCCTCAAACTATTGAGAGAAAATTTTCAAGGGGGATCGAGAGGGATGCTGCGGTGGCTATCGTACTGGCTTCCCACTCAGAGGGCCCGGGTTCAAATCCTGGCAGATATTCTTCAGTGTTATCCCGATCCTTGCCTGAGGTGCTTTGTGGAGGGCACTTTGATTGAGTACGCCGTCCGTCGGATGGGACGTTAAGCTGCGGACCCTTTGGCGCCTTCCCTTAAGAGTAGGCTAATGGCGACGCCGGGTTTCTCTCCACCTTTCATCCTTTCCTGTCCATCCCGTATGGCGCAAATGACCTCAGCAGTCGGTCGCCTCCCCTAAATACCACCACCACGAAAATTTTCAAATGGTAAAACCAAAGGTCAGATGTCCATTTCAGAAATGGAGTGAGATTTCATCATCAGGCGTTAATGCGCACATTATTTTCTTTTGTTCCACTCTCTCTCCTCCCGTCTCTCGCCCAAATTTTCTACTTTCATGGCGTCGCTGTTTCCCCGAGGATCCCGGAATTTACATGCCTCCACGGAAGAGCAAATTAATAAAACATTTGAGTAAATTATGCTCTCTACTGGCACACGTTCAACTGGTCCCGAAACGCATGCCTGCCGTGTTAAGGTGGTATGAGTATGCCCTTCACCGTGGTTGCACGAAAAAATGTTCAATTCTTGATAATTTTACAGTCAGATAATGACATACTTGAGCTAAAGAGCACATCATCCTTTTCTGATTTAGTGTTCGATTTATCATTCGCGGATTCACGAGTGCGAGATAGCGCCAGATAATTTCTCTCAAGCCTCTTGATATTTACTTGGGTGTAGACAAAAATGGATGGCAATAAGATATTGTGCACAGAGGAAGTTTTACATGTGGAGGGGAAAGAGAATGACTTTTTATGAGAAGTTAGATAAAGGCGATGCAATATAGAATAAAAGAGGCATTGGGAAGTGGGGCAATGCTGAAAGCCGTGACAGACGGGCGAAAGCTTAAAAAGCGGGGAAGGGGAAGGAAGGGTTTTTTGAGCCACATGAAGGGTTGAGGACGCTATGAGTCAAAGGAAAAGAGAAAACACAACATGCTGAAAAGATGAGCAGATCCCCGAATAGAGTGCTTAGTAGTATCCGCTATTTGAATAGTTACCAGGGGCATTCAAAATCCTACCCCTAATCAACAAAATACCTTAGATAATCAGAATTCAACAATGTCAAAGCATAAAACTTATTGACCTGGGAGCCATGACCAAGGAGAATTTTTGTTGAATTTAATGCTATTTAGCGCATGACTCCGATAAAACGATCACTGAAGACACATTCATGAAAGTTGCGGAATAGCAAATTAAAAAGTTATGTTTCATGTAAAGGATACTTGGAGATTGCAATGAAAGGGTCGTGCAGCATTGTAATTCCACGTTAGTTAGGCCCCGACTTGAGTACGCTACGGGTCCTCATGAAGTAGGTTTAATTTTGGAACTAGATCAAGTGCAACGAAGAGCAGCTTGGGTAGTGAAAAGCTGTTCTGAAGAAGGTATCGGTGTCGCGATACTATTAGAAGAATAAGGATGGGAGCCACTAGTTGACTACAATAGGCTTAACTGCAGGTTGAATTTACTGCTTGGATTTGAGGCAGGTTACTTATCTAAGGACGTTAAGGACATATTACAGACCCCAACTTACTATGGTAGATAAGATCATGTACGTAAAATCAGGGAGATAGATTGTGGAACGTATAGATTTAAAATTTATTTCATCACTCGTGCCATTGGAGATCAATATAGATATGGCAGCAATCATGTAGGAGACAATTACGATTGGTGGTTTAGATGTTTTGTCGATATCAGGCATGTTTTTTAAATGGACCCGTATTTTTAACATTCCTCCCTCATGATTTAAATGCACGTATGAATAATATTCTTTCAGCTAGTGCATGATCAAACTGATATTTGCGTAGTGGTGTCATGATTGGCTATTATTCCCTGCCAATCTCTCAATTCACTTTTGTCTACTTGCGCCGACGTTTCCCACCCCCCCGCTCCCCGTAGTTTATCCCTCTGCTCCTGCTCCCCCCCCCCCCTCTCATAATTACTGCTCAATTAATTCTGGTCTTCATTAAGCTATCGTGCTTCAGCATGGGCCCGATTAACTTCCGTCTTCTTTTTCCAAGTGTCCCCTATAGACTTCTTTCTTCCAAAACTGAAAAAAGTACTTCTTCATCATTTACTCGACATATCCATTTTTTAATTTCCTTTTATATCCATAGCATCACATTTTCATCGCCTTCAATCATCTTTCCTCTTCTTATCCACGTCTCACATCCGAGGCAAGTCTACTGCATGCATACGTTTTAATGGACCACTTCGCCTATGCTAGTCCTATTTGTTGTTATCGGTAGTTTCTTCTTAGAGGGAGTCTTCTTCGCCATTCCTATCCTGCTTCGAGGGATTCGGGTTCGAATTCCGGTGATGATTTTTGCGCTCGAAAATTGTTGCACTGTAATGCACATTTAGCGGACGACTCCGTTAAAAGTTACCGTCGCGGCATCTCCCGCAGTTTCTTGGAATTTATTTGTTTTCACTTGGGATTTATACAAGTATCCCTTTCGTTTCGTGTTTCAGATTCATTCAAGCACCAGGAGCTCCTTATAATGCCACGACACATTCTGTCTGTCTTTCAAAAACTTCCTCACACCTCCTTAGAATAGAAATATTTAGATCTGCCGAGGAAATGTCGTTTTGATCCATCCACACCCACGAGTGTTAGTCCTCGTCGACACGGGGCACGCAGCTGTTTGGCGATAGCTTACTATAGCAGCCTCGCCGTCCGTGTAAAAATACACCATCGGTTTGTTCTCGTATATCAGCCGGCCACATGAGGCTTTCTCTATCTCCTATTTCTTTTTCCTTATTTGATTTTGAGTCCAATTTTCCTCGAAATCACAGCCTCTAAACGAAGTAACTTCACTCTTCAGCAGAGCGAAGTACAGCGCCTGTGAATGAAAACAAGGAGGGTGTTTTCCTACGCCAGGAAAAGACACATCTAATCTTGAATGAGGGAATATCAAAATATGTCAGCTCGCAGAAAAACAAAGCGCGACTCTACAAAAAATCATCAAAAAATATTTGAAATTTTTTCCCGGGAGAAAAAATCCTATCCCCTCCTCCCGAAAGAAACCTCTCGCCCTTAAGTGGTTCGCTCTCGCGGGAATTCCGAGGGGAAGCGACATCCAAGATGCTGCGCGCGCTGAAACCAGAATCTCTCTCCGAAGCTGAACCTGTATTTCCCGGAAGATCACTTGCGTCATCAAATCTCCTCCGAGATGACGACTCTCACGCAATGCGTTTTTGCGTTGATCAGGATGGGAAAGGGGGGAGGAATCAAAATGCGGGGGTCGAGATGGGGGAAATTAGGTGATTTTCGAAGGAGGACGGAAAAAAGAGCGATCGAATGAACGAGGAAGAAACGTGGAAAAAGAGAAAGATGCTGTGGACATTTTCACGATCTTTCGGGTCCGGCGGTGGCGATTCATCGCAATAGCAGGGGATCTTATGGGAGAGGACCGACTGCTGAGGTCATTTTCGCCAAAGGGATAGGTGGGTACTTCGGTGGGGGTAGAAATGACAGGAAACGGGGAAAGAAGGTTGAAGAGGGAAACCCAGCGTCGGCATTAGCCTACTCTTAACGAATGATGCCAAGGGATCACCAAATTTCAAGGTCCATCAAACATTTTTGTTGCGGACGGTCCATCACTCGAGGTGCTCTCTCCAAATGACACCGGAAGTAGTGACCCGGATACACCTTGGCAATTCTGGTAACGTCGGGATTCGAACCGGGGCCCTCGGAATGGGAAACATGTAAACAATCCGCCGCACCAAACCCCAAGTGCAAATAAATGACAAATTCATTTGATTTCAGCCAAATCTTGCAATTAGCAAAGATCACCAGCACAATTAAATACTCATAATTCATTGCAGTTATGTTTTTGGCCAAATATTCACGCAAAGCAGTGAGCAGTGATTATTAAGTGTATTACCGTGGTGGTGCAAAAGCCACCAACTGTTTCGCCACAAATACGGGCGTTTTCTCGTACTGTTTCACGCAAATGGCATTGAACTTGTAAGTAGTAATCTCTTTATTGATCGTTTGACCATGTAGCAAGTACTCATTGCGCTCTGTGCACAACACGAAATTACACAATGCCCTTTATTCCCGTATATGATCAAAATGTTACGTTTGATCAAATTTTCTTGGGCTCAAATGTTTTGGGAAGTCCCTCTTCGATTCTGTCCCCAAATTATCGATGGAGGATGGTCACAACCTTGAAGCAGGTGTTCATGGATCAAAATTTTGAACAGCAATTTTGGTAAAACCGATTTGTCTAGCACAACAATTTGAAATTGTAACCGATTCATTTTTTTTCAAAATATTTAAATGTATTACATGTATTTCAAAATATAATATTTGCGATCATTATACAACTGAATGTAGTAAAAGGATTAGAAAAACCTAATGTTTTATTTAGGGGGAGTCACCCAGAAGTAAAATTCATTATAAATTCCCGAGCAGTTTTTAAAAAAATTCTGACATCATTTTGATTTTCTAATTGCATCTGTTGGGCGTCCGCCAGGACAGCTCTAGGGGTCATCGAAACGCACGAGCCCTTCCGCCACGCCAGGGTTGTGGTCCATGAGATGAATGAATGAATAAGTGGAGAGCAGCAAACTACTCTCAGGACCAAAATAGTGATGGAGATACATTTATAGTATGTCTTGCAGAGCCTTAACAGTTAAGTTGGGAAATGCACATATACACACGCATAAATGTTGAATATTAAAAAATATTTTTAATAAACATTATTTTTTTAAATATTCTTCGAGTAGTTTGGCCGTGAGAGAAGGGCAACACGAAGGAATGTTCGGGGTGGGAGAGTGGAGGGGAGAAGTCGGCTCGCTTTCGGATTACTTCCTCCTCAATTCTTCGCGAGGCCCTCACGCTGAGGCCTCCCTCCCTCCCAACTTCGCTCTCCGTTTCCTCGTCACGTCCCGCGCCGTTCTCGCGACCCCGCCGCGCCGTCAGAAGGGAAGGCGAGGCGACCGGCAGCTCTCTTCAAATTAACGAACAAGGCCGGGACGGATAACCACGCTTCCTCACTACGACGGGACACACCCAAGCCCTCGGGAAGCAATCGAAACGGACCATGGAAACCGGTCGATAAGTCCCAGCAACTAAACCCTACGCAACAATTTCAAACAACGGAATTCCAATATGCCGCAAAGGGAAAAAATGTACGAGAGGCGCATGGGAACGGCTGAATGACCCATTGGGAGTTAGGCCGACTCAATTTTCCTTATCTAATGGAAAATAATAATGTAAGCAAGGGGATGGGCAGAAAACAGCGGTAAGAGATGAACAGTCATGGCATTCGCTTTAATAGGAACCGAAGTGGCAAATAATCAATGTTAAATAATCCAATCCCAGATTGGATTATTTAAAATTGAAGGATATCGCCAAACAAGTTTAAATGGCTTATCATTTCTGAATACCTAACTATTAATATCACTTTTAAGTAACACATTTTAGTGGTGCTGTATTGGATTCTATTAAAAATATTTCGCCCTCTCGATGCATGAACAAGCAGAATAAAATTTGGCAGGCGTCGGATACGGAGGTGTAGAAACATCTTCATTTGGTGAAAGTCCGACTTGGCATTCGAACTTCTCTTGATGCGGTATGGCGACTCTTAAGAACGGACGCACTCGAGTGACCTTCGGACGACTTTTTTATCACTATCGAGAAAGTACTGCTTCATCGATGATCCTTGGAAAGATTTGAGATGACGAGAACGTGGTTTGAAACTGGATAGATTAGTCTTCTGCAGTTTTGGCCAAGCCAATCAAAACTCACTTCATTTGCCAAAAATTTTGATTCTACGGAAGAATGGTCACCAGATTTATTGGCCAGGTGAACTGTCCGATTCACGCACGTGCTTCCCAGCGTGACAATTGCAATTCTGAGCACCACCCTGGGCACGGGTGCATTGAGACCTTCAGTTGTTTCCTAAAGTTAAGAGCCAAAGAAGAAAAGGGTTTAGGATATCTGATGACCCGATCTGAAACATAGGCTTATGGTTGTCAATCGGATCTCACAGGTCCAACAGGTCACCCGTAGTGCCTGGCAGGAAAAATAAATCCACTAAGCAAAATTCATGTTTTATGAAGACTATCTGAGCAAAAAATTCAGACATAAAAGAGCGGCTGGGATTAAAAAAAACAGAATTTTGTTATATTTCGGCTAATTTTCCAATTTCTACATACAACTGCAAAAGTTGAAACATTCCATTTCTTACGAAAAGTGAAAAGTCAGGCGTGATGTTGTGGAATCGAGACATAATAAAAACTCCGTTCCAATTTTCCACAGTTAAAACTTTATTTCCGACCATTGTTTCGATGCACTGTATCATCATCAGGTCATCAACCTCCGACCATGGTTTCGATACACTGTATCATCATCAGGTCATCAACCTGATGATGATACAGTGTATCGAAACCATGGTCGGAAATAAAGTTTTAACTGTGGAAAATTGCAACGGAGTTTTTATTATTATTCCATTTCTTAACAAAACTGCAGACTATTATCGTGGCCATGGAAAAAATTAGTGATTTTATATGTGAGGAGAAAAAAAGTATCGTACTAATGGGACAACAAATAAAAATGGTCCGTCGCTAGATATTACATAAAATATTATACTTCGATTATTTGTTCCAAGAAGATCCCAACAATGAATTATTCAAGAAATCAGAGGACATATGTTTCACGGCGTTTGGAATTAAAAGAATAAAGGTTTTTTTTCTATAAAAAAATATAAATCAGAAAAATGAGAAATGGGCCGAATTGTGGACAGGGGTGGCGGGGAGGAGGGAAAGTAAATAAATATAATAAATATAATAAATATAATAAATATAATAAATATAATAGATATAATAGATATAATAAATATAATAAATATAATAAATATAATAAATATAATAGATATAATAGATATAATAGATATAATAAATATAATAAATATAATAAATATAATAAATATAATAAATATAATAAATATAATAAATATAATAAATATAATAAATATAATAAATAAAATAAACGCAGTAATCTTGGGAATTTCCGGATGGATATTGGCATCTATTATGATTTATATTCGTCATCACAATCCTTTCACCGTATTATTTTCGATCACCGCTTCATGAGGAAGCTTGAAAAACTCTTCAGATACGGAGTTAATGTCAGTCCCTTTCCCCAATATGCCCACAATGCTGTTTCCGCGCCTACCTACAGTCACGTTATTCACGGGTTTCTTTGTATATCATCAATCTAAACTTTGCAATTTTTACAAAAATATTTCTGAAGAGACTCGATGCCGAAGATACCCAAGCGATATCACTGGGATAGATCGTGATGACTGCTAACGATTCTCGGAAATTCCTTTCCCAAATCGCACCAAGAGTCGTTTTCACTGAATTCATTCAATTGCGATTGTCGGGGGGAAAATCATATTTGAATGTGATGGAAAATCCAGAATTTCATCAAGTCGCGAATGGCAAAAGTAGCGGGTGAAAAAGTGCTAGAGTAGAAATCTGGGGGCAGAACTCACCTGAATGCAAGGCATATGTCGAAGCACATTATGTTGAGCCAGAAGAACGTGGCGAGGAATGAGAACTCAATGGTGAATGCTGTAAATAAAGAAACCATAATGAAAATCAGTCACCTCGTAAATATATCTTTATGGCAAATTTTATACAATTTAGATTAACGCATAAATGTGGAAGGAAGTCAACAAATCCCGGTTTACATTGTAATGTCGAAAAGGGTGATTTAAGAAGATATTTCTGTCTTTTCTTTGCAACAATCTTTCGAATTCAAATTCGTCGTCAAAATTCTTGACAATTACAGTACATCACATTTGTCCTGCGAGACAATAAGAGCAAACCTGAAATAAAATATCCATTATTGAAATAGAAAGAAAGACTCGTACTTTTCCACAGATTTAAAATCTGTGGAAAAGTACGAGTCTTTCTTTCTATTTCAATAATGGATATCAATTACTTCCACGAAGTGAAGCCTGAAGCAATAGAATATATTACTGAAATAAAATAACTAATGCCAATCGCTTACATTGATGGCTGGTGGCCTAATACTCTCGTGACGATTTGTAATGCGACGTGCAGATGTAGAAATAGACGAAGGGCGTACGAGAGGGGATGATGGAATACCAGCATGGAAAGGAAGACGTCGGCAAAAGGATTAGGGCACAAAATGGCACGATGCCATTCCATTTGAGTACTTGTGTTGTGGTCGCTACCTTTGTGGAGGGAAGGACAAGTCCTTGAATCCGTCTCTTGGGCATTTTCTCTTATTTGGTCACCATTTGCCTTGCCCTTCTGAAGCAGTGCGAGTTTTGGACAATTTATCAATGTTCCAAGTAATATCGTGTCATCGGTTTACTTTCAAAAAGTTTAATTCAAGCAAAAATATTTCTTGAACCATTCGATAGTTTACGTTCATCATTTGATGAGTGCAATCATACATTAGGTAGCATTGAGACGCAAAGAAGACATTGAGTGGGAGATATGCAGCAAAATATTCTCACTCATCTCGCGAGAAATATTTCATTATCATTGTTCAACAAATATTATTTTACGATCTGAGTGATAAGAGTTGCGTATATATGTATATATATATATATATATATATATATATATATTATATATATATATATATATATATTATATATATATATATTATATATATATATATATATATATATATATATATATAAACACATGTAGATTTTTAGAATATAGAGACACAAAGAAAGGACACTCACAATTTGTTATTTTACGTTTCGACAGCACGGCTGTCGTCTTCAGAAGACTGAAGTGATTCTGTAATTCTGTGAAGTGATTCAGAAGACGACAGCCGTGCTGTCGAAACGTAAAATAACAAATTGTGAGTGTCCTTTCTTTGTGTCTCTATATTCTAAAAATCTACATCTGTGTTTTTATATATTTGTGTGTCGCCGAAGAGCGTTCCATTTCGAAGATATTTTATATATATATATATATATATATATTTTATATATATATATATATATTAGTCATTACTTCTATATCATTAATTCATATCAGTCATTACTTCTATATCTTCAGAGGAAGACGGATTGTTTCCGTCGAAATATCAAGAAAATACGTGTGAGTGTTCTTTTATTTTTGTGTTTCTATACTGTGTGTTACTGTGTATTGTACTATTCGGCACTTCCGTGTTACGTCTACGAAAGCAGATACATATATTTATACTGACCAAACAAACTGATTTGAAGAATGTAAAAAAACTGCCGGAAGTTTCATTTTACCATTTTCACGGAGAAACTTATGTTCGGCGTCATTAGTAGGCATTACATGTACTCGTATAACTAAAAACACCCAAGTTCATTTCTAAGAGCGCAAAAGCAGATGCTTCCAAAGGTGAATTAGTTCAATTTTCCGACTACATTGGCCTTGCCAAATAATTTAAATTGATGAATTTGATGAATTGATGAAATCTGCTAGTAAACCAAATGTATCAAGCTCGGATCATTGACGTTGCTCCTTCGTGGACGCACTTGGGTCTTGCATTTATGAAAATTCGTGCTATGCGCGAAGCTATTTCCAGAAGGTATAACTTGAAGAACAATGCGATCGGGATGGTTCGGTGACTCATGTACCGGTTTCTCACCATGAGGGCCCGGGTTCGTTTCTCGGAGTTGGCCTAATTATTCAGTTGCATCCCTACTTGAGGTGCTTTGTGGAGAGCACTTTGAGTGAGTACGCCGTCCGTCGGACGGGACGTTCAGCTGTGTTACCCCTTGGAGTCTTTCGTTGAGAGTAGTCTAGTGCCGACGCCGGGTTTCTCTCCACCCTTCTTATTTCCCTGAATCATCCCACCCCTTCCAGATTAGCCCCCCCCCCTCAATCCCTTCTGACGCAAATGACCGCTGCTGTCGGTCGACTCCCCTAATAACTACTAGTACTTGAAGATTAGCAATGGGTACAGAAGTAGAGAAACACCGGAAGACTATTGGACATTCCTTCGATCGGTTTTCAGCAATTGGCATCTCCGATTGCCCATTTCAAGGAAGATTTAAACGCCTTATTCCATCTCCCGGGATAATGTTGCATTTGCACTCAATGTACACATACGAAATTCGTGCCAAAGCATCAACGGTTATCCATCTTTTTTCAGTTAAGCATAAGGTAAAATTAATTTAAGCTTATCGTATTAAGCCCTCTGCGAGACCAAAAGTGTGGAAATTTGCATGGCAAAATCGAAAGAAAAATATATGTACTTTATATGAATAACGAAAACAATAACCATATCACGAATTCCATGGCTATTTTCAAGATTCTGAAAATGATTACAGAAATTGGAAAGTATGATTCTCATGTTCCGTAAGATATTCCCATATTTTTTATAAAAATAAAATCAAGCATTTTTGCTTCAAAGAGATTTTATTATAAATTAGGGCTTATTGCAGTTGTAAGGAATACTAAACTAAACGCTTCTTACCGAGACTGGAAATTATAAGTTAAACAGCTAAGTAATCCTCGTGAATCTCTCTTGTGAACATCGGGGTCGGTAGGGGTCATAAAATTTGATTTATGAGGCACCCAAAGGATATCTCACGGCATCGTGTGTCCGTATGTACATAGTCCAGAGAGGACCGTTGTTGTGGACGACTGGAGCCGCTGTATACCTTTGCTGTGAAAGCAAAGCAATGACGGGCACCGATTCTATATTGCCATTAAAAATCGATAATTTATGACCAAGATGTTTGAAGATGCACAATATTGATAAGAGCGAGAGCCGTGTTGTTTTAAGACGCTGGAATAGCTCGCGTCGCCCTAAGAAAAGGATTCCTGGCGCCCTCGTGCGACTTCATCGGGCGCTCATCTTCTCGTCTGCTAACACGCAAGCAATCTTCGATTTGAGTGAACGAGATTATACGATGATAGGGCAGACAATGACAACATGAATACTTTCTTATTTCTCGAAAAGAGTTTTCAAAGAAAGCGACGGCTTACTTCAACCCACACCTTCACAGTTGATTATTCAAGGTTTAATGATTTAAAGTCCTCAAAAATGCTAGGGCTTATAATACATGTCTCGCTTTTGGACTTTTGTAATTTCTTCCATAGGATGAAATATTTATAGGTATAGCATACATCGCAGTGCAGAATATAATGTTTTAATTGTCTTGATATGAGGTTATATCTCTATTACCATTTCCACAGAATACTCAAACTAACTGGAAAAATGTATGCATTCCGGTCATTGAAAAAGGTTCGAAATATTATGAGATTAAAAAGCTTTGAAGAGGTAGAGAAATTTCAAAGACGATCCGAAAGACTTAAAAGTACATCATGTTCGTTGTCATCACTTCTATTTATTTCATCTGATTTCCATCTCAGGACATTTATAAAGAGCTGGTAATCATTTCACCAAACAGTTTGGCCTTCTTCCGGGGTGAAGGAGTGAAATAAGTCTTCTTTAAGTGTTTACAATTGTGAGAAAATGATACAAAGCCTGTAAAGAAATATTTTGCGCACTGCTGCTCTTATGTTTCACCAGGCCTAAATGGCAACACACTTAAGGCAAGTCGCTGAAAGTTGTTTGAAAGGAAATTGATAACGCTCACGAAAATTCTTATCAAACTACGTACTTTGTCATTTATTTGAAAATAATATTCTTGGACGCTGATTTTAATAATAGCGAAAATATATATGAGTATCAAAATATTACATTTTACTGATCCTATTTTCTAAATAACCGGTTAGATATCACTGTTATTATTTGCGCCCCGAAAATACACTCAGAAGGCCGATTCAACAGCGGTTGACAAAGAGGGAAGTCATACTACCTTGATCAAAAATTTCCCGGAATTTATTCAGAAAATTAAAAATACAAGTTTATTCATCTAAATCTATATTGTCCCCTTCAAAGTAATCCCCACCGACTGCAACACACTTATGCCAGCGCTTGATCCAATCCTCGAAACATTTTTTATATTCGGTTTTCGGTATGTCCATCAGTGCTTCCTGCGATTTTTCCATTACTTCCTCTCGGCTGCTAAAACGCGTTCCCCGTAATGGTTTTTTAACTCGATTGAACAGAAAGAAGTCACAGGGAGCCAAATCAGGTGAATTCGGTGGCTGTTGGATGGTATTTGTTGCATTTTTCGTCAAAAAATTACGAATAATGATAGCACTGTGCGACGGTGCGTTATCATGGTGCAAAATCCACGAGTTTTCTGCCCACATTTCTGATCTCTTTCGGCGAATTGCTTCACGCAAACGTCTCATAACGCCCAAATAATACTCTTTGTTTACTGTCTGGCCTGCTGGAAAAAATTCATGATGCACTACACCGTTGTAATCCATGAAAACCGTCAGCATTGCCTTCTTTTTTGACTGAAAACGACGTGGTTTTTTTGGTCTCGGCTCATTTGGTGAACGCCATTCACTTGCCTGATGTCTGGATTGCGTGTCGTACTCATAAACCCACGTCTCGTCTCCAGTAATGATCCTTTTGATGAATGTGGGATCGGATTCAGCCTCGCAAATCATGTCTTTTGCGACGTCAACACGGTCTCTTTTTTGCATGAAATTGAGGTCTTTTGGCTGCTACACGACGGAAACCCAAATCATTAACCACAATGTCTTGGGCGGATCCATAGGCAATGTTCAAGTCCTCCGCTATTTCTCTGATGGTTAATTTGCGGTTATTGACCAACATTTCTTTTACTTTATCAATTTTTTCACCGACTTTCGATGTCGATGGTCTGCCACTGCGTTCATCATCTTCGATTGACTCACGACCACTTCTGAACCGCTCGTGCCACTGGTAAACGACCGTTTTTTTTAGAGAATCGTTGCCGAAACACTTTTCCAACATTTCCAACGTCCGTGCGCCACTAAATCCGTTTTTTACGCAAAATTTAATACAAGTTCGTTGTTGCAAATGTAAATCCATTTCTGAAATTGTAAAAAATCGCCAACACACACAGAGATAGATGTACTCTTGGCTACGTAACTTTTGCAAATGTCAAGTTATGACACTAAGATTTAAAGGGAATATCAACAACAGATGTACCAATTTAACAAAAAAAAACAGAACTCAAATCGGAACGATGGGAGCGCCACACGGTGGTTATTCCGGGAACTGTTTGATCAAGGTAGTATTTGCCGCGCCTCTTCCTTTAAATAGTGTGAATGTTATTTAGGTAATCTTAGAATAAGAAGAGAATAATTATCCAAATAAGAAATGAGATTTATTGGAAAAAGAAAGAACGTAATTGTTTTTGTTTTGGAGATGACTGCCCTTTTGCTGAGTAGACCACACTAAAAACAATCACTTCTACATCTACATTTACATAATACCCCGCAAATCGCCGCAAGGGCGTGTGGCGGAGGGTGTTAGGTCACCAACAACTCGCCCAATCCTTGCCGTTGGATTTTTTTAAAATTACCGCAATGTTTCACCCTCGCAAAACTAATATTCATCCAGGCCGGAATTCCGAATATGCCCATAAAAGTAGTATTTCTTTAAAAATTATGGGTTTTACGTAGAGCCCTTAAGTTTTCTAAAATTGCATCAATAAAGATTTTGAGGATTTAAAAAACAATGCTGCCTTTGGTCCATGCGAGGGCGGTTCAATAAGTACCCGTGTTGGACGACAAAGGGTGTTCTAGAGGGAAGTTTATGTTATCATCGTGTGCTGCCATCTCTCAAACGACGGTGAAACAAATTTCACACTGATTTAAAGGTTAGTTTGGATTTGGCAGCCATTCGAGTAAGACGTGTTTCGTGATTTTCGCTAAGACGGAAAAATAGCAGTACCGTTCGGTAATTCGCATTTTGTTTTTGGATGGGAAGAAATGCGAGGAGATAAAAGCAAAGTGGGATGCTGTTCATGGGAACACTTCGCCATCTATGACCACTGTTAGATATTGGTTCAACGAATTTAAACGTGGGCGAACATCTGTTTTTGATGAGGAGCGACCAGGACGCCCGGCAGACGTGGTTACCTAGGAAATCATTCAGAAAGGCCACGCCATGATTCTCGCTGATCGACGAAGAAAGTGCGCGAAGTAGCAGAGGCCGTGGGTGTGTCGACTGGAACGGCAATTAATATTTTACATGATAAGTTGGCGATGAAAAAATTGTCGGCCCGATGGGTGCCGGGATTGCTCACGGTGGACAACAAGCTGATCCGGCTGTCAACTGCATGAACTACGCTATGAATTGCTGCCGCACCCCGTCTATTCACCCGATCTGGTTCCCTGCGACTTTTTCTTATTCTCTAACATGAAGAAATGGCCCGCGGGAAAAAAATTTAGCTCAAACGAGGAAGTTATCGCCGAGACAGAGGCGTATTTTGCAGAGTTCGACAAATCCTATTTTTTCGAGGGGTTAAAAAAATGGCCGGAACGTTGGGAGAAGTGTATCTTTCTGAAAGGGGATTATGTTGAAATATAAAAAAACAGTTTTTGAAAAAATGGTTTCTTCATTTCTAACACGGGAACTTATTGAACCGCCCTCGTATAAGCTGACAAAATTTTTGCCAAATAAAAATTTGCCACGGGAAGTAAATTAAAGGATATCGGTTATTAGTTTTGTCGCGTCAAACATTTATAGATAAACACTCTTTCGTCACAATTAACACAATATGCCAAACTAAGTCCAGGTCAGATTGCTTTTTCAGCTGCGAAATAATTAAATCCCCAACATATTTCCATTCGAAATACATTTGCACAAAAATGCCTATTATTGAAATGATTCCTTCATTTAATGCCTCTTTATATTTTAATCATTTCTCTCCGAGATATTTCCTTTTGCAAACAGATATCTGTATGAAAATATTTGCTAAGCGACTCATTTCCTTTTTCTCCATGAAGACCTCAGCATGTATTCATTTTCATTTTTATAAGGAAAAAGATAATCCTTTATCATGAATAACATTGTTAATTTGGAAATATGCTCGTGAAATATTTGCCACACAAAATGCCATTTCCGCAGTTCGCCAAGCGACCAACGTGTCCACGTAGGCACCGACTGATCTTTTGCCATAATACATTTCGGAATCGCGTTGCTAATGTGGTGTCGTTAGCGATGAGACCGATGCTGCCAGGATTCCAAGCCGATCCTCCTTTGATACCGACTTACGCCAAATTCTAAATGCACGTTCCGCTTCCAAAATCCGTGAAGAGCGAACAAAGGAACGAATAAATATATCATTCAGGTCAGGTAAACAAGCCTGAATGATATATATGCATTCTCTCTGCGGCCCATTACATCACGTCTCCTTGTAAACCTCGTCTTTGTCCAGGAAGTAAGAAATAATCAACCATTGGTGAACTAATGGTTTTTTTGGACGGCCCGCGCTGCGTCTTGCCAATGTGTCGTTCGGAGTGCCTCTTTCGCTCGACCTCATTTCCTCCTTCAGTACTACCTATCGTACCTTGTAACTAACTGCCTTCGAGTCGTCTAAAAGGCCTGTTTTATTATTTCCTATGCCCCGCTTACTCAGAATTCTACTTTCTAATTCGATTTTTAACATCCAACTACTTCTTTCAATGCCTCCACTACGTACCTGCCTCCATTCACTTTTACAGCCTTTTTAGGATTTTACCAATCAATTTCATCTCTTCTTACACGTTTTTTCAAAACTTCATTCTCCTCTCATTCCAACTTACTTTCACAATTCTTTTCCAAGCTCAAATCTCAAAAGCCTCTATGATCCACATTCATCCACTCGCCTGAAAGACCAAGTTTCCGATCCATACAGCGCTACGCACCACATTGAAGTTTTTACCTATCTTTTCTACCAATATTTACTTTCGGTACCTTTCATAATTTCTCTTCTTCTTGGGAATTCTAACGTACATGCCAATGCAATCCTCCTGCTTATGCCCGTTTTCCTCTAAAATACCGCCGAAATATATTTGAAATACTGCTCCACTTCGTCTAGTTTATTTCCTCCACCTTTAATGTTTGCCTCATCCGTCCTTCTTGAGAATCTTGATCGATTGGTTTTCTTGCTTCCTCTTAATCTACATCCCGTAATCTTCGCGTTGCTTGGGTTAAACACTCGGCATTACAATGCAACAATTTCAGAGTGTAAAAATCATTCGCCTTGAATGGGATTCGAACCCAGATCCCTCTATATCCGGTCGAGTGCTTTAGCCACTTAAGCTACCGAGGCGTCCTCTTAAACTCTGAAAATTTGGGGCTTTTAAAGGAACTAGATGTTATGACGAAATACCGTACATACAATGTCACAGTCATACGAATGCATGTGACATTGTATGTACGGTATTTCGTCATAACATCTAGTTCCTTTAAAAGCCCCAAATTTTCAGAGTTTAAGAGGACGCCTCGGTAGCTTAAGTGGCTAAAGCACTCGACCGGATATAGAGGGATCTGGGTTCGAATCCCAGTCAAGGCGAATGATTTTTACACTCTGAAATTGTTGCATTGAAGTGCACATTAGCGGATGACTCCGTGAAAAAGTTACTGATGCGGTATCTCCCGCAGTTTCTTTGGAATTTGTCACTCGGCATTACCTTCAACACCTTGGCTGCGTGTTGGCTGCTTGGCTTGACTGACTAATGAGTAATACAAAAGCATCCCATGAGAAAAACAGAAATATTAAATTTGAGAAAAAATAATAATACTTTGTCCACGGAACCTGCGTGGACACCTTTTTAAGACACAGGGGGCGTTCCACGGCTGTGAATCCGCTTTTCCCAAGCACGAGGTAAGCAGACTGATGGAATTTTCTCATTCTTTGTAATTCGGATAACATCTGAATTCCGCCTCCAGTTTTGACGTTCTTTTCCCTGCCGTCCAGAAGCGCGTGGTGGGGTGACCGATGTGCGGGACTGGAAGGCAGCCAAGAGGAGGAGGAGGAGGAGAGACTGCCGCGGAAATATCGCCGTTGAAAAGAGGGAGAGGTAAAGAGTTTTAAAACCCCGACAAAAGAAATGTCATCGTGAAAGCGAGCCTTGAACGAATCGAATCTTAACGCATCATCTTTCACGACTCCTCAGACGATCTCAGCGTGGAGAGATGATGCCCAGGGTGATTATTCTGAGAAAGCACACAGTCTGATAAACCACTGTGCCTGGTTCAACAGCCTCCTCTCGTGGAAAGGTACCTAAGTCTCATTCAAATTCCCCATAAGAATTTTTATAGTTCACCACCAAGAAGTTGTTATTTTATATGTATTATTAACCCATTTTCAATATGGTAGGAGACATAATTTCAATAAAATTGGAGAGATTAGGTGTAGAACAGACAGATTTAAGATGCCATTCCTCTCACGAGCTATAAGGCATCAGAATAACTGTAACCGAACTCGCTAGAGGGGAAAAAGTATTTTACTTGTTACATTCTAAGTAGTCTAGTATGGTGTCTCCATCTGAGGATGTTGCCTCCTTCGTTGTCGTTCTGGCTACCTCCTGAGCCCTCCTCTCCTGAGCGCCGAGACGTAGACCTAGAGCAGGATGGCACAGGAATCCTTGAGACTTTTTTAACCAGAATCGTAAGGGCTGCAATTATTGAGTTTTTTAAATAGAAGTTGATGAGGCCATTGTAGCTCTATACCGCTGCAAATGCGCGTTTCAAAATTTACTTAAGCTTATAAAAAGGGGGTAAATTTTACAAAGTTATTCACACGAAGGTCGTGCTAGTAAGTTCCTAAGCAGAATTAAATTTATTTTTATTTATTAGTCACATTGTACCCTGAAAGCCGCCACCTGGGTGTATGGCAGGGGGTGATTATACACCAGACTACTTATGCAACATACTTTTCCCTTCTAGCGCGGTCGGACAATGTTATCCTGACCCCTCATCGTCAGTGGAAAAATGACATCTTAAACCTATCCGTTCGACGCCGAATCTCTCTAATTTTACAAACATGATCTCCCCTACCGTAGTAAAATGGGCCTAATATTACATTTTCAACATCATTGCTAAAGACTTCATTTCAAATCCTGCAAGATATTTAATCTGTAATTTATCATTTTTATACGCTCCTCAGTTTATCATAAAAAGGCTTTGCAAAAGTAGCTCCTCTACGCTTCACGCTATCTAATTCGGAAATCAATCCAACTTCGTGTGGATCCCATATGCTTTCTACGTATTCTAATTGAAGCTTAACTAGCGAAAGATAACATTTCTATTTGAACTATTCATCGCATTTACCCAGTACTCTTCTAATAAATCATAATTTGTTGGCTTGTCCAATAAATGCAGCTATGTGATATTGATATAGCACACATAAGGGTAAACATACTCCATAAAATTTGCTGCAAGTAAATTTAAGATAGAGGTGGAAATTGCCAATGAATTGACATTTAAATCGATGTAGATTTGGAGGTTAGTGAGACATTGATGAATGCCGAAGTAGCCCCGTTTGCCGAAGTCCGCTTCTACCATATACTATTTCCCAAGGTCTTTTCCCAGGACACCCCACCACAGGAATATAATCTCTGAGACACTTCACCGCAGTACCACACACTGTCAACGTGATCCTGCGGCGTTCGTTTCCTGTGACTGCTAGCCAAACCAATTCATCCAGTACCAGCTGGGCGGAGCAATGTACTCTAATGGAATTTTGGCCAGGAAAAAATATTATGCACTCGAATGAAAAAGATTACAATTTAAGCTCGCGGGTAAATGCCTCGCTCATTTAAATATGGAGTACGCGTTTTGGTTGGTGCATTTAAGAGAACACGTTACAGAACAAATTTAACGTTCATAAAGATTCATGGAAGTTGTTTTAATATTTATCAGCTTCTACCTTTTGTGATGAGAAAGATGTCATTCTGTCAGCTGTCAGTTAGTTACACTTGAAAAATGCCAATTAATTACTCGTTGATTAAAATCCTGACGTACAAATTTTAACAATGGTATTCTATCTCTCTATACAAAAAATACGTACCCTAAAAGGTACCATCAGGGTGTGTGTGTGTATACACCAGGCATGAAACATCAATTACTAAGCTTTTTTTTAATTTTTAGCGAAAATGTAAAAATGTCAAATAATCCAAAAAATATCGATCATAATAACTGCAGGTGCATGAACTATGGTCGTTAAGTGAGATGTACTTCTCTACGCACAAGAGAGGAGCTGTTAGTTAAAAGTATGAAAATACGAGATTTTGAGATTAAATGAGATGATGACATTATAATAGGCTATACAGAATGCAAAAAGAAAATACTCTTTCCCTTCCAATACCTTCGGATACAGTTATTTTGGTCCCTTAACGTTCGTGGAGAAAAATTAAAATCTTCCACCCATCCGTCCTGCTAATCTCTCTCATTTTATTGACCTGATGTCTCCCACCGTAGTACGAATGGGCCTTCATCTGGATGTACATTTAGTTGCTTCATCTATGTATAGCATTTGTGTGGATATTACGTTTTGAACAACTGGTTTTCACGCATTGCTGATGACCGGGCAATGCCTAGAAACGAGAGATCTCATTGAGACTCCCTATTTCAAGATTAATGACAGCCCGTATGGGCAGACACTGGTTATGGATAAGATGTTGAGGGGATGTCGAGAAGAGCTCCATCGATTCGAAATCTCTCTTTCTCTCTCTCGAGAGAGAGAGAAGGAAGGAGAGTAAGTGCGAGTTTGTGTGATCGGGAATGTTGACCTTTAGGACCACTCTTCCTCTGAATCCAATAGCAACCGAAGGTTTAATATCTCTCACGGAACATTCTTCGCACCTCATTCATTTGCATTCACGTTTCCTTCACAATAAGTAAGTGCCTCGAAAACTATGGGACTTAAATTACGCTAAGATGTAATTAAATTAGTAAATTTCTGATAAAGATATTTATTGCAAGGAATGCAATGAAAAAAGGATAACAAATCGTTAATATAAGAAGATGAGGACAAAGAATCAAAGGTCTTCCAAAGTGAAGAAGTCAGTGGCCCGCCAGAGTCTAGGCAACGTGGAAAGAAACAGGAAAACCGCACAGTTCCGTTCAGAATGGCAATAATTTGCTACCGCGTAGAATCGCGCGTGTCGTGGCCTCGTTTTATGTTTCGTAGCCGTGAGGCGATTCTAGAATCCGTACTCTTTTGACCGACGTTAATACAACCTGCGTGAAAATGATTTGCAACCAGCAGAAGTATTCCTTTTTATCTTGACGGGAAGAACTTGAGCGTTGAGGAGCCAACCCCCATTCTCCCCGAGGGCGCGAGCAAATCTCACGAGGGATTAAGGGCAGCGATTGGCGCCACAAGCAAGGATCGTTTGCCTTCTCGGTGCAGCCGCCAGCAAATGAGCCACGCGAGCCGAGCAGCGGCTTGCTGCTTTCGTGAGAGCACCAAATGCTCGCTTTTTTGCTGGCCGGAAGAGAATAGCGAGATTAGTTCAGGACGATTAGAAGCAGGAAGGCGATAGTCGGTGCCGCGACTAGGTACCCGACGGCAGTCTCTTACAATTAGTTGTAACGCCACTTACTTTGTAATCATTTCTGATTGCCGAGGTGAATTTGTCGTAATTGGTGAGAGTTGGCGCCATTTCCGCCCCTGCGTGAGTTGTGGGGTTGGATTCCTTTGGGAAATAGGGGTTGATGCACGAGGAGATGTGGGACGAAACCTTCGCCTACGAATGATCGCCTGACGAGATCATCCGGAATATTAGTAGGGTGAGCAAATGAATATTCGGTTTAGTTGTATCCTCGAGTAGGTATCCATCATTTTTTAGTACCCCGCAAGCCATCGCTAGGGTGTGCGGCAGAGCGTACACGCCAGACTTGTTCTGACACCAATTTTTTACCCCCACCGCGGTAGGAGAATTTTATTCCGATCCCTTCCGATTCCCGTGGCAAAAATTACATCTTAAATCTCTCTCTTCCACACCTTATCTTTCTATTTATACTGACATGATCTCTCTTACGATGGGCGTAATAATACATTTTCGACATCATCTTCATCATCTAAAGAGATATCCTCCCAATCTATGCAAGAGATTTATTCTGTGATTTAACCTTCGCTCCGTGAGTGATTCCCAGCCCAGCTGCTCGCTACTAAGATACGCTACTAAGTTGCAACGTTTTCCTAATCTAGCTCCACGCCGCACTCGAGGATTATCGCAATATCAAATATGTGCGAACGAAAATTTTGTTTGTACAAAAATGTACGAACGACTATGATAAACCTTTATTCGCAGAAAACATAACTCGCCAAAAAAGAGAATAGTGTGCTTCCACTCGAGACTTTCAAATATTTTTCTGGGTTGGCATGCATGCTTAAGTTTGCCTAGTTATTATTAATATATTATTTGCTTTTGGTAACTCTGCTGGCACAAAGAACAGTATTCAACGTATTCATTAAGGCACAGAACACGGAGAAAATAATTTTTTATCAGAAATACTGAAAAGGGATATATTTCGTACTCCATTTGAGCATTTTAATAAAGAAAAGTTTTATTCTGTAAATGGAATTAGTATGGCCACCCTATGGCTTACGGATATCATTCCTGGCATGCTTTAATATGTTTTTCAATCGAAAAAAAAACAGCTTTGCCTAAATAATTGCTGCATAAAAATCCTACCAATTCTATCAATCTATGAAAGGGGAAGCATATCTTTTGTAGCATTCCGTCCATTACTTAGATATTAATGAACCATATATATATAGCATACGTAAATTCGCTTAGTTTGATAACTTAAGTGGTATTTTTCTTTTGACGCCAGGAGATATGTAGACATTTCCGCGGGAATTATTTGCTAAGACTGAGTGCGTCATCACTCGGAGACGAAATCCTTTTCTTGGGTCTTCCTCGTGTGGGAATAAGGTAGGAATCACTCTGCGCGCAGCGGTCTCTTGATTACGGCCCGCGTCACACAAAACCGTAGGATTTTTAATTTACGATTAAATAATATCCTTCCCTTCCAAGGAAGAAAATAGATCAAAGGGCTTCCGGTTCTTTTCCTCGCTTACATTCCAACCATGCAAGCGAGGATACGAAGCCATCCCAAACATGCCCCATTCTTCACTTAGAATTCCAGAATCAAACGATAACTTGGAGAGGCTGATGATTTTTGCGAAACGCTCACCATCATTTCCTGCGGAAGCGAGGTCTTTTAACCTAGGGAATCATTCTCGCCTTTCCTCTCCCACGGCCAATTGACCGTGTGAAAGAAAGAAAGACAGAGGCACCTGCCACCGAAGCGTACGATACGAAATGAAATGCATCCATCCCTTTGCTGTCAGATTTCACTCCGCTTGGAGTTGGCTATCTATAGAAATCAATCAGGGTTAATGCGACAGCAACAGTTAACCCTTCAAATGCCTAACCGATACCTCAGTATTCTCATTTGGCCCTCAAGCGTTTCTCGATGACACTGGTAGCATAATTTCAAAAAAAAAAAAAGAAATTGTGTTGAACATGACTCATTCCGTACGAAGCACTCAAAAACACTGAGCGTGTACCGCCCAGAAAACGAATTCATTTTCCCGAAGGGTTGGTTTGAGGTGAGATTGGACCTCAACCTCGTTATCTGAACCCTGAGACGGCGTGCGAAATTCACACATTAGCAGCGTAATGAGGGGGGCAATTCCTTCCCCTGTGCCGCCGCCTACGGTTTCCCAGTACCAGAACCGTCTGGTAACCGTAAAATCCCGCAGCTCGGGTGAAGTTGAGGGTACCCAGGGACGTCACCCGGAATCAAACACGGACCATCCAATCAATAGGCCTCTGCCCTACTCACAAGGACTACCGGACCCCTTCGGCGGTTCAATTCAAAAATTCAATTTTCGTCAATTTAATATTTATCATTATAACCAACATATCAATTATGCTTCTCGAGGTGAATCCATCAACCATTCCCTGTAATTTACTGAGAGGTGGTAATTATTGTGGCAATATTTATATTCGAATAAGTATAGTTTGGTATTTTTTTGAAGTATTGCTGTGCCAATACGTTTAGCTGGGTCTTCAGAACACCCAGTCTCGTTCCGCATTGCGATGCAATCGCTGTAAACGCATAATTTATTATTTTAATCAGATTACATCGATACAACGATTTCGTCAGTAAATTTTAAAACTTAAGCAGGGATAAAATAACAGAAAATCCGAAGCGTCTAGTATTTTTTTCTAATCTTGACCCGTTTATGACGAATGCAAACAAACTGACTGACCACAAACATCCTCCCATACCTACCAGTCAGGAAACAACCGCAAAGCGCCACGCACCGTGCCTCCACTAGGCAGGGGACGCTTCTTGACAGAAGAACAAAACAAGCGTGGCATAATGTATGAACCGTAACTTCGCTATTCGTCAATTATTACTTTACTACTTCATCGTACATTAGCTAAAAACTCTGCATAGCCTCTAGTCATATTCTGCCGCTTTAACCGTAATTTGCGATTTAAAAAAATGCAAGATGCGACAAATTTGCGATCTCCTGACGCCGTCTTTTTTTTGCATCGCGTGAAAATTCCTCTCGCTTCGCGCCCGGGCGTCTGTTGACTTCTGCGAGCAATAAAACGACTTCGGTCGCTCTTGCCCAAGGTCAAGCACTCTTAAACATTCAAGAGGTGAACTTTTCGGTCTTCGCTCGCCAAGAAATAAACCCCGCGCCTCTCCCCTCCGTGGAAGTTTTGTCAATGAGTGATCGGCACAAGGCGAGTCACTGAACACGTCCCCGCCTCTCCACTTGAACAGGAGCGCTTCGCCTTGCTGACGCACATGTCCAGAGGGATTGGCGTCGCATTTTTTAACTTTCAGCTCGTGATGCGGTCTCGCAAGCATCTCGCGAGTCATTGTCCACACACACACACGCACACAGGTATATCGAAATGAAGATTCGTACATACATATTCAATAAGATTCATAAAAAATGGCAATAATTATCAGGAAATGCTATTTATTTCTTTAATGAATACGCCAACTTAATATTTTAAGTGGACTGAAGGAGAAGCTTTTCAACAAGCAACCGAAAAACCTCCGATTTTCAAAATAATATCCTCCTAGTTTAGTCAAGATAAATACGCTCCCGGGTGTTAATTAAAACGGGGTTGAAATAAACCCTAAAATAAGTATAATTATTTCTTTCCCACCGAAGCATATGGCTGGATTGGAGTGTTTTTGTGACGTGAAAGGTCTTGGGAAAGAAACTTGACCGATATTGTCTTCTTTTCTAAATAAGCGTATGCCATTTATTCTCCGTAAAAGGTCAGTGTGGGCTGTTTTTGAATACTTGAGAAATTAAAAATGAAATTATCTTCTCAAAAACGAAAAAGCCGGATGGGAAATAAAAATCGAACGACATCATTTATTTGAAGAGAGACTGAACAAACAGGATAGCAATCGAAATTTCTAATCGTTAACATTACACGTGATAGCTGCTTGAAGGCTAATGGCATCGATATGACATTCGAGCGGGGATAGGTTGATTACATCCATCGACGCCTCGGAGTTTTGGTAGAATTGGACGTTTCGTATTGCCTGGCCACCCGCACGATCTATTAACCTTTATATCGCCCCAACTCGAGGAACCCTGGAGAGATCAATTTAGACCCCTGCTACGCATAAAATTGATACCCTAGTGCCCTACGGATATACTACCATTTCCTTAAGAGCCCAGAGAGGACATAGCTATGGCTCTTTAATCATAAGTGTCCCTTACACTTACCATCAGGTTTGAATTAACACTCTAACCGTTTTCATGTTATTATTTTATTCATTAAAAAATAAAGCTATACGTTTCGTAAAGCATGGACGAACTTGTATGCATGCGGGCGTCATAAAAAAAAACCTATTTCTTTCGGGTAAAGTTACGTCAGCTATTTCTTCGGAAGATTCCCTTCAAAATTACCGAATCTTAAAACTAAATGAGTATAAATCTGGAGTTAAAGATTTCTAACGGTATTATTAAAGAGAAAATCACTCCTCATTCCAACACTCTCACTTAGTATTTTAAGGCACTTGATCAGTATATTTACTAACGAGTAAAAGTTTAGCAATACAATAAGTTAGCAAATTCATTAAAAGATAAAGATTCGCCTTTAATAGCGATGTTTTGAGATATTTATGAATCTAACTAAAAATATAAGTGATTAAGTTGCGATAAGTTTTGAAGATCATCTGCATCTACATAATACCCTGCAAGCCAGCGGGAAGATGGATGGCAGGGGGTGCATCCACACACACGAAGAGTCGCACACCATGCATGGGCTACAACTACAGTACGAAGTAACATGCAATGAACTAGCGACCACTTATCGGACTCGGATGAATAAGTTATATCAGCAGTTAGCCTAGCAAGCATCCGAATCCTAAGGAGTCTGATTTCGAATTAACTAGTTTGCAAGCTAAGACCAATCCCAGCAGTCACGAGCACCAATAGTTCCATCCTGATGACTAAAAACGGAACCAGATTGTTAATCAGTCTGTTGATTCAACCGCCCTCCCATTTCCAAACTTCGGTAATTATAATTTAATACGAAACCTTCACTTCAATCCCTTTTCTTCTCTGCAGTGACAGGTCTGGCATTAATTTACGAAAGGAAACTTACTCTTTCCTTAAGAGTTTCTTACATACTGCCTTCGGCTCTTGAGACTGCGGATATTCCTTGAGTATTGAGGTTCATTCCTTGAGGGATTTCTCGAGAGTCGCTTCGACCAATTTGGA
The DNA here is from genome assembly GCF_022747635.1 of Hetaerina americana. Taxonomy (NCBI): domain Eukaryota; kingdom Metazoa; phylum Arthropoda; class Insecta; order Odonata; family Calopterygidae; genus Hetaerina; species Hetaerina americana. The sequence continues at coordinate 235,474 of NW_027286985.1, read as the reverse complement.
TTGACTTTCCCCTCCGTCTTCCCCCTCTTATTCCACTCTCATATCAACCCTTCTCTCAAATTACACCCGCTCAACAACTCGAACCTCGGCACGTGCTCTCGGCATGCCATGGCCAAACACTTCTATGGTACATCGCCATTATCGCTGCACCCATTTCACATTGCGTCGGGCACCACACTCATCCTGCCTCTCCCAATTTTACCATAAACACACTTCAAGTTCCTCTTCCCCATATTTGCTGAAAATAATTATGTGAAATTTTCCACAAATAAAATTTTATATTCACGACCCAGGGTAATTTCCCGGTTCCAGTTTCAGGTGAAGAATGCAGTGTCAATTGCATGGTTATTGAAAAGGGTATTTGAAGGAAACCACGCTGCACTATACATAGATCAGTGCCTTAAGAATCAGTTTCGTCCGTATTGCCAAGCTAGCGTTACCAACAAATTAGGGATCGAGATGGTGCGGTGGCTATCGTACTGGCTTCCCACCCAGAGGGCCCGGGTTCAAATCCCGGCGGTATTTGTTATTTTTCAGTGGTATCTCGATCCCTACTTGAGGTGCTTAGTGGAGGGCAGTTTGAGTGAGTACGCCGTCTGTAGGATGGGACGTTAAGCTGCGGACCCCTTGGCACCTTTCGCAAAGAGCAGGCTAGTGCCGACGCCGGGTTTCTCATCATCCTTTCCTGTCCTTCCCTAATGGTGCAAATGACCTCAGCTGTCGGTCGCTCCCCTAAATACTACTACTACGAACAAATTTCAAAGATTCGGACGATATTGGGTGGCATTTAAATATATTTCCAAACATATAAAAGCCTTTGGGGTAGCGTTTATCTTTATTTTTAGCAAATATGTTCTTAGCACCTTTTTTACACCGTGCCATTTGAGTTTTGGGATGAAAATTGGATTTCATGATCCTTCACGAACGCTAACGAGAAAGATTTAATCAATAAACTTTTGAACTCCGTTTTTTCGTATTAACCCAAAAGTAATTGATAATAATAAAAAGCAATACTTGACTGATTGAGCATTTGTTTATTTTAAGGATATCATTCACGAGCACAGCTTTTGTTAGCGTTCAAAACTACAGAAGGTGGCAGGTCCACAAGATACTCGGTATCCATGGAGTCCTTTAACATCCTGTAGCCATTTATTCGTTTGATTGCTCGTAGGACATGTGCGGGAGATGCTTACAAGATGAAGAGTGAAAATACTTTGACACATTCCGAGGCGGGAAAGTTTACTCGAAGACCATAATTGAAGGAAACGGCGAGGTGAAGAAAATATCATGAAATGAACTGAGAAAAAGAGGCGATGGAAGGCTGGAGCACAAGGAACAAGAGGGAGAAAAAAAATCTTCTCAAGACAGTCCTCGAATGTTTTAGAGTAGATATGACATTACTGTACAATGAAATCACTAGTAATTACACCATTATTGTAATGAAAATTTTTAATGAGAAATCACTTCTTTGGAATGTTTTGGACAAAATGTAGCCCACTATTAGATACATCAGTACCTAATGCATTGATCATGTTAAATTCAGTTTTTGTGGCTTCCTGAAATCCTGCTCCATTTACCACAGTTGAACTTTTTCATTACCACATAACGCAAGGAATTAATAATTCATTAATCAAGGTGGCAGTACTGAGTTTATCTCTGAAATAACTCTCAATTACCCAAGGTATCCATGATATAGAACCGCATGATTTCTCTCAAATGAATTCATTTCCTCGTCAAATATAGAGATGTTCTGCGACACCGCAGAGTTTACTTGCTCGTATAAACTTATCTACTATCCTCGCGACGCCATTAAGGATTTTTCGACGAAAACTGTTTTTATCTAACATATATCTTTCGATCAAATACGACGTTATCTCTTAATGGTGTCGCCGTTCTGATAGCCTCATTTCACGCGGAGAGTTTTTCTTTTCGCGTTTTTCTTAATCCAAGAGCAGTCGATGGCCGATATGGTCACCGAATCTCCCTGGGAAACGAGGCTGGCCAACTGTGAGCAATCGCACATCCTCAAGACAATCAAAATTCATTGAGCAGCGTGCGAAAGGAAACGAAAATAAAGCAGTCTGCGGCTACAGAAAATCTTACATCAGACAAGGTTGCCTCGACCTATCTCCGCGAGAAAGAAAAGAAAACTGAAGATTAAGTACGCGTGTAAGTGGACAAAATCTCTATTCCGAGATCGAAATTTCTATTTCTAAGAACGCGGGCGAAATATTTCCTTGAAATGTTATTCACAATAGCCAGGAGATGCTGGGTTTAAAATGTTCACCATATAGATCAACTGAACATTCCGAATCTTACCCTAGAGCCATATTGATGGAATTCATCGGTAAGGAGTCAAGCGCGATACATTAAATATAGACGTATCACATAGGCATGACAATGGATTCGACGTACATCTGTACATTACGAGCCACTCAGTGGATCTTTCGATTTTTTTATAATTGGGAGGAATGAATAAATACGATGATGACTTTTCCAAAGTAAATAACTAACCTGTTCACGTCAGTCATTCCTTTTAATATGCAAATTTTAAATATGCATGAAATTATCCGGCACTCCCTACCTGCTCCAACGCCACGCATAAAGATTCTCCGTCGGCGATTTCCACACCGTCCGAATATTGTTCTGGCTCCATAATAAGTTTTATGACGTCTCTTTAATTACGAATTTCAAGGTACGCCTTTTACGCATGCCGGCTTCCATTTGCGTCGGCGCAACATGCTCATATAAAGCCAAGAATTTTTCTATCTTGACATTTTTACTGATTAACAACTTCGCGGTTTTCTATTGTAACATTCGTTTGACAGAGAAAGATAAAACGAAGGCAACCGATGGATTAAAACATTAACGCAAATCTGAGATTAAAGCAACGGAAAGACTGGAAATTTTACAGACATTTCGATAAATTATTCATCGTTAGAAATAAACCTTATCAATGAAGTTATTTAGCACCAGGGTGAGATTCCCGCCTGGGGAGGTTTTCCTACGCCTAAGGCATGGTTTTTTGTAAATGTAAAATTTTATGTACCGGGGTTAGGTAAAATAAGGGACTATAAAGTCTCCATCTCGCTCCAAAAAGAAAAACGTTGAATAAATAAATTATTAAACAAAATAGGGGCTTAAGTACGGGACGGCCTCGTCGTCCAATGACAGCCTCTGTTCTCCAGGCGAAACATAGGTTGGGAAACAGCAAAAGGTCGCCGGGGGCCGTATCTGGTGAATACGGTGAGTGGTCAACCGATTCGAAGCGCAATGCGTGGATTACTGGAGCCGTGGCGACCGACCTCCCGCCTCCCCCTCCAAAACGGAGAGGCCACCCCATATCGCCGCCCCTTGCTCACTCCCCGGTGCATCGAGTGGTCTCACTCCCCACTGCGCGGCGAGAGCGATTGCAAATCCCTCCCGCCGACTGCAGTGCGTCCACCCCTGCATTGCCTTTCTCGAGAGCCTTTTTTCTTAGACCCGTGTCCCACACCTCCAGAGAAGTACCCCTTGCCACACACCCTCATTCGGTACGCTCTTGAAGGCAGCGGTTAAAGGGATTCTCCGCGCAATTGAATTTTCTCTTGTCACACGGAAAATGTCGCATGGATTTCAATTGGATTAAAATATAGTATCTTCCGGAGAAGTCCCAAGGCTAATCGGTTTGGGTCTATTTCTGGATTCACCAGCGAAGGAATCGGGCTACTGTAGAACCCATCCCATGCGAAGGCCTACGTCCTGTGAAATTCAAACTTTGATGTGTTTGGAGCCAGTCTATTTCCCTCTAACACCACCAGCATTTCCAAAAAACCATGAGAATCGGGAGAACAATGTATCTGGTATAAAAATAAACATTACAAACACTCGAGAATATTTTACTGCTCTGTACACCACGTAAAATAAAAAACTAGAGCGTACCCTTTCATCTGTGCAATGCTCAGAACGTTGACCCTTCTTTCTTCTTTCCACGAGACTATAGACATTGACGCACTTCTGATTGGATTAGGCAGAATCGCATCACAACACTTTATTCCTCACCAGTTAGGCCACAGGAAGATTTCCACATGAATTGAAAAAGCTGCGTTTCTCCTCGACCTGCTACGTGAATGTCACAGGAAGTGGTTTTCGAATGAGCTTCGTTCGGAGTAATTCAGAAGGCACGGATGGCTCGCATTGCGATAACGTCATCAGTTTCTGCATTTCCCTTCCCCTCCAACACATCATGTTATGACGCATTAAGTTATAAACAAAATGCCAAGAGCATTCGATAGTGCCCCTAAGATAGTATTTCCTTTCGTAAACATTTTTGCGATCGAGGTAGAAACAAGAGATTTTCAACATTAATTGGCTACTGGGCTAAAATAATGCCAACTACCGTCTTGAATATCCTCTACTCTGCAGAAAATAATGCTGTTTTACTGTTTAATTCCATTGGGAAAAGTTGAGAAACACAGCGAAAACATTTCCGCAGCGTTGTTTTTAGATTAATTCAGCATTTGGCGTGATTGAAATGAAATAGCATTTTTATTCTGTAATCAAAGTGAATTTAACTTTTGAAAAACATTTAAGTGAAGCAACTAATTGAAATATAATGAAACGCTTACGACAGGAATACTTACCTCCCTACGCCGCCGTCTTATTTTTCGCGATCATAATGCAGAAAGTGTATCTGCACTTGAGAAAATATTGAGAGACTCAACGCGAAAAAAAACGAACATGGAGTGGGCGTAAATAGATATTTACTATATGCATATTCGTACATTTAATTAAGAAATAATTTACTGTCTCGCTCAATGGATTAATTTGCGGAGTACGGATAAGAGAGGGTGCAAAGATGGGCTTTCACCTTGGACTTATTAGCAAATGGAAACTGCCGTAATTGCCGGGAATTTCCGCCGGTCTTTTTATATGAATTACGCGAAAACGAAAGGAAGTGAAGTTCCGGAGAAGGAGAGTTCCATTTAGCAGCTTTATCACTTGCGTTAACTGCACCGGTAGCTCCCATCAACCGCAAAACGGATCCGTACCAAGTAACTTGAGGGCTCTTCACATTGGATATGCGAACTCAAATCTTAGACCTTCATCCATTTAGAGCGTAGGTTTGTTTTGCCAAATAAGTTCACGAATAACCCATCTATAGCGGCTCAGGGGGGTCAATTATAGAGACAAAACAAGTCGCAATAGCTGAAAAATAGGTGAAAACTGAGCATGCGTAAACTAGGGATGACGCCGAATAAATGGAAATGTCTATCAAATGCCCGTTTGCTAATTAAATTAGTTAAATTATCTTCATTAAAAGGGCCTTACCCTCACGAGCTCAATTAACTTCGCCTCCATGCGGACTCACTCTTGTGTTTATATCGTTATTATGGTGACAATCTTGTGGTTGCCATTCATGATCGCGCCTGACTGAATATGGACCATCCCATTCTCCCTCATATACTTAAACGAAAAAGTTTCAAGCTCTTACGCTAAGCTCTTAAATTCGATGTGAAAATGTCTAATACATTTTATCACAATGTCAAATTGTTCTTCACAGTGATAGATCACTGAAAAACTCTGATAAAATCCATATGAAAATAAGAGAGAGAGGAAGACAGAGATGACTGGTCACCGCGTTTGAAATCATCTTGAACTACAACTCTACGTCATAGCGTACATGATTTACACTAGGCAAACATCTAGACTCGAATAATTCAAATTATTAGAAATAATACTTTCCGATGAATCGTATTGAAGAAATTTATCCATATCCTAGAATTTTTTGGGGAGAAATAAAGTCGCAGACCTTACAATTGAATATTACGTAAATGTACAGATTCCGACGCTATAAATTAATGTGGTTTTATAAGTTAATCATTCAATACTTGATTGGGCATTTAATTAGTGAAACAGTATCAGTATAAGGCTGAAACTAGACTAAGTCCTTCTCTCCCTGGGTAATCGGTTCACATATCACTAAACATCACTCCTCGTTCAACCGCCGCATTCAGCATCCATTTTGATTACGTTCTCCTTCCATTTTAATGAGATCTGGACTTCGCTCAGTTGTTCACATGCCTAACGCTCTGTGATCAAAATAATACAATGCTTTTGCACAATGACCTGCACTGTCAATATCTCTGAGAAAGATTCCATCGCTGTGCCATCAGTACAGCTGCATTCTTATACCCCCACTACTTTTTTCAATGTGACCCCTAGCGGGAGATGTGCGGTAGCCCAGTAGGTAAGGCACTACGCTACTGACGGGAGGGCGCGGATTCAATTCCGGAGGACAACCCTTCGGGGTACACTGCGACATATCCCTGATATTCCTGGAAAACCATAGGCGGCGCAGGGAAAAGAACTGGCTCCCTAATTACCTGATGAGTTTATTTTACACGCTTAGATGAGCGCAACCCTCACCTACCAAACCAACATTCGGGTTGATTACTTTGCGTTTAGGGACGCTTGCCGCAGGTGTTTTCTGTAGGGTTAATCCCAACATAGCCAGGTCTATCTTTGTATTTTCAGTTTTTCATATCACATTCTATTGTCCGATTTAACCCACTTGAATGATAAACCTCTCGCAGAATACTCTCAACCGGAAATCCGCTTGAGGTGCCTTCAGAATAGTTTCCAGGAATGAATGCTATTACGTCATGTTTGTGAGAACGAAAACACCTTCAGAAATAAATTTCCTAACATTGAAAGATTATAAGTATTTTTTAATGAAAGAAAGTTAACTTTTGAATAAATTATGAGTTAACCTACCTCGCTAAACTACCGTTTCATGCAGGATCTGATGGAATAGATCCGTGTGGCACACCTGCGATTCTTTATTCCTGTTGTTCAGCGGCAGTATCCTTGTGAATAATGCCTCAGGGGCGTTGCTGGCTGTGGGTAGGGCAATGATCTCACTGTTCAATGGAAATACGCGATTATAACACGCGAAGATTTGAGACAAGAGATATAACTACCATCGGTTGTTTATTTCGTTTTTTAAAAATTGTCACAAACATATCCTGAAGACAACGAGACTTGAGGTGGCCACATGTGAAAATTGAAAGCCGAGCTTCCATCGACCCCATCTCACGTTATTCAGCGAGTTCGCGCACATAAAAAAAGTAAACTTGCAGTAAATACTTATTAACGTACAGGTTAAACTTAAGTAAAAACCTTTCAATAAACACTCAAACTCTGTGAAACAGAGAGTCATTTATATTTGTTCATGGCTCAAAAGCTTAGCAGCGAATAAAATTCTTGAAGGACGAATGTTTCAATTATTTCTTCTCCTATTTCTTTCCTTCTCCATCCGTCTCGTTCTTCTCCAAATCCACATTTCCATTGTTTCCAACCGAGACTTCTAAATCTTTTCTCATGTTCAAGTTTCACATCCGTATTACAATCTACTCCAAACAAACGTTTTTGTAAAAGATTTCCTAATTTCCAATTTCAGGCGTTTTTTTCGTTAAATATTTTTAAAATATTCATTTTCCAACGCTGTCATTCTTTTCGGTGTAGTTTTCCTTGTTGTTTTTTTGAATGTGGTATTGTTATCTTTTACGTGTGGTGACCTAACACCCCCCGCCACACACCCTTGCGGCGGCTTGCGGGGTATTATGCAGATGTAGATCTCTGGTAATTACGCTATGAAGGTAGCAGAACTTGGCTTATTCTTCATTACCCTACCAATTAATGTACAAGGGCTCTGCGCTATTTCCAGAAACTAACATAGTTTTCATTTGCTTCGCGTTTATTTTTCGTTTCCATTTCGCCAAAGCTGTAGACAGGATTTTGAGCAGTCTATTCATACCTTTGGCTGATTCTTCCAGGGACCCACTATCATCCCTGGTTGAAGGTTGTTGTAATTATCTAGACCAACTTCCCTTGCTCGACTCTCAGCTGGAGATTCAACCCAAGGGTAAAGGTGGACAACAATCTGGTCAAGGAGATATTCCTCAGCGGTCTCCAATGTTTGGTGAACAGGTTCTCCATAGAACACAACACGCGCGTTTATCGAGCGGGGCCAACCTACAACGGCAGTAATGACTTCCGCCAATTAACCGATGTCCCTGAAATGTTTGGATTAATTGACGTGCTATACCATTTCTTATCAGGGGTTTTATTAACAGGGAATTATGCCAAGAATCGTGCGCGTGGTTGAACATCCTCTAAGTTTCCCATCTAGCCGTCTAATTGATATGATTACGTTCCATCGAATGTTTTTTTCTTAGATTTGAGATAGGTTTGAAGAAATACAACCCTATATACGATATGAGTCGAATATGACATATGAAGGGTGACTGGCGTGTGGGAATGGTTCGAAAATCTCACGCACGAAAAAAGCATCTTTCCATTTCAATTTTGTTTTCTCCGGCGTAACTTTATGGAATTAGCATAAAATATTGAAATGAAATGATTGACTTTGTAATTCCACACACTTAATTTAAAGCTAGGGAGGGATGGGGTTGTTTAGAGAGGGCAAGGGAGGGGCAAAACGGTTAAAGTGTAGGAGGGAGGAAAAGAGAATTACATCTTTCGGTGTCAATCGTTGACTTGGAAGAGTGGTAGGTCTAGGAGGTTCCGAAAGGCAACTAGATAAGTTTCTAGTACATTTAAATTCTGCCAATTCTATTATGCAGTTCACGTGTATGAAGAAGAAAAAGTTACCTTGAATTTCCTCAACCTATCCATTTTCAAGACAAAGTTGGGTTACAGTACTCAATAATTCGGAAGGGAATGAATACGGATTAATTGATTAATTCCTCTTCAAGGCATTGATTGCTTCGCCCAAAAGCCCCGCCCCGCTCAGAAGGTGAGTGTACCAAGTTCGCTTCTAAAAATACCACCTGATGATGACATTCGACGTCGAAACCTGGGTCGTGTTTTTTAAATCAAGTGTGCGGAATTACAATAGACAATAATTTCATTTAATTTCAATATACTTAGCGAATTCCATGAAGTTACGCCAGAGGCAACAAAATTGAAATGGAAAGATGCTTTTGTGAGAGGCCGCTGAACATGCCCACCCGCTGGCAGCTGGATGTCTGCTCGAGAACAATTATCTCCTCCGTCGATAGCGGGGCTCGGAATCACCGAAGCCACATGGCCGGAGCGCGACTATCTCTCGGCCGGGAACCGCGTCCACAGCCAACATCCATTTTCTCCTCCCCGGGACAACAGCCGTTAATGGATGTTCGCGATCCCTCCTCTCCCTTTTATTTCGGTCACCGCCTGAAGCGGCGCTCCACTCTTCCTTCTTCCCATCCGAGCCGAACAACCCAGCGACTGACTTCCTTATGTACACCGCGAGGTCAAACTTGGGGAATGCATGAAAGGCGATGGTGAGACGCGGAATTCAAATGGTGAAATGCTCAAGTTAGGGAGGCTGTGTCCACTTAGAGGTCACCGCTGAGGATAAAGATCGCCAGCAAAGCACTCGTGCAGAGACTGAAACCACGGTCGATGGACCACTGCAAAAACAGATCGGAAAGAGCATAAACCTTAAATTTTTAGTCGCTTTCTCAGGGTAAACTTTTTCGAATAGCATTATATCTATTGTTAGAAGTTAGACTTGTGTTAGTGTTCGGATTATATTTGCAATTTAAATTTGGATAAAATTAGAATTCATAATTTTCTTCGCATTTTTCAAGTTTCCAAACTATTATAATGCTGCTACGTCCCAATCGACGTCGTAGCTATAGAGGTCAATTTCATCACGCTCTGACATCGAAATATGTATATCGTAAATTCAAAAACTGTGTGGACAAGTACTAAAGGTGTATGGTGGATAGAAGTCTGAAATCTAGAGCAGGATGCGGATGGTTAAGTTGAAGTTGATAGATAAAATAAAAATGGACGAGGCATAGAGAAGGATAGGAGAGGAAAATACTATGCGGAGCAAGGTAAGGACAAGAAGAACCACGTGGATTGAGGGGGATTTGGGGATTCGTTCATAACTAATACAAGGGAATGCGCCGTGAGGAAGACCAAGAGATGGTTACGTCAACCAAGTCAAGGAGACTCAAGCTGTGATAGAATTTACATCTTCACTGCAGTAGACAAGTTTTCGGATTGAAATACTGCCGACTATTAATCACCACTTGACTCCATTTGAACCAAAACAATACGCACCCGCCATGATTATTCAAGTTTTTTTTCTCCTAAATAACAATCCTGGGTGGTAGGGTTTCGCAGCGAGTCGATGATGTTTATGGGACCTCCGAATGCGGCTGCGTCTGAAAAATTGCATGAAATGACGTTTCCTTCGCATTGCAGCGAACTTCTTTAGGAGCGAGAAGATCACTCCAACGCGAGAAAAACGTCGAGCCTCACAATTATTCCACGTTCGGCACAATGGAAATGTTAACTGGCCAAATGGAAACATTTTGAAATATCCACAAACCAAAGTGCAATATGAGAATTTTTCACCAGTCTTAGGCGGCAAATATTAAACATGATACCGTAAATTATAAAGCAACCATTTGCCATCGAAGTTAACGAAAAGCATGTTCAATTCGTTCATTATACTCGCCATCCCAAAAGTGTTGCAAGAAATACTAATATTTCAGACCCTTTTGGCTGGTTCCCTCATTTCACTTTTAACTCCTAATGAACACTGATTCCGAAAAAAAAGAGGAGTCGGAATATGAGAAAACTCTGCACACGGCCGGTTATACGAAGGGATTAAAGGGCGCACGATCGCGGATAGGAAGTTTGTTTGCAGTGTGCTAAGCGAAACCACAAATGAATGTTTGCCCATATCGGTGGAAAACTTGCGGCGCATCGAAGTGTTTTGTTCCTCCCGACACTATTAAATGGAAGTGAAACTTCCGTCCGGAGTGTCCGATTACGAATGCGCGCGGACGCATTGCGGTGGATTCACTCGAAGTGTCCTTGTTTAGTTTAAAATAGGATGAGAGGAGGGTAGGTCACCAAAGGATGGTGACTGGACTCACCGGCGATAGATATGAATGCAACTAATTCGGTACTATTGGTCGGTAACGTTTATTGTCAGAGATGAAATAATTCGAATCACTAAACATTTCCAAGTGGAAGAAGAATGGGTGATGGGATGAGCAGACCGAGAAAATTACGGCTCGATGAGATCGTAGGGATTTTCGAGAAGAGGAGCCACGAACACAAGAGATTGCGTAAAAAGAGAACGCTCTTAATGACAAACCCAAAACATTAGTCTCTTTCTCACGGAGTCGAAAGATTAAAGCGAGAACGACGCAAGTTTTGGAGGCTATAGGGGAACGGGCGTAAGTTCCACGAAACTACATAGAGTCAGCCTTTTTCTGTGATTTTGTTTGTCTTAAAAAGCAACGCCGGGTAAACAATTATAAATTACAAGTCCCAAAAGCCGGATCTATTAGTTTAATCTGTTTTTTGCAAAAGTTTTGACAATCGAACTGATTCCGGCAGCGTAGTATTCTTTAAATTTGGCTCAAATTTGACATTTCGACATCGCTCTGAGACATATGGAAGTTAAAAGAAACTCCAAGCATCTAAGACCACGGAAAGGGCAAAGAAAATAGAAGGGGGTGATGGAGGGCATTCATATTATTGCCTATTATCATACGTACGTATTATGAAATGTATGCAGGTAAAATTAATTTTAGTAAAAAACAAAGTAATTTTAGAAACATTGAATTTACAAGTCAGAACCAAATTAAACACAACAAAGATATCAGGTATATGTGTAGGTGTATGTGTATGTTAGTTGATAGTTTGAGTGCTTGCATGTGTGAGGATTATAAGGGTTTTTGCGTGAATGCCTACAATATGTTGTTAATGGATTGTAGCATAAATCTGTGGCTTTCGCATGCAATTTTTTTCTTTATACGGGTGGTGCCCTAACACCCCCCGCCACACGCCCTAGCGGCGGCTTGCCGGGTATTAAGTAGATATAGATGTAGATGTAAACTGTGCAAATCTGTGACAGGTGACTTATCCGAGGATATCAAATACACATTATACGAATCCATCTTACTACGGTAGGTCAGATCAAGTTCATAAAATCAGGGAGATAGATTGCAGAACGGATGGATTAAAAATGGCGTTTTAACGCTAATGAATACAGTTTAAAATAGATACGATCGCAGGTGCCAAGGGATTAATTAATGGTGAGGGTGAAAGAAAGAGAAAAAACACTTTGCACTACCACGCACTTTTAATATAACACGACCATGGTTTCGATGCTACGCATCGTCATCAGGTACAATGCAACAAAATTTTTCAACCTCGAAAGGAGGCATTTAAACAATTTGTTAAATTTGACTATTAGTGTGAATTCATTGCCATCAGAACAATCTATTTCCCCAAACGACGCTTTCTAGTCGAGTGCTTCATAAAGAGTGCGTCGCCAAGGGCTTTTAATAATACGATTTATAATCATTGATTGCTTAAAACCTTTATAGTAGTAGTAGTTTTGAGGGGAGGCGACCCACAGCTGAGGTCATTTGCGCCATAGGGGATGTACAGGAAAGGATGAAGGGTGGAGAGAAACCCGGCGTCGGCATTAGCCTGCTCTTTACGAAAGGCGCCAAGGGGTCCGCAGCTTAACGTCCCATCCGACGGACGGCGTACTCACTCAAAGTGCCCTCCACAAAGCATCTACAGTAGGGTTCGATATACCAGGGAAAAATATTCAGCACCGCCGGGATTTGAACCCGCGCCCTTTGGGTGGGAAGCTAGTACGCTAGCCCCCGCACCATCTCGATCCCGCATTTCCATAATATTGCTCCCGCTTGATTTGAATAATGTTATTGATTATTTTTGCAAATAAATAGTTTCCTGGGTGGCGACCAACTTTGTTCGATTGCATGCTCGAATTGATATCTCTGTGCACACGCAATGATTTAATACGTATGGCTGGCGACATGACACCGGCAAGCCACGCGCCCTGGCGGTTGCTTCCGGTGCAGTTTGCAGATTTAGACGTGTACATAAAGAAGCCGCGAGTCGACAGTTTGATGGAAGATCACGTGAGCTACGCTCCGGCGAAAATGAACAATTTCTAAAGTTAAATCTTCAGCCTATAACACTTTGCACTTAAGAATCAACGGGGTTCAATAACTGTCCCGAATTGCCCCGAATGATGGTCACGCTGCAGGCGAACATGTACCGTATAACCGGCTATTCCGTATAAAATGTATCGCAAGTGATGTCAGTGGTTTCAATTGTTTCAATATCGGTTTCGATTGTAAGTGGTGGCAGGGGCGAAGCAATCGATACGAAGAGGGATGCCCACTGTGAATGACTCGATACTGCAGAGGGGCAAACATCACACCATTCCGGAGGCCGAGCTTGGGGCCTTCGACCTCCTCTCCCTCGCTCTCTCTCCCGTGCACGGAGAAAATGGGTGGGAGGCCCCCGCCGCCCAGGGCCACAAAAACCGTCGTCGCCGTTCGTACTCATATGAACAGCTAGAGTGCGCACGCCCAATGCTCGGAGACAGATTGAGAGTGAGTGAAAGCGATACCAACACAGTAATCGGTTCCTTTTGCGTTAAAAAAAGCGCGTCACAAAGTTTCTAACATTTAAAAGTCTTTTCGCGCCCAAATAACGATCAACGGTCAGCCGAATGATCTCGCGAAAATCATTAAATTATAATTATTACTACAAATATTCTACCGGTCAAAGAAAGTCTCGGATGAACATCCCAAAAACAACTGTACAGCAATGTCTCCCTTCCCTCTCCCAACACATACTCGTATGTATCACATTAAGGAACTTCCGAAGAAGCAATGCTATAAATAGGCTAGCACAATAAGAATAGTGCACTACCTTCCTCTAATTTTAACGATTTCGCACGCCGGTTATCCTATTTGTTTTTCGCATAGACCGCGCACTGTGGCGCTGGTGTATCTCAAAGATACGAAATGTTGAAACGACTAGCGCAAACAAGGTGCCCGCCCCACTCTCGTATCAGTTGACCATTGAATCCGACATGCTTGGCGGAGTGGCCGACGTGTCCGGGCTGTACCAATGAGACCGTGCGTATGTCCCGTGAAATTGTTCGTCCGGCAACGGGCCCGTTGCCGCTTCGGGTGACGCAGTGCGCCTTCCGCAATATCTTAACAGCACGGGTACGCGTCCTTGGCATCACACTGGTTGCGCAATTCAATCTTCAGATGTTCAGGCCACCGTTCGGTCTGCCCTTCCTTATCCTCTTCAGCATTCCTCAACAGGTGGACTCCTTAGGCTGCCTTCCCAATTAAAGTAGGGCTTTGAGGATTGCTCATGATAGGTTTGACGTTTTTGGGACTTTTCGCGCGCGCGACTCTGTGGTGGACTTGGAATGTATGCGCTTGAGTGAACTGGCCTCGGTGATTTCTCGTCAATGATTGCGCTCGGCTTCAATCTTCCCGCAGGACACAACGATCACGGCAAGAACTGTTGATCCTCTCGTAATATAGGATATTCAGTATATTTATGACTTATCATCACCTAAAATAAAATTAGCAACGACTGCATTTACGGAATAAAAGCGCAATTTTATTGATACTACTGATCATGAAACATCCATGCCGACTGTCGTCCAGTTAAATTTTATGTACGTGGGGGTGTAGTTTTTAAGTAATCATCACTAAGGAACACCCAAGATGTATGGATGAAATTAATTCCGCGTATCAACTAATCCTTACATACATAAGTTGTAAATTATAGCAATTAATGCTGATTTTTTGCTTCAGAAATCCGCAGAATGAAGTAATTCGCACCATGGAGAAGATGGAGAGACTCGCAAAGTGATATAGTTTCTTCATTTGAAAGGTTGCGACGGTGGCCAACAAATTAACGATTTGATGATGGCTGTTTATGGAAATAAAAGCCCGTCGGTTGTGTTGAGTGGAGAAGTAATTGCCAAACTGCTCACCGACGATCCTAGAAGTGGAATAAGACCATCCACTCACGGACGATGGTGCTGTCACGTTTAAAGAAGTGAAGAGGACTTTATCCTGTGTCGCATTGGACCGAAGAGCAACCATCCAAATAATCACGAATGAGACTGATCTTAGTTGCTGAGGCAGTGTGTGGAAAGGTGCTTACGATGAACTGCACATTTCAAAGGTGTCATCACGCTCTGCGTTCCACAACCACCACCGACTCCTTTTCAGAAGAAAACGCGGCGCGACCTACAATCAAAGCGACATGGCTAAGAAATTTGGAAATCACATCCACCACTCTTCTCTCTCTGATCCGCCCCAAACGGCCTTTCCTCCCGACTCCCAGAACACAAAAAACCACTCGGAGATTTGACAACACCAATGACGTCCTTCAAGAGGTGGAAACAATGGTTTTCAACGCAATCTCCTGAGTTCTACGGTGGCAATTCTAAATGTTAAAAATCGAATGGGGAACGAACGATATGGACGACGGCTGTGCAGAAAAGACTTAAGAAAAACAAATAAAAATTAAGTTTCTATTTTAATTGTTTCTGAGTAATAATTTAAAGTTTACGATATCCCCTCGTATGCACTTAATTCACGGTGTGTTATGTTCACGTGTTTATCACATTTTATGTCAATTAAACTATGAAATTAGTTTCATTTTTAAATGCGACAAAAAGTTTGCGAGGTGATAAAGATTTTTTTTTAAATTGCCATTCGCAAATCTTTCGACCCTTAAATCAATAAATTCTTGCTTAAAAGTTGCATTCGACACTCACTTTTATTACCATACAACATCAATGTAATTTTATACCATTTCATATTCCTATTAAGCATAAATTTTTACTGATAATACTGAAAAACCAATTAGTGATTTACTTCAGTGCTTCGACCTACATAAACATGTAGTTAATTTAGCATGTTTCTATGGGATATGTTACCTCGAACAATATACACATATCTTTGTTTTTTCTGGTTTCATAAAAAATAATTTATTCATTATAATCTAATATAATCAACTATGTATAATCAATTAAATCTAAAAAACATACAGGATTAATTTTAGGATATTTTTCACAAAGAAATAGTTGTGGCTGTTGCGACAATATATTGTTTTACAGGTATATGCTTCTCCAATGAATCTTTTGCAAGCCGTTTGGTTTGCATTTCAAGCGTTAAGCGGATCACTTTCTGGTCATCCACACGAGGCTTCGTCTACACTCCGGGCCTATCGAATGCGCAACCAGAAATCGCTCGTTTTTCCCTTGACGCCCAAGGCGAAGTATGTTCTTCATATAGTTCCAGTCAGCGCCGCAACCTCATCCGCCACTACCGGCGGGAGTTAGTTGACAATTCTCCCATAATGCATGGACATAAAAGTTCTAATAAATTATAAATTATTATATTAAAAATTTCTAATAAACTTCTTAATAAATTTAAAGGAAAATTCGTAAACAATGTAAACGGCTTCCGAAGAAAATTAATTTTATATCCAAGTAAAAAATGTTATTATCCAATTATTGAACACAAAAGAGAATGATCAAATATAGGTTGTTAATTGCATTATCTATACCTTGTCTATTCTCATGTATTTTTCATTATTGCACTGTGCATTTGCAAAATCTATTTTGAAAATACATCAATTAACGGGACGACTTCAAGCAGCCACTGATGACTGTATAAATGTTTAATGCCAACAAATTAATTCCACGCTATTCTGTAGGACTTCACTTTCTCCCGGCGGATGATGGCAGTGAATTCTTCTCGGGATTTCATCCGGGTAATCTCCTCCATCTCCATCGCTGCTGACGTTTCGATGAAGTCCTTTTCCATCGTCATCAGGGCCGATGATGCCAGTCTGTAGGTGCCGGTTTATATATCCTCGGTGGTCATGTTGGGTCCCTTCTGATTGGCGGAGGCCGAGCACGTTTCCCCGCCAGCCATTTTCAGGATCGGGTTCCATGTCCTGCTTAGGCTGAAACCCTCGTCTCTGTTAAAGTTTTTCTCAGAGAGCCGTATTCTATTCTATCATTATCCACGTTATTCTATTCTACCATTTAAGCCTTAACAGACCGGGTGTGCTAAAAGAGAATCATGTACATTTGGAAATGTTAATCTTCATACGAAGAAATGACGAGGCAAACGTTATTTTTGGATGCGCAAACTAATAAATGATAAATGCATTGATTAAAGTAAAAGATGAAATAAAAACGCAAACGAATAATAAGTGCTCAACGCATTAATGGCCATAAAATTGTCCTCGAATAAATAAATATTACATGAGTAAATATGGAAAACCTTTCTTTTGATTCAATAATTTAATTTTTTTAAATTGGCACACATCCACACCTAAGTCTGCACAATATCAGGCAAGCCGCTGCAATGGGGAGTGGCGGGGGGTGATAGGACACTGCCCGTAAAATAGATATAATACAGCAATAGATAGTATTATCAGAATATGGCCAATTCATACCCTAACACAGGCGAATATATTTAGTTTACCCACCATTTGAGAAAAAGTTAAATCGTTAAACCACTATTTACATAGCGTTTTTAATAATCATTCACAGATACGATGCGAATCTCTACCCAATCGCTCTCATGACTGAGATTGTAATATCTTCTCTTGGAATCGAACGCCCGAACAAATCCATCAAAAATGTACAATCACTTTGTTTAGTGAAACCTTTCTTGGAGCAGGTTATATTTAGACTTAGGAGCTTAGTCATCGAACTCATTAACAATCGGTGACCTGGCAAGAAAGCACCGTGAGCGGCCCCGGCCCATCGGCCACTGGCGAACGAAACCGTTGTGTAACTCGATCGGGTCGGCTACGAGTTTCCAGGTAGCCAATCTGTAGCGGTCAATGATTTGGGGTGGAGTCTTTTCCCTCGTGCATGACTCTTTCCCCAACTGAAAACGATGAACTTCGGGCGTGAATTTAAACAGTCGAGGAACACTATGGATGGAATGAATCAAACCAGAGGATACAGGTGAATTTTACTCAAACTTACCGATAGAAATCAATTTAAATGCGCGCATAATTAGCTTTAATACCGATTAAAATGCACTTTTTGCGCGAAATATTTCGCGATGGTTTGCTTGGCTTTGCGTAACATATTGCTGTTTTCCTACAAGATAATAAAAAACTCTTCCCACCGAATGAACTCAGTTTTACTCTCCTTTTGGTTTTGTGTATTTAATTGGTGTGAAACACGATTTTTAAAACTTTTCGCTAGGATAAAATAGTGTTTACGAAAGACAGAAATATATCTAAGAAATATTCGGCAAATTGTAGAAGCACCCTTCTACGAAACAGGTATGATACAAACTTTCAGAATACAGGTCACGAACCAAGGAAGACTTCGAATAATTATGATTACCCCATTAGTACATTTAAGTCTCGAATAAAATAAATTCCACGCAGTATTATATAGATCTGTACAGTGCTTGATGGAACCGATGGAATGTTGGAGTTGAACATTCACAGCCGAAAGGGCAAGTTAAAGGTTTGGATTCGTGAAGTTATTATAATACATACGCCCTTAATTGAAGCTCTCCCGCTGCGTCCTTCCCATTAAACCCACTTCCGGAACGAGGAGGGGCGTCGATTGGCGGGAATTGAGAGGCGCATAGTTTGGCGTCGCTCCTTGGACAACGCCCTCAATGAAAATCGATTAATTAATCTAACGCGTCACCGTTTATTCACTCAGGGGCGGTGAAACACGCCCGTCATGGCCGAAACATTTAGTCATATCTCGTAAATTTTTGTTCTTAGTTTTTTACATTTAGGACTTTCTGGAAAACTTGTAAACACGTTTGTTTCGTGCACACCTGACCCCATTTCTGGAATTTCAGAAAAAAATGAGTCACGAGGCCTGCCACAAACTGTCATCCATAAATTTGGAAAATTAACTCCGCCGTAATCATGAACGCATAGGAGGAAAGCTTCCGTTCCGGAGCTGTGCCCAACCTTCACGCCACGGACGGCATGATGTACGAGCATCATTGGCCGAGGGCTTCGGGGACATTTACGTCTCCCTAAAGTGGTTCCGCTACCAATTAAAATCAGAGACTGCCATGATGCCATTGGAAAAACTTCTTGCGGCATAGTTAGGGCATCCGCCAAATTGGTGGTGACTAGTCAGCTCATTAACACAGCTTCTTAAAATAAAGACTAACTATATAATATAATCCCAATTGATACCTACAGCAGTGAAGTTATTACAATGGGCGTGGTTTGACTATCGACAGGATTTGATTCCGGGTGGTGCCCCTGGCCAACCTCAGTTTCACCCAAACGGTATGATTTTACGGGCACCAGATTTTCTTGGGAAACTACAGGTGGCGCCGAGAAAGGTAACGAGATGCAACCATCTTGATACTCAAATCGATGGTTAGAGTCAAACAATTGTCGAACACGAGCCACATTGTTGTCGGCTTTGCTGGTTGACGGCCGCCCAGTCAGCGTTGTTCGTCGTGAACCTCTTCCCTCTGCCCTCCTTTAAACACCTCGAAACTTGTGAGAGTACGACAGAGAAGAGTCCCCTTTAGATTCGCGAATCATTTTGTTTGTCTACTCAAGAGATTTTTTTCTGTTTGGCACAAAACTTAGTAACGTTGCTCGATCGTCGATTCAATTTCTTTCGTGACGCAGTCGGCGCGCAGAGGTTTACAATAACTGACGTACTGCCGCTTCCTCAGCTTGGAGAGCACTGAGATCGGTTTAGCGGCAAAGCTTATCGTCACCCTCTCCCACTCCAAGTAGTTAGATTCCACTCCAATCAATACGAATGGGGCGGGAAATTCAATTGCATTACTTTTGGAACCCACCCTGTATACGTTACTATACCGTTGCCTTACATTACCAATGAAAGGGTTTCCCGCATCTTGGGAATTTGAAGTGTTCAAAGACTGCCCAACAGTCCCTTTTCCGATGATGTTGGCCACCGTCCATGAATGAATGAAGGTGCGAAGGAGAACTATTCCACTGTGCTCTCCCTTAGGAAGGGTCAAGAGCAGAGAGACCCTCGACGACCCCAAGCTGCACGCCGCCAATCCGATGGGCACTCGGTCACCGAGGGGGCGATTGAAACCGTTGGGGTGGAAAGAAAGAACTTCCAACCGCGGCGAGGGACGCGCTGGGCCAAACATTCAATCCCATACTCCACACAATGGAAACTTCAAGAAAAATAGAGGCGATTGGCGAACACTGACATGGACACTCCTTATATGCAAAGCTGGGAGGGGAGCAAACTTAACAGCGTTTGAAATCGGGAAGATCACAGAATAAGGCGTCGAAACGTCGTCAGCAAAACCCCGACCAGAAGGAACATCGTGGTCGGAGATCTGAGACGCATTTAACAGCGCATCTCATTCGCAGCGACATGGATAAACTCTGATCTTGCACATTTGAGATTACTGCGCAAAAACTGCGCAAGTCTGAGAACGGCATATATTTCTGTACCATTAATCCCTCAATACTTCCGACGGAAATCACTGCCATAAGAGCATGCATAAAATCGTAGATCTTCATGTCAAATTCTATAAAAACTAGGCTGTTTTATCATCGCCATTTGTAGCACTCCAAACTACAAATGCAGTAAAGTGCATCAAAATGACGTATAAATGTGCAACTCAAATGTCTCGGCATATCTTTAAGGGCTCACTCGTAGTTTCCTTACAGCCCTGTTCCACTTCTCCGGGGAGATTGAAGAGGGGGAGATTGAAGAGGGGGAGAGACGGAGAGAGAGAGAAGGGAGGGGCAAGGTGAAGCAAGACAGAGACAAGAAGAGAAATATACATGTTATGGATGAAGGCCAACCTTTAATGCAGGTCACTGATCCGAGGATGTTAGAGACAATATTGGAGGCCCCGAATAACAGTGGCATATCAGATAACGTGCCTACACAATATTGGATTGGTGCAAGGAATGTGTACAAGGAATCGGCATAGGCAAACGCCCCGTTTTGTAATTTTGGGACAAAGGAGGTGGCGAACACGACATAAAATACGAAATAGAGGGTTCAATGCTAACTACGGCTAATCAAGTTAAATATTTTGGAATAGTTCTAACACCACGCCTTTCATTGGGTGCACATATCAGGACAATATGCGGACAATATGCGGGCAGAACAAACAAGTTTAACTGTATAACACTGAAGGAATTATAATGGCCCCACACTACTAAGGTAGATCAGACCACAAAGATAAAACAAGGGAGATAGATTCCAGTACAGATAGATACAAATACTTATTCTTTCTCAAAACAATCAAGAATCATAATAGCAAGAAACCAAAGTCATTTTAGAAACATTAAAAACATTTTATTTACAAGTCGGAACAACATTAAACCTTGCAAAGACATCAGATATACGATGTCGTATTTCTAGGTGATTGTGTGTGTTGGTTGGTAGTTTGAGTATTTTCAAGTGTGTGGGGTGTAAAGGTTTTTGCATGAATGCAGGCCATGTTTTTTGTGGATTGTATAAATTTGTGGTTTCTGCATGCGGTTTTTTATCTTAATTACGGGTAGTGCCCTGACACACCCCGCCACACACCCCTGCGGCGGTTTGCAGGTTATTAAGTAGATGTAGATGTACTTTGATTCAGGTAGATAAAGGGTAGAACGGATATATTTAAAAGTTCGCTTTTTCCTCGTGCGATTAGACATCAAAAAACGATATGAGCGCAGGTGCGAAGGAGATAATTAGCATTGATAGTGTAGATATTTTGTCGATATCCTGCATTTTTTAATACATGTACCCATCTTTTAAACAGTTCAACGGCATTCATGATTTGAGTACACGTATACTGCTATTGAATATTCTTGTATATAAGAACCTTCTTTCGTATGATTAACTTTTTTCGAGTGAATGATCGAACTTACGTTTGCGTAGAGGTGATTGTGACATTGTATGGCTGGTGACCCCCCCCCCCACTAAGTGGGATATCAGATATGAAACCAAGAGCGGGTAATAAGTACCGCGAGAAGTGATACCGACCATTAAAACTTTCGTAGCCTAATCTTAGGTTTAGGACATTCGTCTTTCAGCCATTGAGACGAGTCCCGGCTGCACAAATAGATTTCGTCGAAGGACCACCTCGAGCGGAAATGTTGGACAACTGCCCTCATTAGCGCATACTTGCCTAATAGATACTTCCCACCGTTTTTAAATAAGAAGTCGATGTATTTAGCTCAGTTTCATGGCCCTATCGTTACATACCCGTTGGGTACGCAATCAAGTTGTAAATGTCTTAGTTAGCTCGTATGGTTAGGGTCACGTAGTCGAATGCATTACAATGCGAAAACACCTATATCATGGATGGGACTCGAGGCTTACTGTTCGTGCGTGTCACGTGTCGCACTTTCCGCATTCGCATCGAGGGGATTACGGAGGGACTTCAATTTAGAGCCGCACGTATCGTTGAATACATGACCCAGAAAATTGGGAGGATTCAGTTAAATATCAGATCACATCAAATACATTGTAAATCAAACGAATAAAATGATGAGAACAGACATTGGAAAACGATTTGAGAGAGCTGCTGTTTCGAATAGCCAGTCAACCTTAAACCGTGAATTAAGGAACAATTTTTAGTCGGATTGACACAGAGAAGTCTAATAAAGAAGTCAATAAACTTCACTAAACGACGCGTTGCTTTAGACTATGGGTTATTTCTGCACGCGGAACTGTGTTAAAAAATGAACCCTGATAAAAATATATTAATTCGCAAATGAAAGAGGGAAATATATAGGGGGCAGAAAATTTTGACAGAAACGTTATTATTTAAATTACATCATTTCCCTAATGGAACGAAATGAGAACAGGAATATTTCAACACGACCCCCAAACGAGTTTACACGAGTCGATTTCGATGCATGTAAGTGCCAAATGGTCCACGGTAAAAGCCATGCAACAAAATTAATACTGCAAATTTAGTCAACTCTACGATGCAACAATTTCAGAGTGTAAAAATCATTCGCCTTGATTGGGATTCGAACCTAGATCCCTCAATATCCGGTCGAGTAAGTATTTAAAGGTATCTACCCTCGCGATTTCTGTTTGTTTCGCTTTTTAACTAAATGGGGGGTGTTACTCTTTTCCCAAAAATGTATTACTACGGATTTTTCCAAATTTAATTCCAATTGCTATGCATCGCACCAAGTCTGGATTGCATTTAGGTCGTTAGCTCACGTGACTCTGTCATCGCGACTTCGAATGTCCCCATAAATCACTGCATCGTCAGCAAAAAAGACGGAGCCTGCTATTAACCACGGCGCTGAGGTCATTTATGTAAATAAGAAACAAGAGGGGACCTATGACACTTCCCTGTGGTACACCCAACGTGACCTTAACAGCATCGGATGATACACCGTCGAGGACGACTGTTTGAACACGATTTTTTTTTAAATTGTCTAATCCAGCATATAACACTCCCGTGTATTCCATAAGTTTCCAACTTAGCGAGTAACTTGCAATGAGGGACTTTATCAAAAGCTTTTTTAAAATCTAGGAATATCGCATCAACTGGAATATTACTTTCACCGGAATGCATTATATCATGAACAAAGAGTGCGAGTTGAGTTTCGAAGGATCTACCTTTACGGAACCCGTGTTGGTTATTAATCAATAAATCTTGGCTATCGAGGTACCTCATTATGGAGCTAACAATGATGTGCTCAAAAATCTTACAGGACATCTCCTGTAAGATTTTTGAGCACATATTTGTGAGGTGAGCGATATTGGCCTATAATTACTGGGGTCCTCCCGGTCTCCATTTTTAATAATGGGTGTCACAGAAGCTATCTTCCGGCCGCTTGGCACGCTTTCTTCTGCTAATGATTTCTTAAATATTATATTAAGATAAGGAGCAATTTCAGACGACAGTTCTTTATACACGCGAGCTTGTCTTTGTGGTCCGATCCACTCAAGTTGTGTGGAGCCATAATGATTTCCCTTGTGTCATCAGAGTTAAACTCGTTTGCTCTGAACCTTCCTAAAAGTCTACGTTTCGCTGGTTCTCTCCACATCTCAAGCGGCTCCCAGCCTCTTCCCGGATGGGTGGATACTACCCACTAATTTGCTTAAATGGTTTTCCATGTTGTTATCTGTTCTTACATCTTCATTAGGATACTCGTGTTTCCACGTAACCGTAATCCACTCATAGATACTTCAGATTGACCTAAATCGGAATATGGAATTGGGCTGGGGAAACATCCCTTGCTTCCTGAGAGGTTGCCCTATCATCGCAGGCCGTCCGCTCGTCCCTCGCGGAGGTTGATAACCCTAATGGCACGGTTGATTGGTCCGCTCCCTTCCCACGCCCAAGGGCCGCACTCACATCCCACGGATTACGGATAATCACCTTGGAAACACCTCACTCGAGGACCAGTAATACTCCGTCGGACGGATCGGTCATTCGAACTGTCGACCCTTCGGAGTCTTCCGTTAATGAGTGCATGTCCAAGGCGAGACCACTCCAATGCGTTGCAGACGTGGGGCGAGAACGCATGTTGTACTTCGGTGAAAGGTTCTCAGGCTAAGCCTCTCGAGGCAAGAGCAGGTAGACTAAGGGCCGGCGAGCCCTTCCTGCCCTTGTCCACGCCACGGTCTAGGGATTCTCAGCACGACGACTGAAGTGAAGTTTTAAACTCATCAACACATTTCATCCCTTCATACCAATTTCAAAAAAAAAAATATATATATATATATATATATATATATATATATATATATATATATATATGCATGCATAAAAAGAAGATTAGCGCATTAACTATTTATTAGTACTGAGAAAGAATGGGGCACTCACGTTTCTTGGGCGGCAATGAAAAAATTCAGTAAAGTCATAAACACCGGATGACTAACATTGGCACGTTCCGGCAGGAGTGATTATTTTAAATATTCAGATCAGCAGAATTCCATTCTGTAGCCATTAAATATTTCATGGACTACGAGAAGAGTTATTTGAGCAGATAGGGTAAGAAGAGCAATGAAGCTACGAATTCAAGAGCATCCAACAGTCTGGGCCAATATTGCCACAATGGAGGGAGGAGAGAGACATAGCCGAACACAATAGATTCACAAATACAATAATAAAAGGAAAAATAAAACGAGGGAAAACTTGCAGGCGAAGAGAGAAAATGGAATACACTATGCCCATAATGGAAATGGTAAAGACAGTCCATTTACTAGGACAGGACAAGGTTAAACGCTACGTAGACATGTGATATACTCGTGGATGCATGAGAATGTCAGTTGCCAGTATATGTGCGTATCTGCATGTGTGTACGTTGAAATGGGTTTCACATGGCATTAAATATATACGTCTCTGTGGGAGTGCATTGGCATGCTAGGGTTTGTTTTGCGCGTGGTTGTGTTACTGCAGGGTTATAGATAGCAAAAATTCCACTTGCCACCCTCAGCGTCTAAAAAATAATTAGTTCTATTTAAATGCATGCTCTTCCACTAACCTCATGTGTTTTGCTATAATAACCCATTCTTTCCGAATGACCTCATTCGTGTTCCGTTCATCTGTTTTCAAATTTCCCTTTCAATCCCTCGTCCCTCTCCGCGGGGGGAAATTCCTGCTACCTGCAACGTTGGGTCGCATTCCCTGCCTTTTACAGACTCTTTGGGGGGTAGAGTGTTTCGTGGTGCATTTTCATGTGGTAGTGATGTTTCAATTTCTTGCTTGTTGTGTCCTGGCTTGCGTGTTGTAGGATGGCTTTCGTGCTGCATCACGGGGTGCAGTTTTTTAAGTTGTTTTGCGGTATATGTGTTTGCATGAGTGTTGGATGAAGGGATTTTTTCATGAGTGTGCGCGCTGCTGTGGGTGTAATTTTCCGTGTTGTTTTTTTGCATGTGGTATTTTTCCTTTTTACGGTTAGTGACCTAACACCCCCCGCCACACCCCATTGCGGCGGCTTGCGGGGTATTATGTAGATGTAGATGTATTTTACGTGTAGCACACAGCCTTGAGGCTGCTTGTGTGGTGTTGTGTACATGAGGATCAAATGAACTTTCATGAGAATGAAGTCCTGGATTCAAAGTGTCAATATTTGGTATGGTGCTGTGAACACGAGCCAAAATGTAATAAGGGACGCGGGGTTCAACACCACTGCATACGACGTGAAATACAGGTTTAGCAGGTAGTGTTCTTTTTTCGCCATTCACTTCCTGGAGTGCTTTCAATTGAGAGAGGCAAAATCAATGGCGGGGGAAAACCTCCGACCACAGAGCAGTTGCCATCACTCGAAACATGTCCTGGCGACCCGTCGTCCCTTCATTCTCGGCGAAATTCCTGCTGGTCCGCCGATGGATGCTCGGGTCACTCTCGGCGACGTCGGCCTCGGTTCGCCGAGTATTCTCTCGCCTCGCAGTGGGAGGCCCACAAGCATTGTCGTCCTCCTGCCCTTCGTGATCCTTCCGTCGCTCGCCAGCTCTCCCCCGACACCCACTGCGCCCTTTTCCCAGAAGGGTGTTTTCGAAGATGGCCCCAAGGTCGCGGGATTGGAGGGGGGAGGGACACACTTGTTTTCCCCGGCTGTTGCGCCGCCGCTGTCCCTCCCGGGGGGGACGGGGCCAGGCAAAAGAGTTTCCCCTTCTCCCGTTCGGCACGCGATTGCCTCCAGAAAGGAGAGGACGAGGAAGTACTATTAGTCGGGTATAGGCCAGCATATGGAGAGAGAGAGAGAGAGGGAGGAAGTTGGCGGCCAGATTTTACGCCGGTCCCTTCATTCGCGTGATGCTCAATAAGGAGTGGTCATTATATCCTCATCATTTATGGAGTGAAAATTAAACTTTTACGTTTTTTGCTAGCTAAATATATAATGTACGCCGCCCGGGTGATTTACAAGTGTCATTGATTAGACTCCAGTATTGCGTCGGTGGCAGTCGTCGAGATTGGAAACATTTCTCCATACACATCTGAATATCCCCAGAAAGGAACTAATTTCCTGAAAACATAGCCAATACTTGTGATGGGAAACGAGAATTATTTGCACCACGCTTATATTATAATGATACCATGTACAATTAAAGCTGAAGGGTTGACTGGAAGCTGAGTTGCCTCTCAACTTGATCAGGTTGTTAGCACTTAGATCGAGATGACGGCGCGGAAACCACTCGTGCCCCGGACGAGGGAGGAAGCGATGAGGGATGGATCACTTAATCGATGGATCAAGAGATATCGTATATTATTAATCACTGCTCGGGGAACCCCGCCGTGGACTACGGAGTTGCGTTTGGCCGCGCTCGACTGATTGGGATGGAGCCAAGTGAACTCCACGAAGAGAGAGGAGACTTGACTGCCAAGGACCCATGGGTGCCGGGTTTCCCATCCTCCTCCCCCCCCCCCCGCCATCCGCCCGTTGCGAACGAAACAACTGCGTGCGTGACATCAAAGGCGTGAGGATCGGCGAGGTGGAGGCCTCTCTCCTGGGTCAACGTAACCTCCTCCCTCGAGATGTCCGTGGCGAGACGGGAAGTGGAAGAAGAGACCCAACTCATCCACATTTCAGCGCAGACTGACGGACGAATGACAGCAGCGAATCCAAGTCGGAACGATTGTGCCCTTAGGGAACACTTCCCTCAAGCGTCCAGGATACTATGAGTATCAGCTGAGCAAATCGGACATTTGAAAGAGAAGCTCATTCTAGGATTTTTTCCAAATTA
The DNA here is from genome assembly GCF_022747635.1 of Hetaerina americana. Lineage (NCBI taxonomy): Eukaryota > Metazoa > Arthropoda > Insecta > Odonata > Calopterygidae > Hetaerina > Hetaerina americana. The sequence continues at coordinate 207,915 of NW_027286985.1, read as the reverse complement.
AGAGTGGCGGAACAAAGTGGTTAAATAATAAAATCGGCTAAACGTTCATGCGGTTTCGTATTCGGCATACGGAATCTGTACACGCTAAAAAAGAAAAAAGCAATGCGTCCTCCATAGGGGTACTCTCTTCACAAGGTTTTCAATATAGTTTTTGTCATTAATATTTTGACGTGCCTTTTCTGAACATACTTACTCAATCTGTGGGCGAGTGCGTGCGTGCCCGTATATAATTCAAAAGCAAGAGCAAGATGGCGTCAGAATACAAACATTTTAAAAAACACATTAAAAAGGACACTCACACGAATTCCGAAATTTATGGTGGCAAGACCCTGCGGAAACAAGGAACTGTTCGCACATTCGTTTAAATTATTATTCACATCCGTGAGATTTCCGTACAAGATACACACATACGTGTATGTATGTAGATTGTACGTTTGTATGCACACACGCACGCACATATTCACGCATATACGTAAATAAACACACACCCCTCAGTATGCCATGCATATCCATTTTCTGCCTCCTTCGAATCTCTCCCAGCAACCGTCTCCCATCCCCTAAAATGCCTAGGACTTCCGTGTCTATAGTTTACGCCCATGTGTATTCCGTGGTGAAGATCTATTAAATTTTGCTAATAGGTGATATAAAAAATATAAAACCAAACACATTTAAATAAAAAACAATCTTAGCAATGTTCCTTAAATTTGATTGATCTTATGATTCTTCACGCAAATGTTTAGCAATCCCTGATAATTCATTACGATGAATGTAGCACTGTCCATGACCTTTCATTCGGTAAAGAAATCTTTCTGCCGGATTGGCCATTGCATCGAGTACAGCAACCATCACATTCCAGCGCCATTCCTATCCATAGGTCTCAGTCGGTCTTAAGAATTGAACAACAATAATCTCCCGAGGATTATCGGATTTGCCAATTGACATGCTCGCTGCTTGCGCGTGGAGAGAGAATTCCATGTAAAACTATGAGAATTTTATGGGAAGTTACTTAATGAGCCGGAAAAATTGTTCATGCTTTACCGTTTGGTCTGTTCGGCATTTATGTTATCGGTCTTAAGGCGCTCTTTGAGGTTCATCATTTCTCTTGATTTGAAGCGAGCATATTTCAGGAAATATAGATAGCCCACCGATATAATCCACTTAGCTGCTGAAGAAATCCCCCTGCGATGGGAGAGCATGCAGCCACAAGCAAAACTCGTATGGGGATTACGTAATATCCTCAGAATTCGAATATGATATTGTTATATCTCCATGTAACTACTGTTGGGGGTACCCGGGGGACTTATTATTGAGCCTGGCCGATGATAAGCATACTTGAATTGCTTTAAGATATGCGGATTCCAGGGTGAAACGAAGGCATGCCTCTTACGAGTAATAGGTCGACTATGGCGTCGGGCGACAACAATGCGTTGACTTCGTTTTTTATGACTTCATCTACTGAATCAGACGACTTTGACAACAGCTGTTTATTTTTGTAGCTGATCCGTTCACACTGTGGCGATTTCCCTGACCCTTGCAACTCACTGCGACCATTTGAATGGCATTCGATTTGTTTGGTAAAGATGGCTCAAACCATCATTTACGTTAATTATTATACAGCAACATGACTATATTAAATAAAAAAAGCAATAATGCACACATATGGGTACACTATCGTCCATAATGTATCTTCCATGTTATTTGTATGTGGCATTCGTGGACTTGGAGAAAGACTTCGACAATGTGGAATGGAACAAGATGTTTGGACTGGTGGAAATAGATTACGACAGAAGAATAATCTATCAGCTATACAAGAAGCAAGTAGCCACGATGCGAATGAGAGATGGGAGCCATATAGAGGCTAAAACTAACAAAGGAGTTAGACCCGGATGCAACCTCTCACCTGCATTGTTCAACATATAGTATATACCTGAGGAGGCAATAAGTGAAGCACAAGGCATCGGATTAAACATAATTAGGATCAATGGAGAAGAGATAAACACGCCATGCTTCGCCGACGATAATGCATTGATAGCAGAAAACCATGAGGATCTCCACAGGTCACTTCAAAGGTATTGGAATAAGTTCTAAAAAGATACAGTATGAATATAAACAAGACGAAGACTCAAGTCCTGGTATGTGGAAGTGAAAAGGGGAACACAGTAGTCCTACTGATAGGACAAAAATTAGAGCCTGTGGATTCCTTCGCCTATCTCGGAAGTACCATCACAGGAGACGGAAGAAGTACTACAGACATCAAGCGAAGAATAGCTCAAGCTAAGAGATGATTCATAATTAAAAGACAACTGCTGTGTTCTAAGATGATAGAACTACATACGAGGAAACAATACGTGATAACATTCGTATGGAGCGTGGCACTCTTATGGATTGGAAGTATGGACCATCGGAAAAGTAGACCAGAAAACACTAGAGGCCTTCGAAACCTGGTGCTGGAGGAGGATGCTTAAGTTCAAATGGACGGACAAATAAAATAAGAAATGAATAAACCCGCATACAGAAGAATAGACGAAGAACGGACCTTATGGATCACCGTAGAGAAAAGATGAAGCAAATGGATTCGTGAAGGCACAATAGATTCGTGAAGCATATAATTGAAGGAAAAAAGTGGAGGGAAAAGTCCGAAGAGGAAGGCCGAGGGATGGGACAACTAAAGAGGAAAGCACATTGCAATAAAAAATACCAGGAAGTAAGCCAATGACGAGCATCAGATGGAGGGTAGTGTGGAGGGCTGCAGTCAACCAATCTTAAGATTGAACGACCAATGAATAAATGATGATGAGGGTTTCAGAAGGGCCATCGCAATTATACACGACATCAAATCTATTTTTGAAATGATCACTGTAAGTGGTCACCAACTGGCTTTAGAAACTTAAATACTCTTCACACTTTTTCCTCTCTTTAAGTATTTTAAATGCGAGGCAGTAATTAGCAGCCAATCTCTGGTGCCGATAATTCGCTCACCACCGCTCGCGCTCCTATATACTACGCACAATGCGCCCCCTTAACATTCCTTCCGTTTCTCTCAATTACGCTACGCCATTTTTGTCAGAACAAATGCGAAAGTGACCGCAGACCGCAGAGCGGATTAATTCCCTTTCTTTACGAGCATTCCATTATCGTGTGCACAAGGCATTAATTCCCGGCATCGCGTGTCGACGGCCACTTCGTCGCGACGCGCGCCGCCGCCATCCTCGTTTTGCCTTCTTTGGCTTAAGCCGGGGCCGCAAAAAGGGTCACTGGGGATGCTTTTCGCTTTCGTCGGTATTAATAGAACCCCTGATCGAAAGGAAAACCGGAAGAGCCTTGGCATTGAGGCAGGAAAGGGAAGCGAGAGAAGGGGTAATGGCACATCAGGACTACGACAAAGGAACCTTCGGAACGGGGCATCCGATTGTCTTGCGGGCAATCTTTCTTTTAACGCCGATTGCTTTGATTTATAAGCATGAAGATGTTGTACCTATGGTTTCGGCGTATCCCTGCGCGTTTACCACATTTCATCACGGATCTTCTTGAATAGCGAGGATTTCGTACTCATAATCGCTGCTGCATCGGGAGCACATCTGCGAGGGGTTGGTATTGAAAAAATCGTATCCACGATCTCCGGAGGGAAGTTCTTCTTAATTTTTCCGACGATGAGCACCGCCATCCGTGGAAAAAAATCCATTCCATTCCGTCCATTTTTTAGGATTAACTGACGATTAGGTTGTCATTACGTGAAAGAAGGAAGGAAATAAATAAAAAATTGGCAGGGGGAGTTACTGCGGTGAATAATTTATGTTATTCGTATATTCGTTCCCCACTGCTTCAGTCAGACGTGTCCCCTCCCCGTTCCATTGGGGCACTTCGATTTACGACAAGTTTCCCATCTCCACATCAACTGGAAAACTGTAGAATCTGATAAATTTCTTCGCTTTCTTTAATTTTGGGTGAGTATCTTTGGTGACACCTTCGCGACAGAAATACGACGACATAGACTTCACCAGGGTAACGCATCAAAGTATACTTACACACACACGTTAACACAGAATTTTTAAGGTTTTAAAAATTGACTCTATTCTTTCAAATAGAAAAAAGTTCTATTCAAATACGCGCGTGGTAAAAATCGACCGAGAGTGATTGTTACACGAAAGATTATTTTCATGACGATTCGACATTGGCGGAAAAAACGTCCGCGCGGTTAGGAACACGGTCGCCTGTATATCTGCTGAATCCGATGTCATTACTTCCGTTTCATTATCGCGGACGCAAGAGATTAATTCCTCTTTACCACGCAAAGTGGCAACGACATCGCCGAAGGCAGTGCGCATATCCCTGACGTACCCACCATATCCTACGTATGCTAACGTTCCCCTGTTTTCAGTTATGATTTTATATTTAATTGATATTTTTCCCGTTCTAAAACAATCGTAAGGATGAGTCATCAAGCGTATTACACGTCATGGGATTTATTCCCGTCGCGAAAATGTCACGTATATTACACACGTGACTCCTTTACACCTTATTACATACGTGACTCCTTCACGCAGAATGTTTTTTAATCGAAGTGCAACTGAAACGACAAAATGTGAGTTTAATCGCAATGAGGCCTACAATCAACGTGACTTGTTAAGTTTGATTGATAATTCCATTCAAAAGAAACGTGGAAGAGGTATATTTAGTTGCACGAGGCTATCCACTGCAGTTTTTCTTGGCTGAAACGGAAGTGTCGAAGTATACGTAGCGAAGCACACATTTCTCCGATTAATTCCACCGGGCAGCCATAACCACCAACCAGAGTTAATCCTTGAAAGTACTTCGATGCGATAACGATAAATAAGACGACATGGAAGATACAGTAGGCTCCGTTATTCCAGGAATAGATCATATTGAGAACAACACCATATCCTTAAAAAATAAAAGAAACAAGTTTTAAGAAACCCAGAGACACGCTTTGGCAATTTATTCAATTTGCAAAGAACCCATGGCAAACCGCAGGAATCCTTAACATTTAAAAAACTTTCAAGTCGAGAGCCTGTAATGAATGTGATTCGGATTAATTTGCACATGGATTGATGAATGCCACGAGCGAAAGAATATCAGATGAGACGGGGAAGGATGGAAGTTGATGGGCGGAATTCGAAGGAAAAGGAAGGATAAGGAAGGCATATGAAAGGGCAATAGAATGTTTAGTCAGAGGGGAGAATGAATGCCGAAGGCAGGGAGGAAAAGCGTTTGGAGAAGAAAAGGTGTGCTGTGCAGCGTCAGGGTTTTTGGGTTTCACAGGGGTCAGGGGTCAGAGACTTGTATCCTCGCATTCCGCACACATGGCACCATTCCCATAATGCATCTTCCTCGATTAAATGCGCGATGCAATGAACAAACGAGCATTTTCCTGAACTGTTCTCGAGAGATTCGAGCGGCGACACAATATGTTGCAATCGGCGGCTGATGCAAGCATTATTATGCCAGACTTTGGTTGATTTTCGATGGTAACGGCCTTCTAAGCGTCTAAGCCATAGCAATGGCGACACAAAATATAAATCAATCCCGTTCTACACAATAACTCGTTGTTTAGCACTGCTTTGTTTGGTAGTTGTGTCCATCCTAAAACCTACCTTAAACGGTAGATTACCTTTAAAAAAATATATATATATATATGTATATATATATAAATATATATATATATATATATATATATATATATATATATATATATATATATATATATATATATATATATATATACATATACATATTAAGGAAGAACGAGTACTCGGGTTTGTTGGTAATATTTTACCAATCTGTTCTTTGTACCGTTCTAATAGTCTTAGTCTTCTTCACGCTTGAGGCGATCATCATTAAGAGGTTTCGAAATGGAAAGAAAAAACGGCAATTCCCTTGATGTGATGCGTTAGCAATGAAACCTGTCGCTTTTCTCAATTGAACAGCATGGAATATTGCGAATTACAAGGGAATGGATGCGTTAAACATTTAAGACGTTAAAGAAAGACCAAAACCTCCTTTAAGCAAGTAATCAATGAACGTCCAGTCCTCAAATTCACCACGCCAACCGTCAATTTTACAGCTATTTGGAATTTAGAATAATAAATTCCTAATCTTTCAATTAAATTCACCCTCGGAATCAATTCTTTTATGGCATTGGAATTTCAAATGGATTGATCCAACGACAAAGTTTAATATTCGGTGCGCACAAATTAGGAAGTTAATATTTGTCGACACGAGGTCACGCGCCAATGCGCGGTGCGATGGTGCTTCGTGGGAATGCACGAGCGATTGCGGCGAAAAGCGTGAGTATTTGTCCGGTTACCGGCGAATCCCTTCCGTTCTCCGGCGATCCGCAGTTATTTTGCAGAGCCCAGGTATTTCCGAAATAAAAGCAGCGGAGGCGTTTAGCTTCCAACAGGAAAGGCTGCACAACGACCGACCACCCATCAATCATTCCACTCACAGTTGTCACAAGCGCTGCAGGGCCGACGTCGAATTTCCCGAACTCGTGAACGGCACTTGCCTTCGTAACTATTACGTCGGAGCGTGCAGAATTCATCATCTAACGTAAGAAAACAACTTGAAATTCTTCTCTCCTTAAATTGGCATTTCCAGTTTCCCGACTCATTCCATATTCTGCAACAATTTTAACTGCTTTAAGAGAGAGACACGCATATCACTGCAGGGATAAACATGTTTACAAATCTCCTTGTGGTCACGACTTTTCCACATCCGTTCATCGACAAAGGAATTTAAATTTGACAGAAATGTGCTACAAATTGCTAATGATTATTACTGATAGTTGTCCACCGCTTGAGGGTTAGGTTTTCGTTGGACCCTAAAACTACAACTACTGTACCCCTAGGGCTCAACTAACACGACACAAATTTATCCTTAAAATCCACATTACAATAACCGATTCTTAAGCTCTGAGTCCTTCCTAATTCCATTAATTCCATTCAAAATGCTAATCATTCTTATCTTCCTTCTACCTCCCTTTCCCTACAATACATACCCCCACGTCTTTTCAGAACATCCACACTTATCCTGTCTTCTTCGAAATTCTCCCAAAATTGTCCCGCTTCCTCTTGGACCTCATCGTTAGATACGAGAGTACATAGCACTAGAGTACATCTCTATTTCTATATACATCTATAAATAAAACAATAAGAATAGAGCCGCTTTGAAAGAAAGAGGCAATGATTCTTCATTCGTCATGGCGCGTCATTTTCCCAAATTGGAAGCTGCCCTTAGCGACCAGAAGGGAGTCCAAGGATCTGTTCACGTCCTCGTCGGGCGTGGATGCATTTCGCCCAACCTCGGCAGCTTCGCGTGTCACCACTCGTACAGGCCCCGCACCTGGCGATATCTTAGGAATGCATTACGGTCGCATGTGATATGGACTGAACACAGGTATCCAGTATACAAAAATCATTGCTAATAATGAATATGGCGTGTATATAAATATGTATTAATCGTAAGGTGATTCAGTTGGATTTCCGTAATGATTTCAATAAGCCATGAAACCTTGAAGTGATTCGCCGAAACCGAAGACGGATCGTTTCCGGATAGATTCCTTCCTAAGCACCAAAAGAGCCCTTTGCAACGGTAAGTCAAAATTTCAAAATACGCCATCAATTCGATCTTATTTTATGAATTATCTGTCACCGATGCATGCAATACCGTAAGATGAGTACCGTTAAACATACTCTCATAGATCTGGAACTTTCCGCAATGATAAATGAACTTATATATGAAACACACGATGACGATGAGAAAAATAGGTATTTGCATCCTCGGAGTCTCACGTTATTCTCAAGCCCGTAGAGGCTGCTGCTGTCTCCGATCCCAGACAATTCCTCCCCAAACCTGCCCTTTCACAGATGACCCGACCCGTGGGTCGCCCGTGGCTCCCACCCGCTCAGAGCGATAAGCGGGAGGGTGTGTGTCTCCCGTGTCGAGCGGCGATCGTATTCAAAATGCGACAATGGCTCGCTCCGCCTCTCTCGCGCGGGAGACATTCCAATCCTCGGTGCGGCTCGCCGTGGGCTCAGCAGCAAACAGAATCGAGCGCTAATCTTGGCACTGCTCGTACGGTGACGTCACCTGGCGGTCTTTCAAATATTAGTGCTCGCAAGCATCGATAAGTCCCGCGATATTGTTCGTTGATGACAAGAACGGAGAGTTGTTTTCATTCCAGCATGACGAAGCTGGTTGGCATAAGAATCAGGCCTCCAGTTCAAATCCCGGCATGGTTGAATACTTTTCAGCAAGATTTTCCAGTGCAACTGTTGTTTACTGAGAAATACGTTAACATGAACGGGTGTCGTTTATTTTTTAAGTAATCTGATAAGAGTATTTGATTGTATAGCTCTCTTAAGGATGTGCCATGTAAAGTTTGATAGCTATATATGAGCACGGGTTGGTTAAACTTTTCCTTTTATTGTCAACATAAAAATACTCTTTGAAAAAGGAACACGGTATTTTCCAGTGGTATCTCGATCCTTACTTGAAGGTGCTTAGTGGAGGGCACTTTGAGTGAGTACGCCGTCCGTCGGATGGGACGTTAAGCTGCGGACCCCTTGGCGTCTCTCGTTAAGAGTAGGCTAATGGCGACGCCGGGTTTCTCTCCACCCTTCATCCTTTCCTGTCCATCCCTAATTGCGCAAATGACCTCAGCTGTCGGTCGCCTCCCCTCAAAACTACTACTACTATAAAGTTATGAAGTAATCAATGATTATAAATCGTATTATTAAAAGCCCTTGGCGACGCACTCCTTATGAAGCGTCGTTTGGGGAAATCGATTGTTCTGATGGCAATGAATTCAAACAAATAGTCAAATTTAACAAATTGTTTAAATGCCTCCTTTCGAGGTTGGTATCAATCCCACTTCCGAGGTCAGCAGTCAATTAAGTTTGTGTGATACGGGAACCATCCGAGGAAAGTTTAAGAGAGGTGTTATTTTACTCTAGTTAGACCTCATTTGGAATTTACCGCAAGCATTTGAGATCCTTGGGAGGAACTTAGGCAAAAAGAATTACAAATAAAGTCCAGAGAAGACCCGCCAGATTCGCTAAAAATTGTTATGATAAGAACACAAATGTGACAGGTATCTTAGGGGATTTAGGCTGGGAGCCACTTGAGATATGGAGAAAACAAGGAAGACTTATGACTTGAAGAAAAGCTCAGAACAAACGAGTTGGCACTACAGGAATTACAATGCCCCCTAACTACTTCGGTGGATCAAACCACAAAGATAAAACAAGGGAGATAGATTCTAGTACAGATAGATTTAAATTCTTATTCTTTCTCAGAACAATCAGGAATCATAATAGCAAGAAACTGAAGTCACTTTAGAAATATTAAAAACATTTAATTTACAAGACAGAACAAAATTAAACTTTTCAAAGACATCAGGTATATCTGTAGGAGCATGTGTGTGTTAGTTGTTAGTTTGAGTGTTTTAATGCGTGAGGGTTCTAAGGGTTTTTGCATGAATGTATGCCATGTTTTGTTTGCGGATTGTATAAATTTGTGGTTTTGCATGCGGTTTTTTTCTTAATTACGGGTGGTGTACTAACACACCCCCGCCCCACGCCCTTGCGGCGGCTTACGGGGTACTGAGTACATGTGGATGTAGTAGATGGAAAAATAATTCCCTCGTAAGATTAAGCTCTTTGGTAAGTAATTCTAACGCTAAGCTCGGCTGGGCAATAGGGATTAATTAAAAGGTCTCGGCAATACGCTTATCACATCGCTTTTGCATGTTTCGTAGAATAGCAATTGGAAATATGACCGAATAGAGTTATCTGATTCTTTCACTCTATACTGCTAACTTACTTCTCCGGTTATGATTTCAATTTCACCCTCGCAAAGATAATACCGCACAATGCACCTGATATCATTCCTCCATTTCACACAAATTTCCTCGTCATTATTAATGAAGCAGTGCTTGCGAGCAGTCGAAGGTCGTTCCTTTCCGTTGACCTTATCTCGAAACCCAAACCTCCAATCAGTCATTCAAATGATTCATTCCCAAATATTGAGGTTTTGGAGGCATATGACTCACTTGGATGGTTTGACAAGTTTTCATGCAGTGTAAAATTCGCCATTCGATGGAAAATAATAACTTGAGAAATATTCATACAAAGCGTTTTACTATAAAAAAATACAAAATTGGATATAGCAATAAGACGCTCAGGATGATCGGTCTTAGAACACAAAAATCAACCTCCTTCAGCATTTCATTGATTGTTCAACAAATATATATATAGAATGTGTGTGTGTGTATATATACAGGTATGTACATATAACATTTGGAGAGCACAATAGAACAAAAAATGAAATGGATAACACATAAAAGGACACATTGTAGATCGTTTGAGCTTTCGGCCTTCCTCAGGTCTGACCTGAAGAAGGCCTGATATTTTCAGATAAATAAACAAATAAATATATATATGTGTATATATATATATATATGTATATATATATGTATATATATATGTATATGATATATATATATATATATGATATATATATGTATATATATATATATATATATATATATATATATATATATATATATATATATATATGCGCGTATGTATTTGACGATTACGGCCGTGCCGTCGAAACGTCAAAACTACATATGTGAATGTCCTTTCTTTGTGTTTCTATGTTTTAAAAATCTATATTTGTGTTTTTATATATTTGTTCGTCGCCGGGGAGCGTTCTATTTCGAGGATATATAAATATACATATCTGTATCTATGTGCTTACATAATTGCAATTGAAAGGGTGCGTCTGAATTTCTGTCTTTAATTTTACTAGCGTAGTATGTGACACTATGCATTGCAAAAGCACCTCAGTTAGTATCTATAAAGGCCAAAACGGAACATGAAAAAAGTTCGTCGTTGAGCCCCGAGCGGCATTGAAGTCGAGATACCACTACAAATGTTTCCGTGATTACAAAAATAACACCAAACAGGAAATTCTCAATCTATCAGTTATTTTTGTGACTAATATTTCCGTCATATTTCCCTCCCTTTTTTAACTGCTGATACGTCGTCCTCGCTTATCCGCTTTTCGAGCGCCTAAGAAAATACCAGAAGTCATACTCAGCGGACTCGATGACCTAAAATTAACCGAAATTCACTCAAAGGATAAGGACAGTTCGGGGGGTGAACAACTCTGACCTTGCCTTCTTATCAGCCGAGCAAGAAATTAGCAAAAAACTTGTTCAAGAACGTGGCAATGACAAAAAAATCTGCAATGACGTTTAACGGGGGCTTTTTCGGGGGGAAGCTTGAAATTGTCACAAGGCGAGGAAAATTGGCGACACACTGAAATCAACGAAATACAACCTTGAAAGAAAATACCAGAAATTGATTTTGAAAAAGTTTCCTTTTTGTATCTAAGGGGTATATCTTATTCGGGGGAGCGCATGTCTCTGCATGCGTGAAGACCCTTGCGAGTGTTTGTGAAATCCTACGGTTCCTCCGCATTTTGACGCCTGGAAAGATCCCGTGTTCAAGTCCCGGTCAGGGAAATATTTTTGCGCTTGTGAACTGTTCGGTTCCGATTTCTCCCACCTCTTCTGTGTTCCTATCTGTGTATGCTGTGTGTTAATGCATATATATATAAATATATATAAATATATATAAATATATATATATATATATATATATATATATATATATATATATATAAACCATAAACAAAGTAATCAAACCGAAGGTCGGCTTGCGAGGTGATGGTAGAGTGCACCCAGTACTAAGCCCGACGGCGGGTGAAATTCACACATCAGGGTAGGGGGGCTAGCTTGTTTCCCTACATATATATATATATATATATATATATATATATATATATATATATATATATATACATGGATGGGAATCAATACAAATGAAACTTATGCGATGTTCCAGAAAGAAGAAGGCTAGGCTAAACATTGAAATGGGGGGCCAGAAATAGAGCAGATAGAAATGTATCAGGGATGCATGGAGAAGAATTACGTTAGAAAAAGAATCTGCCACGAGGAGGAGGAGGGAGTTGATGACAGTGGCGCTGTGTAAAGATGTTAAGAAAAGGCTCGTAAAAACTTTCATATGGAGTATAGTCATGCACGGCGCGGAAACGTGGTCACTGAAATAGGAGGATAGGCGAAGATTAGAAGCTTCTGAAACGTGGGTGTGCAGAAGGATGGAGAAAATGAATGGACCGAAAGGGGAAACAAAGGAGGGAGGCAGGTAAGATGGACGCAGAGCGTTTCGATTGGAAAAGGGATGTCGAAAAGTGCGACAAATGGGAGAAAATATACTTATATAAGTCATATCCGGGCTGTGCTTTCAAGAGTTGCTCGTGAAAACGGATACTAAATTAATTATCCGCAATATTCGCAAGTCACGTCAACAGGTCTGTAGGTCTTATGATGACATGTGTTCGTCGGAAAAAATTATTTTTATCATAATGTCTTTTATTTATACTCAAATTCCTCGAAAGATACACACTGCGGAAAGTGAAAATCTGTGAAATTTCCAGGAATCGGTTAGCCGATTAATCGCTCCAACCGATTGCCGCATTACGTCAGAGAACGACTTCTCAGCGAACTTGGTCGCCATGCAGGAATCAGCTGTTTTCCAATCGCGAACGATAATTACGGCCCGCGGGCCGCTTTGCGAGTGACGCGTCAATAACGACGAAGAAAATAACCAAAGGTAGGCAAAAACTTTCTGCAACGAATCTAAACAAATACCGCGGGGCTAAAATTTAGATAATTAATAAAGTAAAAATGATGCATCATTTAAAATGCAAATGATCGCCCATTTTGAAGCAAACGACGCAATAATTGATATAGAATTAATTTCCAATGTATGAATAATTTCACTAAATAAAAAACAAAGATAAAGCACATGTATGATATCGATGAATGCAGTATCGAGGCGAAATGGTCGAGGTCGCTCGTCCCGTCCCCGTGCGACCTCGAAAGCGACGAAACCGCGCGACGCGCCTTCCGCCGGCTTTATGGAACTCAGTTCCGTTCATGAAATTTGTAAAAAATGGCCAATTTTTCAATCATTTCTCGTTTGATTCCATTAAGAAATCCTCATATTTTACGAGATGCGACTCTATGGAAGCTATTTAATGAAATCGGGGTATGAAATTCACATATGTTATGCAAACACATTTGAGAAAGCATCAGACCGTTCGTATAAATGGCAACTGTGGAGCTGCTGCAGCAGTGAAAATACTAATTCACTCGCCTCATAATAGAAGACAAATCTTTTTGGAAACAGACGCCATTTTTTTATGAATAACTTTAACTGGCTAACATTGATCATTCCAATGAGAAGTATGATCCTGCGACATATTTCGCAAAAGTGCGTTTGTCCCACGCTGAGTCACCCGTCTCGTATAACATAATGAAGACTAGGACTGATCTAGGACTCACTCATCCTCCCGTTTCACACACTAAACCTTCACTTCCAAGTTCGCAATCCTCTGAGGATATTACGGAATTGATAACACGGAGATGTTGCAAAATGGGAAAGTTAACTATGCAAGCGGATCTTCATCAATGCTGAGTAAAACTAAAAAAAAATGGCCCAGCTGTACAAGGAGGGGGCAGTGAGTGACAACTAGAGCATGTTTTATTAAAAAAACAACGGTAGAAAAACGCAAAAGTATTAAAAAAATGTAAATGAATATTTGAGAATCTCAAAAATGATAATATGAGTGAGCATCCATGGGACGTAAATACTTCGATAGTTAAAGGGCATGGGGCATACAAACGAGTGAACAGATGGCGCCATTCGTAATTAATTATAGACACTGAAAGACATCGCACATTTAATGAAGATGTATTGTAAATATTTGGAAATCCTCACTCGACATCACGATTAGTATTAATTGCCCTCTATGGTGGGGATTCAAGGTTGAGCGTCAGCACTCATGGAACCTCCTGCTTCAGAGGCAACCTTTTTCCGGTATTTCGTCGACCCTATTATCCGTTGAAACCAGTCGACAATACCAGTACTTGTACTCAATGTATCGCCTCACTGAATTGCTAATGTTCGCCGACCGATTGCTAATGCTCAATATATTAAAAATTATAGCATGGGAAAATCAACCAGTTTTATGACTAAACGATTTATATGGAAGAACATATACACATATAGTATTTCAACATATGTACATGTATGAGTGCATATATACGTGGTCCATTAGGAAGGTAATGCGCATGGTTTTATTGTGACGCGACTATCCTTTGCAGTGGGGTAAAACCGGTCAGGAAATGTGGTGGGGGGTCTGCCCTTCCAACGCGACCGGTTACTGGTTTGGTCCGAGCAGTATAAGCGGAAAGAAGTGCCTTCGCGTGAAGTATGTTTTTCAACTTTGTAACACGGGAAAGACACGGTCAAGCTCCACCTTGACGATTCCTCACCCACACGTCCTTCATCGTTGCCAACTTCCTGGCCCGGAGCACCACACCGGAGGTCCCCCAGCTCCCTTACAATTCCAACTTGACTCGTTGCGACTTTTTTTGTTACCCCGACTGAAGAGAGAGGCGAAAGGAAAGAATTGGGACACAGTGGAAAACATCAAAAAGCATGTTACAAGGTTCCTGGGAGACATTCCCGTCTAGGAGTTTCTAAGTGACTTCTTAGGCGCGGCAGACACGTCTCTGCTAGTGTATTCATGCAGGGAGAGAGTATTTTGAAGAATTTTCAGCGTCAGTGCGACCAAAAAATCTAGAAATCTAGAATATATTTTTCCTAGAGAATGCGCATTACTTTTACTTTGAATATGAATAAATTAATAAATATATGTGTATATATATTTATATGCATATATATATATATATATATATATATATATATATATATATATATATATATATATATATATATATATATATATATATATATATATACTACCTTGATCAAAACTTTCCCGGAATTTATTCAGAAAATTAAAAATACAAGTTTATTCATCTAAATCTATATTGTCCCCTTCAAAGTAATCCCCATCGACTGCAACACACTTATGCCAGCGCTTGATCCAATCCTCGAAACATTTCTTATATTCGGTTTTCGGTATGTCCATCAGTGCTTCCTGCGATTTTTCCATTACTTCCTCTCGGCTGCTAAAACGCGTTCCCCGTAATGGTTTTTTAACTCGATTGAACAGAAAGAAGTCACAGGGAGCCAAATCAGGTGAATTCGGTGGCTGTTGGATGGTATTTGTTGCATTTTTCGTCAAAAAATTACGAATAATGATAGCACTGTGCGACGGTGCGTTATCATGGTGCAAAATCCACGAGTTTTCTGCCCACATTTCTGGTCTCTTTCGGCGAATTGCTTCACGCAAACGTCTCATAACGCCCAAATAATACTCTTTGTTTACTGTCTGGCCTTCTGGCAAAAATTCATGATGCACTACACCGTTGTAATCCATGAAAACCGTCAGCATTGCCTTCTTTTTTGACTGAAAACGACGTGGTTTTTTTGGTCTCGGCTCATTTGGTGAACGCCATTCACTTGCCTGATGTCTGGATTGCGTGTCGTACTCATAAACCCACGTCTCGTCTCCAGTAATGATCCTTTTGATGAATGTGGGATCGGATTCAGCCTCGCAAATCATGTCTTTTGCGACGTCAACACGGTCTCTTTTTTGCATGAAATTGAGGTCTTTTGGCACCAACTTTGCTGCTACACGACGGAAACCCAAATCATTAACCACAATGTCTTGGGCGGATCCATAGGCAATGTTCAAGTCCTCCGCTATTTCTCTGATGGTTAATTTGCGGTTATTGACCCACATTTCTTTTACTTTATCAATTTTTTCACCGACTTTCGATGTCGATGGTCTGCCACTGCGTTCATCATCTTCGATTGACTCACGACCACTTCTGAACCGCTCGTGCCACTGGTAAACGACCGTTTTTTTTTAGAGAATCGTTGCCGAAACACTTTTCCAACATTTCCAACGTCCGTGCGCCACTAAATCCGTTTTTTACGCAAAATTTAATACAAGTTCGTTGTTGCAAATGTAAATCCATTTCTGAAATTGTAAAAAATCGCCAACACACACAGAGATAGATGTACTCTTGGCTACGTAACTTTTGCAAATGTCAAGTTATGACACCAAGATTTAAAGGGAATATCAATAACAGATGTACCAATTTAACAAAAAAAACAGAACTCAAATCGGAACGATGGGAGCGCCACACGGTGGTTATTCCGGGAACTTTTTGATCAAGATAGTATATATACGAGGGTCATCCGGAAAGTAGTACCCGTTCGTGAAATAAAGACACAAAAGTAAATATTAACAAACATAAAAAATTTTATTTGAAAGAGGATACTTTAAACTACTTCTCAACATAATCTCCAAGCAAATTAAGGCATTTGTCATAACGTGTGACAAGTTTCTGTATTCCTTCTGCATAGTCCTTCGCCGCCAGCTATTTGAGATACGCGAGGGACCCATCTTGCACAAATTTTTGCATAATGCAGATGGTGTTTAACAATTTCATGAACAATTGTTCGAGAAACATTGGGAAAATGCTCACAGATGTCATCAATTGTGACGCGCCGATCGTTCCTCACGAATTCGTCAACTGAGCTCACCAGTTGGTCTGTAATGACAGACGGTAACTCCGAACGCTCATCGTCGTGTGTGTTCCCCCTCCCCATGTTGAAGTTGCGACACCACCGCCGAACAGACGACTCGTCCATTACATTGTCTCCATACACCTCCTTTAATTGGCGATGAATATCACATGGGCGAACGTTTCTTGCATTGAGGAATTTAATCACTGCCCTCACTTCACAACTGGCGGCGTTCTCAATTTTTTTAAACATTGTAAACAATCACAGAAACAACACAGGCAATGCTAGCGTCACGCAACTTGGCTCAGAGAAGGCAGACAAGCCACTGAAGCTATCTGACCTCGTCCAGCGGCTACTCGCGTCGTCAGCACTTCATGCGGCACGAACGGGTACTACTTTCCGGATGACCCTCGTATATCCCCGGACTACAACCTTGACGTGGTGGAAGGGCTTGTGCGTTCCGGTGACCACTAGAGCTGTGCTGGCGGGAGTAATAATAATTGCTCCTGGTAGGGTCACCCAGGCCATATAGGTCGAAGGTTAGGAGCCAGACTAAAGGTAGTCCACGCCGCGTCTGTTCCTCATTGAGGCGGCTGCAATGGTGACTGACCCCAGTGGGGCGGACAGTAAGTGATGGTGTCACGTTAAAAACACTATTGAGGAAGGCAACGGGAAACCACCTCAATTATCATTCCCAAGATTTAAATGATGGACAATACAGAGATTTTGAGTACTGGCAACTACCAGGCTCGGCCCAATCGGCCGTGTGTCGTGCCCGGCAGCGGGGGAGGCAAGGCTTCCGCGGTCGTCATCCCACGAAACCCTTGCAAGGAAAAGCCAGCAGCAGCAGGACAGAAGACGCCGGAGAAGAAGACCAAATTAGTTAGAGTAGGAACGTGGAATGTTAGGACGATGATGAGGACAGGGAAATTGGAGAATGTTAAGCGAGACATGAAAAGGGGAAATATAGATATTTTAGGTCTATGCGAGGTGAGATGGAAGGATAGCGGGCATTAGTGGAGTGATAATTATAGAATAATATTCAGCGGCGGGGACGAGAGCCAACGAGGGGTTGCCATAGTAGTAAATGAAGAAAGGAAGAAGCGTAATCAACAGAGCATGTAACGGATAGAATATTACTAGTAGAGATAAATGCAGGACCGACGAACTTGGTTAATATTCAGGTATACATGCCACCGAGCAACCATAAGAAAGAAGAGGTCGATAGGATATACGATCAGTTAGAGGACATAATCACGTGTGTTTCTGCAGGGAAACATTTGATAGTGATGGGGGATTGGAATGCGACGGTAGGCGAAGGAAGAGATGGTGATGAGGTGGGGGACTACAGTTTAGGCACGAGGAATGACCGCGGGGAGAAAGCAGTTGAGTTCTGCAGGAGACAGGGGTTAGTCATCACCAACAATTAGTTTAGACACCACAAAAGACGCAGGTATACATGGAAATTGCCAGGTGACTTAGAAAGATACCAGCTAGATTATATCCTGGTTAGACACAGGTTTAGGAACAGTGTGATAAATTCGCACAGCTTCCGGGGAGCGGATGCTGAATCTGACCACAACTTAGTGGCTATGGAATATAGCGTCCGTTTCAAAACGATAAGGCAGGGGCGGCGAGTTAGAAAATGGAATGAAGAAACATTAAATGGTTTGAAAAGGAAGGAGTACAAACAGGCGGTAGAGGAAATCATGGAGGATGGTAAAGAGCTTAGTACTATCGAAGAAAAATGGGAAAGTATCAAGAAAGGGTTATTGAAAGCCGCAAAAGACACTATTGGAACCGTTAACGCTAAAAGGACTAGGAAACAATGGATCACGGATGAGATGATTACAAAGATGGATGAGAGGGAAAAATGGAAGAATGTAAATATAGAGTTAGGCAAAATGCAGTACAAAGAATGAAACAATAAATTGAGGTGGGCAACAAATAAAGCAAAAGAAGCATGGTGGAAAACGTAGTACGAGGATATGGAAAGCCTGCAGAGGCAGGGAGAAATTAATGCGCTGTATAGCAAAGTTAAATCTTTATCGGGAAGTAAGAAAAGGAGATCAAGTCCAACAGTTAGAGATAAGGCGGGTAGGATAATAGTTGACACAGGAAAGATCCAAGAGAGATGGAAGGAATATATAGAAGAACTGTATAGAAGGAACTTCGACCAACAAAGTTAGACATAGAAAAAGAATATGACGTAGAGGAAGATAGTTTAGGTCCGCCATACTCGACGATGAGATAGAAAGGACATTATGGGAGATGAAACGAAATAAGGCCGTGGGGGTTGATAACATTCCCGCGGAACTATTGAAATGTTTAGGAAAATGTGGGAGGAAGAGGCTATATGGACTTATTCGTAGTATTCATGAGGAAGGGATCTGACCGGAAGACTTTTTGAGATCAGCTTTAGTTCCTATTCCGAAAAAGGTAAAGGCTACATCATGTGAGGACTATAGGACGATAAGTTTGATATCCCACGCAGCTAAAGTTGTTCTCAGGATCATAAACAAAAGGATAGAGAGTAGGGCAAATGATTACTTAGGGGATGATCAGTTTGGGTTTAGGAAGGGGAGAGGTACGCGTGATGCCATTGCAGTAATGAGATTATTAATCGAGAGGAATATAGAACACAACCAGGAGGTATTTGCCTGTTTCGTAGATTTCGAAAAAGCGTTTGATAGAGTGAATTGGGAAAAACTAATGAGTATTCTGCAGAAAATAGGAATAGATTGGAGGGAAAGGAGGCTAATCCGCAACCTGTACATGTCTCAGACTGCTCAGGTGCGGGTGGGGAACGGGGAGTCCGGATGGGCAGTGTTAGGAAGAGGTGTAAGGCAGGGTTGTCCATTGTCACCGTTGCTGTTCAACCTGTATGCAGAGGAAGTGATTAAAGGGGCATGGGAAGAACCTGAGGTAGGAATGAAAGTGGGCTAGGAATTCGTAAAATCAGTTAGGTTTGCTAATGACCAAGCGTTAGGTTGTCAGTCATCCGAGGAGTTTCAGGCATCGCTGAGTGAATTGGAAATTCAGTGCGACAGGTATGGGATGAAAATCAATATTAATAAAACAAAGGTTACGCAATTTTCTAGGAAGAAAAAGGCCAAGCTAAACACTAAAATAGGAGGGCAAAAACTAGAGCAGGTAGAACAGTTTATGTATCTCGGTAGTGTTTTGGACCAAGACGGTCAATGTAGTAGGGACGTAAGGAGAAGATTTGCGCTAGGCAAAGAGGCTTTCACAAGGAGGAGGGAATTGATGACAGGGACGTTGAGTAAGGATGTTAAAAAAAGACTCGTAAAAACTTTGATGTGGAGCCTAGCTATGCACGGCGCGGAAACGTGGTCATTGAAGCAGGAGGATAGACGTAGACTGGAGGCTTTTGAAATGTAGGTGTGGAGAAGAATGGAGAAGGTGAAATGGACAGAGAAGAAAACAAATGAGGTAGTAATGGTATGGTGGGCGAGGAGAGGGGTTTGTTGGGAGAAATCCTATGGAGGCAGGAAAAATGGATGAAGGGGGTATTGACCGGCAGTGGGATGTTGAAAACTGTAATTGAGGGAAGAATGTTAGGCAAAAGAGGAAAGGGAAGGAGCAGGATAAGGATGTTGGACGGGATGAAGGGAGGAAGAAAGTACTCCTCAGAGCTAAAGAGGGACCTGATGTAGATTAGGATGTTGTGTTTTTCTAGGGGGTTACAATTATTTAATTAGTAATTATGTCCATTCAAAAACCTGATATGTGATTTTCACACGCCGTCGGGCTGGGTGAACTCTAGCATCACCTACCAAGCCGACCTTTTGGTTGAATTGTGTGTTCATGGATTATATATGTATATATATATATATACATATATTTTAGGTATGTATGTATATATATATACAATATATATATATATATAATTATATAATATATATACACATATAAATATACATACATAAAGTTCTTATAATTTTATCAAGGTAAGCTCTATAAGAGAAGTACACAACACATTCGGTTTGTTTACATGCAAGCATACGATGACTTCACATTGTGGCCAAGTGCTTCATGAGTAAATTCTCTGCTGATACGACGATATCACAAAATAGCCACTAATAAATTTCGGGATGTTCATGGAATGAAATTTTATTCTATGGTTAAATTTCAATGCATTATTTTCTATTTTCATTTCGAAGAATAATCGTTTGAATACTTTTAATAAAAGCGAATTTTCGAAAGCTAAATAAGTCTACTTTTGCGGAAATTAATTCAATACGCAATCAATTGGAAGGATATAAAATGCAAAACATCAACTTCATTTTGAGATTCAACATCCGATTTTCAGTTGCACATTCCACACCTCATGAAACATTTGCTCTATATTATGGATTCCACCTTAAACAGTTGTTACTTCACCTCACCGCTGTCACTATGTCTACGACTGTCGCATCTATATTCGTGACTACCGTCACGGCCGCTAAATAATTTTTTCTCAAATTCGGATATTGGGCGCATTTTCTTTCCCTTCCGATTACATGCGAAGGAGAACTGGTAGTTTTCATTTTCGCCTCGCTATTAAATGTGATGTGGGTCGCGGTAGTCCAGGGGTAGAGCGTTGGACTACTGACCGGAGGGCCCCGGTTTCGATTCCCGGGTAAGTCTCTCTGAGCACCGCCAGCTCAGTCCAAGCCGTGTGATTTTTCGGGTACCGGATCTTTCAGGGAAACCATAACCTGCACAGTGAAAGGAACTGGCCCCCCTCAACAACCTGCTAACGAACTTACCACTGAATGCACTCTACCATCACCTCCCGAACCGACCTTCGGATTGATTACTGTGTTTATGGTTTTTGTGGTTTATTAAATATATTGAAACGTTCTATTCATCAAAACAGGTAGCAATAGTTTAATTAGCATCACTGAAGTGAATATATGTATTACCCTAGCAAGTAGCGCTACAACCGTTTCCCACAATAGACAGAGGCTCGAGTCCTGTTTTAGGATCTAATGTTAACCGTGGTCGCTCGGCCCCTGGAAAACCCTAAAATACAATAAAAAAGAAGCTTTAAGGGCCACTTAGAAGAATTATTCGAAATGGAAAAGGATATTTGAAAAAGAAGTCAGTTTCAAACTTCATTCAAGCTAATCTTATCATAATTGAAATACACATTCGAATTATTCTTAAAAAGGTGCATATCACGTACTCCATGAAAATCCTCAAAATAAACACTTTATTTGTTGTTTCACTGTTTGATGGTGGTTGACACTTTTTAAACATTGTTGGGCACAATCCTTGGCATGTTCATGACGGTTACTTTGTTGTTATTAAACTAATTCTAGTTATTGTGAACTTCATAAACTCCAACCTTGCAATATTTGATTCAATAATTTGCTGGCAAAATTGATGACTGAGGCAAGTAAAAACCATGTGAATGGAGAGGTGGTGTTGACCAGATACTTTAATCAGTGTCGGCCATAAATGGACGGGGAAGGGGATTTAACGTAGGCATCACGATCGAAGGAAAAAGTGTGAGCCCGCATTGGGACGCCGAAGGAGAGACAACTCGGACGAAAATTAAATGTGATTAAATGACACGAAGATGAACATCTCCCGAGTCCAAAGAACGGCGGGAAATGTCGCGACAAGTTGCTTTTTCAACGGGGCTCGCTAATGTGGGCCGAAATGCAGAAATTTCACGGTATCTCGGTCCGGGTGAATGATTATCACACCCCG
Source organism: Hetaerina americana (assembly GCF_022747635.1). Taxonomy (NCBI): domain Eukaryota; kingdom Metazoa; phylum Arthropoda; class Insecta; order Odonata; family Calopterygidae; genus Hetaerina; species Hetaerina americana. The sequence goes on along the minus strand of NW_027286985.1, from coordinate 185,575 downwards.
AAATCCTTGTATCTTGTAAGTTATTTAGACAATTGTCAAGGAAGGGTGTAGAAAAACGAGGAAAAATATGGATCATAAAAATACAACTGCTCTTTTATGTCACTTTTGAACTAGTCACTGGTGAGATGTGAGGAGCAGAGGGGGAAATCCTCCGAAGGAATAATTATAATATTGCGGGCTAAAGTGAATTTATAAACGGCTATCGTCACGATACAAAAAAACAATAATCAAGCGAGAACACGGTTTTAATTTGAGGAGAAGCGATCAGCATTTCATTAATATATGCGCCTTAATTTAATAATAATAATAGATACAAGGGCCAGATATACTACCTTGATCAAAAAGTTCCCGGAATAACCACCGTGTGGCGCTCCCATCGTTCCGATTTGAGTTCTGTTTTTTTTGTTAAATTGGTACATCTGTTGTTGATATTCCCTTTAAATCTTAGTGTCATAACTTGACATTTGCAAAAGTTACGGTCGGTTTTCGGTATGTCCATCAGTGCTTCCTGCGATTTTTCCATTACTTCCTCTCGGCTGCTAAAACGCGTTCCCCGTAATGGTTTTTTAACTCGATTGAACAGAAAGAAGTCACAGGGAGCCAAATCAGGTGAATTCGGTGGCTGTTGGATGGTATTTGTTGCATTTTTCGTCAAAAAATTACGAATAATGAGAGCACTGTGCGACGGTGCGTTATCATGGTGCAAAATCCACGAGTTTTCTGCCCACATTTCTGGTCTCTTTCGGCGAATTGCTTCACGCAAACGTCTCATAACGCCCAAATAATACTCTTTGTTTACTGTCTGGCCTTCTGGCAAAAATTCATGATGCACTACACCGTTGTAATCCATGAAAACCGTCAGCATTGCCTTCTTTTTTGACTGAAAACGACGTGGTTTTTTTGGTCTCGGCTCATTTGGTGAACGCCATTCACTTGCCTGATGTCTGGATTGCGTGTCGTACTCATAAACCCACGTCTCGTCTCCAGTAATGATCCTTTTGATGAATGTGGGATCGGATTCAGCCTCGCAAATCATGTCTTTTGCGACGTCAACACGGTCTCTTTTTTGCATGAAATTGAGGTCTTTTGGCATCAACTTTGCTGCTACACGACGGAAACCCAAATCATTAACCACAATGTCTTGGGCGGATCCATAGGCAATGTTCAAGTCCTCCGCTATTTCTCTGATGGTTAATTTGCGGTTATTGACCAACATTTCTTTTACTTTATCAATTTTTTCACCGACTTTCGATGTCGATGGTCTGCCACTGCGTTCATCATCTTCGATTGACTCACGACCACTTCTGAACCGCTCGTGCCACTGGTAAACGACCGTTTTTTTTAGAGAATCGTTGCCGAAACACTTTTCCAACATTTCCAACGTCCGTGCGCCACTAAATCCGTTTTTTACGCAAAATTTAATACAAGTTCGTTGTTGCAAATTTAAATCCATTTCTGCAATTGTAAAAAATCGCCAACACACACAGAGATAGATGTACTCTTGGCTACGTAACTTTTGCAAATGTCAAGTTATGACACTAAGATTTAAAGGGAATATCAACAACAGATGTACCAATTTAACAAAAAAAACAGAACTCAAATCGGAACGATGGGAGCGCCACACGGTGGTTATTCCGGGAACTTTTTGTTCAAGGTAGTAATGTTGTACGATAATAGGACAGACAACAGAACAGTGATCGGTAGCACAAAGAACGCATCGTGACAAAAAATGTATTATTGAATAAATGGGCAAAGACTAATTACTAATCGGCAATAGTATGAAGGAAAGACTATCTCAATTGTACAAGGCGGAAGAGACATTGATGATGGAGATAAATAACGAAAAACGCATAGAAATACCGGCAGAGGTTAACCAAGAAATGCCAAGAATGGCATTCACATATCAGATTGTGACACAGAATAGCAACAAGATTGAATCTGTCAATAAGAGGGAGCAGGCGAAATTGGGCAAATTCAGCAAAACAATCTACGGATTGCAAAATTCGAATACAGGATCTCGAAATTGATTCATCGAGTGATTTCACTGGCGTCACGTATGGTCCACCAAGGCAGAGTCTGGTGACAGAATCGGCATTATCTGTGGGAACTCACCAGAGAGGATGCACACCTTGTCGCTGAGACCCGTCCCTCCCAGCTGCACGACGGCAAGGAACGTGTAGGCTGTCAGCAGACTGCTGACATGGCACATGAGACTCTTTCCGTGCAAATTCCTCAGCTCCGGAATGAGGGCGTAGACGAGGAAGGTCACCAGCAGGAAGGGTATGGACACGAGCATTCCCACGGGGTACATGGTGTAGATGAGGGTGTTGTCGGCCGAGTCTTCGTCCGTGACGTTGGGCGGAGGAGGGAAGCAAATGAATGGCAGGTATGCCGTGCGATTCGTGGAGAAGTCGAGGCAGTAGCTCTCCGGCCCGTGTCGGCCGTCGTCCTGCTTCGGGAGGTTGACGTAGCCCTCCGCGTCCACGAAGAACTGATCCTCGTCGTATTCCTCGGGGTCCAAGATGTAGCGCCCGTGGCGGCAGGGATTTCCCAAGAGGAGGGCGAAGAAGTCCTTCCCAGACACGTTGAGCATCCCGTCGGTCATCGAGTTGACCGCGAACTCGAACGGGTTCGGCACGGGCACGCAATCCCCCTTCTGCGTGATGCTCTCCCCCATGAGGCAACACTTGCGGATGCAGGGCCGCGGACCGGCCAAGCAGGGGCAGCCGCGGTGCACCGGTCGACCGTCGTCGCCCTCGCCCGACCACAGCCAGAAGGTCCCGGGAGGGTAGAGGACGCCGCTCTCCTCGTCCCATAGGCTCCCGTTCGGTTGCAGGGCCGCCCCGGGTAGGGCGATGCTCATGTTGAGCTCGCAGGGGTCGGGCGGCGTGAGAACCGTCAGCGGGGGTTGTCCGGTGGTGGCGTTCTCGGCGCGGTCGGTTGTCGGGCCAGTCTCCAGCGGAGCAACGAAGCTTACTTTCACGTCATAGGGTTCGGATGGGGTCGACGGGGGTTGCTCGGGGGTGGTGGCGTTCTCTGGGGGCAGGACCGGAGAGCTTTGGGCTCCGCGGGCGGCGACCAGCGCGAGGTAGATGACAACGGTGGCGGTGGAGAGGTCTCCGTAGCCGAGGGTCGTCATGTCGATCGCTCGTCCAACACCTTCGGAGGATAGCGGAGGATTGAGTGGAGCGGGGTTCCCCTTCCGGGAATGAGGGGGCGGGAGGGCGGGACTGTAGGGGGGAGGGAATGGGCGAAGGGGAAGAGCGCGCATGCGCGCAGAGCTGGGGATTCCTCGAGGTGTTTCCCCGTCTTCTCGGACCGAAGAAGCCGTCGGACTCCCGTTGTTTTCTTATCTCCTCGCTCTTGATAGTTGGAGAAGATGGGATTGGCAACTGTATCTAAATTAACGATATAAGAGCATCGAAGCACCAATTGAGTAACGTAGATGTATCGATGACCTCAGTATAGTGTCTCTTCGAATTTAAGATATAGTCCGGCGAGCTGATAGCATGATTTAGAGCCAAATGGAAGGGTTGAATTATGGATAGGAACATTGTTGTTTGGGAATTGGACTGGACTTGATTGACTTGAGGGCTGTCCTTGCATTACGTCGGGACCCTCTCAATCGTCCGAGTGGACATTTTACGAATGAGGAATCGCGGAAAGTAACAAGAAGTATGCAGGAGAACAAGACGCGAGTTTAGCGAGGTCGGTTGTTCATGGCGTGGGTGTCCTTCTGGGGAATAAATAATAAGGAAGTTATCTTAAGACATTTCAGTGAAGACCTTCCCTAGAGATATGTTTTTCTCAAGAAAACTCGGTGAGTGTCGAAGTAAGTTATTTAATAGTTTCATTTCAATTAATGTGATTATTGAATGTAACAGCAGTGTCGATGCTAACTTGTTCACATCCAGAACACATTCAAACAAAAGACCGAATAAGAACTACAATTTTAAATTGGCGTGCAATGGGAACGGGGAACACATGAGTGGCATAAAACTGGCCATGAAAGGGATAGAACATCAGCTCCGTAGTATCGAAGCCAACAGAGAACCAGGCCAGGTTGAAATACCTGCTAGAATATTAAAGCACTTAGCTGAATATATTGCCTTGTTTTTAGTAGGTGTTTTTCTGGAATCGATAGAAGGGTCATCAGTCCTCAGTGCTTCGCGACTTGAAGCAATACCACATGAATGCCATCTATAAAGGCGGCGAAAAAGAGAAACCTAGCAATTACCGACCTATATCTGTAACATAGATTTCGCGTAAAACACATTATTGTCAGTAACATTGTGAGATTTTTCGATAGCAGGAAAATATTAAACCAAAACCAGCACGGATTTCGGAAGTTTACACTCTGAAATTATTACATTGAAATGCACACTAGTGGATGACTCCGTTAAAAGTTACTGTTGCGGCAATACCCGCAGTTTCTTTGAAAATTTACGATTCACTTACATCGAGAGAAAACAACATACAAGTTGAACCATTATCTCTGGATTTCAATTAACTATTTTATAGACCCGTACAATATATTGTCATACAAACTTAAACGCCTTGGTATCATTGAGAAAATATAAAATCCGATCAGAGACTTCTTGTCAAATCGCAAACAAATATTACTCATCGATGGGTTGTGCTCAATGGATAGAGATGTAACTTCGGGCGTCCCCCAGGGAAGTGTTATATGGCCGCTTCTATTCTTAATACACATCAATGACTTACGCGTTAGAAGCAACCCCAAATTATTTGCTGAGGACACGGTGGTGTACAGGGAAATAAGGTGTCCATCAGATTGCGGGCTACTCTCTAGAGACTTAGACACAATATCGAATTGGTGCAAGGAATGTGTCCTAGTAATTCATCTACATCTACATTATTAAAATCACCAAATCTAATTATTTACATAAGCAAAAGCGCAGTTTTGAAATTTTGGAACAAAGGAAGCGGCGAACAGGACATATAGTAAATTAGGAAATTGAGGGATCATTGCTAACTACGGCCAATTAAGTTAAATATTTTGGGAGTAGTTCGAGCAACACACGCTGAGAAGACGGGGAAACCAGCGCTGCTTAATCTCTGCGATGCACATGGAATTGTTTTGATTTAGAGCTGGATCTTCCTCGGGCCATCAACTGGTTTTGACTCCGGGACTTGCTGTCATCAATCAATCCTTCTAGCTACAAGGCCACCAGTCAGGCGACGCATTACACGAGGAATCTAATTACATTTGGCAAATTGGTCATGATTTAAGAGAGAACGGCATTTCTTAGCACGGTGTATTAAATGGGGATTAGTATTTAACATAAACAAATTCGCAGTTTCGAAATTTTGGAGCGAATCAAGTGATGAGGAGGTGGTTATTCCGGGAACTTTTTGATCAAGGTAGTAAACTATGCAAACAGACGGTTCACTGTTCTCTACGGCAGATCAAGTTAAATATTTGAGGGTCGTACTAACAGCACGCCATTCGCGGGGCGCATTTACAAGTGGGTATACTTCCACATACTTGTATGTCGCGTGCACTAAGCTATAACTTAGAGTTATGACATGAGACTGTCAAAGGAAATAGTATCCAAAAGTAGAGTAACATAAAACGAAAATATTTTATAATTGCTAGTATTTAAAATTCACATAAAAACACAAAACTTCACATTAAGCACCATTTTCTCAAATATGAAGGCGCTTGACACGTTTTGAGCAACCAGCAATGGCAAACAATACTTCCAGTGCCGTTTCACAAACACTTGGGTTTCATTGCCCATATGAAATGATTGACATTTCTTTCGCCGCTTCAAAATGTCCATCCATCCTTTGGGTGGGAACATCTCCGTCTTCAAGATGCAAAAGTTCTCATCACACCCTTATTCCCAAAAACTTCCTAAAATATTTTCTATTTCAATCGCATTTCGAAATCACTGAAACACTTGAAGGCATAACAAATTCCTAAGAGGGTACGAAAGGATAAATTTTAACAGATTAGCACCCCATGGTGAGGATAAAGTTTAAGATGCCAAGATTAAGAAAAGGTGGACTGAGGAAAAGGTCGGACACCAAGGGTGGACCCAAACGCTCGCCCCATCCCCACTTTCCTCCTGCCGCGCAAACGAACACGCTGAGTTCGTCACCCCAGGGCTCTCCCTGATGACGATTCTCCACGCCCCTGTGAGTTTAACAAGAGCTCTCAGGGGCGTGGCGGCGGACGACGGCTGGCAGGGGTTGGATAGCTACTGCTTCGACTTATTCACGACGCACCTGCTCTCCCTTTGTTTCCCTCTACTGTCTTGAATTCAATTGAAAAAGTCTCTCCTTCATTGCTTTTCTACTCACGATATGCTTAAAAGAACTTTAAAATATTTTAAGTTATTACCCTGCAAGCCACCGCTAGGGTGTGTGGCAGAGGATGAATACACACCAGACTCATCTTGACCCGAATATCTTTCCCCCTGCCGCGGTCAAACAACGTTACTGGTTTTATGATTCCTTATCACTCGTGGAAAAAATGGCATCCTAAATCTGTGCTGCACTTAATCTCTCTAATTTTATTGACATGAAGTCTCCTCTCGTGGTGCGATGGGGGTGATAATAGATTATTAATATCAAATTCTAAAGAGACGTCCTTCAAATACATACCCCCACCAAACGCCTTTGCTGCGGCGGCTTGCAGGGTATTATGTAGATTATGTAGACAAGACATTTTATCTACAAATTAGCCTCCGCTCCGTGAGTGATTCCCAACATAGCTCCCCCATTGTAGTAAGAGATTCTTTTCCTTTCTTCTTATCATTATTTTGCAAAGTGTAGTGATCACACTTCTCAAAAGGGTCGAAACTGCGCCTATCGTATTGATTCAACTACAAAGTATCTACGCTGCACAAAATTACACTCCACGTCAAGGTTCATTGCCATAATGTTTTGCGTCGCTGATATTATGCGAACATCTACATCTACTTAATACCCCGCAAGCCGCCGCAAATATTTAACTTGATCGGCCGTAGTCAGTACTGAACCCTCTGTTTTGTAGTTTATATCCTGTTTCTCGTTCCTTTGTTCCAAAATTTCAAAACTGCGCATTTATCTATATTAAGTGTTAATCCCCATTTGTTGCACCATTCTGAGATATTGTCTTAGTCTCTAAAGAGTAGCTCGCGATCTAGTTGGCTCCTTATTTCCCTATATACCACCGTGTCGTCAGCAAATAACCTCAGATCGCTACCAACGTGTGTGCTTAAGTCATTAATGTATATTAAGAACAGAAGAGGCCCTATTACACTTCCCTGGGGGACGCCCGAAGTTACATCTCTATCCGTTGAGCACAACCCATCTATGACTACTATTTGTTTGCGGTTTGACAAGAAGTCTCTAATCCAATTAATTATTTTCTCGTTGATCCCATAGTATTTAAGTTTATGTAACAATTTATTGTGTGGGATTTTGTCGAAAGCTTTTTTGAAATCCAAGGATACTGCATCGACTTGTGTGTTATTTTCCTCCGATCTTAAGTATATCGCGAATGAAGAGACCAAGTTGCGTTTCGCAAGATCTGCTTTTCCTAAATCCGTGCTGGTTGTGGATTAGTATTTTCCTACTATCAAGAAATCTCATAATGTTAGGGACAATAATGTGTTCCAATATTTTGCAAAAGATTGATGTTAAAGAAATGGGTCGGTAATTGGTTGGTTTATCCCTATCGCCGCCTTTATAGATGGGAGTTATATGGGCTAGCTTCCAGTCGCGAGGCACTTAGCCTTCTTCTATCGATTTTAGAAAAAGAATATGTAAAAACGGGGCAATATCTTCAGCTAATTCCTTTAATATTCTTGCAGGTATTTCTTCCGGACCAGGTGCCTTGTGTGCTTTGATACTACGGAGCAGATGTACTATTCCCTGCTTGGTCAGTGTAAGGTCCCTCATGTGTTCCCCGGGTGGGTGTGGAGGATCGTTTGGTGCGTTTGTGTTTTTATTGTAGATGTTCTGGAAAAATGGCTTAAAATACTTGCCTTATCCACGCTATCTGTAATGATTTCTCCATTTTCTGTCTTCAAAGAATGAACAGTTGGACGTTTACCCTGTATTTCCCTAACATAGGACCAGCATAACTTTGGATTTTCCTCAAGATATTCGCTTAGCATTTTAGATTTAAAAGAGTGTAGTGCTGTGCGCATAATACTTTTCGTCTAACTACGACATTCTTTTAGCTGCTGTTTGGATGTATCAACATAAACTATATCGTCACTTTTTAAACTCTTTTTAAAATTTGACTGCAGCTTTCTCTGCTTTCTTAATGCCGATCTGACTTCTCCGTTGTACCATCTCAGTTCCTTACTGTCGCATTTGAGTTTGAACGGGATGCAAGTCTTCATTCCTTCGCGTAAAATATTTAAGAAATAATTCCAAGTGTTCTCTGTATTGGTTGTCAGTGTTTTTGTCTTGTATTCTGGTAATTTTATTTTTAAATATTCTCGAAGTCCGTTAAAAATGCCTTGTTGTATAGGTATATTTTACGCTTTTCTTTGTTTATTTTGACGAACTTAGTTTTTAACTCTACAAGAATAGCCTTATGGTAACTGATTCCGTCTATTATTTCAATGTTAGTAATGATTTCGGGCATACTACCTTGATCAAAAAGTTCCTGGAATAACCACCGTGTGGCGCTCCCATCGTTCCGATTTGAGTTCTGTTTTTTTTGTTAAATTGGTACATCTGTTGTTGATATTCCCTTTAAATCTTAGTGTCATAACTTGACATTTGCAAAAGTTACGTAGCCAAGAGTACATCTATCTCTGTGTGTGTTGGCGATTTTTTACAATTTCAGAAATGGATTTACATTTGCAACAACGAACTTGTATTAAATTTTGCGTAAAAAACGGATTTAGTGGAGCACGGACGTTGGAAATGTTGGAAAAGTGTTTCGGCAACGATTCTCTAAAAAAAACGGTCGTTTACCAGTGGCACGAGCGGTTCAGAAGTGGTCGTGAGTCAATCGAAGATGATGAACGCAGTGGCAGACCATCGACATCGAAAGTCGGTGAAAAAATTGATAAAGTAAAAGAAATGTTGGTCAATAACCGCAAATTAACCATCAGAGAAATAGCGGAGGACTTGAACATTGCCTATGGATCCGCCCAAGACATTGTGGTTAATGATTTGGGTTTCCGTCGTGTAGCATGTCAAAAGACCTCAATTTCATGCAAAAAAGAGACCGTGTTGACGTCGCAAAAGACATGATTTGCGAGGCTGAATCCGATCCCACATTCATCAAAAGGATCATTACTGGAGACGAGACGTGGGTTTATGAGTACGACACGCAATCCAGACATCAGGCAAGTGAATGGCGTTCACCAAATGAGCCGAGACCAAAAAAACCACGTCGTTTTCAGTCAAAAAAGAAGGCAATGCTGACGGTTTTCATGGATTACAACGGTGTAGTGCATCATGAATTTTTGCCAGAAGGCCAGACAGTAAACAAAGAGTATTATTTGGGCGTTATGAGACGTTTGCGTGAAGCAATTCGCCGAAAGAGACCAGAAATGTGGGCAGAAAACTCGTGGATTTTGCACCATGATAACGCACCGTCGCACAGTGCTATCATTATTCGTAATTTTTTGACGAAAAATGCAACAAATACCATCCAACAGCCACCGAATTCACCTGATTTGGCTCCCTGTGACTTCTTTCTGTTCAATCGAGTTAAAAAACCATTACGGGGAACGCGTTTTAGCAGCCGAGAGGAAGTAATGGAAAAATCGCAGGAAGCACTGATGGACATACCGAAAACCGACCGTAACTTTTGCAAATGTCAAGTTATGACACTAAGATTTAAAGGGAATATCAACAACAGATGTACCAATTTAACAAAAAAAACAGAACTCAAATCGGAACGATGGGAGCGCCACACGGTGGTTATTCCGGGAACTCTTTGATCAAGGTAGTAGAAGTCGCAAAGATGTCTAGTATGCTTTGGCCCCGTGTTGGTGATTTAACAATTTGTTCTAAGGAGTGTTTTGTGAATATATGGAGTTCTTGGCATGAATCTCGATTTTTGGCAGATTTTCCTACGCAGTACGTGTCCCAGTCAATTGACGGTAGATTTGTGTCACCAGCGACTATAGTAGTACTGTTGCTATGTCTGCTGCTGATAGTGGATATTTGTTCGTCGAGCTTGTGTAGGACATCTGTGTTAGAATCTGGGGGTCTATAAAATGAACACGCGAATAGGCTTCTGCCATTGTAGTCCTTAATGTTGCACCAAACGCTTTCTATGTCACCTACGTCGCATTCATATCGTTGGCTACTAAGATGTGACTTTACTGCAATGAATACTCCCCCACCCAATCTATTTGGTCTGTCCTTTCTGTAAATTGTGAAGCCGTTTGGAAAAACCTCATTTTTTGCTACTATATATCTCCCGTGCGCCAACTTTCCGTTCCAACTACTATATCTGCGTTTGTACTGACAAAAATATGTTCAATATCCGATATTTTGTTTCTAATGCTACGGCAGTTTAATGTTATAATTTTAATTAGGCCAATCACTTTTTGTTTTACGGTTTTATGTACGCTAACAAAACTGTTTTGAGACGATTTGCGGTTAACAGAGACATATTCATGCAAAATTCCTTTCATTTCAAATTCATGCAAATACATGTACTATCATATAACAAATAATTGCACCTTAGAATGCAGTAATAAATTCATCATCCAATAACGTGCAAGCTAGAATTTGGTAACCAAGGAGGCGAAATTCCACTGGCACATGAACATGCAATATACAACGGTCTCCTCCCCAAGGACACAGGTAGGGAATGTGACCCAACGCTTCAGGGAGCGGAAAGGCTTCCCCCTTCCACAGAGAGGGACGTGGGATGGAAGGGGAAACTTAAAAACAGACAAGGCAGAGTAAGCAATACTGTAAAGAGCAGTTGAAACTTCTTCGAAAGGGAAAACTTTTCTTGATTTTCCCGAATGAGACCTTTTCCACTCGGATCCCATACGCTACATGCATATTCTAAATAAGGCATTGCAAGAGCGTAGTATAAACAACGTAAACACATACGTAAAGTCTGCGGTCAAGCATATAAAAAATTGGGATTCATTAGACGCATTGTCGGCAAAAGTGACTCGAAGGTCAAGGAACGTTGTTACCACGCTCTTGTAAGGCCTCATTTAGAATACGCATGCAGCGTGTGGCATCCGAGTGAAAAAGGTCTCATTCGGGAAATTGAGAAGGTTCAACGCTGGGCAGCCCGTTTTGTAAATTTTGCATAATATTGGTATACGCCAGGCGGTCACCCGTTGATCGGCGCCTACGCGGCGCGCCCTTTCCCTCAATGGGACCTTTACACGGCGGACATTCGAGCTACCTAATAATACCATTTCCTCCCTTCCCGTTCCCTGACGTCTTACCCTAGGCAGTGCCCTCGGAGTAGGGGTAGGAGCTGCAGGTACGGTGGTGCTGTCATCCGACAACACCTGGTACCTGTTGGAGACGGGGATGGTATCTGCCTCCGTAGAGTCCAATCCACGCCGCAGCGTTACCTTCCCCTTGCCCCGAGAGACGACCCTCCAATCGTCCGACCTACGGACGTGAGACGCTCCCTCGTTGGGAGATGGGACACGGGGTAGGTCTCTAATCGCCCAGCCACGTGTTGCATTCGGACGAATCCGTGCACCCCTATGGGCGTGGCGGGTTTTCGTATTCCCACCCCGAGCACCATCTCTCCTGAGGGGAGTCCTCCGGCCAGCGATCTCCGATCGAAGCTCCCGCACCATTCTCTCCAGCATGACAATACGGGCCCTTAAAGCCGCGCATTCGCCAGTGCCTTCGAGCATGGCAACAGGGGACCTAGATGAAGCCATTCTAAATAACAACCTAGTTCGCAACAAAAGCTAACCTGTATACGCTACGCTAAATTTTCTAAGAGGGGTTAGTTAAATTTAGCTCAATCAATAAGTTACGCTTTGGAAGATAGTAAAGTAAGGAAAGAAAAAAGATGGTAAAGAAAATAAAGCACTCACCGATAACCAATTAGATTCGACGGACAAAAACCACCGCAAGCCACTACGAGTACCCACTAGGAATACCACCAAAATATTAAAAACTAATAACAAGCAACACAAAAACTAAATAAACTTAACTATTTCACAAAATTAAAGCTAACACTAAACTACACTTCACAAGGGAAGAATAAACACAGAGGCACAGAAGTCACAGCAGGCACGCAGGTAGTCTTAGGTAGGGTCGAACCGGTTCTAGGGAGCGAGCTCGAGCACGTCTGTTCTCGACAGAAGCCAGGCAGAGAATGAGAAATACTTTCGGGGGCCTCCGCGACACCACTTGTGAAGCTGAAATCTACCCTATCGATCATCTTGTGTTGCATTCCCTTTTTTGAATCGCAATGAGGCGTGGGTCGTTAAATAAGTCCTTAGAGAATCAAAGAGATGACATCATAGTATCGGAAAAGGCTTGCTTACAGTAAGCCTCGTCTCTCAATATACTTCTGTTGAAGTTTCAGCTATACTCATCGCGTGGTTAAATTTTGTTATCCATTTGAAGCAATACTCCTTTATTTACGTATTTTAAAAGTGGAAAGAAATGGGCTTCGTGCAGTGATTAAACACTGGAATTAAAAAGTTTTAACACTGAAAGAGATCAAAGTTGAATCGGATGAAGTTCATGGCACATCTGTTGCTCTCTTTGCGACTCTTGGCAATTGGTTAAATGATTTTAAACGGGCCCGTGTACCCATAAGTGACGAATAGTAATAATGAATATCGTGTGGAACATTGAAAGATTCCGAAAAGATTGCCAAAATCCACGATATGGTTTTGAGTGACCGGCGAATCAATGCTAACGAAATAGTTGAGACAACAGCATGTCACAAGGGACAGCGTATTCAATTTCGCACGTAATATTGGGTGTGGAAGAAATCTGGACAGGTTGATGCTGCGTAGCTCTCAGATGAGAAAAAAACGCAATCGTGTGGTGGTCGATTAGTAGGCTGGTTTGGTGCTATTTCGTCGAAATCACGACTAGTTTCTCCATCTTTACGTAACTTTGGACGAACAATCAATGCATTATTACACTCCAGAGGCAAAGGAACAGTCGAAATACTTGTTTGTTGTTTCCTGGCTTGCGTGTTGTAGGATGCCTTTCGTGCTGCATCCTGGGGTGCAGTTGTTTGTTGGTTTTTGCGGTATATGTGTTTGCATGAGTGTTGGATGAAGGGATTTTTGCATGAGTGTGTGCGCTACTGTGGGTGTAATTTTCCATGTTGTTTTTTTGCATGTGGTATTTTTCCTTTTTACGGTTGGCGACCTAACACCCCCCGCCACACGCCCTTGCGGCGGCTTGCGGGGTACTATGTAGATGTAGATGTAGAAATACGAGTGGGGCTTATAAAGGCGATCCGGCTCCGAAGAAGGCGAAGACGATGAAATCGGCCGACAAGGTGATGGCCACGGTTTTTGGGAATTTTTTTCATCGATTACTTACAAAAATGACGAATAATAAACTGAGAGTATTATGCGTTATTATTGTATCAGTTAAGCGAATAAATCAAGAAAAATCGTCCTTATTTGGCAAAGAAATAAATTATCTTTCGTCGAGACAAGACACGGGTGCACACCTGCGCAGTTTCGATGGCAAACATTGCGGAATTAAAGCACAAATTAATATTGAAACATCCAGAGTATTCACCGATTTTGGCCATTTGTGAATTTTTCATTTTTAAATCCGAAAAAATGGCTTAAAAGTAAAACGATTCCCGCCTAACGAGGCCATGGCCAGCATACTATTTTGAGGACCTTCCGAATCCCTACATTTTGGAAGCATTAAAAAAATGTTGGAGGAACGCTGGGAAAGCTGTATACAGCTAATAGGAGGTTATGCTGAAAAATAAAAAAAATCTGCCAGAAATCATTTTTTTCTGTACTTTTTTCCAAAAGACCCCTTGCGTCTTGTCGTAGTCGTGCCTGCGACGGAGTACGGCGATTCTCCGCGGGCTGTGTTTTGATGGGATTTGGAGTACACGAAATACAAGCACCTTCGAAGTAATGGGAAATGAACAAACGTGGGGCAACGAGCGACGGCTTTCGCTCGCCGCTGCAATTTCTGCGTCGCAATCAGCGTCCTAATTGGTGGCGCTTCCTGACGCGAAAATCGGATGCATGAAAACGCACCTGCACCATATGAAAGGAATAATACAAGAATATGGTGCACCTGTACCAAGTGAGAGTGATTCAGGAAATGAGACGACGCAAAATATGTCACCAAAAGTGGGGTCGAAGAAAAAAAATCCATCACAAAGGTTAAGTCTAAGCAATATTTGATGAAGGATTGCCGACTTTCTTGCAATTAAATATCTACATCTACTTAATACCCCGAAAGCCGCCGCAAGGGCGTGTGGCGGGGGGTGTTTGGACACCACCCGTAATTTAGAAAAGAAAAAAAACCGCATGCAAAAACCACAATTTCATGCATCCACAAAAAACATGGCATACATTCATGCATGAACACTTACACCCCACACACATGCAAACACTCAAACTACCAATTAACATACATATGCACCTGAAAGTATACCTAACAGCTTTGCAGATATCTTAGGATAATAATTATCATTCATCATATTTTGCAGCCGTGAAACATTAATAATTACCATTGATATTATTTATGAAGAGTTAATATGGCTGACAAAACTCTGCTAGATACCATTTACATCCATATTAGCCAAAAGTGATGAATTAAATTGCCCAAGTGACTCCAAGGTCAAGGAACTTTGTTACCAAGCTCTTGTAAGGCCTCATTTAGAATACGCATGCAGCGTGTGGGATTCGATTGAAAAAGGTCTCATTCGGGAAATTGAGAAGGTTCAACGCCAGGCAGCCCGTTTTGTAAAAAATTCCTACGATAAAACGCAAAGCGTCACCGAACTGCTCATGGATTTGGGGTGGGAATCATTAGAAGAGAGACGATTCAATGCAAGATTGAAATTATTAAATAAATTTAGATCCGCATGTTTCACCACCGAGGTCTCGCAAATTATTCGTACTCCTACATACATTAGTCGCTTGGATCATGCGTATAAAATTCGGGAAATAGATGCCAGAACTAGCCGACTCAAGGACTCCTTCTTCCCACGGACAATACGGGATAGCAACTGCAGGGTTATGGATAGCAAAAATTCCACTTGCCACCCTCAGCGTCTAAAAAATAATTAGTTCTACATAAATTCATGCTCTTTCCCTATCCTCGTGGATTTTGTTATCGTAACCCATTCTTTCCGAATGACCTCATTAGAGTACCATTAAATAATGTAGTGCTCTTTAAAATATTGCTTGCTCTGCTTTGTTTGTTTTTAAGTTTCCCCTTCCATCCCTCGTCTCTCTCCGTGGGGGGGGGACCCTCCCGCTACTTGCGTCGTAGGGCCACATTCCCTACCTGTGTCCTTGGGGAGGAGACCGTTGCATGTTGCATGTGGAAGTGGAATTTCGCCTTCTTGCTTACCAAATTCTAGCTTGCAGGTTATTGGATAAATTTCTTGCTGCATACTAAGATACAATTATTTGCTAGATGATAGTATATCTATTTGCAAGCGTGTAAAATGAAAGGAGGCGCCACTGTGGGCATGGGTTTGCATGTATGTGATGGTTTTGAATGTGGATTTGTTCCCTTTTACGGGTGGTAACCAAACACCCCCCGCCACACGCCCTTGCGGTGGCTTGCGGGGTATTATGTATTTAGATATAGATGAGATTAACTTGAAATGTAATAGAATTAACTAAGATTAAAAGGATTATAAACGCATAAAGGGTGGGGCCGATTTCGGGGGGTTGATGTGGGGCGGGGGGTGGGAGGAGGGAGGGAGAGGTCGGATTGGTTTAATTTTGGTGTGAGCCGCAGGGCTTGGGATCGCTCGCCACCACTGAACAGCGAAAGAAAAGTGATTGTTTTTGTGCAAATAAAATATCCTCAAAAAATGACAAGGCCATTCCAATGCGGTTATCGCAACATTCGAAATAAAAATCGAGGGAAAGTTATCGCAGTAGTGGCTCGGATGAAAGTAATCTAATAATGGCTGTGCATGTAACGTCCAGAATGCAAGCAGTCCCACGACATCCAGACTAAGATAACTGAGATATAAGATGGAACGGGAAGAGGATGTGGTCACCTCTGACGTAATTCATATAATAGCTCTAAAATCGGCCTCAACCGACCAAAATTTAATGAGTAGGTATTTTTAAATTCACCTTCTACCATACTGTCCCTAAAATGAAGTATCAGCATTTCAAAATATTCAAATCCAAACCGAATATTTTCTTTTAACATGTGTCAAGAATCAACTACCAACGAATATCTGGTAATAAACAGATTTTTTCTTGTTTATTGCTTACTGAGGCATTAAAATTTGTAAGAAAAGAGCGTTAAAATAACGCCATAAATGTCACCTAAGAAATCAGAGTGCAAAAATGTAACTTTTGGGTACAAATAAGAAGAAGCAACAGGTGAAGTTCGGTTCATTCGAGGTCATTATTTCAGGTCCTTAAAGAACAGTGGTAAAAATTCAGCACCTTTGAGAAATATATTTGTATCTCAAGAAGGTGCAAGAGCTTTAAATGGAGCATGGATCTCCACTGTCAAATAAATGATGGCATGTAATTGCATTAATTATAAGCGACATGAAGATATATGTTCATCTTCACTTACTGATGTATGAACACCATTTCCATTCTCAGAGTTCAAAGACCAAAACTAATGGAAAAAAACTACTCCAGATATTGGTAATCAAACATCTCTGCCACTCGCTTTCGTGGCGACTTACATAATAAGATGTAGCTACACGCACCTAACTCCAAAAACTATTGCTTAGATTCAAATACCGGATTTGCGTTAGATTAATAATTTACAGCCCGTGATTTGCCAAATTTCAGAACTCTACCAGGTCAAAATTTAAAATTTTCAGGGTTAATAACACGTTGAACGACCACTTCAAGTATTTGGACTGCTGCCCTAAATATGATAGGTGAAAATTCAAGTTTGAGCTAGTAGGTGCTGCAAATATACACCAAAAACTAGCACTTTTAATTGGGGTTTGCATAAAATGGTACACAGATTTCAGCGGCAATTTTATTCTAAAAACCTCGCTTTAGTTCTTATTGAAACCGCACATGTGAACGTTAGTTCAGAGCCCAGAGCGTCTACAATAAAAACACAAACGCACCAAACGATCCTCCACACCCACCCGGGGAACACATGAGGGACCTTACACTGACCAAGCAGGGAATAGTACATCTACTCCGTAGTATCAAAGCACACAAGGCACCTGGTCCGGAAGAAATACCTGCAAGAATATTAAAGGAATTAGCTGAAGATATTGCCCCGTTTTTACATATTCTTTTTCTAAAATCGATAGAAGAAGGCTCAGTGCCTCGCGACTGGAAGCTAGCCCATATAACTCGCATCTATAAAGGCGGCGATAAGGATAAACCAACCAATTACCGACCCATTTCTCGAACATCGATCTCTTGTAAAATATTGGAACACATTATTGTCACTAACATTATGAGATTTCTTGATAGTAGGAAAATACTAATCCACAACCAGCACGGATTTAAGAAAAACAGATCTTGCGAAACACAACTTGGTCTCTTCATTCACGATATACTTAGATCGGGAGAAAACAACACACAAGTCGATGCAGTATTCCTGGATTTCAAAGTCCCACACAATAAATTGTTACATAAACTTAAATTCTATGGGATCAATGAGAAAATAATTAATTGTATTAGAGACTTCTTGTCAAACCGCAAACAAATAGTAGTCATAGATGGGTTGTGCTCAACGGATAGAGATGTAACTTCGGGCGTCCCCCAGGGAAGTGTAATAGGGCCTCTTCTGTTTTTAATATACATAAATGACTTAAGCACACACGTTGGTAGCGATCTGAGGTTATTTGCTGACGATACGGTGGTATATAGGGAAATAAGGAGCCAACTAGATCGCGAGCTACTCTCTAGAGACTTAGACAATATCTCGGAATGGTGCAATAAATGGGGATTGACACTTAATATAGATAAATGCGCAGTTTTGAAATTTTGGAATAAAGGAAGCGAGGAACAGGATATAAACTACAAAATAGAAGGTTCAGTATTGACTACGGCAAATCAAGTTAAATATTTGGGGGTTGTTCTAACACCACGCCTTTCATGGGGAGCACATATCATCTACATCTACATCTACATAATACCCCGCAAGCCGCCGCAAGGGCGTGTGGCGGGGGGTGTTAGGTCACCAACCGTAAAAACGAAAAATACCACATGCAAAAAACAACACAGAAAATTACACCCCAGCAGCGCACACACTCATGCAAAACTCCCTCCATCCAATACTCATGCAAACACATACACCGCAAAACAACAAAAAACTGCACCCCAGGATACAGCACGAAAGCCATCCTAAAACACGCAAGCCAGGACACAACAAGCAAGAATGTGAAACATCACTACCACATGAAAATGCACCACAAAACACTCAACCCCCCAAAGAGACAGTAAAAGGAAGGGAATTCGACCCAACGTTGCAGGTAGCAGGAATTTCCCCCCGCCGGGAGGGAAGAGGGACTGAAAGGGAAACTTAAAAACAGATGAACAGAACACGAATGATATCATGCGGAAAGAATGGGTTATTATAACAAAACACATAAGGTTAGTGGAGGAGCATGCATTTAAGTAGAACTAATTATTTTTTAGACACTGAGGGTGGCAAGTGGAATTTTTACTATCTATAATCCTACAGTTGCTATCCCGTATTGTCCGTGGGAAGAAGGAGTCCTTGAGTCGGCTAGTCCTGGCATCTATTTCCCGAATTTTATATGCATGATCCAAGCGACCAATGTATGTAGGAGTACGAATAATCTGCGAGACCTCGGTGCTGAAACATGCGGATCTGAATTTATTTAATAATTTCAGTCTTGCATTGAATCGTCTCTCTTCTAATGATTCCCACCCCAAATCCATGAGCATTTCGGTAACGCTTTGCGTTTTATCGTAGGAATTTTTTACAAAACGGGCTGCCCGGCGTTGAACCTTCTCAATTTCCCGAATGAGACCTTTTTCACTCGGGTCCCACCCGCTGCATGCGTATTCTAAATGAGGCCTTACAAGAGCGTGGTAACAACGTTCCTTGACCTTTGAGTCACTTTTGCCGACAATGCGTCTAATGAATCCCAATTTTTTATTTGCTTGACCGCAGACTTTACGTATGTGAGTCCCCCAAGTTAAGTCTTTAGTGAATGTGACACCTAGGTATTTTACCGTATCAACTACTGCTAGGTCACCTCCAGCTAATTTGTAAGCAAATCCCGTTGATCTTTTAAAGAAATTTACCACTGAACATTTATTATAATTTAGAGTCAATCCCCAGTTAGAACACCATTTAGTAATGCAATCTAAATCCTGCGCTAGAATAAAACGATCCTCATCCCCAGATATCTCCCGATAGATCACCGTGTCATCCGCAAACATCCTAATGTTACTTTTCACTTCGCGGTTCAAATCGTTAACAAAAATCAAGAAAAGTAACGGCCCGATCACACTTCCCTGAGGTACCCCCGACGTGACTCGAACGCTGTCGGAACTAGCGCCATCAAGGACTACCCTCTGTTCCCGCTCTGAAAGAAAATCTTTAACCCAACTTATAGCGCCCTTGTTTATACCCGCGACCTTTAATTTATGAATGAGTTTACCATGTGGGACCTTATCAAATGCCTTTTGAAAATCTAAGAAGATGGCATCCACTTGCCTACCTCTCTCACCAGATACAAGTAAATCATGTGTAAATAATCCTAATTGGGTTTCGCAGGAGCGGGTTTTCCTGAATCCGTGTTGATTGTCACTTAAAAAGTTAATGTTGTCAAGGTGTCTCATTATTGAACTGACAATTATGTGCTCTAATATTTTACAACAGATAGAAGTGAGAGATATAGGTCTGTAATTACTGGGATCCTCCCTGTCACCACTTTTAAAAATAGGCGTTATTTGCGCGGTTTTCCAAATCTTAGGTACTTTGCACTCTGTGAGGGATTTGTTAAATATAAATTCAAGGTACGGGGCAATGTTTGGAGCTAAATGTTTTATCACCCTAGCTGGTATATTTTCGGGACCCGGGGATTTGTTGGGTTTAATCTCATTAAGTAATTTTAGAATTCCTTGTTGGTCCACTGTTATTTTTTCCATGGGTGGAGTATGTATTGTTTCTTGGAGATATGCGGTGGCAACATCATTCGAGAAAACGCTTTGGAAGAATGAATTTAAGATGTTAGCTTTAACCTCGCTGTCTGTATGAATTACATTGCTACAATCCCTTAAGCAAGCCACGGTTTGTTTACTCCCATTTACTTCCCTAACATATGACCAGAAAGCTTTGGGGTCAGTGTCCAAGTGCTCGCAAAGTACTTTGCGTTTAAATTCCAGTAAGGCGCTACGTAATTGTTTTTTGGTTTCAATTTTAGAGGATCTATATGTGTCCCATAATTGTGTATTCTCAGGAGATGATGTGTTCACGCCTGCCCTCTTTACCCTAGAGTGTAGCATTCTCTGCTTTCGAAGGGCTTTTCTAACGTCTTTATTGTACCACCTGGGGTCGCGATTTGCTTTAACGTATTTTATAGGTATGAAATCTACGATTCCTTTTTGCATGATATTGACAAATTCTGTCCAAGTTTCTTCCACGTTGGCATGACTTAAGCGGGTTTTGAACTCGGGTAGTGAAGAGTTTAATTGATTGGCAAAAGATTCAAAGTCTGCTTTATGGTAATTATAAATTTTTCTTTTTGGTTTAACAATCTTTTTTATTGCTATGTCCAAATGGACATTAATTGCTTTATGGTCACTCAAGCCCTCATCAGTTGATACACTAATAATACGTTCCGGCGTGTTTGTAAGAAATAGATCCAATATGTTTTTTCCACGGGTGGGCATGCGTACTGCTTGATGGAGGGAGTTTCTTTGAACCAATTTTATCATGGAATTGCAAGATTCGCGATCGCGGGTCCCAGATTTAACGATATTGCTGTCCCAATCTATACCAGGGAGGTTAAAGTCGCCACCAATTATGTTTATGCTGTTATTATATTTACGTGTAAACTTGTGAATTTGATCGTTGAGGGTGTGAAGTGTTTTCAAATCTGAGTCTGGAGGTCTGTAGAAAGAGCATAAATTTATGTTGGGTTGATTGGTCCGTAGTAAGGTGCACCAAACACTTTCTATGTTATTATTTTCAAATGAAACTTGCCTGCTTTCAAAATGACTTTTAACTGCCACGAAAACCCCTCCTCCGGGTCTTGTATCTCTATCGTGTCGGTAAACTTTGAAATCTATTGGGAAAATTTCTTGGTCATTAATATCATTGCACAGCCAACTCTCTGTGCCTAATACTATATCAGCGGAATGAGTTTGGATTATGTGTTCTAGATCCGCTGATTTGTTCTTGAGGCTTCTGCAATTTATAACAAGTATAGTTAAATTATTTTGATGTTGAATAACGTCCTTATTAGTGTCTGACTGTAATTTAGGACGCCTTTGTGGGGAAGTGCGTGTCACATGTCTTTCTAAATCATTGCCAGTGTTGTCAATGACTTTTATATTTTTATTAATAATATTATACGCGCTATCCCCAGATGTTATTGACCCACTAAGTGACCTGCTCTCTATCCTAAAAAAGGCCTACAGTGGTCGAGTATCCTATCCGCTACCTTACTCGCCGCTTCCGCCGTGTAATGGACCCCAGATCGGTTAAGGGGAGTCCTGCAAGATCGGAGGGTTGGTCTGAGGTCGACGAAGGAGGCTCCTATGTCCGAGCAGAATCTCGATAGTCTCTGGTTTATGCCTTCCACTCGGCTCCAAACCAGAGACCCGCGATCCTCCCTCGGAACGATGCTGCAGACCGTTAGTCCCAGCCGAACCCCCTCGACGCCCTGGACGCGCTTCACCTCGGAGCTCAGTTCCCTAAGGGAACGGAGGACCTCCTCGGATCCACGGTCCGTGACGTCGTTGGTGCCCACATGGGCCACGACCTGCAGCCTAGAGCACTTCGTGCCTTTGACCGCCGCCTCGATCGCCTTCGTCACCTGAGGGACTCCTCCGCCTGGTATACACCAGGCGGTCACCCGTTGATCGGCGCCTACGCGGCGCGCCCTCTCCCTCAATGGGACCATTACACGACGGACATTCGAGCTACCTATTACTACAATTCCCTCCCTTCCCGTTCCCTGACGTCTTACCCTAGGCAGTGCCCTCGGAGTAGGGGTAGGGGCTGCAGGTACGGTGGTGCTGTCATCCGACAACACCTGGTACCTGGACAATATGCGAATCAGCTTTAAAGAAACTTGGCTTCTTAAAACGGGTGGTGGGGAAATGTAATGAAAAAGTTAAAGAGAGCTGTTATTTTGCTCTAGCTAGACCTCATTTGGAATATGCCGCAAGTATTTGGGATCCTTGGGAGAAAATTTGTCAAAAAGAATTAGATAAAGTCCAGAGAAAATCCGCTAGATTCGTTAAAAATTGTTATGATAAGAACACAAGTGTGACAGGTCTCTTAGGGAATTTAGGCTGGGAACCACTTGAAGTGCGGAGAGAACAAGCGAGGCTTAGACTTTTAGAAAGGTTCAGAACAAACGAGTTTAACTATGACACTGAAGGAATTATAATGGCCCCACACTACTTAGGTAGATCAGACCACATAGATAAACTAAGGGAGATAGATTCCAGGACAGATAGGCACAAATACTCATTCTTTCCCCGAACAATCAGAAATCATAATAGTAAGAAACCGAAGTCACTTTAGAAATATTGAAAACATTGAATTTGCAAGTCGGAGCAAAGTTAAACACTACATAGCTGTAAGGTATACTTTCAGGTGCATGTGTATGTAAGATGTAGTTTGAGTGCTTGCATGTGTGGGGTGTAAGTGTTCTTGCATAAATGTATGGCATGTTTTTTTGTGAATGTATGAATTTGTGGTTTTTGCATACGGTTTTTTTTCTTTTCTAGATTACGGGTGGTGTCCTAACACGCCCCGCCACACGCCCTTGCGGCGGCTTGCGGGGTATTAAGTAGATGTAGATGTTCTGCAAAGCGAATCCGCATATTGTCCTGATATCTGCTCCCCATGAAAGGCGTGGTGTTAAGAACTACCCCCAAATATTTAACTTGATCGGCCGTAGTCAGCACTGAACCCTCTATTTCATAGATTATGTCCAGTTCGCCACTTCCTTTGTTCCGAAATTTCTTCTTATGAGAGCGAAGATGACGGAAAACGCTTTCAACTTCCATCCACGATCCGATTGCGGTGATCGTTCGGGTTGTCTGAGAGACGGAATTCGTACACTTTTATAAACATCGCAAGCACGGTGTTACTAAATCAACCAATAGATTTATGGAATGGAATTGACGCGGGCAAAAGAGCAGTCAAAACACAGAAATTCAGTATTCACCCTGCGCTTCCATCATTTCAGTTTCGTACTTTTTCCCTGGAATTTCAAACAATGGCGAAACGCAGCGAATTCATTCAAGAATTCACCACAGAGGCCGTTTGTTCCTCCCTTTTGGAAAGAAACACCTGGAGAGTAACGCTCTCTGGCCGGATGGTGGTGAACACGCGCACTCGTTCTCCTCCCACAGACGGTATTCCTCTCGACAGTTTATCCGGCCTGACATTTCCGCGGAAATTTGAATTTTGGAAATGATTTTGGAGAGTAATAATGGTGCTAAAATAAATGTAGTTATCATAGATATACTTATTGTATTTTATACGCTACAATAGATTATCACTTTATACAAACATATGCGCACGATTTGTGGAGGGGCTCTAAAAAAGTTGATATTCGTCAAACTTATAGTCGGAAGGTGTAATGAAGGAAAAGTGCCATTTGTCTTTGGTAAGATCTTACATTGACTATGAGGTAAGATTTTTGGATCCATTTAAAAAAAATTAATTACATAATCGAATGGGGTACAGAGAGAGGCCGCTAGGTTTAATATAGACTCGTTCCAAAGGACACAAGAGTCACACATTTAATACAGAATCTGGTGTGGGAACATTTAGATATTCAAGGACTCAGGGCTAGATTAAATTTGTTATAAAGATATAAAGGCTGTGGTTTTGCATCCGACTCCCATTTACACCTCTTATCTTCACGGCCAAGTTTTCATGTTTTACAAAACTATGCTCTTCAAGCAATATGTGCTTCATTAAGGCTTTCTCAAATTTTCTCCTTCCTACTAGAAGGGAAATTAATTCTCCTCCTTATAAAAGCTTCTTTGCCTAATAGAATTCTTCTTAGAATCTCTAGTTTATGCGTTTCATTTTTAATGTTTAACCCAGCCTTCCTATGCCTTAATAACCTCAAAATCTTTGTTTTCTTTGTATTTATTTCCATGGTTTATCTATCACACTGATTTTCTGACGTGCTTAGTAATTATTTTCATTCTTTGGATGAATAGGTAAAAGATGTCACCTGTGAGATGTGAGCAATGATGAGAAATAATGCCATTAAGTATACATCTCTTGACCTGGATAGCTGGATTTGAATTAACTAAAGAAGCTGGATCATGCCAAAATCCATTTGAGTTTATAAAATTTCCCACTTGCCTGCATTCATATCTCCAGTTTTTCCACTTTTTCATTTCTTCCACATATGCATTGAAAATCACAGGTGATAATGAACACTATCCCTCTCACCCCATCATGAGGGGATTACCATCAGCCCTCTTCCTAACACTATCCATCCACCACACACACCTGAGCAGCCAGGGATATACATATAGGGATTGCAGATAAGTTGCCTCTATTTCCATCCTTCTCTTATATTTTATAACGTATCAATTAATTTACCCACTTTACTCTGCTGGAGACCTCCACAAAATTCAGAAAGCAAACATATGTATATGTCCTGCCTGTATTTTATATTTCTTTCCTTCAGTGACTCATAACTGCTATAGCATCATGTATTCCTCTCCCCTTTTCGAACTCAACCTGATAATCTCCTAAGTAATTATGTACTCTCTTCTCGGTCCTTATGATGATGAGCTCAAGTACTACCTTTGCGGCTCAAAAATCAAATGTATTGTCTTAGTGTCCTCACTTAAAGCTGCTTTTCTATCGTTTGGTATACAAACTTATTCTGATTTATCGGTCTTCTTGACACATTTCTGCCTCAAAATTGCTAGGAATAAACCCATTACCCTAGGTGTGTTTATAATTTAAAATATTCAGTGGAAACTTTAGATATATAAAGTAAATTAAAATTTTCCCCGGTCCATGCTTGGTTCTCATTGTCATTGTTATGCTGTTGTCTTCTGTCCTCTTTCATGTTTGTTATATTTTTCACTGTAAAATGGCGCTACTGCCGTATGTGAATAATGTTTTAAAATAAAATAAAAATAAAATATATGGTGTTTCTATGTTAAATTTTGGCAAATGTAGTCTGTTAGGTTTACATTGGACAAACATTGATGAACTTCACTGCAAGGGTCAACGAATATAAAAGTAGGTGTAGTGGATAGTCATTTTTACGTTACCAAAATTAGATAAAATTTTACTGCAAATGTAGGTCAAATTGAAAAATTTACATACATAGGAAAAAGGTTTAAAATTAGTTTTCTGAAATAACTTTTCAGATTTTGATGCAATCATTTTCAATAATAATTTTTTAAAGACATGACATGGTTTAAATTTCTACCAGTGACTTCAATGTTTTATATTCATTCTCGCACCTTCTCTTACCCCCTTGCCACACAATATAACTCTGTATAATCTGGAAGCTTTCTTTACACCAAATCTCATTTTTAAATTTTTATAATCAGCTCTCTAGGTCACGTGTGAGGCATAATATCTAAAAATATTTCCTTTTTTAACTTCATATTCACCTCTTCACTCTTTCAAATAACCAAGAATGAACAGTGGAGATTAAATGAAAGACTATTAGAATCCTGGTCTTTGATTTTATTGTTATAAGCTTCACTTGCACAGGGATGCCAAAGGTATGCAATGATGTTGACTATGAAAAATATAATGCTTACTGTAAACTATATTTTACCAGTGAATCAATCATGCTAGTAATGAATGCATGGAGGAATGTATATTTTTACATTTGAATGCAAGCAAGATGTGATTTAACTCTTTTAATGCCTGAAATAAGCACTGTAAAACCTCACATCATGCATGTATTACTAAGTTGTGCCCTAAACCACCACAATTTGGCGTAACTTTGCTTGCGTACTGCTATTTATATCTGCCAACAAGGACTTGTATCTCAAAAATTATTTTCGTTCCTTATTAGAATAAAAAGTTATTATTGATTCATTTTTGTATGCTGCATTATTTTATTCATTTTTTGTTCATTATAAGGCTACTTTTTTCAGGTGCATATTTATTTTGATGAAGAAAACAGTAGAGTACGATGTTCAAGTGCCCTTTATTGATTTTCAATATTGAACTTAAATATTAAATTCTGTCTCAAATATCATAAATGAAGCTGAAATTAAGCAGGTGCAAAACTTCCTGGGGGCATTTTTGCTGACTCTGAATCATTTGGTAACAATTATTGAAAACAATAATTCAGTACAGTTGGAATATTTTTTGACAAAAAAGAATCTGATTGGGTCATGAATGGAAGAAAAAAACCATTGCTTCTTCAGCGAAACTTTGAATTGGTATATGATAAAAAATAATGAAAAGAAAAGTGCGCATTAATTTTTTCAGATGTGTTTACTTGAGTATTGTATCCCATATAAGTCCTACTGCTGGCCTCTAAGATTTGAGAAATGGATTATTTTAATGTTTTGACAATGACAGATAGCCACCAAATATATGTTCCTAAAATGAGAGAAAAATGTCTAAATTGAATAATTCGTTCAACATTCAACTTAATAATAAACATAAAAAAATTTGCATATATACATTATCCCAAGGAACAAAGTGTAGGAATACAACTTGAACGTATCGTAGAACTAAGCAGGCAACATGCATGTCTCATGCCAATGTACTTAAGTGGTTTCATTAACTATAAAGTTATTAACTATTTAACTCTTAATCGGTACTGTTAATAGTCTCCTGGCTTAGGATTTGCTTTTTTGAGCCCTGAGGATAAATATTACAACACCTCTAAGCCTAAGCTAACATAGCACAAAAACCCTTTGGCCTCATACTATATTTCACAATAACTCATTCTTTAGCTCTGCATGCTTTCTACATCCCTTAATTTCAATCAAAATACTCATTCATTTCCTCCCTCCACCTCTTTTTTCCAGCATTTCTCAGTTTTTCCATCATTCTCAACTCACATAGTTCAGCATTTCATTTCCCCTCTGTAACTTGGGCATCCACGTCTCGTCCTGCCCTCATGCTACTTCCAATAACCAACCATCTTGCTTCCATTACAAGACCTGCATCAAAATGGTTAGTTTTCCTTTCTGTCCATTTTGGAATTTCCATTCTTCATCACACCTATATCTGAAAGACCTCCAGCTTATCTTCCTGCCTCCACAACTAAGCTCCTGAACCATACAAAATGATGCTCCCTTTCAAAGTTTTCACTTTTCTTCCCTTTAATCATTAATTAAGGTGTCTAGTCTTCAACTCCCGCCTCTTCATATATGCCTCTATGACAAGCATACCGTTCAGTCTGAGCCATGTGCAAATTCCAGATGGCCTATCTATCTCTCCAGTCTGCATATACTTTCTGCAAAATATTCATAGGCATATTATTACTCTTTAGTTCCTTTATACACCAGGGAACTCATTATTGCTATGGTATCACATGTACCAAACTCCTTTTTAAATCCTAGCTGATCCGTCCCTTAGTATCAATTGTCTGTCTCTCTTCTCCATCATTTGTGGATAATGCTCCATGATACTTTTTTCATGTGTGAAAACGAACTTATAGTCATGTAGCCTACATATATTGCTGCTTTTATCTTTTTGGGATGTTTTCAGTACTGATCAAGCAGAGTCATATGGTCAAATTCCTCTCTCATGAATGCCATGCATAATCTCATAAAAACTCTTCCTTCCCCATTTCTCATAGCTCTTAAGCCCTTCTGTAGGGATGTTATACCTTTAATGCCTTTTCTCTTTCAGCTAGATATCTATGGTCCTAAGCTATCATTTTTGGCATCATATTCCCTGTCAACATTCAAACCAAGTGGCCTATTGTCATTACCATGTAAAGCATTTATGTACTATTGCCATCTTGCCAGAGCCTCATCTTGTTCAATTAATATTTTACCCCTTGCATCTCTAATAGTGTAAACAGAATGCTCTCTCTTAAATCTATCAATTGCATCACCTTCCTGTGTAGTGCACCCATTTTGCTCTGTATCTGCACAGTCTCCATTTTTTCCACTGCTCTTTTCACCATTTTTCCTTGGCTGTAATTGTTTTGCACGTAAGTTTACTGTTTACCATTTGTACTTTTTCTTCCTAATTCCATCTTCATGTTCTTATATTTCCTTCTTTCATTCATTTTCTAATCATTTCCTCTGTAAGCCATGACTTCCTAAACCTTTTTCTATGTTCCTATTATTTCATTTTCCACTTTCTTAATTTCCTGTTCGAGATATTTCTATCTTTCTTATACTCTTCTTCCTTTATCCTTTAGCGCAGAATTTTATCAGCTGTCTCTTGCTACTCCATCCTTTTCGCCCCAGCTAAGTCTACATTCCATTTTCTTATACTCCTTCCCTTTCTCATTCTCCAAATTACAACATTGCACTTCAAGTGCGCTAGCTTGTGATCTGAATCCAAAGATGCTCCCAGGAAAATGAGTGAGTTGATCATGGTTTAAACTAAATATTAGCTATGATTAAACTATTTCTCTTTTTCAATAATATAGTTTGATGGATTTAGGAGCTGAAACCTCACCTGCTCACAAATCCATTATTGCAATAGCCATAATTCATGATTAAAGTTGGAATTGCTTCCTCATGCACCCTGTTCCCCAGGTTTAGCCTCCTCAGGTTATTTTCTGTTCGCAAACTTGAAAAAATAGGTCGGGGGTCAAAGATTTTCCAACCGTGAAGAAGTGATGTTGGCAGTTAATGGCTATTTGGAGGAGCAAGACAGTTCTTATTATAAAAAGGGTATCGAACTAATTGAAGATTGCTGGGAAAAGTGAATAGGTGAAAGGAGGTTATGCTGAAAAATAAATACATTTTTTACCAAAATTTTGTTTTCTTTGTTGGGTTGGACACTTTCTGGATTACCCTCATAGTACATTTAATTTGATAAAACTAAATCCAGCTTGACATGAGAAAGCACTTGATTCAATTTTCTAGTCATTATGAGAGAAATATCTTTCTGGAAGATTCTAATTGCTGAAGTCTTGAGATTCTTAAATGCCAAAATGTTTCTTTATGCAAGCATTTAGAGTATGAAACTGAAAGACACAATACTCTGCATGTTGCTCCTAGGAGCAAATTAGTCCCTGATCAGTTGAATTAACTCAAGTGTGGGCCACTCCAAATGAATAGGTACTGTTGGCAAAAGAGATCATAAGAGCAGAAAGGAGAGCTTGGATTCAATGTGCTGCTTCATGGCATGGACTAGCATGGGATTTTATGCATGTGATGTCACAAAAGGGTACCTAAAACTTAACTAAATGAATCTTGACATTTTCCATCTTGTAGCAAATACATTTGGCATTGAAGATTTCATGTTGGCACACAGCCAACAGCATTGTGACAAAAAGCTAAAACATTTTATTCCCAATGTTTGGAAAAAATTTGATGCTTTAGAATGTTGTCTTTGATATACTTGCATCATTCCACTCACAAGTGTCTAGTATGCACCATGACTGTCATCGATGTTAATAATGTAAAGAGTTACTCTAAGGATCGCCTAAAGCATTAAATTTAAAAGAACTGCTCTCAAGAGTGCCCAGCGGGACTGCCTATTAGGGAGTCAGGTGCAATATGGCATTTTACCCTGGAGAGTTTACCCTACTGTGAGGGGAAGTGGAGCTTTGAAATGACCAATAAAAACATGGCAATATTAATAATGAATGTTGCTGCACTACACTTGGGTACATTCATCTGCATTACTACTAAAGGGGGCCTAATTTTCCAGGGAGGCAGAGCAGTTCAGCTGTTGTCTGCAAGTTTTACTTGATTTTTGAGCCATGGCCTGACTAAATCAATGCATTGGAAATGGGAGAAACAAGAAGCAATTAAGGAATGAGTTCCAGCTGGGCTCATTGAATGTCCCCACTACTAATATGTCTTGAGTAATTGAAAAAGGAAGAGGCTACCTCAACTAATTGTGACAGGTTACCATTGGATGGAGTACTTACACATTCTGCTTGTTGCTCACTCTTCTTCATTCACCTGCAATATAAACTGGGTCCTACACGTAAATATGTGAAATGAACTTCAGACAATAGATGGACAAATGTGCTGCATACATTCTTGGTGCTGTCCCTTTCGCACCTTCTTAACATCTTTGTTGATGTGACGGGAGTTTGGATTCCACTTATGCTAAGAGATGAGTAGTGTAAAGTGTAGCTGTATATCAATTCAAAACCCATTAATATAACAGCATAGAGAATGAATTAACTACTCACTGCTTCGTCTCTAATGGCCTGTAAATTATATGCCATCAAATTTCATGTTTATTGTGAAAGCCAAAATAGGAAACCTTTCAAAATAAGACAAAATCCTAACCAATAATTTTATTTGATTCAATTAGTAATTCACAGAATCATTTTGGGTAACATAAAACACCTTCAGCCTCAATAATGCATAGTAGGCATAGTAGGTCACGTGGAGGAGTTCTCATAGGCTTGCCTATCTGTATCCCAAAATGACCAAACTCAATGTATGGCAGGAAAAAAATGGCTGGAAAAAATGCATAATGAGAAAATGGAATACATATTTTTATGATGGCACCAGAAATCTTTAGGAGAAAATCTATACTCTACAGTTTGCTGTGGCTTGGAATTAAGAGTCTAATGTTCTTTGATAGTAAAATGCTATTTATGATTATCTCTAACGTAAACTTAATTTAAAATCTATGAGCTACTCTCTCACCCTGAAGCAATCATCAATGGGATGATGGCATGAAAACTAAAGGTGTAAATATATAATATTTGCAAACATACCTTTTTAAGGAAACTCTTAATAAACAAACAGTTTAAGCTTATCAGGAAAACTGTTTGCAGCAAAATCTATCAGATAAATGAAAATGTTGCCAAAAAGTGAGATTCAGCAGGGTGGGGGATGTAAATGAAGAGAAGTGGTGTGTTGATGTGTTTGGAAATGAATATGGGATTGGATGGCTGGAGACCATGAGATCGACTGTTGCAGGGAGAACATTTGATTGTGGCAGTTTCCAGGAAAATTTCCTCCCTTAGAGCTTTCATGTTCTGAGTAAGGGGTGGAGGTTAAGGAGACATAGATCTTGGGCATGCCATGGCTATGCAAAGATATCTACCACCCTAAAGTTAATGTCGAAAGTCCGCCATGCATGTAGGTTTAGACTTGGAAGGCATCCATTATTATGAAGGTATCCATTTCTTTCCCTGAATAATATGAATTCTTTTTAATTCTTCACAATCTCATTTTCCTCACTGTTTCAAATAATCGAAATACATACTTTGCAATATGAAAAATCAATGATAATTAGATCATTATGCTAGACAGATGAGTTCACAATCTTAAACAAAAATATCAAATAAATCTATATATTTTTATTAAATACATGTTGTTACAATTAGGTAAATGGCCCAGTGGCAACTGTCCAGTGATGCGCCCTTTTTGCATACGAAGAACATACAGGGTTCGTCCGGAAAATAAGTGTACTGAGCTCAGGAAAAAAAATTTATTACACTTTTACATATCTTAAGCTAATATTCCTCCAAATAGGACCCTTGTGAGTCGATACACTTGTTCCAGCGGCGTTCCCATTCCTGGAACGCTCCCGCGAAGGCATCATCGGGAACCTCTCGAAGACACGTCGTCACGGCCTCTTTGACGGCGTCCAAAGTCCCGTATCGCGTTCCTTTCAAACTCCTCTTTATCTTCGGGAACAGAAAGAAGTCCGGTGGTGCCAAGTCCGGGCGGTAGGGCGGGTGCGGCAGCGTTGCCACGCCGTGCTTGGCCAAGAAGTCCGACACGACAAGCGCGGTGTGAGACGGCGCATTGTCGTGATGCAGCCGCCAGATGTTTTTGATCGCTCGCCAGATGTTTTTAATCTCGTGCACTATTGTTTTTGGCACATTACACTGCTCTGCTATCATCCGAACACTAAGACGACGATCAGAGTTCAGTACATCGCGAACTTTTCGCACATTTTCGTCGGTGAGTGTCGTTGATGGGCGTCCAGGCCGTGGTTCGTCGTCGACCTCTTCTCTGCCCTCCACGAACATCTTGTGCCACCGAAAGATCATGTTTCTGGACATGGCTGACTCCCCGTAAGCCTGGTTAATCATACCGACAGTTTCGGTAGACGATTTCCCAAGCTTTACCGCAAATTTGATGGAATAACGCTGCTCCAAAAACTTCGGTATCGTGTTCCGTGACGTGGGTCGAGCGTGGAGGTTCGCGTTAACAGAGCTCCTCACTACACCACAGCTCAGAGCCGACTGCCTTTTTCAGCGTCGCTTGCCAACATACCTCCCTCCAATCGCAGCCCGTCAGAGCGGTGCTGGGCGCGCCTGGAGCGGCGCGCCCATTCCAGGAGTCAGTACACTTATTTTCCGGACGAACCCGGTATACCGGGGATCGGGATAGGTGCAGTGTCTATCGTACTGGCTTCCCACCCAGAGGGCTCGGGTTCAAATCCCGGCGGTGTTGAATATTTTCAGAGGTATCTCGATGCCTACTCGAGGTGCTTCGTGGAGGGCACTTTGGGTGAGTACGCCGTCCGTCGGATGGGACGTTAAACTGCGGACCCCTTGGCGCTTTTCGTTAAGAGCGGGCTAATGCTGACGCCGGGTTTCTCTCCACCCTTCATCCTTTCCTGTCCATCCCCTATGGCGCAAATGACCTCGGCAGTCGGTCGCCTCCCCCAAATACTACTACTACTCATATACCTGATATCTTTGCAATGTTTAATTCTGTTCCGACTTGTAAATTGAATGTTTTTAATATTTCCAAACTGACTTCGGTTTCTTACTATTATGATTTCTGATTTTTTGGGGAAAGAATGAGTATTTGTATCTATCTATACTGCAATATACCTCCCTTATTTTGTCTTTTTGGTCTGATCTACCTGAGTTGTGAGGGGCCATTATAATTCCTTCAGTGTCATAGTTAAACTCGTTTGTTCTGAACCTTTCTAAAAGTCTAAGTCTCGCTTGTTCTCTCCGCACTTCTAGTGGTTCCCAGCCTAATTCCCCTAAGAGACCTGTCACACTTGTGTTCTTATTATTGCAATTTAGGAGATACTGCACAGTAGTGGGTAGTGCAAGGATGTTTGTCATACGTGCCTGGGGAGAATGATAGAGATTCCAAAGGAGGAGGGAATACATATTGGCGGCACGAAAAGAGTGGAAACTAGTGGGAGTAAACAGGACATCAGTCAGGAGATGTGTTCGGAGAGTAAACGGAGAGAACCACCTCGCCCGACCACTTGCTTCTTCGCTCTGACATCTGTCCTTATTTGTTTCAGTCAATTCACCCGGGGTCTTGCGTTCCATCTGTTCACCTGAACTTTTACTTCAAAGCCGTCTCCATGACCACATGGTGCACCGCAGTGAATCCGATTAGATTCGCCCGTCCTTTCTCTTCCCAGTTTTGGTCTTCATCAGACTTCTTTCCTTTCCACTATTCTTTAAACACCCTCGTTAGTTATTTCAGCCATCCATTTGATATTCATCGCTCTCCTAGACAGCACCAAATTTCGAATGCTCTCCATATTTCCTTGCTCTTCCTGATGTTGTAATTGCGCATGCCTCATTACCATAGAGAAGCATTTTATTATATTCTATTGTTTCAGGCTTCACTTCGTGGAAGTATTTAATATCCATACTAAAAAGAAATACTTTTACTTTTCCACAGATTTTCTGTGGAAAATCTGTGGAAAAGTACTAGTCTTTCTTTTTAGTAAGTATTTTATTAGTCACTTAGCAACGGGTTCCCCTCTTTCCACCCTTACAATGCCGACTGTTGTACCCTTTTCTAATGGCAACTACATTCTCTTAATTTGTTATCATGTCAAACTTCGAAGACTCATGAAAATGGAATGGATGGCGAAGCAAATTTACAAATAAAGAGGAGTGGCCGAAGGGTCATCTAATCTACGAAGGACTCAATAAGAAATTATTAGAACGTACTATGGCGAGACGGTTAATTGAAAATCACAACTGAGGGAAAAATAGATGGATGTGATTGCAGAGGAGAACGAGCTATAACAAGCAGTTGATGGGGAACGTCGGCGCTCGAGCCACGAGGACATCAAGAGTTATGCAGGGAGCAAGGTAATAACCCTCATGCCAACAACTAATGGTGATTTTACTAATTATTTCCTGCTTAATTCTTTCTTTCTGAATTTCCCAAGTTTCTACATCCATCTCAACATTGATATGAGGATTTCAAAATGTTGTATCGTCCAGAATCAGGACCAATAAAAAAATCATGAGGAAAGAAGCGATTTCTCGACTTAAAAGTTATTTTAATGTTTTAATTCGACCCTGTCTGCCTTTAATGCAAATAGATATATCCTTGTCCACTTTAAAATGCGTATGCTTAATGTGAGGAGATAAGGTTTTTTCTTTGAAAAGTCATAATTGTGAATACACTGTGTTGTGTAATACTAACTTACTACAATGCAGCATTTTCAGAGTGTAAAAATCATTCGCCTTGACCGGGAATCGAACCCGGAACCCACGATGTCCGACCGAGTGTTTTAGGCTGTTAAGCTTCCTCTTTAACTCTGAAATGTCAGCCGGTCGGATGCGAAGGGATTCGGGTTTGAATCCCGGTCAAGGCAAATGATTTTCACACTGAAATTTTTGCATGGTAATGCTTATTAGCGGATAACTCCGTCAAAAGTTACTGTTGCGGCCTCTCCCGCAGTTTATTGGAACCAACTCACTACCTAATATGGTTTGCATGCATGTACAATAGTGTTTAATGTTTGATTTTGTCAGAGAATAATGTTATACCATTATATACTTGTATTTTTAATTATGAAGGCATAGTAATATGCTCACTAAAACTCTGTTTATCTTCTTCTCAATTAATATGCTAATATCCTTCTTCTATCTTTCTCAACTCACTCATTACTTAAGTATCAAATTTACACACACGGTCCTCCTTCAGAGAATATTTTGTTTAATGTCCCGTCTCTGCGTTTAATAATAGTTTCGAAAATATTTTTGCTACTTATCGAACAAGTCCAATCTTCGTACACCTCCATTTCACGAGTCCAACTCTTGCTCTTTTGCGAATGCATTTGCAGTTATACGTTAAAATTTAGTCAAAGGTGACAGTTTTCATTCATAAAAATTCTCTGGGACTTAAATTTGTAGAATACAGTGCCGAAACTACACAATTCACATTGGTCTAATTGTTTTTATTTTCCTTATCGTTTCGGCTTCACATCGGAATCGTGGAGGTTTACCATTTTATTTTGGATAATCTTCATCCTATATTGATCAATTTGATTTCGTAACTCGCCCAGTTATGACCGTAATGTCTTCCGCTAGTGACAATGGAAAACTTCCTCATCCGGAAATCTGGCTTAAGCAATTCCCCGCCTTCCTTCACTCCTGCCCTCCAAGCCATTTGACCCGCCTCCTCGTTTCCTTGGTCAAGAAAGGCATGAGGAATGCTAGTTTAGTGGATAGAGCTTTCGGCTGCTGAACAGCATGTCACGGGTTCTAATCTCGTGTGACACCTTTGGAAAACTCCGTGTAATTAACCGAGCGATACGACATTCTTGACAGTTTCTTGGAAACCATTCCGTTTCCTAGGGAAAGGAAGTCTCCTTCCCTGATCCAAAATGGGTGAATTTCACACGACCACAGGGGGCTTCGTTCCGAGGGAGCTCAACCCCTCGGCTACCAAAAACAAGATCAGGAGCGACAAGAGGGTTGGTTGCTCTTCATTTTTGATAGCCGAGTGCTGAGCAAAGCGGTTGCCTAAAACCCTGTCCTGAACCTCTGGCTGTCATCACTTAAGG
Organism: Hetaerina americana; assembly: GCF_022747635.1. Classification (NCBI taxonomy): domain Eukaryota; kingdom Metazoa; phylum Arthropoda; class Insecta; order Odonata; family Calopterygidae; genus Hetaerina; species Hetaerina americana. The sequence continues at coordinate 149,398 of NW_027286985.1, read as the reverse complement.
CACCGGTAGCATTTAGGTTTGACGTGATTCGTCAAGAGGTTTCGAATACAACGGCAATCATCCCAGTTTGCTCCCGGCACGATAAAATGACCCGCAATTCCGCGTTGGAACTTCCTCTCGACAAAACGGACGAAGGGCAGGAATAAAATAAAAAGAGATCTTCCTCTCATGTGTATCCAAAGGTTTGGCCTCAGGGACGCGAGGCATCGCTGCTAAGGCGTATCACGGCGACCACAGCCACTGCGTCACTTGAAAGAGACATGGTGCGACGGGATATAAAACTTTTATTTATGTTAAAATGCGACGGAGAGGAGGAAGCCGCAATATCCGTCGCCTCCTGGCGTGCGACGTCGCTCCGTAGAAGGTTCGATCGCGGCTCCATGAATAACACTCTCGGCGATAGCAGGAGCGTGACGAATGTGCTCGTTTGAGCCTCATGTCCGCACGTGAGTTATCCAAACAGAATCAAATGCCTGCTGCTTACATTTAAATCCTCAATCGTCACACGGCATCGTTATACAAAGCAGTATTTCTTCGGCGTTTCTTGCGCTTTCTAGGTAATCGTGAATGGCAAATATCACTTTTGATAATTGTAATAGCAAATTTTAGTAGCTATCGATGGCCTGAAATCGGGCCATAAACGGAGCATCTATATGTGGAAGGCAGAGCAAGAAGGTATCCCGTAGGAAGAGGGATCCAACCGATCGAACGGAAGCCCGCAGAGCTAATGCCAATTCGGACATTGAATCATGACGCACCGGAATATTTCCCCCATGATCACGTAAACGATGAGATGCGGCCTAAATCGTCGGCAGCAAGGCCCACTAATACCTGAGCTAGTTATAACTATTGTAGCGACAATTACAAGCTATATAAATAATACATGCGTCTCTTGATGGATGAGCTTAACACAACATACGCCGCCAGTCAAGTCTTCCATCGTCCGGGGCTTCTTTTCGACTTATATGAGCACGGAAGTATTGAAATTTTAGGGTTACCTGACTTCTCAATACCTGTGCTACAGGCAGTATTCTCTACTAAATGTCACATTACTCTACCAGTCAGGTCTGGATTCATTACAGACAGCATTCAGGAAGGGAAACGCAAAGCCTAAAAATATTCCAGGCCCACTCTGAATACGCTTTTGAGAACACTGCCTTGAATATAAGCATATCGTTTCCTACCAAAGGATGGTCTATATAGAATATGGGAAAATGGTGTCTTTAATGGCTAGTCTGAAATAAGGCATGCTGTGCAATTGAGTAATGGCTGTCGAATGTTTTTATGTATATATACGTTTGTGAGAGATAGATTCATGAAAAAGGCAGACAAAATTATTTGTGATATAAACGTCCTTCTATACGATCAAATCAATGTTGTCATGACACAGAAATCACCAAATTAACGAGCTTAGAGCGAAAAATCTACTGGCAGTCCTACATAGGAGTACTAGGGATATGAGAGGGAATGAAATTGAGGTAAATGCATCATCATGTTCAATTAGCTTTGTTTAGGAGAATGTGAAGTAGGATTGCACGGTGAGGGCGCAAGGAAAATAATTGAACAAATAGATTATTTTAATAATCTTGGCAGAATTCTTGCGAAATATGACAGATAAATACTCGTAAATATATAGATAGGTAGATAAAAATATAGAGAGAAGATAAACGATAAAAAGTTAGAAAAACCGGTTACAAAGCATTTTTGTGATGTATTAATAGGCAAATAAATACTGAAACATTTAAAATATTGTATTTATACAATATACATTTGTTCAACTTCGTTAACAAATCTTCTTTAGCAAACATTTGTAATAGGCCACGTATTAAAATACGACATATCCTAAAATTCCCGGGATCTCTAATGATAATCATAGTATCCCATTAGCTCTTACAGTTAATATGCGAATCATTAAGACCTGTGCGCTAGCTGGAAGATGTCACTTTGCTGCGTAATTAGGCGTTCAGTCGTGATGGCCCGCAGAGCAGAATTACTCCAAGGCTCCAACAGTATTCCGGGACGTTTACGATAGGAGCGATCACCGAGCTTCCGATGTGAAGGTATTCCGAGCAAATTGGTTTTACTTCGCTGCCTCAGCCCCGTCAATATTTCATGGCCGTCTGAGCATCCTTCTTCACTCATTTAAATGGCCTGAAGAGAATTCCAATATGATCAAATTATTTGGTTATCCTTGAAGAACTTCAACTTATGACATTGAATTGAAAGAGACGAAGGAAAAATTCCAGGTCGAATTCCTATCAAGATCCAATTAATTTCTTCTTTTTAAAGACTTTTTGGGCTTCTACCGCTGGTAAAGTTCCATTTCGCACTTGCACAAGGGAGTTCATCACCTACCGAAAATCTCTCGATAGGTTTAATTATTTGACGAATAATTTATTCTCTTCTTTTCGGTATAAAAACTAGCTATTTTACTCGACTAAATCGACACTAGTTTTGAATGAAGTCCTCCTTCAGCATGTATATAAATTAGCACGTAATTTTAGAATGTGAACATTTTTTCCCTTTTCCCTCCCTCTCCAATATCATCCCTTATTCCTAACCCATCCCAGCTGGTGCTTGCACACCCTGCCACACACCTTTTTGATGGATCGCTTGTTATTTATGTAGATTTAGAAATATTAAATCATATTTTTGGGCGAGGGAAATTCCTTTTAAAAGTACAGTTTGGTGTTATAAATAGTTTTTCTTTACTTTCTCATACTTTTTCGCCGACTTACAATTACAACATAAATACATCAGATGGTTTCCACTGAAAGTCCCTTCTATAGCCTGACTAAAGGCAGTTTTCCTCTAACAGCTACATAATTCATGACAAATTATTTCCCTTTTTTGTCACTCGGATTACACTTGGATCGTGTAATATCGAAGGTAAAGAAATGAAGATGAATTTCGCAGCTGGCGATTCAAATGCTCTCAGCAATTGAGAACTTGCACCAGTTTAATTGCTGCGGACATTTGATATTTTCTTTTGATGGTCTACATTTTCATAAAAATATCTCCTACCGCAAGAAATAATCAATAAATAAAAATATATCAAATATATTCACAAAGTAAACTGAGAATGTCCCTCCTATCTTATCTTATGCATGCCAGTCCAATATCACGCAACGAAAATAAATTTTCTTCGCATCGTTTACTTCGCCGCATACTTTTATGGCTCCCGCTATTCCAAGATGGTCCAAACAGGAAACATCACTGCTGAATTTTCCCCGTTTGGGTTTATCTCAGGAGGCAGTGGAAATCTTTAAACTCTGTTCAAATTTCAGCGTCATCCGATCTCGTCCGTGGAATCACCCGAAGCTACGCTTTGTTGCATGGCAGAGAAGAATTGTTTGAAGAGGAGGATAACTTCGTCCTTCCACACGTACGTGATGAATATCAAGATGCTTTGCAGGGCTTCCGTCAAGTCCGCCACGACGAATAGCTTCGTGGGATGGTCCAGCATCCAGAAGAGCAGTCCGAAGGATCTCCCGACGCCCATCATGAGAAATAGTTTTAAATACATATTGAACCTGAAAGAGATGCATATATATAGCAATTTTGTGAAAGTCACACGGACGTGAATAATAATGTATAATAGTTAGCACTGATGGGCACAGATAAAAACACAGAAGCACAAAAAAGATAAGAAACTTATCCGGTTTCAAATTTGCGGTGGTCCAAGCCAACTTTCTCAAGGAAGAGAAGGACAGAACTTAGGAAGAGACGAGGCCGGAAACGATGAATGGAAGGGGAAGGTGGGGAATGGTTTGCGAAGGGAAGAGTTGGCAGGGGAAAGTTAGGAGGGGGATTTTTAGAAGGGTGAGGGTGATGTGGGAGGTGATGGGGCGGAAGGAGATGAAATTATATCAGATCAGGGTAATTAATGTTTAATATTAAGACCTGGGGAATTCCAGGAATCCAGGAGCCATATGAAAGCTTGCTCTATTGTTTTCAGTTTCAGTGGAGGGTCAGAGGGTGGGAGGGATGCTAAGATGGACCACCTCAACCTCCAGCAATGTTATTTGCTTTCTCAAGTGCCAAATTTGCCCTGCCTTTTTTGGCAGTGTACCACGCCCCTCAATATTAGAATCAATAACCACCGGGTCTATAGCATTTATCAAAGAGAGTGTTGTGTTCGGAGGCGTGTTTGGAGTTTAGGAGCATACCAATCAGGGTAGAATGCTTGCATGAGGCCCAGTGGTTATTGATTCTAATGTTGAGGGGTGTAGTACACCTTCCAATATAAAAGGCAGAGCAAAGTTGGCACTTCAGAAGGTAAACGATATTACTGTAGGTACATGAGAAGTAGGGAATTGGTGGGAGAGAGTTAGAAAGCGGGTGGGATAGGGATGAGATTCGGGTTTTCAAAATATGACAGGGTTTCTCGGAAACCCCCACTATCGGTTAACTCTCCCAAGGAGTAACCTCCAGCATACCAGACAATGTATGGTGATATAGTGCGGGTTTCTCGGAAACCAAGGCAAGACAATGTCCGCTGCCCAATTCCCTTGTTGCTACATTGCAGCTACAATGTAGCTACTTTGAAGTCCCTCCCCCCGAAGGCGCGATGCTATATTAAGCGAGACGCTCCTTAACTGTCGCCCTTACCGCTATTTTCCCAAACCAAAATGGACCATAGGCGAAAATCAAATAAATCTATCATCCTAGCCACATTGAATGTCGGCGGCGCTTGGAAGCGAGAGACCCCTGAATTGCTTGCCTTTCTACGGAAGGCAAGAATCTCAATCGTCTGTCTGCAAGGGACTCATCTCCATCCTGGATCTTCATACGGCGTTCCAGGCTATGCAGTTTACAGAGATGACCGGCAAACAAGAGGAGGGGGCACGGCGGTCCTCGTTTCGCTGGACCTGGCTGCGAGAAAAATTGACCTGCCAGCTCGGCTGAATCTAGAGGCGACAGGAATTGAAGTAGATACTTCGCTCGGCCCTCTCACAGTGGGGTCACTCTATCTCCCCCCAAAACGACCTCTAGCCACACGGGATTTCGAAGTCATCTTCTCCGGGTCACGGCCGTCGCTTTTTCTCCGGGATCTAAATGCAAAGAATGCTGCATGGCATTCAATTACACCGAACCCTCGGGGTGAATCGCTGCTCACATGGACTCAGAACAACGGAGTACGCGTCGCGGGTCCACATGGGCCAACGCATCAGCACCACGGCAGGAGCGAAGACGTCTTATATATTGCGCTGCACCATAGGCTCACGAGTTCGCTTTCTCTCGTGGCGACACCGACGTTGGACAGCGACCACTACCGAGTCTGCGCCTATCTGGGATGCTGCCCAACGTTACTTCCCCCACGGTAGGTGCGATGTCTGGATAAAACAGACTGGACAGGGTACAGGCAGATCCTGTCCGACATTTTACCGGAACAGCCGCCATCACTGACGTCACAAGCTATGCTGGACGAATATGCTTCTGTCATAACAGCTGGCGTGGGCCAAGCATTACAGAACACCGTGCCAAGAAAAGTGATCCGCCCTTCTGGACATCTGACGCTGCCGCATTCCATCCTTCGCCGCATCCGCGAAAGAAATCGGCTTCGACGACGATTTCAAAGAACCAAATGTCCCGCGGATGGGGCACGGTTTAGAAGAAAACGAGCCGAAGTGAGGCAGCTCATCGAGGACCACAGGCAGACGACGTGGGAACGGAAGGTTGCTTCCCTCCGAACCGAAGATGGGAGCATCTGGAGAATGGCAGCTTCTCTTCGCCACAACATTCGGATCGAACCACCGATCGACTCACCGGGTGGCCCTCTTGTCAAGGAAGAGGAAAAGGCTGAATTTGTAGCAACTATGCTGGAGGCCACTTTCACGTCGACACCGGGTCCACTGGTACCAGTTGATCCTTGTGACTTTCCTGAAGAGGATGAAACAACGGAGGAGGGCACAATGACGGTAACGAAAGTTACCGAAAACGACCTGAGAGCAGCCCTTGGACGACTACGCTGCAAGAAAGCACCAGGAGAGGACAACATCCCGAACGAGGCCCTTCGACAGATGCCTGTCTCGCTCGCAACTAACCTTATTACGCTCTTTACCGCCTGTTTCTCCATGGGACATTTTCTGGCCATCTAGAAATCGGCAAAAGTCATCCTATTGCCGAAGCCGCCGAAGTCCGCTAGGAACGTAGAGAACTACCGCCCGATCGCCCTGCTAGCGACCTTGGGAAAGCTGCTTGAGAGGGTACTGGTTGCCACATCTCCTGAAGCACATCGCGGCCTACTCAATCTTGCCGGCATCACAGTACGGTTTTCGAGAGGAACACTCCACCACACACCAGCTCGTCCGTCTCGTGGAACAGGTAACGGCCGGATTCAATCAGCGATGCTGCTCAACGGCGGCGTTCTTTGACATCAGGAAAGCCTTCGACCGGGTATGGCACGCTGGCCTCAGGCGAAAACTTGCAATACAGCGGTTTCCAAATTGGCAGCGCCGCTTGCTAACATCATACCTGACAGGAAGGACTTTCCGTGTCGCCTGGGGACGCGCGCTGTCACAGCCGAAACAGGTCCACGCAGGCGTGCCGCAAGGATCGGTGCTCGGACCGATACTTTTTAATCTATATACGGCGGACCTCCCGGAGGACCATGGACGACATACCATGGTTGCCCTGTATGCGGATGATGCAGCAATAGTGACCACTTCGCGGAGAGCACCCATGGCGGCAACATACCTGCAGCGAGCAGTAGGCAAACTGCTGGAGTGGTACGCCCTGTGGCGAATCAGCGTCAACAACGCAAAGAAGCAGACGATTCTTTTTTCACCTGGAGGACTGCGAGAACCAGGAGAAATCCTCGTGGGCACCGAGGAGGCGCCATGGAAGGAAGAGGTGACCTATCTAGGCGTCATATTGGATAAAAGACTGACTTTCAAAAGTCACGCCCTCGCTGCCACCAGGAAGGCCAGAGGAAGACGACTGCAACTCTCGCCGCTGCTGCGTTCACCGTCCCTCTATCAAGACAAAGACGTATCTATACGTGGCGGAAATTCACCCAATCTTGATGTACGCTTCACCGGCATGGAGTGGCAGAATGACTCCGACGGCCTTCCACCACTTGGAGGTGACGGAAAGAGGGGCACTCAACAATATACTTGGGCTTGGCTGCAACTGTGTCGCAGAAATTCTCCACGCCTTAACTGAAACTGCGCCCATCGGAGATGTCATCAAGACTCGCACGACGGTCTTTTACGAGGAGCTTGAAGGCAAAAAAGAAGAGCACTTGCGGTTGATCGGCGGCTTGAAACCTGTCTCCTGGGAAAGGTACAAACGCCCAAGAGCAGCAACGGGATGGGACGACGACCAACCACCATTGAAAAGGAAAAGGAGTTGATTGGACCCTCCTTCATCGACGGGCTAAGAAGCCGCAAACACAGCAACTGAATGATTGAATCATCGGGCAGCTGCAAGCCAAGCGTCAAGAGGGGGCGTTTTGGGAAAAAGAAGACACCATTCCTTAGCTCTTCCTCACCCGATACCCTGTCTCTGAGTCCGTCGGGCGTAGGCTCCTACGACCACACCAGAGATGCCCAGCCTTGCCCCGCTCGCTCGTCCCTCCTCCCCGGTGCCTGAGCCCCATTGCTTGATAAGGGTAAAATAAAAGACGCATAAACTGAATACGACTCTCTCATTCTGTGCTACGCTCCCACCAATGATGTCGCGGCCGCCAACCACGCGACAGTGGTGCGTTTGAAAGTAACGGAGGAACATTTGGGAAAAAGGTTGGTGGTGGAATTATGGTTTTTGAGGATAGGGTACAGGTCGTTTAGGATTAATCGCAGAGATTATAGGCCAGGGAAGTATGTGGTGCAAATTGAAATAGGGTGGGTTTCCGCGGTGGAGGAAGGTTTGGGAGTGTAAGCATGTCTGCGTATTCTTTTGTTTAGGACGGATTCAGGATAACCTCGTTGGAGGAGGAAATGGCGTAGATTGGAGAGGAATATATCAAGGGAGTCGGGGTCGTTGCAGATTCTGTGTCCTCTTATGGACAGGGAATAGGGAATGGAGCGTTTGGTGTGATGTGGGTGGCAACTGTCATAATGTAAGTATTGTTGTTTGTTGATTGGTTTTAAATGTACAGAAGTGTGATTTTTTGTCTATTATATGTTATATATTTTGTCTATATATGTTATGCATATGTTTGCATCTAGGAAGGCGATTTTGGAGGAAGAAACGGTAGATTTGAAGAAGACAGAGGACGAAGCATTGAGGTCAGAAATGAACGTTTTCAGGGAATCAGTACCATGTGGCAAGAGAAGGAAAGCATCATTGATATATAGTATCTGAGCCACAAAAAAGGTTTCAGGGGTTGTTTAATCAGGAATTTTTACCTTGCGGGACCAAGAAAGAGGTTTGCATAGGATGGGCTGAACCTGCTGTCCATAGCACAGCCCTTGATTTGCAGGAAGAAGTTACTGCTTAAGGAGAAGAAGTTAAGGGTGAGGATGAAGTTTGAAAGGCTAAAGAGGAAATCAATGCTGGGTGTGTGTTGCCTAGGGCGTTGGGAAGGGTAGCATTGGAACTGCTACCTCTCCCAACGCCCTAAGCCTCGCCTTCGCCCAATTTTATGAGGAACTTTTTTCCCTTGCTACCAATCAAGCTCGTTCTATTTTGCAATTTGCTACCTCCGAGATAGATGGAAAGTATTTTGCTTTTGAAAGTAACTTCTCTTGGCGCAAAATCTACCTTCATATTTCAGCTTATCAATACTATGGGTTTTTAATTTTCTTTTTGTTCCTTTTAATCATGTATCTATGACATTCTTGGCCAATTGGTACTTCTGCAGGTCTTTTTTTATCACAATGGGGATGTAATTTGGGGAACGAAGAGTGTAATTTTTTCTTTGAGCTTGTTTATTTCATTGCATTGGACAAGAAGTGAGTGAGAAGATGGGTAGCAATTCTTCATTTTTGCTTATATTTACTTCCGTCTTTCATTGGGACTTTGACGATTTTGTTATTGTATAGTTGGTGTACTATTCTCTGGTTGTAAACTGCACCCAAAAATGTCCAGCATGAGTATAGCTCGTTTTACTGGGCATTTCCATAGGCCTTCTTCATGTCCACGCTCGTCGCCTGCAGCACCTAGTTGACGTGTGGTATTTTTGATAAGTTTCGTTAGACGGGTAATACCTTCCATCTTTCTTCGGTTTTTCAGAATCCGAATAGTCTTCTTCATTTTTTCCTTCGCTTCTTCAGCTAACTGTGTATTTAATTTAATATTGATTTTTTTTGCCTCGATATTTTGAACTCAGGCCACAATGGATTCAACTTTTGGTGCTTCTCAAATATCTTGGTCGATGCTATCGGTATTGCAATTAATTGCACCCTTCTTAAAGAGCTCTCCCTATCTAACCCTTTCCTCAAACCGCCTATTATTATTCATACGTTACGGTCAGCAACTTCTTACCACTAACTCTCCCGTTTCCCGAGAAGACAGTTGATTTTGGAAAGAAGATATTATAATTTCTAAAAAATGACATTTTTCCGCCCGCACACAATATTCGTGACTGGAATTGAGAGTTGGCGATTGCAATATATGCGGTTTTTCTGCCCAGCTGTGCCATGACACAATCACACCACCTACCGCACTTTGCTCTTTTTCATTTTTCTGACGAGCACGACACTCCTCCTGTTTTCCCATTTCGCCGTCTCCCTCTGCAGGCGAAATATTTTAACCGAAGTGGCGACGAAGAGGAGCACGTTGGCAGCGAAGGTCACTCCAATAGGGCCGAAGAAATACAGCAATGCGCCTCTCTTATCTTAAAAAGAAAAAAAAATACATCAGCCTCGAATTAAGTGCCGTGGAACTTCACCGAATTCAACAAAACCATCAATTATTGATATGAAATCGATGAACTTTCCGTAGTCAAGGCAACAAAAAATAGGACAACGGTTTTTTCGGAGCTGTTTTGTCCCCTCCATTCATTGGAAGGAGAAAATGCTGTGAATTGGAATGAAGTCCGAGGCTGACACTTGTATTCTGAGTGAAATTGCGCATCATTAGTATGGCGACATGATTGGCATGAGTAAACGAGCACTCCTTTTCTGTCCACAGTCCTCCTCTCCATCGTCCCGCTAGAAAAAGACGACTGCGCCATCGTAACTTTCGCTATCCTCCCGTCCTTTTCTCTCGATGCTGTTGTGTTTGACACAAGACCGACGTGTCCCTCGCGAGGATCGATGTGCCAGCTATACAGGTTCTGTTTTTAGTTGTAATCATTGAGTAAAAAAACACAAATAAATGCTAGAGTCATTTAAAAATATTTTAATAATCAAACTGATTGGCTTATTTAAGTTTAACTTCAGAGAATATATCGTCCTTAGGACATTTGTTCGTTATATAATTATTTTTTGAAGATCAGCGTCCAAATTGTTAGCTTGAAATGGCCTTTGGGAAAATTCCATCCCATTTAATTTGATCCTAATTAGCCATAAGATATAGATAGCACCGTCACGGGCGTTTCTCTTATTGGAAGGGGCGATTAAAGAAATCAAAAGGAAGTCCACGCAGTGTCGATCCCTCAATGAGTCAGTTGCCGAGGAAACTATTTCCATCGGGGTGACCGTTCAAGTGATGGCCTCACGATGAAAAACACAATTGAGCAAGACCACTTGGGAACCACAGGAATTACATTTTCCATGAAAATACGGGAAATTATAGAATCAAAGTGGGCATTCAAATGTATCGGTTATCTTGGAAGCTGCTAGACTCGGTCCGCTGGGCCGGGTGGCGTGCAAGGGGAGGAAAGGGCCCCGAGGTCCTCACCAAAAGAAAGTATTGAACAATGGAGCTGGGAGCAGCGCAAAAGAAGACTCAAAGAGGGTTGCAATCGTTAGGATATGTGCGTGGAATGCTGGGAAGGTGCTGAAAACATCAAGAGAGGAATGGCTAACGGCGGTGCGAACATCCTACGAACGAAGGGGATTCCTGGAGATATAGTTATAGAGCAATTTACTGCGGGAAAATGAGAAACAGCATGAAGTACGCGAAGTTTTTAAAAGGAAACTTGGGATAGAAGTGGAAAATATAGGGCAGATGAGTGATGGAAATATTGGCAGAAATATAAGAGATTCCAACACACCTGGTGGGAATCCGGGCAATATTATAAGCAACTACGTGTTAGCATGCACTCAGACACTTGAAGGAAGAAGTAAGCAGTTTGTACAAGCGGTTTGAAGAAATCACTGGGAGAGGAACTCAGAAGGAACCGACCAATAGAAATGGGGGATTGGAAGGGAGAATAGGGAGGACGCCGTTTAGGATTTAAGAATGAGCAAAAAAGGCATTCGAGTTCTTCAGAAGGATGAAACTAGCAGCTGGCTCAGACGCTATCACAGTCGGAGGTAAACGTAAGAAATTCCGGGAGAATCCGAGGAAGAGAACCAGTTGTATCGAACCAAGGTTAGCCTTTAATTAAATATTTTAGGTGCCACGACGACGGAGGCCATTTGCTCAAGGTTGGGTTTATACGATATATAGGGACAATACACACACAACTTTCCGGGACCAATTGCAGATCTGGACCAAAATTATTTGTCACGATTTTTGTTAAGGTAATCTACCGGTTAAGGTAGGTTTTTGGATGGACACAACTACCAAACAAATATTTTATTACTCCTAACAAAACACAAAATCCATCATCCTACTCTACATCAGGTCCCTCTTCATCTCTGAGTACTTTCTTCCTCCCTTCATACCGTCCAACATCCCTATCCTGCTCCTTCCCTTTCCTCTTTTGCCCAACATTCTACCCTCTATCACAGTCTTCAGCATCCCACTGCCGTCCATACACCATTCATCCATTTTTCCTGCCTCCAAAGGATTTCTCCCAACAAACCCCTCTCTTCGCCCACCATACCAATTACTTCCACATTTGTTTTCTTCTCTGTCCATTTCACCTTCTCCATTCTTCTCCACACCCACATTTTAAAAGCCTCCAATCTACGTCCATCCTGCTTCAATGACCACGTTTCCGCGCCGTACATAGCTATGCTCCATATCAAAGTTTTTACGAGTCTTTTCTTAACATCCTTACTCAACGTCCCTGTCATCAACTCCCTCCTCCTTGTGAAAGCCTCTTTGCTTAGCGCAATTCTTCTCCTTACGTCCCTACTACTTTGACCGTGTTGGTCCAAAACACTACCGAGATACGTCAACTGTTCTACCTGCTCTAGTTTTTGCCCTCCTATTTTAATGTTAAGCTTGGCCTTTCTCTTTCTAGAAAATCGCATAACCTTTGTTTTATTAATATTGATTCTCATCCCATACCTGTCGAACTGAATTTCCAATTCACTCAGCAATGGTTGAAGCCCCTTGGCTGACTGACAAACTAAAGCTTGGTCATCAGCAAACCTAACTGATTTTACGAATTCCCAGCCCACTTCCATTCCTGCCTCCAGTTCTTCCCATGCCTCTTTGATCATTTCCTCTGCATACAGGTTGAACAGCAACGGTGATAATGGGCAACCCTGCCTTACACCTCTTCCTAACACTGCCCATCCGGACTCCCCGTTCCCCACCCGCACCTGAGCAGTCTGAGACATGTACAGGTTGCGGATTAGCCTCCTTTCCCTCCAATCTATTCCTATTTTCTGCAATATACTCATTAGTTTTTCCCAATTTACTCTATCAAACGCTTTTTCGAAATCTACGAAACAGGCAAATACCTCCTGGTTGTGTTCTATATCCCTCTCGATTAATAATCTCATTACTGCAATTGCATCACGCGTACCTCTCTTCTTCCTAAACCCAAACTGATCATCCCCTAAGTAATCATTTGCCCTACTCTCTATCCTTTTGTTTATGATCCTGAGAACAACTTTAGCTGCGTGGGATATCATTGTCACCATTAACAAATGCTAAAAGGAGTGAAGAAAATACCATGGTGGATGTCACTGGTGTATTTTAGTTCGACCAAACGAGAGAATTAGAAGAGAGGACCATGGAATTAGTGGCTGCTGCTTTTCCTTCCTTTAGGAGCAAGCAAGCTGGACCAGCTTACCCTTCTTTTCCGTGTTCCACTCTTAGTGTCGATGAGCTGCATCCTCCATTGTAAATTATCACAATGAAAATTAATCTTGAATTGGGGAAATGATGGCTACAGTGAATTACGTTATACACTTCAATAGCAACCCCGGGAAGGAATAAGCAATATCCATTATCAGGCATAAATAAACACTCCACTGGTTGTGATAATATTCACACAAAACGTCAAACCGGAGAAATGGCGTCGTGATATGCGAGGAATTAAATTCCGCGCCAAAGGATCAACTGGCGCATTGATGCGACCACTCTCGCGCTAATATGCGTCTAAAAAAATCAGCAGTTGTAACTTGGGATTTAATTTCCGCGCAAGCGACAACCCTAAGGTCACACAGAGCTCAACTACTGATGGTATCTTCCCGTGTCTGGACAAGGTTTTTTTGTTTAGTGTTTTGCTTTTGAGACATGACTGAGTATTAGATTGAGATTCACTAGTTTTTCAGTATTTCTGAAAGATTATTGGTTCGACCATATTTAAGTTTCAGAACTGAACTTTAAGTTGCGGAACTGAGTTCTCAGCAAATTGCTTCGTGTGCTTGTGGACTCTCCTCAGTGCCCTTTTGAAGATCTCGGAATTGCCCTCCCTTATGCATTTGAACCTTGGGTTGCCTTCGGAGAGAATTAGATTTCAGCAAACAACGGTAGGGTGTCAGAATGCAAAATATGCACTAGTTCTTCCTAGTAGCAATAGTTTTAAGGGGAGGCGACCGACAGCTGAGGTCATTTGCGCCATTAGGGATGGACAGGAAAGGATAAAGGGTGGAGAGAAACCCGGCGTCGGCATTATCCTTAAGAAATTTTTCGATGTATTTTTAGTGGAAGAGTATTTCAACCGAAAATATTTAAACCATACAAAAAACTAAAAGAGAAAAAATAGATTCGGTCAAATATTTGGGTGTTACGATAACTATGGATATGTCGCAGGGAAAACAAATTTGCTTAATTTGCAGGTTATCAAATAAGATTTTAGGATTCATAAAAAGATATTTGGGAAATGTAATGAGGGAGTTTAATATTTCTGTTATTTTCCGTTGGTTAGGTGCAACCAAGAGTATGCTGCGAGTGAGTTGGTTCCTGACGATATAGGCTTGCTTATAGAACTAGATCGACTGCAAAGTAGAATATTGCTAGGTTTGTGAAAAGTTGTTATGATCAAGGTAACAGTGTCACGAGACTATTGGAAGAATTAGGATGGGAGCCACCCCTTGACCGTAGCTTAAAATACAGGCAAATTTTACTGCGTTAGTTTGAGACGAGTCATTTATCCGAGGATGTTTAAGACATAAGGCAGGTTGCCCGCCTCACTATGATAGATCAGATCACAGATTAGGTAAAATCAGGAAGATAGGTAGTAAAACGGCTGGATTTAAAATGTCTTTTTTCTTTGCACCTTTAGAGATTAAAATAAGATATACTCGTATATATTTCTGCAAGTGCGAAGGAGAAAATTTTAATTTGTCAGAGTAAATATTTTGTCAATATTCTGCATGTTTGTTTAGTAGACTCATCTTTTAACATTCCTCCATCGTGATTTAAATGAACGTACCTTGTTAGTGAATATTCTTGCATGCATGTGCCTCAGGTGATAAACTTTCATGTAGTGCATGATCAAACTGATGTTCGTGAAGAGGCGTAATGATAGGTCATGCATGGCTGGTGACCTAACACCCCCCGCCACACGCCCTTGCGGTGGTTCGCGGGGTAACATGTTTACGTAAAAATCACTGTGCAATCACCCTTGTTTGCCACGCTAGGTGTTAATATAATTACGGCCATTGGGATTTATTACATCTACCTATTTAATGTAGCTTAGGCGCAGATCTCAAATAATATAATAAGAGATCTCCGGTCAAGAGTCGAGTGGATAAATTTCACTTGCCTTTGAACCAGCAAATTTGTTCGAAATTCGGGCGAATTATCATAGGCGGGAGGTCCGGAACCCATTCCAAAAGAGCCGTGAGGCCGGAAACCAGGAGCGGAAACCCCCAGGCGTACAACGAGCACACCAAGAACCTCTTGTGTTTCGTCTTGTGTTTCTTTGGCAGGATTGGCCCCAGGCGCCTGGAGAAAGAGAGACACGGTCGGAATGTCTATTGCGCCTTGTACTAGAGAACGAAAACCACCCTCGCACGACTGGGGTAGTAATAATGCTTTTTATCATTGATTACAGAACAATGCTAGAGGGCTCTAAGTGCTGAATAAGACAAAATGGACAAATAAAAACATAAAACATTATTAACACACTCATAATTAAATAAAGAAATATATTTTATATGTATACATGTACATATATATATATATATATATATATATATATATATATATATATATATATATATATATATATATATATATATTTATTTATTTATTTTTTTTTTTTTTTTAAGGTAATCTACCTGCTAAGGTAGGTTTTTGGATGGACACAGCTCCTAAATAAATATTTTGCAACTCCTAGCAAACACACATACACACAAACACAACATCCAGCATCCTACTCTACATCAGGTACCTCTTCATCTCTGAGTACCTTCTTCCTTCCTTCATCCCGTCCAGCATCCCTATCCTGTTCCTTCCCTTTCCTCGTTTGCCTACATTCTCCCCTCTATCACAGTCTTCAACACCCAACTGCCGGTCAATACACACTTCATCCACATTTCCTGCCTCCATTGGATTTCTCCCAACAAACCCCTCTCTTCGCCCACCATACCAAGTACTTCCTCATTTGTTTTCTTCTCTGTCCATTTCACCTTCTCCATTCTTCTCTACACCCACATTTCAAAAGCCTCCAGTCTACGTCCATCCTGCTTCAATGACCACGTTTCCGCGCCGTACATAGCTATGCTCCACATCAAAGTTTTTACGAGTCTTTTCTTAACATCCTTACTCAACGTCCCCGTCATCAACTTCCTCCTCCTTCTGAAAGCCTCTTTGCCTAGCGCAATTCTTCTCCTTACGTCCCTACTACTTTGACCGTGTTGGTCCAAAACACTGCCGAGATACGTAAACTGTTCTACCTGCTCTAGCTTTTGCCCTCCTATTTTAATATTTAGCTTAGCCTTTTTCTTTCTAGAAAATCGCATAACCTTTGTTTTATTAATATTGATTCTCATCCCATACCTGTCGCCCTGAATTTCCAATTCACTAAGCAATGCTTGCAGCCCCTTGGCTGACTGACAAACAAAAGCCTGGTCATCAGCAAACCTAACTAATTTTACGAATTTCCCGCCCACTTTCATTCCTACCTCCAGTTCTTCCCATTCCTCTTTAATCATTTCCTCTGCATACATGTTGAACAGCAACGGTGATAATGGGCAACCATGCCTTACACCCCTTCCTAACACTGCCCCTTCCGGACTCCCCATTCCCCACTGGGCAGTCTGAGACATGTACAGGTTGCGGATTAGCCTCCTTTCTCTCTAATCTATTCCTATTTTCTGCAATATACTCATTAGTTTTTCCCAATTCACTCTATCAAACGCTTTTTCGAAATCTACGAAACAGGCAAATACCTCCTGGTTGTGTTCTATATTCCTCTCGATTAATAATCTCATTACTGCAATGGCATCACGCGTACCTTTCCCCTTCCTAAACAAAAAACTGATCATCCCCTAAGTAATAATTTGCCCTACTCTCTATCCTTTTGTTTATGATCCTGAGAACAACTTAAGCTGCGTGGGATATCAAACTTATCGTCCTGTAGTCCTCACATGATGTAGCCTTTACCTTTTTCGGAATAGGAACTAACACTGATCTCACAAAGTTTTCCGGCCAGATTCCTTCTTCATAAATACTACGAATCAGATATATATATATATATATATATATACTAACCTTGATCAAAAAGTTCCCGGAATAACCACCGTGTGGCGCTCCCATCGTTCCGATTTGAGTTCTGTTTTTTTTGTTAAATTGGTACATCTGTTGTTGATATTCCCTTTAAATCTTAGTGTCATAACTTGACATTTGCAAAAGTTACGTAGCCAAGAGTACATCTATCTCTGTGTGTGTTGGCGATTTTTTACAATTTCAGAAATGGATTTACATTTGCAACAACGAACTTGTATTAAATTTTGCGTAAAAAACGGATTTAGTGGCGCACGGACGTTGGAAATGTTGGAAAAGTGTTTCGGCAACGATTCTCTAAAAAAAAAACGGTCGTTTACCAGTGGCACGAGCGGTTCAGAAGTGGTCGTGAGTCAATCGAAGATGATGAACGCAGTGGCAGACCATCGACATCGAAAGTCGGTGAAAAAATTGATAAAGTAAAAGAAATGTTGGTCAATAACCGCAAATTAACCATCAGAGAAATAGCGGAGGACTTGAACATTGCCTATGGATCCGCCCAAGACATTGTGGTTAATGATTTGGGTTTCCGTCGTGTAGCATGCCAAAAGACCTCAATTTCATGCAAAAAAGAGACCGTGTTGACGTCGCAAAAGACATGATTTGCGAGGCTGAATCCGATCCCACATTCATCAAAAGGATCATTACTGGAGACGAGACGTGGGTTTATGAGTACGACACGCAATCCAGACATCAGGCAAGTGAATGGCGTTCACCAAATGAGCCGAGACCAAAAAAACCACGTCGTTTTCAGTCAAAAAAGAAGGCAATGCTGACGGTTTTCATGGATTACAACGGTGTAGTGCATCATGAATTTTTGCCAGAAGGCCAGACAGTAAACAAAGAGTATTATTTGGGCGTTATGAGACGTTTGCGTGAAGCAATTCGCAGAAAGAGACCAGAAATGTGGGCAGAAAACTCGTGGATTTTGCACCATGATAACGCACCGTCGCACAGTGCTATCATTATTCGTAATTTTTTGACGAAAAATGCAACAAATACCATCCAACAGCCACCGAATTCACCTGATTTGGCTCCCTGTGACTTCTTTCTGTTCAATCGAGTTAAAAAACCATTACGGGGAACGCGTTTTAGCAGCCGAGAGGAAGTAATGGAAAAGGCGCAGGAAGCACTGATGGACATACCGAAAACCGAATATAAAAAATGTTTCGAGGATTGGATCAAGCGCTGGCATAAGTGTGTTGCAGTCGATGGGGATTACTTTGAAGGGGACAATATAGATTTAGATGAATAAACTTGTATTTTTAATTTTCTGAATAAATTCCGGGAAATTTTTGATCAAGGTAGTATATATATATATATATATAATTATATATATTAAATTATATATATATAATTATATATATATATATATATATATATATATATATATATATATATATATATATATATATATATATATATATATATATATATATATATGTCCAGCAATCCACCAAGGCGGAGGTGTACGCACCATGTGAGACAGGTAAGGGATAAGGGGGAGGAAAGGTGCTGTTAATATGGTTATGACATAGGGCAAAACATTCACAAAAGCCCACGAAAAAAACGTTCAATTCCGAATCCATGCTAGCGGGAAAATAACAAACAAGTGCTTATTTCGTCCCCCCCCCCATTATAGTGCCAGGGTATGCTCAAAAGGAGAGAATAAAAATTAACCACAATCAACCATACGAGCCTCCATATGAACCACCATGACATGGTGCAGAGCTGCAAAGCAAGAAGGGGAAAATTCTATTAATCCATGGCATTACAACTTATGGTCCCCTCGCCTAACGTCACAGGTAGATATATTATCTACTTTGTTTGATATTTAATGAATAGCAATTCATCAGAAAAACTTATTGTTTTTCGTTTTCTGGAAGCAGTTGTTTTCAAATCAATAGTCAGTGTCAAACGTTGCACACATTAATACGAGAAGACGAAACTTAGCTCAAAGCCATATCCCTACGAGGAAGCTTGTAAGCTCATCAATGATTGGAGAGAAGGCTCTAGCCCTTCAGAAGGCTACTTTCAACGAAAAATAAATTCTCTGGGCATGCAGATTATTCGGTCTGGTCGCGTACTGATTTCCATATTATTTACATTTTTACCTAAATATTTTCTTGTTAAATCTTTTCTAAATCCTTAATCCTAATACTAATCCTAAATCTTTTCCGTTGCTGTTCAACCTGTATGCAGAGTAAATGATCAAAGAGGCATGGGAAGAACTCGAGGTAGGAATGAAAGTGGGCGGGGAATCCGTAAAATCAGTTAGGTTAGCTGATGACCAAGCTTTAGTTTGTCAGTCAGCCAAGGGGCTGCAAGCATTGCTGGGTGAATTGGAAATTCAGTGCGACAGGTATGGGATGAGAATCAATATAAATAAAACAAAGGTTATGCGATTTTCTAGAAAGAAAAAGGCCAAGCTTAACATTAAAATAGGAGGGCAAAAACTAGAGCAGGTAGAACAGTTTACGTATCTCGGTAGTGTTTTGGACCAACACGGTCAAGGTAGTAGAGACGTAAGGAGAAGAATTGCGCTAGGCAAAGAGGCTTTCACAAGGAGGAGGGAGTTGATGACGGGGACGTTGAGTAAGGATGTTTAGAAAAGACTCGTAAAAACTTTGATATGGAGCGTAGCTATGTACGGTGCGTAAACGTGGTCATTGAAGCAGGAGGATAGACGTAGATTGGAGGCTTTTGAAATGTGGGTGTGGAGAAGAATGGAGAAGGTGAAATGGACAGAGAAGAGAACAAATGAGGAAGTACTTGGTATGGTGGGCGAAGAGAGGGGTTTGTTGGGAGAAATCCTATGGAGGCAGGAAAAGTGGATGAAGGGGGTGTTGACCGGCAGTGGGATGTTGAAGACTGTGATAGAGGGTAGAATGTTGGGCAAAAGAGGAAAGGGAAGGAACAGGATAGGGAGGTTGGGCGGGATGAAGGGAGGAAGAAAGTACTCAGAGATGAAGAGGGACCTGATATAGAGTAGGATGATGGATTTTGTGTTTTGTTAGGAGTAATAAAATATTTGTTTCGTAGTTGTGTCCATCGAAAAACCTACCTTAACCGGTAGATTACCTTAAAAAAAATATTTTCAGTTTTATTTGTGGATTTTTGACATAACAATGATTCAGAACTTTTCCCCTCTATTTTTTAAATAAAATATGAATCTTCATATTTTTTGGTGGTATTTTCAGTAAGATAATGACTTATATGTACCCTGTATTAATGTATTAATTGACGGTATTATTAGTCAATTAACTCTTTTATATCTCAGTCTGAGAAAGAGGCAGAATTTTCAATTTTCACGAGATGATAAAACAAAATGTCTGACTATAACAATTATTATAGATATTTATTTCCATTGTATTGCCTGTTATTTTAACGAATTTTGTCATACTTAATATTGGCCATACAAATTATATTAACTTTATTAACAAATCTTGAAACCCCATTTGCTTTTTTTACGACAAATACAAAATAAATAACAAAACAGAAAGGTGATAAAATATATACTTATGTACCACCAGAATTACTTCCTACGAAATATGAATAAAGATATACATTAATATGCATGCATAATTTTTCCATAAATATTTCAATGTATTCTTAAAATGCTTGGGTCATTATTTTAATCTAAAAATTCTTTCAATGAATCTGACATCCGTGTTAATGGCTCAATGGCTTCTTACCCTCCATCATCCCGAATCGATTTCGAAAGAATGGCATATAGTTTGGCAAATAAGTTCTCCGCCTATTTCTCTTATTAGTAATCTGCCAATGTTGTTGCCAACATTGCTTTAGATCTTGCTGATTTTATGCATCAAGGGAACTTAGTTTCCTAAAGTGCCACGTGAACTTAACATTTATATAGAGATTATATACATACCTGAATGTTATGTATATGTCAACGCACATGACGTTCAGCCAACAGAAAGCTGCAAGATAGAAATACTGGCTCCCGATTCCTGAAAATATTTAAAAAATGGCATCTCATCTTAAAAAATTTAATTGGGGAATCAGTATGGAGAGGTTCGTCAATTACATCAATTTGAGGTCGTTTGTTTAGAGCTAGAAACAAAATTATGGTAGATTTTGAGAGGAGGGTGAAGTGGGTAGAATCAATGAATGTGTTTCTGGAAGAAAGAATATATATGAGGGACTGAAAAGGAAAATAGAATTATCATTTGCACAAAAATTTATTTATTTTAAGACCCTTGATGTATTTGTAATTACGACGATGGATGTAAAGTTAATACATTGCTGTATAAAAGTTTTAATAAGGAATCAAAACTGAACGAACTAAGTTCGTAGGCTCCCATTCCCTGCCTTATGCTCTCCCCTTCCCCCCTCCCTATCCGTGCGTGTCCGATACAAGCTTCGCAGGAGGCTGGATAGCGTCCTCGATCCAAGAGGCCGCGGGTTCGATTCCCACCCAGTTGGGTGTTTCCACGTCCTTTCAATGCTTTAGATTGCATTCGTGTTTCATTCAATGTTGGTAAGGTGTTAAACAAGTACACATGCATATGGAAAGAGAGAGAGCCTTGTGATACTAATTCCGCAGTAAACTACAGATCTTACGTAAGTATTATGATTATCAAAGTTTATCTTCCCTATTGATAGAGATTGAGTAGTAGTATTTTTGTTTATGGGTTGCATCGACGGCTGAGGTCATTTTGCACCACGTCGAAACTTTTAAAAACCACAGTTAGGGTTTAATAAATAAATAAATAGATAAATATTAAAAACAAATGATATCGGCAAGAATAAAAATACCACGGCTAAAGTTGCCTCATTAGGCCAGTTTCCTTTAAAAATAATAAAACCTTGCTTAAAGAGTTGGGGTCATCTCGAGTAGAGATTGAATAGACTCACTTGAATGATGGATACCTTTTTTTTATCGGTCGGGCTAATGCCACCACCTCCAAGTGAAGCCCAACTACTGGTCCCATCCCACTTCCTGAGGACTCTTCCCTTCACGTGTCCTTCTCAGTGCCTCTTTCCCTTTCTGTTAGTGCCCTCGTTTCCTTCACTCATTCCCTCCAGGATTTCCCTCTGCAGAAAAAAACCCTTCACCTTTCTTTAAATCCATCGTTTACCAAAGAATTTCCGATCGGACATATATTTCTTCCTTTCGAGTGTTTACTTAGCACTCGAGAACTTTAGCGTCGATTCTTTTCTCACATTCTGTTTTCAGGGACTTAGTAGGAGAGTGTTTGGGGGAGCAGCTGGGATACCTGAGCTGAAGGGCTTTATTATATGCAGTTATATGCATATTAATGCATAATACATAATAGGTATTGTATACTTGTACAGAATGTAAAATGAAATCATCTGTTAAAAATTTAAACTGAAGCAAATAACTCCCACATTCAGCTCCGTAATTAATTAATTAATTCGTCGATGACTTAACGGCTACCCGAGAACACGTATGCTCCCATTGAGTGAGCACGGGGATATCTCAAAACCGCGTGGACGCTTCTAGATTTTTTGCGTAGGTTTAATAAACGAGAACTACGCCAAACATGAATTATAAGCCTTACGTCTTCTCAGAACTAGCTTCCTGTTTTTGTCTCGAGAGAGGGAAATGGATTATCTCTCAGGAAACTTTCGAATTTTTTCATCTCAACTTTAAATTTTGAGTTTTCCTATGCTTCAAGGTCATCCAATATTGTAGATACCCTGGCACTGCTATTAGACATCCGAAGTACTTAACTGCCTGCAATTAGTGGTTAACTTCACGGTATCAAATGATTTCTTTGATGAATTTTCCAGAAAAGAGAATGTTTAACTTTAGTTATTAATTACGGCTATTTCACTTCATATGAATACTGACAGGAAAAAAATTAAGTGATCAGTATGAAAAACGTGACTGCACACAGAGGTAACCAACATCCTTCAATATTAATTTAATGGCCCGTCCCAAGCAGATAGGTCTCTTTACCAAATAATTCATGTTTTGACAATCGGATGAAAATCTCCTGCCTATGGCCCCTCTTATGACAAATTTTCATTTCGAAGCAAAACAGCTATAAATATTCGACACTGGAAGCCTTTAATTATTTATGAACTACACGTATTTAGGTGTCATTTGATATCAACTTTTAAATTATGGAATTTCACGTTTGTGGTACCTAATATCCACAATGACTCGCTTTAAGTGCACTTGAAATCATAAAGCCAACTTTAATTTGACGCAAAAACAAATAAATTGAAGTATGCCGAGAAACTGCAGGGGATACGATGGCAGTAACTTTTGATGTAGCCATCCGCTAAATGAAGTAACTCGGCCGGAATATGAGGGATCCGGGTTCGAATTCCGGTCAAGGTGAATGATTTTTACACTCCGAAAATATTGCATTAAAATGATTAAATTTTGTTTTCTCAATCAACCGACCGTTGAAGTGTTCTCCAATGGAGAATAATTACAGAACCTGTTGTCGAAGCGTCAAATGGAATTAAAGGAATGTTAGCAGGAATTTCAAATATATTTTGGGAAAAAAGTTCACACTCCATCATTAGTTTAAGACATTGGATCATGTATCGTCGATTAAACTCGAAAGAACTAAGCGTAATAGATTAGAAAGTAGAAGAAAATATGTGTGATGACCGATTATGCTGGGGATGATTTGAGGAGGTCAGGAGAAATAGTTTATCAGTTGAAGAAGACAAGGAATGACAAGGGAGGAATCTAAGGTAGAGTTTGGGGATAGAAATAAGTGTATAGGAAATACTTGAATACACTCGAAATGCAGATCCATCAAGGAAGAAGAAAAGAGTAATCTCGAAGACAAGGTTCTCAAAAACTTCAGGTAAGGTTCACCCAATTAAGGAGAGAACTTAAGCACAGCATTATATCGATATGTTAAGCCAATGAGATAAATAGAGAAAGAATAATCTATCAAGGTGATTATCTCATTCCTAACGTACGGTGTCACAATTTTAAGTTTCAACCCCTTTTATATCAAAAGGGTATGAACACTTACCATATAATTCGAATGAAATAAGTTAATTCATTGTTTTTCCAAGTTTACGCCTTCATTAATAAATACAGGGTTCTAAATCTACATCCACGAAATCCCTTACAAGCCACGTAATTGGCGTCCGGCGGGGGCTGCAAACATGTATAACCGTGACACTTATAAACAAATATTGGTTCAATCATGAACTCGAACGAAGTTAGTCACAAGGAAGAAGGCACTGGCACGTAAAATTAGTAAAACACAGGATATATTTAAATCATGCTGGATTAATGTTTGAAAGATTGGTCCACTTAAAATTCATCTACATCTACATGGTACCCTGCAAACCACCGTGAAGGTGTGCGGCATGGAGTGGGTGTATCCGCGGCAGGCATGCAAAGCACACGAACAGACAGTCTCGCACCATGCACGAGACGCAACTACAGAAGAAATATTAACATGCAAATAACTTGTAAATAATTACCAGAAAAAAGAAATGCACATTGTACCACCACCATTTATGTTTAGTCAAGTCACGCAACAAGTGTGATATGTTTTCCCGTCGTTCCCGTCGTCATTCCCACACACACACAGATGCAAAAATGGATATTTATGCAATAAAATACGTATGCACCTACGCACACTTACATACATGCCTACATATGTCTATGTAGGCAATAATGATTCTTTTAAATCTCTATTTAATGAGAGAGAAGCCGTAACTGTCTCTGATTGTTTTCGGATAAAATGACGCCCTAAACCTATCCGTTCTACCGTAAACTCTCAATCTCTGTAATCATTCACGAATGACATCGACAAAATATAAACACTACCAATACTAATTATCTCCTTCACGCATACGGCCATACCTAGTTTGATCTCGAATCGCATGAGGAAAAAACGACATTTTCAATCTTTCCACTCTATTATCTATCTCCCTGATTTTACGTTGGTTGTCCGATCTACCATAGCAATTCGGGGCCGGTATTGTCTTTAGCATTCTCGGATAAGTGAACTTCCTCGAATCAAGGCAGTAAATTAAACCTTTTCTCAACCTATGGCCAAATAGGGGTTCTCGTCCTAATTCTTCCAGCAGCACCGTGATGCTGCCACCTTGCTCATAACAACTTAACACAAACTCTACATTGCACTCGATCTAGGTCCAAAACAAAGCCAACTTCGTGAGGATCCCATACACCCACAGACAAAAAAACATAAAATAACAAAGCTCTTTAACTCTCTTATTACATTTCCCAAGTATCCTTTTTTGAATCCTAGCAATTTATTTGATATTCCGCTGTATTATAGACTGAATTTTCTCCAGGACATAAACCTTATCCTAAGAGCCAAATATTTTACCGGTTCTATGCTTGTTATGTTGCTTTCCTGTATGGTGTAAGTGTTTTCAGGTGAAATACCTTTCATCCAAAAACTTATCGAACACCTCCGACGCTGTGCGGGCGACCACTGACCGGTTACACCAGCTTTTCTCATAGTTGAGATAAATGTTATTCAGTTTAGCAAGGCAATTATCTTGGTGAATCTTACATTCCCAGGGGCTGGTATCAGTAGAGACAGAAGCTTGTTAAACAAAATAGATGCCCATAAAGAATTAATACGTGGTATATTCTCAAGCATTAACTGTTAGTAGCTTAATGGCATAATTCCATCCGTCGTAAGAGGTTTTGGATGGACTCAGTGGCAAAGCTCCACTATACTTCTTGGCCCCGACCTAGTATGGCAATTAATATCCTACAATACCTTATACTATTTCTTAGCGTAAAATAATTGCATCATCCTTCATTCCGTCCTTCAAGCCTAATGTTTTCCTCTCTCTTACTCAATCATCCAACACTGATCCCTCTTTCAGGTTTCAACATTCCATTTCCACTAATATCCCCCGCATTCACATTTCCTGCCTTTTTCTAATTACCCCCAACAACTTCCCGTCGGCTAGAAACTCCCCCCGCAACTCCTTTTCCTTCCGTTCCATTTCACTCTTTCCCTCCTCTTCCACTCCCAAATCTTTAAGGATGCATCCTCTTTCCTTCAAGTGCAAGTTTCCGACACGTGCAAAACTACTCTAAATTAGAATTTTGATCACACTTTCTTTTTATCTTTATTCTTTATCATCAGCTCCCTTTTATTTGCAAGAACTTCTTCGCCCAATGCATTTCTTATTTCGACCATAATGAATCAGTCGGCACTCGTGGTGGCTGGTTCGCAGAGCACTCACCAAAGTATGGGCAGTACTTGGTCCCGGCCTTCTCCCACAGGAACATCGCCGCGGCGAGAACGGAGTTGCCGAGCAACAGGCTTATCAGATGTGACACGACGACTTTCCCATGGAAATTCCTCAATTTCGGGAAGGTCGCATAGACGACCAGGGCACCGGAAAGGGCGGCTATGGCCAAGAGTCTGCCGTAAGGATAATGCTTCGCGAAGACGGGGGTCACCAGTTTTCTCATTCTGGAGATAGCGTTTGTCGCATTGCAGAACCAGGGCGCCAGACGATCGTCATCTGACGGCTTGACGCAGTAACCCACGCGCTCGTCACTCGGTCGTTCCCGCGTGAATGTCTCAGTATCGCACAAGTCCCGGGTCACGAAGAACTGGCCACTCTCCTGCTCCAGGCGGTAGACTCGGGCGCTCTCGTGTCCCCGGAAGAGGGCGAAGACTCCCATCTCCGCGGCCAGGACGCGGAAGAGCTGGGTGGCGGAGGACTTCTCGTCGGTGGGCCGGGCTGGACAAACCGGGTCCCTGTGGGTGCAGTGGCCAGGGGCCGGACCGTGGTCAAAGCGACAGCACTTCAGCAGGCACGGAACGCCGACGTCGCAGGGGCAGCCCCGGTGAGACTCGACGATCTGGCTATCCTGTTGCCACGTCCACCTCCAGTGGGTCCCCGGGGGGTAGAAGATGCCGCCGTAGGGATCCCAGACTGTTCCATTGCGGTGGGCCACAGCCACGGGGATGGGCACGCTCAGGTTGAAGGGGCAGGGCGGCCGGGACTCGGTGTACTCCTCCTCCATCTCGAAGGCTCCCGCCCCCGGGGGGAGGAGGAAGCCGGCGAGGAAAAGGCCCAGGATCTCGGGAGACATGGAGGCGGACGGCGCGGCGGGAAGTGACTGACAGGAGGGTAGGCTCCCCCTCACTCCCAAGGGTGGCGGCAGCATCGCCGTCTTCCTCCCTCCCTGCGCTCATGTTACTGCTCATTGGCACGCCAATCCGCTTTTGAAACTAATGCACCAGGCCAACATTTGAAGTGATGTACGCTGCGGTGTTTCCCTGTTAATTCTTGTACCGCTATTAACGCCCCTCCGATATAAATAATAATCTTGTGCAACACTGTTTTATTACAAGCTTAACAATGTTTTAATTGTTCTGCCCTAATTTTTCACCCGCCGAAATCCATCCGATTAGCTGAGTTGCTGTTTTCAATGGTGTCACTGACGGAATGAGCATAGGATTCTGAGCGAACTAAAGGTTCACATATTACATTCATTGCTAATTTAATTAAGGAAACCAGTCAATAAAAGCAGAAAGAAAAATGTAAACCCTTTTGGAAAAATTTGAACGCTTAAAATAAATCATTATATTTGGCATTCTTTGACTTGGAGAAGACGTGCGAAGGCGCCAAATGGTTGAAGATGTTCAAGATACTTATTACGCTTGGAAAGGACAATGACGAAAGGAGAATGGATAATCCATCATCTCTGCAAGAATCAAGAAACCCCGATTCACGCGGAACACCGGAGGGAAATAGAAGCAATAAATAAACAAAGCAGGATAACCGGGATAAGGATGCGACGTCTCGGCAGCACTGGTCAAAGTATATCTAGACGAGGCACTAAAAGTAGCACAAGGATTGGGATCAAAGATATCAAAGGTGAATTGCGACGAAATTGACATGTTCGGGCTTGCAGATGACATCCTAGTATTGACAAAAACGTCGAAAAAAAACAATCAAACTCCAAATGCGTTCGACGCCACAAGCGGAAAATGTTAGCGAGCAGGGTTCTCTATTTTTTACGAGAGCGCACATTTACGTGTGTGCGTCAGCCATTTCCATTTTGCCTCGTGCGTATATTTCACCCACGCACGCACTGTCTAGGCAGCGAACAATTCCGATATATTTCCTCTCCACTAATTTTTGGAGATAAAAGCCTAAATCGACCGCAGCACATCCTTCGCGAGAGTTTGCTTCCAAAACAACGTAAGCTATTTTATGAGCGAGGAACCAAACGAATCACGTCCACTTGGCCGCTCTTGCGTCAGACGCCGCCAGTTATAGCACGCACTCGTATTCTACCAAAATACTATTCCAGCACTCATCAACAAGATATTTCCAAGTTTTATTTTAACGTATTAAGGGTTTTCTTTGAGGTTCAAATGCTTTCTAAATATTAATATATTCTTATTATAAATTACTTATATATTACTCTTTACATCAATCACAAAAATGACCCGCCACTTCTTAAATAACTAAACGAGCAAACCGTTTTTTTCTGCTACCAATAATTTTTACCAACATTATATGAATTTAACACCACTTATATTCTTTGCATGAAAATCCTAATTAGCGTTTTTTGATCGCGGAAACATCATCATTCAAATGGAAAATGATGAAATCATGACTCCCAAAGCGTAACAGGGTTTGCCCCAAAAATAAGTAGAATGGTTTTTTACCGTCAAACGGGGGAGTGGTGTGGAACATTTTGCTGCGGGAAAGGTGTTGGGGAGTCATGGAAAAGCAACCCGAGTCAGTTGTATGCGGGCCGTTAGAGCGTGCGGGTCGCTACTAGACTGGACCCCTGGTCGAGGGTCGCGTCACTTATTCACTACGCATTCACGTTCCACGGAGCAACGAGACGCCATAAAATGTTGTGTTAAGCCCGAAAAATCGAGTTCGGAGACCATTAACATGGTAAATGATCCAAATTCCAAAGAAACTGCGGGAGATGACGCAACAGTAACTTTTTAACGGAGTCATCCGCTAATGTGCATTTCAATGCAACAATTTCAGAGCGTAAAAATCATTCGCCTTGACTGGGATTCGAACCCAGATCCCTCCATATCCGGTCGAGTGCTTTAGCCACTTAAGCTACCGAGGCGTCCTCTTAAACTCTGAAATTTTGGGGCTTTTAAAGGAACTAGATGTTATGACGAAATACCGTACATACAATGTCACATGCATTCGTAGTCGTGCGCGAGGCGCCACTGTCCACGAGGTTAAAGCCAACTTAAACACTTATGGTGTTACCCTTTGAAAGTGTTTAAGTTGGCTTTAACTTCGTGGACAGTGGCGCCTCGCGCACGACTACGAATGCTTGTGACATTGTATGTACGGTATTTCGTCATAACATCTAGTTCCTTTAAAAGCCCCAAAATTTCAGAGTTTAAGAGGACGCCTCGGTAGCTTAAGTGGCTAAAGCACTCGACCGGATATGGAGGGATCTGGGTTCGAATCCCAGTCAAGGCGAATGATTTTTACGCTCTGAAATTGTTGCATTGAAATGGTAAATGATATTCACGAAGATGGAGCAATGTCCCAATGAAAGGTTTTTCGCTGTCAGAATATGTCCCGGGAGGGTGGAGAGGGGGCGGACGACGAGGACCCCTCGTCAACGACACAGTGCGATGATGGGAATGTGCAAAAAGGGAAAGAGCAATGCTCCATTCCGATCCGAAGTACGTACTCAGACTGGCAATACATTTTTTTCGCGATTCATTCTACTTATTTTTCGGGCAGACACTGCTGGTACTCTCTTTTGACTCTTTCTGAGTTATTAATTCCAATTAGAATATATTGATTGTATACTGATGACACAAAGGATGTTTTCAAGCAAGGAACATCGAGGAAAGTATTAACAATAATGAGGATTTTAACCGCAGAATTGAATATCTTTTGTAATAATCAATAATTATTTTTGTTTCACACGTCGGTCAATTCAAATACGTGGCTCAAATGTTCGGCAATCTTAATGCCTTAATCCGTATATCAGTTAACTAGTGCATTTAGATGATTGGGATACTCAACACTGATACTCAAAAATTCTGGTTCGTTGTTAATCTAGCGGAAATATGTGTCCTTTGCTAATTGCTATTATCCATCTAGGATAGCGTGCTAATGTACTACCTTGATCAAAAAGTTCCCGGAATAACCACCGTGTGGCGCTCCCATCGTTCCGATTTGAGTTCTGTTTTTTTTGTTAAATTGGTACATCTGTTGTTGATATTCCCTTTAAATCTTAGTGTCATAACTTGACATTTGCAAAAGTTACGTAGCCAAGAGTACATCTATCTCTGTGTGTGTTGGCGATTTTTTACAATTTCAGAAATGGATTTAAATTTGCAACAACGAACTTGTATTAAATTTTGCGTAAAAAACGGATTTAGTGGCGCACGGACGTTGGAAATGTTGGAAAAGTGTTTCGGCACCGATTCTCTAAAAAAAACGGTCGTTTACCAGTGGCACGAGCGGTTCAGAAGTGGTCGTGAGTCAATCGAAGATGATGAACGCAGTGGCAGACCATCGACATCGAAAGTCGGTGAAAAAATTGATAAAGTAAAAGAAATGTTGGTCAATAACCGCAAATTAACCATCAGAGAAATAGCGGAGGACTTGAACATTGCCTATGGATCCGCCCAAGACATTGTGGTTAATGATTTGGGTTTCCGTCGTGTAGCAGCCAAAAGACCTCAATTTCATGCAAAAAAGAGACCGTGTTGACGTCGCAAAAGACATGATTTGCGAGGCTGAATCCGATCCCACATTCATCAAAAGGATCATTACTGGAGACGAGACGTGGGTTTATGAGTACGACACGCAATCCAGACATCAGGCAAGTGAATGGCGTTCACCAAATGAGCCGAGACCAAAAAAACCACGTCGTTTTCAGTCAAAAAAGAAGGCAATGCTGACGGTTTTCATGGATTACAACGGTGTAGTGCATCATGAATTTTTGCCAGAAGGCCAGACAGTAAACAAAGAGTATTATTTGGGCGTTATGAGACGTTTGCGTGAAGCAATTCGCCGAAAGAGACCAGAAATGTGGGCAGAAAACTCGTGGATTTTGCACCATGATAACGCACCGTCGCACAGTGCTATCATTATTCGTAATTTTTTGACGAAAAATGCAACAAATACCATCCAACAGCCACCGAATTCACCTGATTTGGCTCCCTGTGACTTCTTTCTGTTCAATCGAGTTAAAAAACCATTACGGGGAACGCGTTTTAGCAGCCGAGAGGAAGTAATGGAAAAGGCGCAGGAAGCACTGATGGACATACCAAAAACCGAATATAAAAAATGTTTTGAGGATTGGATCAAGCGCTGGCATAAGTGTGTTGCAGTCGATGGGGATTACTTTGAAGGGGACAATATAGATTTAGATGAATAAACTTGTATTTTTAATTTTCTGAATAAATTCCGGGAAATTTTTGATCAAGGTAGTATATTATAAATTTTACTTACATTTAATTAAATGTATATTATAAATACAGAGAAAAATGTTTTCGAACTATGCACGACATTTATAATAATATTTCCTGCGATTTATTCATCTTACTAAGAGGCTGGACCTCCGTAATATACGTTAAAATCTATCTATTCTTGGATTTAATATTTGTGGTCAGTTTTTCTTCCGCCGTTGAAACGGCAGGAGAAGCGACATGGGGGAGTCAAACTAATTGTTATACTAATTTCACCAAGAGGCAAAATGAAACTCTTTCTTTATAAATCCACTCAGGCTTAAAATGAGTCAAATGGCGGGATACTTCACATGCACAGGATGATGGCATCCGAAAATGTCCTATTCACGCCATGAGAGATATTCCTTAATACCTGGTGGTAAAAGTATTTAGATTTATTTCCAGGAAATTAATCTTTGCAAATATGCCCAGAAGTACCTCTTCATAGCCCACTGTTATTGGATCAATGACTTCACAATACTCATGTATTACATGTACGAGTATTAGAAAACTGTGTCGAGTCAAGAGTGGTAATTTCATTGTTTTGCGAAAAAAAATATTACTCTGTAAATATTCATGCATATCGGCTGTAGTCAACTTGAAGGTTGTTTTGACACGTGAGAAAAAATCTCATCTTATTAAGCCGTTGACACGTAAATTCCAGGTGAGAGGGGTCATTCGCTTTCCTTTAGCTCCCTGTAGTTCTCTAAGAAGAAGTTCTTTGATGACGGAAAATGGAACAATTATTACAGATAAACTGAAAAAGGCAAATATTTTAAACCATTTTTTCCAGAGCGTCTACAATAAAAACACAAACACGCCAAACGATCCTCCACACCCACCCGGGGAACACATGAGGGACCTTACACTGACCAAGCAGGGAATAGTACATCTGCTCCGTAGTATCAAAGCACACAAGGCACCTGGGCCGGAAGAAATGCCTACCAGAATATTAAAGGAATTAGCTGAAGACATTGCCCCTTTTTTAGAAATTGATTTTCGAAAATCGATAGAAGAAGGCTCAGTACCTCGCGAGTGGAAGCTAGCCCATATAACTCCCATCTATAAAGGCGGCGATAGGGATAAACCAACCAATTACCGACCCATTTCCTTAACGTCGATCTCTTGTGAAATACTGGAACACATTATTGTCACTAACATTCCTCTCCGAACTAGTTGTTGGGAGAAATCCTAAGGAGGTAGGAAAAATGGATGAAGGGCGGATTGATCGGTAGTGGGATGTTGAAAGCTGTAAGAGAGGAGAATGCCAGGCAAACGAGGAATGGGCAGGGACAGGATAGGGATGTTGGGAGGGATTAAGGGAGGAAGGAAGTACACAGAGATGAAGAGGGACTTGTTTTAGAGGAGGATGTTGGGTTGTGTTTTGTGAGGGGACGTATACAGTGACAGCGCAGTTGTACATATATGCCGACGTCCAGCCATTCAGATGAGGAAAAGAGGGAGTATACGAACAACTGGAGGAACAGTAAAAGAGAAGGAAACCTCATAGTGATGGGAGATTTGTATGCTGCGGTCGGCGAAGGGCGATCAGGTGGAAAATTTACCTATCTTGGGAGAGTTTTTGAATCAAAATGGCCTAATGAATTGGGACAAAAGACGTGGAATAGTATTGTGTTTGGCAAAGGAGCAATGATAAGGAAAAGGGAATTAATGGCAGATTCATTGCGTAAGGATCTTAAGAAAATACTCGTTGAAACTTTGATAGCGAGCATGGTTTAGTATGGTGCGGAAACATGATCACTGAAGCAGTAAGATATGCAGAGATTGGAGACTTTTGAGATATGGGTGAGGAGATCGATGAAGAAGGTGAAATGGATCGCAAAGGAAAACAACGAGGAAGTGCTATGCATGGTGGGTGAGGAGAGGGGATTGTTTGGAGAAATCATAAGGGGGCAGGAGAGAGACGGATGCAGAGCATTTGGATTGGTGTTGGGATGTCGAAGAATCTGATAGAGGGGAGAATCTTAGGAACGGGGTGGAGTAGGAAACAGGCGGAGTTGGCGGAAATTAAGGTACGAAGGATTTAAGATGGCTTTATCGTAGTAACTCGTATCAGGTTGTATTTCCTTGGGAGAGGCTAAGAAAGACATCGGTGTTCAGACTGCGTCAGTCTAAAACCTACCTTCAATGATTAAAGACCTAACAAAAATAATACATTGATTTAATTACACTTGATTATTATACGTGTTAATATACATGTATATGCGTAAAGAGATTTTCCGCGGTGTATGCCTCTGGAGTTAAACACTTTTATTTTGAAGTAGCAGCTACCAGGGACGAATAAATGTTCTCTGGTCTATTCAACAATGCCGCTTGTAGAAAAATGTATAATTTAAAATCCAAAATAATGTTAAGCCACAAATGCGATGGAAAATTGAAACTTTATTAACATCAGTACCGTAAACGTTAAAGGTTATGCCAACATTTTCACATTAACATTAACAATTGATGGAAAGGAAACAAACTATGCAAATTTCACTTGAATAGAGATTTATTCACGACCCGGGTTTCAAACACTTAATGAAGTGTTACTTAACAAGTGTTACTTACAAACACTTAATTAAGTGTTTGAAACCCGGGTCGTGAATAAATCTCTATTCAAGTGAAATTTGCATAGTTTGTTTCCTTTCCATCATGGATAAATTTCACAGGGTTAACCCTAATACCGTTCGGTTTATTACCAATTGACTTAAAGTTATCCTCATAAGCTCCATAAACATATTATGCAGGCAAATTTAAACGCAAACCTTATGTTTCAGATAATCATTCGGTCACTTGTTT
This sequence comes from Hetaerina americana, assembly GCF_022747635.1. Lineage (NCBI taxonomy): Eukaryota > Metazoa > Arthropoda > Insecta > Odonata > Calopterygidae > Hetaerina > Hetaerina americana. Next base: position 115,250 of record NW_027286985.1, on the reverse strand, counting down.
AATTTTTGTGCAAGTACATATCATACGAAATAAATATTTTTAAGGTTATTCCGATTATAAGGTCGTCAAAGCGCTATATTGGCGCAAATATGATGCAGAATTACATTTTTGGCTCCTTTCGTTCTCTTGCTTAAGATGATTGACCACTGCCATGGAATATTTCCCTTACTTACCCACATGTCAATATTACCTATGTCTCAATATTACCTGCATCTCACCATTAACTGTTACGTTGAATAATATATTAATTTGTCAACGAATGTTTCAAATTAGAAAAGGGCCAAGAACATAAAGGCACAAACATTAAATTTCCCCCTTCCATCTTCCTCCGCTGGTTGTTGGTTTCCTGGCAAAATTCAGTTTCTAGTATTTGCCACAAAGAGCGTCTTAAGTTCACTTCGGTCCTTTTGACTCTTAGCTCAAATGCATCGTATTTGAAGCTCAAATTTGGATTCCCTCGACTTTCTTCGGGCGGGGTTCGTTTTCCTTCGCCTCGCGGCCATGAGAAAACCACGAAGAACGGAAGAGGAGCATCTCCCTCTTCAGAAGGACATATATCCCGTCGCCAATCACCAGTAGGGCGCAGATGGCGACTCCGGAGATGGAATCTACGATATCGACGACCTGCAAACCAGGCTCTGGTAGGGCAACCATCCAGAAGGCCGCTTCAACAGAGCGGAAAATGCAGTCAATTAGCAGCAGGAGGAACGCCATCATAAACCTGGGAACGAACAAATGGACATCAGCGTGGATTTCATTGGTTCTGGCAGTGATTGGGTAGAGTTAATGAGTATTTTGCAGAAAATAGGAATAGATTGGAGGGAAAGGAGGCTAATACGCAACCTGTACATGTCTCAAACTGCTCAGGTGCGAGTAGGGAACGGGGAGTCCGGATGGGCATTGTTAGGAAGGGGTGTAAGGCAGGGTTGCCCTTTATCATCGTTGCTGTTTAACCTTTATGTAGAGGAAATGATTAAAGAGGCATGGGAAGATCTGTAAGTTGGAATGAAAGTCGGCGGAAAATTCTTAAAATTAGTTAGGTTTGCTGATGGCTAAGCTTTAGTTTGTCAGTCAGCCAAGGGGCTGCAAGCATTGCTGGGTGAATTGGAAATTCAGTGCGACAGGTATGGGATGAGAATCAATATAAATAAAACAAAGGTTATGCGATTTTCTAGAAAGAAAAAGGCCAAGCTTAACATTAAAATAGGAGGGCAAAAACTAGAGCAGGTAGAACAGTTTACGTATCTCGGTAGTGTTTTGGACCAACACGGTCAAGGTAGTAGAGACGTAAGGAGAAGAATTGCGCTAGGCAAAGGGGCTTTCACAAGGAGGAGGGCGTTGATGACTGGGACGTTGAGTAAGGATGTTAAGAAAAGACTCGTAAAAACTTTGATATGGAGCGTAGCTATGTACGGCGCGGAAACATGGTCACTGAAGTAAGACTTTGATGTAGATTAGAAGCTTTTGAAACGTGGGTGTGGAGAAGATGAAATGGACCGAAAAGAAAACAAAGGAGGAAGTGCTAGGCACAGCGAGAGGGGATAGTTGGGAGATATCATAAGGAGCCAGGAAAGATGGATGCATATCGTCTTTATTGGCAAGGGAATTTCAAAGACTGATAGAGGGAAGAATGTTATGTAAATGAGGAAGAGGCAGGAATAGGATAGGCACGTCGGTCGGAAATTGATTGAAAAATGTCTTGAAGCAGGATATTTTTCTGAAGATTAAAAATGAAGGAAAGTTGAAGGAATACGTACGATAGACGACGAAAAACAGGTGATGGAAAAAGTCGGAGCAAGGATTATTGAGGGAGTGAATGGAATGGCAGGGAACAACATTTTTCAGAACTGCTACAAACGAATCATCAAATTGATAATCCGTGATGTTGATAAATATTCCATTTTGAGAAATGTTCCATGCTCCAAAAGAATTAAAACCGTTGATTCCGTGCGCACCTTTTCTTGTGATTCCACAGGCCTTTCCTGTGTTTAGAGAAGACCGATTGGTCGCCCAGGACGGAGATCTCCTTGTTGAATTGATGTAACTTCATCGTGCTAATAGCTAAAAGGGCTAAGTTCAGAAGAAGGACCGCAGCATCCGCCCCAAAGAAGAACAGTAGCGAATTTTGGAAAACTGCAAAGTAAATAAAAACCATGTTTTCAGTAGGGGTGCACTTCAAACCATTCTTACCTATATGTTGTAAATCTTACTAAATTTGAACAGACATCGTATTTTAAGACGAATTGGAGAAAGAATAATTATCAGGAACACAAAAAAACAACAAGAAACACACTGTTTTGTAAATTTTCCAGTTTTCTAAGTCTCCCTCAGGACGAAGAAGGTGTGGATCCCCGCATACACTAAGGGGAAGAAAAGATTCTATGTAACCCGGCTATGAAATCTAGGTTTGACTCGCTTTTTTTCCTACGCCACTCTCTGTAACATTAATATTATGTGTTAGGTGATACTTCTGCCATAGGTAATGTTCACGCGTTATGTAGACAAGGGATATTTGCAAGAAATTGAACTTTTAAGAATTAATCATCCATAACACTTTTGCTTAGGTTAAATTGTAATCGCGGGCCAAACACATATTGACACTGTTGAATCCTTGTGCGAAATACCTGAAGTAGATGATGGGAAAATACAATGGGTAATGGCGCGAGAGGAAAGGGGAGTGGAAGGATAGAGACCAGAAGGGAAGGAGCACAGCGGCTTCGCCCCGAGCATTGAATAGGCAGCCGTCCACGAAATTGACCTCTACGTCAAGGTCGCTCTTGGAGTCCAACGCGTCCCTCGCTCTTCGCAACCCTTCCGCCTCTCGGCCCTTCCCCTTCCATCTCTCACTTTTGCCAAAAATTGGATACTTAACACTGTGGCGATTAAAAGTCAGCAAATCAAATTGGCAGATTTGATCGAGATTCCCTGGTGGTGTGTCGAGAGAAATGTACGAAGGCGATGCTAGACTCCATTCGCGATCGATTCCGGGATAGAACTGCATCCCAGGGTTCAGATCCGTTGATGTCCCTGCCTAATTCTCCCTAAATATCTCTGCCCGAACTACCACCAGTGGTGATCTGCACCTAGCTGCACTGCGTCTTTCACCCTCCAGGCAAACCTTGTTCCCACCAAATCTTTCAACTCATCCTGCGTCAACTCACCCCTCCCTCAAATTACCCGCTCACCGCCCCTCGCCTTCTTGCCAGTCGTCCAAAAAAATATCATGGCTTTCTGTTGCCGGCATTCATCTCAGTGTTTCATACTATTTAGGCGCAAACTTTGTGCGGTCTTTTGTGACTACAGCAGGCACTATTGAAAGCGTGGCAATATTTTAGAGTTCAATATTATTGTTATTTCTCATCCTCTCTTAGTTTTGCCAACATACATATTCGCTATACGTTCACTGCGAAAGGCTATTGTCAGCTGATTTTGAATATTTGAGAAAGAAGAAAAAAAAGGTTCGATCAGGGAGCCGAGGGTGCATCTATCTACCCCTACACAGCGCCCCGCAAGTCACCGCAGGAGCGTTTGGCGATCACCAGTGTCATACAAAGCGTTCCCTAGTGCGGATGTGCTGAATATGACCTTGAAGTGGTTAGGTGTACATTCGATTGTGGAAAAAGGTGCTTTTTTTGGATCATATGAATTACATACATGTCAATTCTATGGCTTTAGACTTAACCCGATGGAACTTCATGATGAAAAATGAGTAGTAATAACTTTTTAAGTTCCAGTTATTTTAATTTTAAAACGACCGGTTTCGTCGAATAGTCGTCTTCGTCAGGTGATTTCGACTATTCGATGAGACCGATTGTTTTTTTTAAATCAAAATCGGTGGTACTTACAAAGTTTTTTATTATTCACAAGTATGTCACAATACTGCGGCGTCCGGCGCTAATTCATACAATCATTGCTCAAATAATATGGCAAACACCAATGCCTGTCACAGTAAATGTAAAATTACCTCGTCAAGCTCATCCCGAAAAAGCATATGTTTATTATGTGCAAATATTTACAATTAAAAGCTCTATCAGTTTCAGAAACGGAGAGTGAGATTAAAATGAAAACCATAAATACAGTAATAAACCGGAAAACCGAGGGCAGAGCTCAACCAATACCAGTAAGCCCTAGGACAAAATTAAATATTTGATGGCACACCGTGCAGGACCGGGAAATGCTTCCAGGCAACGATGGAGCAACTTGCTCACTCCTTCTACATCTACATCAATACCCTGCGAGCCACCAAAAAGGTGTGTGGCATAGGGTGCAGCACCAGGAGGAAAGGGTAAGGGATGAGGGGGTTAGGGTTTTTCAAATGGATGGGGAAAGGTAAGGGGAACCTTCAAAAAAATATATAAATATATAGTAGTAGTAGTATATAATAGTATAACCCTGCGCAGTCGCTACCTTGTATGTTAATACTTATTATGTCGAGCCGACTCCTGGAGGATTTCGATTACAAGCATTCTGGTCTCTTATTGTTCTTGGAAAAAATGACCATTTAAATCTGTCTGTCCTGCAGTCGATCTCTCTAATCTTACATTCGTGATCCCTCCGCCCGTAATACGTTGGGGTTCGTATTATATTCTTGATGTCATCGGGAAAGGGCCAATCTTTAAATGTTTTTAATAAGTTTAATCTATATTGTAAACGACGCAGTGTAAGGGAATCCCAGCCTAAATTTTCTAGCAAAGTAGTTACGCTACTGCGTGGGTCGTAACAATTTTTGACAAATCCAGCCCCCTTCCGCTGAACTCGATCCAATTCCGAAATCAAATTTATCTCTTGAGGATCCCATATACTGGCAGCATACTCTAGGTGGGGCCTGACTAGGGCAAGAAAACATCGTTCCTTCACTTTTTCGTCACACTTATCCAGCACCCTTTTTACAAATCCCAATTTTTTATTAGCACGACCGCATATTTCCCGTATGTGCTTTCCCCAGGACAGATCGTGAGTAATTGTTACACCCAAGTATTTAAAGGAATCTACCCTCGCGATTTCTGTTTGCTTCACTTTGTAACTAAATGGGGGGGGTGTTACTCTTTTCCCAAAAATGTATTACTACGCATTTCTTCAAATTTAATTCCAATTGCCATGTATCGCACCAAGTCTGGATTGCATTTAGGTCGTTAGCTCACGTGACTCTGTCTTCGCGACTTCGAATGTCCCCATAAATCACTGCATCGTCAGCAAAAAGACGGAGCCTGCTATTAACCACGGCGCTGAGGTCATTTATGTAAATAAGATACAAAAGGGGGCCTATGACACTTCCCTGTGGTACACCCGACGTGACCTTGACAGTATCGGATGATACACCGTCCAGGACGACTGTTGAACGCGATTTTTTTTAAATTGTCTAATCCTGCATATAATACTCCCGCGTATTCCATAAGTTTTCAACTTCGCGAGTAACTTGCAATGAGGGACTTTATCAAAAGCTTTTTAAAAATCTAGAAATATTGCATCAACTGGAATATTACTTTCACCGGAATGCATTATGTCATGAACAAATAGTGCGAGTTGAGTTTCGCAGGATCTACCTTTATGGAACCCGTGTTGGTTATTAATCAATAAATCTTGGCTATCGAGGTACCTCAGTATGGAACTAACAATGATGCGCTCAAGAATCTTACAGGAGATGGAGGTGAGCGATGTTGACCTATAATTACTGGGGTCCTCCCGGTCTCCATTTTTAAAAATGGGTGTCACAGAAGCTATCTTCCAGCCGCTAGGCCCGCTTTCTTCTGCTAATGATTTCTTAAATATTATACCAACACATATATGCACACAGTGTTTCTTAATTAATGCAGTTTACCCTCAATACTCTGGGTGATTTCTTCGTCCTCCATTGCACTGGACACTTCGCACGAAAGGTCCTTTTCATCCTGCCATTCCTGATAACGACTGATAGGTTGTAAACGCTAAAGAGCCCTGCCCTTCTCTTTCCAAACTCCAACCCTTCCCTGCTGCTTTATCACGCATTTGTTGCGCCGCGATCGGATCCAGCGGGTATGCTCGGGTCTATGAAGCTTGGGATTGAGTCCCTCTCTTCTCTTTTGGAAAGCGGCCACTGGGTTTTCCTCCTTGGCATCCTCCATGAACCATTGGCAATTAATCAGTAATTGTTTTGTTGTTACGTTGTCTCCCAACATTCAAAGAGTTAAATCCAAAGAAACAGGCGTAAGTTTCAAGGCACAATCTTTACTTATAATACTGTGTTGGAAACCCTACAGAGTGTTTACGCATAAAAAAACGAAGGAATTTATGGTCGTGACTACTCGTTTCTTAAATAAAATGCGACGGCGGTCGTAATCCAAATCCAACCGATTCGACAGTTCGGCTTTTGCTAGTTCAACAATTTCATTATACCGTGGATTGGTTCAATCATCAACGCTTAACGAACGGGCTCGGGATTGAGTCGCCATTATTTTCCAATTGAATATGGCGAAAATAATAATATGGACAAGAAAACCCGTGAGTCAGGGAGAGTGCATGCTGGGAATTCATAAATGGTCTTACTTCCGATCCAGGCTCTGTCTTGGGCATATCCCGGGTTCACTTCGTTGTAGGGCAGCACTTCGCCCTTCAACTTGACCGCCGCGAGTAAAGTGGCCAGCAGTGGGATTCCCCACGAGTAGACGCAGTAGCACACCAGCTTCTTCGCCTTCTTCTCTCCTGAATCGTCAGAGGTTGTGGCCCTGGAAACAGACATGCGGCGTCATGCTATCACTCCTTCGCAACAGCGAGAAACAAGCGCGCATCTTCGCGTTTTTCTTCCGCCAAGTTGAGAAATTTACTGGAATACATTAAGTGTTAGCAATGAAGATCTCAAAGGTTTGCAAATTATGCAAATTACAAATTGCAAATGAAGTTTACTCTTATTACGGTTGAACGCCAAAATTAAATGAAAATAGAGAATTAACTTTATCCACACAGCAAAAACCTCACAAAACGTTACCAACAAATATTGGTATACTATATATACCAATATATATCCAGTTCGTTCGTTTTGTTCTAAAAAGTTCGTATTTTTGAGTTGTCTTTCCAACCAATTACCCAAAAACTGCAAGGTTTACTTTTGCAAAATAAATAAATGTTCGATTTCATTGAAAGCGCCCAAAGCATTGAAGTTTTACGCTTGCATTTCTCCGGACTTAAAATTTAATAAAATCGTATGTATGTAATTGTAGAAAATTTATTTGTTACTTTTACTTCCATTGATTTTAAGATTTCAAAGTCGACATTTTCGGAATTAAAAATCTGCAGAATGCATTAAAGGTGAGTGACAAAAATGGAGACCTCTAAGTGCGTCCTCTTGCCAAGATCGGCATCAATTGTATGGAAACTTGCAAACAAGTTCCTGCCGTCTTAAGACATCGTTGGGGGAAATGGGATTCCTCGCCCCTAGAATGCTCATAAAACCAAACTCTTTGAAACTTATAGCTATTTATTTTGAAACGGATAATTCCAACTAGCATTTTGGGATCGCTTGTCTCTACTCACCAAGAAGATCTAGAAAGACAGAAGAGCATGACGGTTATCCAGCATCCCACGGCAAGGGCGAAAAACTGGGAGCCAATTGCTGAAAATAAAATTCAATCCGATTAGCGTTAATGTTAATGAAGCCATATACTCAGTACCACTTGAGAATATTAACTGCCGTAATACATTGAAATTACTTATTGTTCCAAGACATTCAGTGAGAACCCGCCATAGTTTCTTTTGCCTCCGTCAATCTCACGTCCCCTTTCCTAAAAGCCATCTCATTGGATGATGATTTAAGCATCGAATGAGATGCCTTAATAAAATTAACACATTAGCAGGGTAGGGAGGGGTCAGTCAGTACCTTTCTTGCATTTGGGCTTGGTCTTTCTTTCTTGGAACCATGTCAGTAGCCCAGTGGCCTACGAACTGGACTACCACTTCCACGTTTTAAACATCCTTTAATGAAATTTAATATATCATGTACTAGTTAATTACCAGAGATATTCGAAAAATAAGGGCCGTTTTGTTACACCTGAATCATGGTGAGTCAGACCAAAGTCGTACGAACGCAGCGCCATCTATTCAGTATTTCTGAAGCCACAGAAGTTATTCGATTAAGTCCTCTCGGGTCTTCCGCCGGGTCAGCGGTTCCATGTTGGCCAACATGGAACCAATTGGAAATAGAGAAGACCAAAAGCTCAAACAATCTACAATGTAAGGGTCCTTTTACGCGTTACCTATGTTATTTTGTGTACTGCTGTGCCGTCCAAATGTTACAGGGTTCGTCCGGAAAATAAGTATATTGACTCCTGGGCTGGGCGCGCCGCTCCAGGCGCGCCCAGCACCGCTCTGGCGGGCTGCGATTGGAGGGGGTATGTTGGCAAGCGACGCTGAAAAAGGCAGTCGGCTCTGAGTTGTGGTGTAGTGAGGAGCTCTGTTAACGCGAACCTCCACGCTTCGACCCACGTCACGGAACGCGATGCCGAAGTTTTTGGAGCAGCGTTATTCCATCAAATTTGCGGTAAAGCTTGGGAAATCGTCTACCGAAACTGTCGGTATGATTAAACAGGCTTACGGGGAGTCAGCCATGTCCAGAAGCATGATCTTTCGGTGGCACAAGATGTTCGTGGAGGGCAGAGAAGAGGTCGACGACGAGTCTTCGAGAGGTTCCCGATGATGCCTTCGCGGGAGCGTTCCAGGAATGGGAACGCCGCTGGAACAAGTGTATCGACTCACAAGGGTCCTAATTTGAGGAATATTAGCTTAAGATATGTAAAAGTGTAATAAATTTTTTTTCCTGAGCTCAGTACACTTATTTTCCGGACGAACCCTGTATATTGCTTTCGTGGGTGCTTCTACATCACGTTATACGTTATTTTAGCGCAAACAATTTAGATCCCCATATGTGTCTAATGTGTTTTCTCTATGTAATGTACATATAAGGCCTTGCCTGTGACTCATGTGTTCGATTTGCCGACGGTAGGGCTTCCCGCGGTTCATGGCGAGGGCGAAGGAGTAAAAGAGTTCCTCTTTCTCAGAGACGAGTGGAGCTCCGAAGTTATCCTCCAACGCAGCGCATTCCTCGCGCGTCGCGTGGAGGAGTTTCAAACGCTGACACCCGATGAATGCATTCTTTGCCTGCATTCAATGCAAGCAATGAGTGCTTCGCGCAGACCATTCTCAAGCCCATTTGACCTCTCAATCTTCCAGTCTGGAGGCATTGACGAGGTAAGACGTGGAGGTTTATTCAAGGTTTTAAGTTTAATTTAACCACGCGTGAATTGGGGCTAGAATCCAGAAAATATTTTCTCGTATATTTAGAATCCCTTGTACGAAAGAGTACTTTAGCGGTGGGTTTGAATCCAAAATAAAACCGCTGAAGGAGGGTGATCAGGGAAATTAAAAGAAAGCGTGAATGATCCAACCGTACAGATAAACCCCTTAGAAGACAAAGATTTATATACTGATATCTGCTTCGGCAAATTAGATAGATTCGCGAAGGATATTCCTAATGCTGAAAAGTTGACACGCCTTGAGCAAAGAAAGCAGTGTCGAGTTATGGAAACTTTACTTTAGGAATAAGAGCTGTCGTAAAATACTTCTATTTTTGTGTTTTGCTAGGAGAGGCATAAAAACGTATCGCTGTATCATTGTATAGTCTGTGTCCGTCCAAAGCCAACCTTTACCGGTAGAATACAAATTATAATAATAATAATTATAATTAGACATTGTGGTTCAATGAAGTTATAAAAGTAGTTCCAAAAAAATGAAAAATAGATAGACAACGAGACGCCCGTCAAACACATCTTGCAGTTAAAAATGAAGTGAATTTTAGCTAAAAAAATCCGCAAATTTTTGTTTGATTAACTTATTAAAAAATACAAATCAAGTGTAAAAAATAAGAAATAAAATTCACTAAAAATTTACCCCATTTCAGATAATTTTAAATAATCAACCGAATTTGAAACCCTTACATAGACAGTAATCACTGTCTGTTCCTTACACTCACTGAAATTTTCAAACACTCAAAGAGCTTTGGAATTCCCCCAAATGAGGGAAATTCAACCTGGAGTGAATTTCTGTCATCGGGAGGAAAGGAACATTTTTCGACCTGGCAAGAATTTGATTATTTTTTGCCGTAGGAAATGTAAGGAACACCAAAGAGATTCTTCGTGGTTATCGAAATTCCAACCGCCTTAAGAGAAACTCGTTTTGAAGGAAATTCCGCCTCATCTTACCCAAAGTCAGCGTCTGGAACTCTTTAATCTCGCCCGCGTATATCATCACGCAGGCCTCTAGGAGAAAGGCGTAGAACACGTTGAACAGAAGGAACATCCTCAGCTTGGAGTCCAGCGTCTGCCTCGCCTCCTTCAAGAAGACGTAAGCGAGGAAGGTGCAACAGACAACGGGGGCCGTGACGAGCAGAAAGGTGGGGAACTGGATTGAGGGGATCCCCGTGGACATCCTCTTGAACAAGGGGAGGCACAGGTAGGGCCTCACCTCACCCACGCCAACGTCGTGGTCCACGCAGAACTCATCCTTCCACAGGCTGGCCACCTGAGCCTTGGGCATCGCCAGGGATCCGTTGGAGGCCCGTACGAAGTAGGCATTGTCCTCATACGTCTCCGGCCTGAGCCTGTAGTAGCCGGAGTGACAAGTGTTCCCGAAGATGAGGTAAAAGTTCTCTGAGGCGAGGACGCGGTGATTCTCGGTTCCGTCGTCGCTGGACACCGAGACGCGGAATTCTTCGTCTTCTCGGGGACTCGGCACGCAACCTTGGTCTTCGTTGAACACCATTCCCAGGTGACAGCATTTCCGAAGACACGGCCGTCCCAGGTTGCATGGGCAGCCCAGGTAGAAGTCGTCCTTGCTCGAGGAGTCCCACTTCCAGTACGTTCCCGGTGGGTAGAGTTCCCGTCGCTGGTGATCCCACAGGCTCCCGTTGGCGAAGACCTCCGGGGATTGCAGGCCGAAGCTGAACTCCAGCTCACACGGCGGTCTGTCCCGAGCGACCGGCCTTCTCATCGGGTCGAGCGGAGCCTTACTTATGGACGCCCTCGCACCGAAGGCCACGGTGAGGACCACCAGCGCCACCTTCCCGACGCGCATTTGGGGAGGGTTCGTGCGGGGACTTCAACGACCGTCGGGAGATGATTCTACCCCAATAGAAGAATTAGTCGCTCCTCTTAATCGCACCATGGGAAAGGTATTCTTTTTGGCACTGACTCTTTTTTAACAACTGACGAGCGGAGTACGGGAGCCATTCCGTAGATTCTTTCTGACGAGTATATGAACGGAATCCCGGGAGAATTGAGAGTGAATATTTTATCACAATCTACCCTTCGCGAATCACGATTACCATTTTTATCCCGTGATGATGATTTATGTGAGCGCTGGTGGCGAAACCGTCTACTCAAACAAAATTCTTCTGAAGTACTTTAAAAAAAATATCTTCGCGTCAATGAGAACACTCGAATGCGTAAAAGAGAGAGCTGTAATGTTCGCCAAAATAAAAAGGGAGCACGAATACTAACTACGCTATTCTACAACATGTCAAATGTCTCATTCTGCCGCTAAGTTTAGACTAAACCATGCCACCAGTCGAGCTTCGACACCTCAGTAAGATTATTTCTCTGCTTAGTAAGGCGTCTGCCGAGAACGCTTCCTCATTCGTAGACTCCGCGCAGTGATGAGGTAACTTTCCTCAGAAAGGAAACGGAAACCTGGATTCATTTCTTCTCTCTTTGAACGTTCGAGATTTGTTTAGCGCATGCGTGATAAAAAATAAATGAAGATAGCTTATCTTCAGCAAGGATGTTAATATGGTAGCAAAGTTGATTCGCCGGCCAAAAAAAAATCTTAACTAACCACAGCGGCTGGATTTGACTCGCTATGTCCCAACACTATTCAGCAGGACCGCGATAAATATGAATATGATGTAAACTTTGCCGCTGTTTCAGGTTCCAATTGGTGTAAATATGAAATATTCATTCGAAGAGAACATTCTTGACATTTAAGAGATTATTCTGAATGGGGATTTTTTAGTTCATTTGAAAAATAAACAAACATTCCGACATGGGCGGAGTCAAACCCAAGAATAAATAAGTTGACAATGTATTTTTCGAGTCTTCCACAAACAAAAATCAAATAATTGATTGGGATATGAACTTTAATGTTCCAATTTCCAGTCGGTCGTGACACTAATAAATTTGGCAACATGCAATTTATTTATTTTTAGCTCACTGACACCCAGAAGTAGTTCCTCCTCAACTTAAGTTCCTTCCGCTTCACTCCGATGGGTAAAGAAAGTATACCAGCAAGTTCTCGAAGGGAGACACTCATGTATCGAATCTTAATGTAGTCCTTATAATGGCAACACAAATGAGTCGGAATTTTCCACAGGACCGACTGTTTCTTTTCGACCTAGGTTTCGTGGCTAGGTAGGACGACTATTGTGCGTGTAGTCATTATGCTCTCATTTCACAACACCCTGCCCTGAACTCTTAATTGAAATCCAATGACTAATCGATTTATTCGAGGTCCTTCTTCTCAACACTATAGTGGAAACGTGAGCCCGAATCTGCGTCTCCATGACGCACCGACGTGATAGCAAGCCGACAACGAAATGACTGCTGGATATCCACTGAGGATGATCACGAATCTCACGCCTTATTTGTATTTACATCCATTCCCTGAAGCACGGCGAACAAGAAAATCGTATTTCTTCCCGTTCAAGACATGGACATTTTTATTTTAAGGATGATGAATACGAAAATTCCAAATTTCCTATCTAATAACCATCAACTTTTTGAATGATTGGCAAGTTTTTGGAATCAAACGGACCAAGTTTTAAATTCAGGAATCCAATAAACACATAATACTTGCTCTGGATTTGCAAAAAGATAAATGGATAAGAAAAGGAGTGCACGGGATTTATTGGAGCAAATAGAACAGAATTATATTATGTAACGAAGAAAGGTAGACATGATAACCCTATAAGAGAGGTGAAGGTTTCAGGAGTCTACCTTTGGTACCATTGGGTAGCTTTACTTAGTGAATCGGCAGATAAAACTCTCATTTAATAAGAGAAATGGAATCCAGATATAAGTAGGGGAGGCGACCGACAACTGAGGTCATTTTCGCCATTAGGAATGGATGGGAAAGGATAAAGGGTGGAGAGAAAACCGGCGTCGGTACTAGCCTACTCTCAACGAAAGGCGCCAAGGGGTCAAACAGTTTGACGTCCCATCCGACGGACAACGCACTAACTCAAAGTGCTCTACACGAAGCACCTCAAGTTGGGATCGGGATACTGCTGAAAAATATCTGCCGCCTCCGGGATTTCAACCCGGGCCCTCTCAGTGGGAAGCCAGTACGTTAGCCACCGCACCAACTCGATCCCCTCCAGACGTAATAAATATACTTCTTGCGTCACATATGTTGCCATCACAACATAACCAAAGCTGAGCACTCGAGTTATTGTGATTGCAAAGCCATATACCTGTCATTTGTTTTTGTGAACGCGTTAACTTACGAGTAGCAAGTTTATAATGAGTGGTGTCTTCAAACACCGTGCCATCATGCCTCCTAGCTCTGTGCTGGGATGAGAGAGGCTTTCCATAGATATAGATCCCAGGAAATATTTTCGAGTCATTTAACTTAACGACCCTAACCAATCAATTGAAAGATCAAGAAAACCTAATGTCGAGTTCTGGTCATCTAAATGGGCATGCTCAACCTCCGGCAGCGGGTGAATCCGTTGCCAGGCAATCATACTTCGGGTCAGTCGTTCGAAAGAGTGGGAGGGGGGAAGCAAGCCAATTACTATCCAGAGGGGCCGAAAATATTAACAGCAAAAGGCAGGCTAAAAAACTGAAGAATGAGTTTCCGCATACGTTGAATGTGTTTTAAATTATAATAATTACTGTTTAAAATAAAAAATACACAGTTGAAATTTTAAGCGTAGGACAAAACATCTCTCCCAATGTAAGGTTGCCAATCACAAAACGGAGACTCTTCTAATGCCTTAAGCACTTTTCACGCGAAATTGATGCTGAGTCTGAACCACATTTGCATTACTGTTGTATTTCTAGCTCTACTACTATATGTCGATTATTATCATGTATATGCCATTACGAGACGCGCCCGCTCTCTTCCACTCCGGCCGCCCCTGCCCACCGCGTTCCGATTTCATTAATGGCGAATGAGGGGTAAGACATTCAAGAAACCGACTTTCCAAGGTCGTTGGGCACTAAGGAAGCAACCACCACCCTCCAACCGACGCGCAGTGGGAATGAATAGAAAACAAAGGTGAACGAATAGTAGGTGTTATTATTGGCTTATTGATCAATGAAGATTGGATGGGACACCAATGAGACAATGAGATCATTCTTGGGGCATGACTCGATGTACATCGGCAGTGTTATTGCCAAAGATAGGGAAACAGTCATGACAATAGTAATGATCACTCAACTTATCTTTGATACAGGCGTCGACTACTACATTTTATGCACTAAAACTATTCTTCTGGGAGTGGAAGTTTGTTATTAACGGCCAATCATCGCAAATATGCCTTAATAAATATAAATAATATATTATATTATACATATGTATATTTTCTATACACTTTGTCAATATCCTGCATGTTTATATTCATTAACCCAACTTTTTAACATCCCTTCAACATGATACGAACATAGGTATCCTGTAATTGAATCTTGTTGCGTGTAATTACCTTCTTTATTGAGATTAACTTTGTTCCAGTGCATGATCAAAATAATATTTGTGTAGATGTAACATGATTGAGATTGTGAATGCATGGCTAGTGACCTAACACCCCCCGCCACACGCCCTTGCGACGGCTTATGGGGTATTATGCACAAGTAGTAATGAGTGAGATGGTAGACGTTTAGATAAAAGAACGAATTTACAAAAGTAATCAATAAGTTACAAGAAATACAGAGTAGACATACAATGAAATCAATGCCAACGTTAGATGATTTACGACAGAAAATATTCTCTGCCTAACTTATATAAATGAATCACTCCATATTGGTGTTAAACCAATCAAATTAAATCAATCGAGATAAATAACTGTACGTAATTTTGTTTGATTGTTTCAGCAGCTCGGTATCAAAATGGCTCCTGACCTGAGATAAGGCGACAATGAGTTTCTTTTTAACTAAACCGCGGGATGCCAAAAAAAATTCCATTTGAAGCGTGGCTCCAACCGGTTTGTTCCTTTCGTTTTTTTAGATTTAGATTTTGATAGTACCCTGCAAGCCACCGCTTGGGTTTAGTATATCAGGGGGTGTTGACACATCCGGCTACCCTTGTACCATATCACCTTTCCCTTCTAACGAGGTCGGAAAAGGTTATTCTGATCCCTTATAATTCGTGGAAAAATGATATTTACTATCTATCTGTAAAATCTAACTGTTCTACACATAATCTCTCTAATTTTGTTGACATGACCTCGCATACCTTAGTATGATGGGGGTAATAATACAATTTCAACATCACTACCTTCGAATTTATGCAAGAGATTTAACCTGTAATTTAACCTTCGCTCCGTGAGTGATTCCAAGCCTAGCTGCTCTTAATATTGTTGGATACGCTCCTCAGTTAATCGAATTTGAAACATGGTGCTGGAGGAGAATGCTGAAGATTAAATGGACAGGCAAAGTAAGGAACGAGGAATTAAATTGAAGAACCGAAGAGGATGAGACCATACGGAGAACTTTACGGCAAAGAAGAAGAAATAGATGGGCTGGACACGCATTGAGGCACAATGGATTGATTAGGAATATAATAGAAGGAAAAAATAGAAGGGAAGATTCCACGAGGTAGATCAAGAGACATGCACATAAGAAAAAATTAAGAAGGACGTAAAAGAAAGAAGGTATAAAGGATTGAGGGAATTGACATTGAATCGAGTAGAGTGGAGGGAGGGCGGCAGTAAGCCAATCCTAGGATTGAAATACTGATGATGACTAAGTTTATCATAAAACGTTTTTCAAACCTAGCTCATCTACGCTGCCCGCTATCCAATTCGGCAATAAATCTAATTCTAATTGAGGGCTAACCAGTGATAGACAACATATCTGTCCGACCTTTTTATTACATTTACCGAGTACTCTTCTATTAAATCCTACTTTTTTTAGCCTCTTCGCATATTCCCCTCATTTGTTTCTTATCTCCTCGAGTGGCGATCGTGTTAAAGACGGAAATAAAATATTCGAAGCTCTGGCGAGAAATAGAAGATGTGAGCAAACAAGAGACTCCGCTCAACAGGTGGACAGCAAATGAATTAGCCCAAGGTCAGTTGCCTTGCTTCAATTCAGCGATTGCATTGTCAGACGTGTTTTGATGCATGCGAATATCCAACGCCAATATCACAAAAAACCCTGGAATGTAATACAAATACATTAACTCCTCTTAGATCCTGAAAGGCTCCGTGGATAAGCTCTCCCATGCCCTGTGCAATTTGGGAAAAATTATTTCACAGAATTAAACTTGTCCATTCATTCCAACAATTATTTTATAAAATGTTGCGAATATTTATTTAAAACATTCATATGATGCAAAGGCAACGGAGAAGAGATTTCTGAAATACACTTACACATTCTGAACGCCCCATCAACGCGACCTCCCACATATATTTCGATGGGGGAACATCAGGCGTAATTTGAGTTCAAATTACAGGGTGCGTTTAAAAAAATGCAATGGAGTTTCCCGCGCCGCTCCAATTGCTCGGAATGGGATTAAAGCACTTAGAGTGGGTGGGGAGGACGCTAAGCTTTTCCACAAAATCGGTCTCAGTGCTCTCCAAGCCGTAGAAGCGGCAGGACATTAGTCATTGTAAAACCCTGACCGCCGGCCATGTAACGAAAGACCAACTGAGCGGAAATTTCAAGTGAACTTTTGCAACGTATTGAAAATGAACCTGATTATTTGGACAACGTAATCACTGGTGATGAAACCTGGGTTTTTTAATACGACCCAGAAACCAAACGCCAAAGCTCTGAGTGGAACACACACCAGTCCAAAAGCACACCCAAAGCCCAAAAAGGCAAGAATAAGCAAATCAAAAGTGAAAACAATGCTCATTGTCTTTTTCGACACTAAAGGGGTGGTCCATAAGGAGTTTGCTCCTCAATGACAGACAGTTAACGCTGCCTACCACGTGGACGTGCTGGAAAGACTCCGAAAAAGGGTCATCAGGACGAGTAAAGGCATCTCCGCTACCTGGCAACTCCATCACGACAACGCGCCTTGCCACAACGCGCTACGAGTCCGCGAGTTCCTGACCAAACACCAGGTGCCAACGCTGCCCCACCAACACCCTATAGTCATGACGTCGCCCCAGCAGACTTCCTTTTTGTTCCCTCGGATTAAGGTAGTCCTGAAAGGAACCCGTTTTTCGTCCATAGAAGAGCCGTGACGAAGACCTTGCGAGAGGTCCCCGAAGACGCCTTCCTGGGAGCGTACCGGTCATGGCAGAGTCCCTGGAAAAAATAAGTTGAGGCCCAAGGGTAGTACTTTGAAGAATTTTAAGTCTTGGTGCAAATCTTTTCAATATATTACTTAAAAAACAATTGCATTAACTTTGGAACGCACTCTGTAATCATCATGACCGAACAAAACTATTAAGGCAACTTCAGCTGGGTGAGCGTAGCTTAGCATGTTCCACTTAACATTGGAATTCCGTTCAGCAGTCGTCGGCTACATAGGAAAATCAAAGCGAAAACTTCACTCTTTGCTGAATAGCTGGATGGTTACATCGCTTAATGATTGATTTGATAGGAGAAGTGATCGGAAGGTTATATAACATGCAAAATTAACCTATGATGTTCGAGTAGGTACCCTCCGAACACCGGGTAATTCATAGCCGAAACTATAGGATAGTTTTTATTACATCGATGTTCCATTTATACAAAACATGAGATACATAGACATTGGGCACACACATAAACATGGAGTGAAAAAAAAACCTGTTGTATCTGTAAATAGAGTTATTAGTGTTTAGTATGTGTTTGTGTGTAGGTGATTTGATACACAATATGATAGGCTGACATTGATGTCACACACGGATGAAAAATTATATAAGATACTCAGAAGACATATGCACATACAAAGTGGCGAATATTGGTCAGACTTTCTTTTGGGTCACCATATAGGTTATAGGGCTCGTCAATTCCTCAAAGGAGGCATACAATTAAAGTAAAATGCAAATGAATGACACCATGCGGGTAAGGGGACACTTTCTGGAAGCATATTACTGAGGTGTGTTTTGACAAAAATGTAACATCTGATTTATGGCACCATTCGTAGCACATGTGATTAATAAACTTTACATCACTTGATTTCCTTCGGTCAAACGTGGAAAACAGTGAACGTCGCGCTGTTAAGCTCATTCTTTTCAGCTGGTCTTGACGCCCGCGGTCCTCAAGTGAAATACACTTTGCATCAGCCGCGTTGGTCAGCACGGCATAATAATGTAGATATTCTTTAAATGAAAAAAAACAATCACTGGATGTGCTAATTACTTTTCTCTAACCGTAAACACTGAGAAAACAATTTCGACTTCTCTTAAAGATCGTAGATATGACCGAATACTGAAGTAGTTACGTCCAATGAAGTTGAATCTTTATACTTAATTTTGATATTTTTTTAAAGTAAACTGTTTACTGAATGGAAATACATCAAGATGGCTGCAAAAACCTTTTCTTGGGTTTATAAGTCACCGAGCCAAAATCAGGACTGCTTTGGCAGAACACGTCAAACGCATGGAAACATGAGCACGTCCCTGGTCATTCCAATCCGGGGAATGGCTTCGATGCCGACAATGAACAATCGTCAACCCGAGTCGGTTCCATCGGATGGTCTTGTTGAAAGAGCAACCGAAGGAGAGGTCACCAGGGGAACCGTAGTTAAACCCAACATGGATGATAACGAACTAAGCCACCACCGACAAAAGATGGGACTTCTTCAGCACATTCTGCGGAAAGTCAAGCAATTCATTACCACCATTCCTATGCCACTTACACCGATGAAGTTTAAATGAGTGTATCGATGTGAGAATGTCAACATTTTCCAACTAAGTACGCACCCGAGCACGCTGATGAGCGATCCGCGAACGACCCGTAGGTTGAAAGCAAAAACATCAGTCAGAGAAGCATTCGCTAGAATAGACTTCTTGAAGTTGCACGGGAGATGAAGGGAGTTCGATGATATGAAACCGAATTGCGAGGGATAGAAAAATATTCGCTCGTCATTATAAGCGTCGATCAAGCGGAGGGTGTGATTAATTCGCAAGCCAACACTCACTCTTTCCTGGACTCCTAATTCGGACCACCGCAATGGGGCGCATATCCCCAAGCGTCACATTTAGACCCGTCCAAACGAGGAGTGCGCATCGCCGGGCACGTGGCGTTCGAGGGCAGTCTGCGACGAATCAGGGACGAAATTCCGCGCGCAACAATGACTAGAAAGGCGAAGCGGGAAGCGTTGTATTGTCTCATTCCATCGCTGTCGCCGACATTGTTCGCCCTCCCCACCCTGCCCCCTCCCAAATTCACCCCTCGGTCTCGAGGAAGAGTACACCTAAGGTCAGGACGTCTCCGCCGGGTGAGGAGGTCACTTGTCCTCCCTCCTATGCGCGTCGCCGTCGACTCTCCCGAGAGACTGCTCGACGCCGTCCACCGTCGCCGCTTTGCTCTTCAGCCGGAACTCGTTCCTCCCCGGCCCGGAGGCGGCGTTCGCGTCCGTCGAGGTCGAGGACGTCTTCAGATCTTCGTCATCCTCCGAGGAGGTCCCGCTCTCGTCCAGGCGAGTGACGGGGTCGTCCGGGGCCGACATCTTGGCGACGAACCTCCTCCTCAGGACGCCCACGATCTTCCGGTTGCAGATGAGGATGAGGAAGATGAAGAGGCCCTGGAGGGTGTTGACCATGTCGGGGAACAACCAGATGCACTTCGAGCCCCCGATCACGAACGACAGGATCTCCATCATCCACGTTAGGCCCATGACGATGTACAGTTTGACGTACAACGATAACCTGGATAAGGGACAAGAGAGATGCATTTATTGTCCATTGGTAAATATAGTCGAGGTTGGATTAAAGGCTTTTTGAATGGCCGGGTACAAATAGTAGTGATAGATGGAGTTAGCTCAAATGCAGTAGAAGCGTCCTCAGGTGTTTCACTGGGAAGTGTTATCGGACTTCTTTTATTCTTACAATACGTTAACGACATTGACTCCGTAGTCACCAGTAATGTACATTTATTCGCCGACGATGCAGTGGTTTGCCGTGATCCCGAGGACACGGCGGCTTTATCAAATGACCTTAATGCTATAAAACGCTGGTGCGACACTTGGCAATCAGAATTAAACTTAAAAAAAAGAGTTATCATAATTTCTTTTAAAACGAGCAATTCCCACCTACTGCATTGGGAACACCCAAATGGAATGTGTAGACTCAATTAAATACATAGGCGTTACCCTCACTCACGATCTCTCTTGTATGAAACACATACGGGGAATATGTTGGCAAGCTAACAAAAAATTAGGATTTATTAGAAGAGTACTGGGTAAATGTGATGAAAAGGTCAAAGAGAACTGTTATCTGTGGCTGGTTAGGCCTCATTTAGAATATGCTGCAAGTATACAATGGGATCCTCATGAAGTTGGATTGATTACCGAGTTGGATCGCGATTGCAGCGTAGATGAGCTAGATTTATAAAACGTTGTTATGATAAACTTAGCAGCGCATTCAAAATATTAGGAGCAGCTAGGCTGGGAATCACGCAAAGGTTAAACTACAGATTAAATCTCTTGCATAAATTGGAATGACGTCTCTTTAGCAGTGATGTTGAAAATGTATGATCACTGTAGTCCGGTCGGAAAGATCGTGTTAGTAAAATTAGAGAGATTAGGTGTGTAGCAGATAGGTTTAAGATGCTATTTTTCCACGAACGATAGGGGATCATAATAGCATTGTCCGACCGGGGTAGGGTCATGTGCGGGTAAAATCATTCTGGTGTGTATTCACCCTCTGCCACACGCCTTGGCGGTGGCTTACAGGGTACATAAATAATAATAATTGTCAGCCTTCTACATCAAGCGCGGAATTCGTATTGTGCATCAATCACGTTTTGTTTCCAGTAATCAACCAGGAGGTTGGTTTTGCTAGTTGGGTGTTTGATCTTTTTGGCCACTACGCGGCTGAGATCTCCACCACATGGAAGAATATTTCATGGAAGTGCAAGGGAAGCCGAAACCTTTCCTTCTGCGCCACTATTACGTTGTCCATGGTGTTCTGGCATCTTGAAAAAGACCACCACTTGTTTTTTTCCACCGGACCACACTTAGGCCCGGTTTTATAGCAACTCGTAAAACTGAAGGTCAACTTGAACCTCTGGTTAATTCCAAAGATTAGTTTTATAAACTGTAGTTAGGTCTAAAACCAACGGTGCAATTACTCTGATCACTTTCAATAACCAGTGATTGATATTTTGGCATATAATTGCACCAGTTGGTAATCTCCACCTTTAAGAAAACTTGCACATTTGAACTTCCCGAGTATTTTGAACGAAATATTGTAAGACTCAGTCTTAGAGCGAGCAGCGGCGGCCACGGGATTTGTCTGGTGTCTGATTTGGACCGATAACTTCCATTTGATCCTTCCCGTAATGAGAATTAGTGTGAGAACTAAACCTGCTTGAGGTAGCACGTGTACCGACTCCATCATCTACGTCAGGAAATGCACAGTTTGACGTCGGATTAGTGAACGGGTGACCTTGAAAGGTCAGTGAGTGAACGGGAAATTTCTTTGAAAACTTGGCAAACAACACAGGGACACTTCAATTGTTTGACCAAGCATACGGAGAGGACTTCATGAGCGGATGTGTTAAACACTTTAAAGTGAAAGTCATGACTTCATTGAAAATCCTAGACCTGAACTACCTTTCAGCTTAACAGACGATGACCACGTCGAGGGAAATCTTCGAAAACGTCGAGGAATTAGCTGCAGAAGAGGGCATCAGCATACGATTCTGGCAACAAAAATTTAACCGAAAAACTTGAGATATACTCAATGCAAAATTTGTGTCACCTTTTTTTGAAGGCTTCACTCCGCCACTACTCCAAGGGGCTGTTTTTGTAAGTAGTATGTATGTACTTTTCTCAGCAGGCAACAGCTCTAACACTACTTGTAACTGCGGATCTTGGAAAATTGTGTTTTTAAAAGTAAAGGAAGTAATGATAAACTAGTAGGCCATCTTGAGTGTTAGTGTAACTAGGTTGAGAATCATTCACGCAGCGAAGGACGCGGTTTGAATCTCGTATGCACGATAAAATGGAAGCAGTCTCTTTTACGAGTGTGTCAAAAATGTATCGCGCGGATCCTCGCATTATGAGAGGAGAGATCATGAAAGTAGTATTGAAGAGATCAACTGTAGAGATAATTGATTTTTAAAGTCATTTAAATACTTTTTCCCACGAAAGATCAGGTGTCAGAATAACTGCAAACGACGACGCTAAGGAAACTGGCTTCCTGCTGGGCAGTCATTATTTTATATGGCCATTATTTTACTGTTAACTTTACAAGCAGGTCGTCAAACATGTGCAGAGATGTACTTTACAATTAAGTGCCCAAACATATTTAAACCGTGGTAAAAATTACCTCCATAATTTGAAATATTAAAAGTTTCTGGTGGCAGCTAACATTCAAACTTTGAAGTTGGAGACCAGTTGTGGAATAACCCCTTGCCAAACACCTAAGGGGGGACCTACGGGATAAACTGTAGGCTTGAAGGAGGAATTGGCCTCCAGGTGGATTCCATATCTTCCACAATTTCCATGCGACAATCGGTGTCTAATTAAAGAACTGGGTCAATTTTTTTTAGCAAAACTCGCAGTATATGAAATTATGGAAATATGGACAAAAATACATACCAAGGGTTTTAAGGGATTGGATCTGTTCGGAAATAAATATATTTCGCATCTAATTTGATCTAGTTTGACCACAGTAGCCAAACACACCCACTATTGCTAAATGCGCATGAAGGTATGTGCTGGTGAAAAAACGTAGTCATCAATTAACCCAGAGATTATCCCAAAAAGATATCAAATTAAATACGAATGCTACTCGTCGTGCTTAAGTTAAATAATATTCGTTATTAATGATCAAAATGTGGTGATAGCATTATAATGATGAATTACGAAATGACCCGTAAAAGGCAAAAATGACTAATAATTTTAATAATAATTTCAGGACAGAAAGACTAAATGGTATCAATGAAAAAAAACCACTGAAGTTAAAGGGTAAATTATAACCATGAGTGAAAGATAACTTACAGAGATGGGCACGAGTGCATCACTCGCATGAACTAAAATTATCGCCACAATCAATGTTTTCAGAAGCAGAAAAATGAAATATGTACAGTTTAGAAAAGTTTTGAAAATATAAAACCCTCTTCATGAAAAACAGTACTCAAACACTTTAATTGATTTTACTATCCAACAATGCAAGTGATTTTATCATTTTTAATTGTGCAAGTTAAAATCCCTAGCTTTATTTTGTCAACATAAAAATGGCCACATAAGAATTATACAACACCGCCTTCTTTGATTGAAACCCATTAGGACTATACTCGAATCCTTGTTGATTTATGGAATTTGGTACTTTTTTGATTACTCTCCTCATGCACCAAATGTTAATATCACTACAGGAAAGAATAAACCGTTTCGTGATTATAAGTGATACTACGTATATCTTGACTTATCCAAGATACTACGTATATCTTGGCAATGTTAAAGCAAAATAAACAAAGGGGAATAAAAAACTTTGGGAGCTCTATTACGTGTTTCACATTAACATACCTAAATCAATCCAAGTCATGATTTTATCTCGTAAGATTAGCACCATGACAAATGTCTCCAAATGAAGGAAGCATGTTGAAATCGTAGAAAAATGGTAATGCAAATATCATGATGGCGGAAATAATTTAGCTCTTGTTCTCTATCGTAGAGCGAACTATTTAAACATGATACCCTTGCAATGCAACTCTATCAAAAGCGTAACAAATCGTTTGCCTTTACAGGGATTCCGGTCATGACGAATGATTTTTACACTCTGAAAGTGTTGCATTGTAATGCACAATTAGGGGATGACTCCGTAAAAAGTCACTCTCACCCCATCTTCCGCAGTTTCTTTGAATCAAGACTTCCCTCACTTGAAGAAGGCTTCTCACACCTAATGGAGGAATTTTGACACGGAAATGAATCTATTTCATGAATGGGGGGTGGATCATAGAAGGGAGAGAATCTTGATCAAACATTTACCATAGTCACAGCATAAGTACCTTTTCTTGTCTGCCTTCGAGCAATGGAGCTTGTCTCTCTTCGCCTTGCATTTCTGATTATTCCTGTTTATGGTGCATATATTGAAAGCAGTGACTAAAAACAGGCACAGGTTGCAGAATATTATTAAGCCAACTGGACAAATGAAGTACAGAAACCTGCTCCTGTCATCTGAGATAAAGAGAAGAAAAAAGAGAATGAATTATGAGAATCAAGTATTTTGCTAAGCACTAAACATTAACAACATTCGGTTCCATTGAGTACAAAGTCAATTTCAGCCAAATATCTAATTAAGTAACTAAGATTATAAATATATGGTCAAGCAAACGTTTATTAAAAATATTTGGGCCCACCACTAGACAAAACTTTTATTTTAAAACAACTTAAAGCTTCACATTTATTTCGAATTCATGTTGAGAATCCGCGGCGAATTAAGTATGATTACCTGGGATAAAATATCTCTCACAACAAATGTTTTGCATTTTAAATTTAATGATTGGCTCTGTGTTAATTATTATCGTACAATGATGCAAGATACTTATATTATGGAATCGTCGTTTATAATGGCATTCTATCGTTCAAGGTAGGTCCATGGATTGACACAGCCTAGACAACGGCGGAACGATAGATTTCCTTGCCGCATATAATAAAACATTACCTGCCATTCGATGCTAAAATAAGCCATTATTTAAATACACTCTTTTTCTCCTTTGATAGCGTACAACAAGTCTAGTCTTCGTCTACGCCTTCCTTGCTTGCCTCCCGAAAATCTCATAGGCTTTCTTTGTTCACGTCAATTCTAATGTCATGCATAAAAAACGGATTTTCTAAAGCGTCAGCAATGGTTTGCAACCCTCTGGCTGACAGCCTTGATCCAAACTAAAGCTTGAGCATTCGCAAACCTAACTAATGGATTTCGAAACTAGATAAATTAAGACTAACTAATTTTATGGATTTCCCAACGACTATAGTTCATTTCTCCAGTTCTTCGCATACCCTTTTCAACATTTCAACTACATGTGCGATAAAAAGCATTAGTGATAACGGACACCCTTGCCTTACTGACACTGCCCATCCCAAATCTCCATCCACCACTGGCAGCTGAACAATTTCACTCACGCACACGTTATGTGAGTCGCCTAACATTCCTATCCACTCCTATTTTCTTATACACGTTCAATTCATTAATTCTACCCAATTTACGACAGCAAACGCTTTTTCGATATATTGGAAACACAAAATACACATTGAGCCTTCTTCCTGATCTTCCTCTTTCATTAAGGCTTCCTTTCTCCTTCCTCAACTCAACCAACCTGATGACCCCCTCCTCTCATTGGAGATACAACGTGCCACACTGGCTCCGTGCATAATGAAACATTGTTCTTCGCATAGTCCTCATATACCAATGCCTACCAATGTTTTGTATTTAGAACTAACGCTGACCTGAGGGAATGCTTCTCCCCCTCTACGGGGTGGAATATGACAGCAAATAGCACGAGTTAGCCCATTGTACCCTTCCTCTCACGTTCGCTTAAACCTTAAAGTAATTCCGAGGGAATGTTCTCTTCTGCATTAGAATTTTTTTCTTGCTATTCTCGTCTTTCGTCACTATTTTACGTATTCCTTGTTATTTCCAACTCCCCTGACTCTTACCTTCCCGTCAATCGAACCACAATCACTTAGTTCTGCTTAACGTTCTTCATTGCAAGCTTTCTTCACTCCAGGGTTTTCTTTCTTGGTTTGTCGGTTGTTTCACCTTCACCACCAACCATGAAAGCGTCCTTAAGTGTTCTCTATCCATGCCCTTCCCCCATTGCAAACCATTGCAGATGTGTTCCAGTAATGTCCACAGTAACAATAATTTTAATAATAAATTGCGGCAATTAAAATAAATTTTAATTTATTTTAATTGCCGCAAATATATTTACAGCAATCAAGGAGTTCAATTTTTAGTGCGAGAGATATCTTACCACAGATAAAATTACTTAAGAAATTTCGGTTCTTAACTATGAATTATATATATATATATATATATATATATATATATATATATATATATATATATATATATATATATATATATAATATATATATATATATATATATATATATATATGTTAGTATGTATATGTGTGACAGGAGGCTAATCCGAAACCTGTAAATGAAATGTCTTAGACTGCTCAGGTGCGAGTGGAAAACGGGGAGTCCGGATAGGCAGTGCTAGGAAGAGGGTTGCCCATTATGACCGTTGCTGTTTAACCTGTATGTAGAGGAAGTGATTAAAGAGGCATGGGAAGAACTGGAAGTAGGAATGAAAGTGGGCGGGGAATTCGTAAAATCAGTTAGGTTTGCTGATGACCAGGCTTTAGTTTGTCAGTCAGCCAAGGGGTTGCAAGCACTGCTGAGTGAATTGGAAATTCAGTGCGACAGGTATGGGATGAAAATCAATATTAATAAAACAAAGGTTATGCGATTTTCTAGAAAGAAAAAGGCTAAGCTAAACATTAAAATAGGAGGGCAAAAACTAGAGCAGGTAGAACAGTTTACGTATCTCGGTAGTGTTTTGGACCAAAACGGTCAATGTGGTAGGGACGTAAGGAGAAGAATTGCGCTAGGCAAAGAGGCTTTCACAAGGAGGAGGGAGTTAATGACGGGGACGTTGAGTAAGGATATTAAGAAATGACTCGTAAAAACTTTGACATGGCGCGTAGCTATGTACGGCGCGGAAACGTGGTCATTGAAGCAGGAGGATAGACGCAGACTGGAGGCTTTTGAAATGTGAGTTTGGAGAAGAATGGAGAAGGTGAAATGGACAGAGAAGAAAACGAATGAGGAAGTACTTGGTATGGTGGGCGAAGAGAGGGGTCTGTTGAGAGAAATCCTATGGAGGCAGGAAAAATGGATGAGGGGCGTATTGAGCGGTAGTGGGATGTTAAAACTGTAATAGAGGGGAGAATGTTAGGCAAACGAGGAAAGGGCAGGAACAGGATAGGGATGTTGGACGGAATGAAGGAAGTACTCAGAGATGAAGGGGGACCTGATGTCGAGTAGGGTGATGGATTGTGTTGTTAGGAGTCACAAAATATTTATTTGGTAGTTGTGTCCATCTAAAAACCTATCTTAACCGGTTCCTTTATTATTCACCGATTACTTAATAATTATAAATAATATAATTTAAACGGAAAACCGAGACATCGCTAGCGAACAAAGAGACAGAGAAACACATAAAAATGAAACTCACACATATTTCGAATTTTCAGTGGCCAAACCACCTTCCTCTGGGGGAAAGAGGGATCTGCAACTGACAGTTCCTTTTTCCCTAGAGGAAGTTGGTTTGGCCACCACAATAACAAATATTTGAATATTCATTTTATATCGATGCACATATGCTTCAGCGAACCAAGCGAATTCACCGTTATATCACTTCTTTTTTTGAGGGCATATTTTTTTAATTACTGGACTTGAATAAATTATGGCCGAGTCCTTTACCGTAAAACCAGCAGGTCAACTCGAAATGGGGCTTGAGAATGTGGTCGGGAACTCCGGGATGAAGTTCGGTGACCATGCATATCGCCGTGATCAGCAGAGGCATCCCCCATGCGTACACGGAGTAGATAACGAACTTCTTCCTGTCCCTCTCAGCAGGATTGCCGGCGATCGAACGAGACGCCCTACGAACGAAAAATCGATCAGCAAATCCACATTTTATATCACAGAGAGAAACTTTGGAAGTTTGAACAAGACTCTTGGTGAAACAACCTCAGACCTCCTTCAAGGGTTTCCTCAATATTAGAACGCAAAAATTAGATAATTTTGCAATAGCTGGTCTAGAATTGATGGACTGCCTTCATTTCTATATAATTTTAGATCAATTCATTTAATAGTCTTCACTAGGCTACGCACAATATGAGAGAGCATTTAATCAAAACCCAAAACGTGCAATTGGAAATACTTTAATGTAAGATACAAATAGAATTTGGGAGAAATTCCAAATTGAGAAAAACTCCTTTTGGTTCTATAAAGCCAAACAGACCACGGCAAGGCATCAGTATCAAAAAAGGAAAAATTATACCTTTTTGATCATATCAAAACCATAAAATGAGTTACATTTGTGAAATATTAGGTCAATTTATTAAGAGGGTTTACCATACATGCTCAATTTCAATGGAACCACAGAAAGCATACTATAATGTATTCATCAAATGAAAGAGAGAACGAGCGGTTTTTATTGTAATTACTTTTTTATTTTACATTGACATCCTAAAATTGTGTTCGACTTGCGAGGTACATCTACTTAATACCCCGCAAGCCGCCGCAAGGGCGTGTGGCGGGGGGTGCTAGGACACCACCCGTAATTTAGAAAATAAAAAGAAAAAAAAACCGCATGCAATAACGACAAAATCATTTATCAAAAAAAAAACATGGCATACATTCATGCATGAACACTTACACCCCACACACATGCAAACACTCAAACTACCAACTAACATACACATGCACCTGAAAGTATAACTAACATCTCTATAGTGTTTAATTTTGTTCCGACTTGTAAATTCAACGTTTTTAATATTTCTAAAGTCACTTCGGTTTCTTACTATTATGATTTCTGATTGTTCGGGGAAAGAATGAGTATTTGTACCTATCTGTCCTAGAATCTATCTCCCTTAGTTTATCTTTGTGGTCTGATCTACTTAAGTAGTGTGGGGCCATTATAATTCCTTCAGTGTCATAGTTAAACTCGTTTGTTCTGAACCTTTCTAAAAGTCTAAGCCTCGCTTGTTCTCTCCGCACTTCAAGTGGTTCCCAGCCCAAATCCCCTAAGAGACCTGTCACACTTGTGTTTTTATCATAACAATTTTTAACGAATCTAGCGGATTTTCTCTGGACTTTATCTAATTTTTTTTGCCAAATTTTCTCCCACGGATCCCAAATACTTGCGGCATATTCCAAATGAGGTCTAACTAGAGCAAAATAACAGCTCTCTTTAACTTTTTCATTACATTACATTTGTACATATACATACAGTACATATGGTGTAATTGTCGCAACAATTATAATCATGTCAATAATACTGATCTTTAATTTTTGCAAAGTATGGGCTTAATGAAATTTAGACTCGAAGAAGCTGAATGTTTTTTACACAAAATGGTAATAAAACGCATTCTCGCGAAGCAATGAGTTCTCAGAGGTGATTAATAGCCCTACATGATATCAATTAAAGACACTTAGTGGATCAGAAAAAATGAAACATTTTATATATTTTGCCACACTGTCATAGGAGATGGCGTTCGAAAATGTTTATTTTTTATTTTTACCGGTTATATGCTCTTGTTCTGTATAATACATTTATTCAACATTTTATTCGTGTACTTAATAGGCGGCTTAAAACGAGACACCCGCGTCCATAAATGTACAAATAGATATATATTTATGTTATACGAAATGGGGAAATTATTTTTAGACCATTGATGTTACTGTGTTCTTTAGTTGCTACATCAGGTAGGGGTAGACACTATTGAAGGTTTACACACAGTTACGGAAATAGTTGGTCATATTTTAAAACGGGGTTCTTTGCATAGGGGAGGTTAATTCTTACTTTTAGGATTTTAGGGTCACATGTCTCACTGAATTGGTGGCCAGAAAGGAAAGGCATGAATCCATCAGTGAAGGCAAAATGTGAAGGCATAGTCATCATACGAAGAAACTCGTGCCGGTGAAGATTTCCACATTGCTTCCACGAAGATGATGATGCCCCCCCTTAGGAGGGAACGCGATTGGGTTTCGATGCGTGCAGATGTCATGGCCATATCCTCGTCACGCCAAATACCGATATCATATGTCATAATTGGTCGCGTTCCTAGTAGTAGTAGTATTTAGGGGAGGCGACCGACTGCCGAGGTCATTTGCGCCATAGGGGATGGATAGGAAAGGATGAAGGGTGGAGAGAAACCCGGCGTCGGCATTAGCCTACTCTTTACGAAAGGCGCCGAGGGGTCCGCAGCTTAACTTCCCATCCGACGGACGGCGTACTCACTCAAAGTGCCCTCCACAAAGCACCTCAAGTAGGGATCGAGATACCACTGAAAAATACCGTGTTCCTTTCTCAAAAAGTATTTTTATGTTGACAATAACAGGAAAAGTTTAACCAACCCGTGCTCATCTATAGCTATCAAACTTTACATGGCACATCCTTAAGAGAGCTATATAGTCAAATACTCTTATCAGATTACTTAAAAAATAAACGATACCCGTTCATGTTAACGTATTTCTCAGTAAACAACAGTTGCACTGGAAAATCTTCTGGCAAACACTTGATCAATAGTTAAATTTGTCGATACTATCGCCAGTATTATATTGAGCATATCAGAAGCAAATGTGTTGAGTGATGATCGTTGCGATAAATACTGTCAACTACTGTGTAAAGGTAATTTCGGTCAGTTATAGGAGTCATAATGGATAAGAGTCGATGGATATATGGAAAGTCAAAAGAACAACAATGCTTGTTGATCATCTTCACAATAAATTTTCCACTCCGATGGCTTAAGGTGACTGCACAAAAGTGGATTCAATGGATGCGTTGTTATCTTCAGGCAGTCCACCGTTTAAGATAGGATTTCGAAGAACACAGACTGAACACACCGATGCATTTCACTACCTCTCCCCTAACTAAGACCAACCTGAAAACCGAAAATACTCAAAATCCTTCTTCAATTCCGCATATTTCCTTCCTCCCTTCATTATGCCCAACCTTTCTATTCTTTGTCAATCTATTCAACACTTGTCTAACGCTCTACACTCTAACACAACATTCAAATTTCCATCGGAAATTGATTGGATGATTGGATACACCTTTCCTCCCTCTTTTGGTTTTCATCCAACAATCCTCTCCCCCACCCCCATGCCTATTACTCCTTCGTTTGTTTTACTTTCCATCCACTTTTCCTTGCCCATCCTCTTCTACTATACACCTCATAACGCTCTATTTATCCCTATCATCCTGTTTCAATGTTCCAGTTTCCCAGCCGTATAAAACCACCATCCACTCACACTGCATATACTAACTGGTATATCATACGAGCTCTTTTGTTACAAGCAACTTTTGTTAACTTAGCCTTCTTCTTCCTGTAAAACCTGATCATATTTGCTTCCTTACATCCATTCCCATCCCATTCCTATCGCACCGAATTTCCAATGCGCTCGGTAATGCAGCGCTAGCTAAGACCTTGGCTGAACCAAAGCTTGGTCATTCGCAAGCCAAAATGAGTTGACGTATTCCCCACCGACTTTCATTCATACCTCCAGTTATTCCCATATGTCCTTTTACCATTTCCTCCACATATACCAAAGAAAAGAAAGGGTAATAATGGGCAACCTTGTCTTACCCCTCTTCTTACCACTGCCCATCCCAAATCTCATCCTACGACTCACACCCGAGCTGATACATGTACAGCCTGCGAATTTGTCCCCTATCCCTCAAACCTACGCCTATTTCCTCCGATGCATTCATTAATTTGTCCCAGGTCACTCTATCAAACGAATTTCTGAAATCTACGAAACAGGCGAATGCATCCTGATTGTATTCTTTGTTCCTCTCGATTAGTGACCTCGTTACTGCAAATGTATCACGGGTGCCTCTTCCCTGAAAACAATCCGATCATCCCCCAAGTAATTGTTTCCCCTGATCGTTTCGATACCTGCGATCTGTGGTCCTCGCCGATCACTGCCTTTCCCTTTTTTTTGGTACAGAAGCTAACCCTAATCTAATTAAATCTTGCGGTCAAATTCTTTCCTCATGAATGCTACGAATTAGACCCTAAAAACTCTTCCTTCCTTGTTTTCATAAGTTCTTAAGGAGTGCTGGGCGTTCTTCATCTAACCCTACGGCCTCAAGGGATTTCGGTTCCCTTATCGCCCTTCCCATCTCGTTAAGGATTGAATACGCCTGGACTAAGTAAAATTGCACCCATTGCACGTCAAGTATTCATGCTTGGAATTTCATTGGTTGTTGTGAAACTTCCGGTACTTTTCTTACCTGAATGTAAGCGTGATATCGATGCACAAGATGTTGAGCCAGAAAAAGGTGCACAGCAGAGAAAAGTATATGATGAACCCTGGAAGATATGATCAGAGCAAACATTAGATTGGGATGATATGCTAACGTATGCCAATCGGGATGAAACAACCAGCAAACCATAATTCATTTGGAATAATTTACAAATATACTGATACTTTTTTGATGACCAGCACTAAGAGTATTTAGTGCTAATTACCAGTGTGCAGTGAATATTGCTTATTAAATTTTAGTTCATTGATGAAGAATTTTGCCATCTTAAATTTACATACATTGGATTATGAATATTATTTTACCGCTCGGATTTCAGCTTGGAACTCTTAAGGGCAGTGTCCGTCATTCATAATCATGAAATGCTAAATCTTTGAAGACCGTGAGCCATGGTCTCAAATTTTTTTTTTACTTCGGGCATTAAAATAAGTAAATGAGTATTTTTAAGGAAAAAGTAAAAAAGTTCTGCGGCGGGTTAAGCGTTATCTTCGTTAATTGGCAACTCGATTCAACATTCAGTATCGTGCGAATTGACAGATATATTAACAGCATACTAAACATAGTTAACTTGAAAATAGTAATGAAATATTTCCACCATCAGCGTTGATATGTAAGTTAGATTGCCTAAAAATATTTTGCGAGATAACTTTGGAAGTTGACCTTAAAGTCCCGTCGCACACGCGTAGGTTCATCCCAACCGCAAATTGCTGTTGCGCGCGCCGGAAATGCCTCCCAGAAACCGTTTATCCCAACGTACACCGTTTTTTTAAGAGGGATGAATCTCCTACTTGCGAATCTCATTTGAGAACGAACAAGTGCGAAATAAAAGTAAATAGTCGTTACCATGGAAAATAAAAAGTGTATTGCCACTTGAAATTGAAACTCACCGAGGGGTGTGACCGCGATATAAGTCAAAAAATAAAGAAGAAGAAATAGGTATGCGTCTGTTCGCAATTAACATTTTTTCCGGGATAAAATTTCGCTGAAAAAAACACGACCGATTATGGCGAATAGCATCATCACCTGTGGTTGACTGTGAAACTTCGGCATTCCATCAGTTTTTTCTCAGAATGATTCGAATAGGGTTGAGGAGGGGTTTATTTATTATTGTGTGATTTAAAGGTGGAATGGGTGACCTTTTAATTGAATTTGGATGCGAACGGGGAGTGGCTGAGTAAAAACCTCACGTCTACCGCTGCTTTGTCAGGGTCTACATTATATCGGGAGTGGTCTCACGCTCTTCCCGCGCGTCTGATTAAATTCCTAGCTTTTCGACGAGTAAACTTTCTCCGTGATAAATGTGAGTTCGTGCTTCCTTTGCCGGGATGCGATTAGCACGAAGAGCATCTTTAGAATAATTAATCACTTCAATGCTCTTTGATTATAACGCTTTGACAGCGAACCTTTCTAAATTCATAAATATTAACATACCTAATTCACACCTTATTGAAAAGCCGCATTTCTGATTTCACCAGCATTAGCGCACAAAAAGGGTTTAAAGCGTACGCTTCAAGCGTAGAAGAGCGGTTAGGTTTCATGCGAGCGCCCTGGTAATCGCTTTACTCTAACTTCCCTTACGGATGGGAAGTCTTGAAGAATTAAAGAGGGTCTTCCACTGGATAAAAGTTTAAAAAGAATTATGCTAATTCCTGTTTTACTTTCTTTTTTTTCATTTGGAAGTTTCCTACCCCAGCTGAGTAAGTACTCGATTAACTGGAGCTATTTAATGGCGAAGGGGAGCGGTGATCCACTGGGTATTGCTTGAAGCATGCGAGGACAATACATTGAATATTACTAAGCAACGAAATGCCCTGAAATTGATAGTTTAGGAGAGAGTTACTCTATCATTTTTTCTACCGCTGAAGAATTACTATCTCTGTGGGAGATTACTGCACTAGATACATTTTCGTGGCCCCATAGGGGTTGTTTGGCCATCGATTAATAAAAGGTGTTTCCAATTTCTCCGGTCACTCTCCGTTCTGTATCAGTGAGTACCATACTGAGGGAATACAGCGGCTGAATAATAACCATAAGTCGTAATTAACAAGTGAATATTCATTAATTACCGTGTAATATAAGATCAATTAATCTTAAGTAAAATAATTACTGAAGACACATAGTTAAGAAAGCCTGTTACTTACATCTTAGAATGAAATATTGCAATCATTTTATTATCAAATCCAACACCCAATCCGTAAGTTTTTTTGTAAATCTGAAATGTTTTAATGACACCAGCATTGCGACTGATAACCCAGGTACCGGTGAGGCTTCCAGGGTCGTCACTAATGGAAAGCAGTTACTTTTTTTTGTAAGCCACGGGGAGGAAGC
Organism: Hetaerina americana; assembly: GCF_022747635.1. Classification (NCBI taxonomy): domain Eukaryota; kingdom Metazoa; phylum Arthropoda; class Insecta; order Odonata; family Calopterygidae; genus Hetaerina; species Hetaerina americana. Next base: position 80,509 of record NW_027286985.1, on the reverse strand, counting down.
GGTAGACTAGGACACCACACGTTTCCGCTAAAGAGAGTACTGGAAATGGCATTCCACTTAACGTAAACACATGCGCCTTTGGGCTGATCCACTATAAGCACAATGTTAAAATACCTCTACGATGAAGTCGAAAGGGACCAACCACAACCACAGAGGAAAATATCTCACTTCCCATAACTCTCCAGAAAGGCCAAAATCAAGCTTGAGTAGTAGTTTTTAGGGGAGGCCACCGACAGTTAAGGTCATTTGCGCCATAGGGGATGGACAGGAAAGGATGAAGGGTGGAGAGAAACCCGGCGTCGGCATTAGCCTACACTTTATGAAAGGCGCCAAGGGATCAAACAGTTTAACGTCCCATCCGACGGACGGCGTACTAACTCAAAGTGCCCTCCACGAAGCATCTCAAGTAGGGATCGAGATACCTCTGAAAAATATTCAACATCGCCGAGATTTGAACCCGCGCCCTTTGGGTGGGAAGCCAGTACGTTAGCCCCCGCACCATCTCGATCCCCATCAAGCTTGAATGCCATTGATATATGCGGGTACAATGACGTTTCAATCAGGACACTGACAGAGCAAAATATTCAACATCGGTGGAATTTGAAAATGTATGACTCATATCACCATTCTCCTGGCGCAAAGAATGGAATAGAATCTGAAGATAATATTTACTTATACAATTGAGAGCACAAAATTACTAAAGCAATTTTTAAATTATTATCTTATGAATTTAATATACCCAGCTAAAATGTAGCCCAATTGCACAATAAAGTTTTAGTGTCACAGTATTATTCCTTGGGCTATTATATACAATGATATATAAGGTAAAAGGGAACAATTGCCGTTAACTATTCACTATTTGTAGGGGCGCATATTACAAAATATTAAAAGTAAAGAAAAGAGAATTAAGATATATATATATAATATATTTATATATATAGATTATATATTATGTTTACACACACACACACACATATATATATATATATATATATATATATATATATATATATATATATATATATATATATATATATATATATATATATATATATATGCTTTCGTAGACGTAACACGGAAGTACCGAATAGTACAATACACACACACACACACATATATATATATAGTATATATATATATATATATATATATACATACACATTCAAACACGAAATCCCGCCAAACGGCGAATAAATACTCATATATACAGAAGCAGATATAAGGAAAAGGGATAGGAACACATATAAAGGACGAACACAATAAAGGACGAACACAATAAAGGTGGGGAAGGCGGAATCGAACGGATCACAAGAGTAAAAATATTTCCTTGACCGGGATTCGAACACCGGATCTTTCCACTTGCCGGGCGGATGCTCTTAACCACTTGAGCTTATGTGTGTTCCTATCCCTTTTCCTTATATATATATATATATATATATATATATATATATATATATATATATATATATATATATATATATATATATATAAGGAAATACACAAAGCAAATAAGCAAATAAACTAGTAACACTGAAAAGGACACTCACATTGTAAATTGTTTGTTTGCCTCCGGCCTTCTCCGAGGCCTTTCGATTGGATCGACTTAAAACCGCGCCTCTTATGCCTCTGAACACGTCCGTTCAAACGAAACATTGAGATCCTGGAATTGAAGCCCTCGCCGGGCAAAGTACGTATTTCATGGAATTCCGAGGATTTGGAACTCACCGAATACTCTGCAGCCGCCGTCCGGAATCGATTCGCCGATGACCTGCACAGTGGTCAGCGTGACGTACGAGGAAAGAAGACTGCACATGTAGAAGATCATGCACTTCCCGCAGAGGTTCCGCAGCTTCGGTTCGATGGCGTAGACGGCGAGGGACGCGACGATGAAGACGATCGAGATGACCATCCCGATGGGATAGAGGACGAAGCGCAGTTTGTCGCACTTCTCGTCCTCCTTCGGCAGCTTGAACCCCGAGAAGCACACGTAGGGCAGGTAGCTGTTCACCTCGGGGAAGTAGTCGACGCAGAAGTCTTTCGTCCCCAGCCACCCGATTGGCAACCTCGCCACTTTCAACGAGGCGTTGTCGTAGTCCATGTGGAACTCGTCCTCCGGGTAGAAATCAGGTTCGAGAAGGTAACCGAAGCAGAAGTTACCGTAGAGGATGCCAAACTCCCCGAACTCGGCTACGCGGCTGTTCCCCTCCTCGTCTACCCTCAGTTTCGGCCTGAACCATGGCACGGGCTCATCGATGGGGATGCACTCCAGCGTCTTGAAGTCCATCGCCTGGTTCCTCTGGCAGCACTTCCTCAAGCAGGGGCGGTCCTGCATGCAGGGGCAGCCGCGGGTCGTGCCGTTTTCGCTCCAGAAGGTCCCCGGCCTGTACTCCGCCCTGTCGTCTGGGTCCCAGGCGCTGCCGTTGCCCATCATCAGGACGTTGGGTATCTCCACGGACATCGACGGCTCGCAAACCTCCGCGTAACTCACCGCGTGCAGGGTGACCAGCACGGCGCACGTCATACAGAACGCGGCTGCGCTCCCAGACATCCTGATGCCTGGGTTCGGTGACCTAAAAGGAAGAGAAGTGATTTGAATGAATGAGAAAGCTCGGTTGAAGAAAGTTGTAAGTTGGAAGAAAAGTTGAAAAAAGTTGATTTTTTGGAGAAACGAATGGAGTTGATTTTTTTCTATAACATAAAACCCTAGAGGAGGAGAAACTAACATCCTTTGGAAAGAAAAATTAGGATTAAACGCAAAACTATTAAGTAATAATTAAGTGATGAATCAATAATGAACGTCTTAATTAGTTAATCCTTTGTTTCTTTATTTACCCGTCATATTTGTTTTAATTAAATTAATTGCTTAAAAATACCCTCGACATTCATTTGTCAAAAATATCCGAGAGAAAAGAGTAATCCTTCTTCGGCCAGCCTGATTCCTCCACCATAGCAGTCGTCATAGGTGAAGGGATCAGTGTGGGAGGCCCTTGAGAGCCATGTAGAGGGCTGGAAAGACTGTTCCTCAAAATTTTAGAAAGGAATGAAGAACAGCCGAGTTTGCTTGCGCCACTGAGAGAATTATGTCTCCTAATTGGATACATAATAATCATTCGACCATCGGGATAGCATATAAAAGAGATAGATTTGATCCCCGACAGACCCAAACACTCGATCTTCCCTCGTGCGACACACGACCATAACAAAAGCAAACCCGATCACCCATCTCGTATTTTTCACTAAATACAAATGTTGTTCCAAATCACTGTATATATATATATATATATATATATGTATATATATATGTGTGTATATACTATATATATGTGTGTATGTATATATATATATATATATATATATATATAAACAGTGTGAGTGAAATAACGTGTGAGTGTTCTTTTTATGTGTTTCTATATTGTTTGTTGCTGTACAATTTATTATAATATATATATATATATATATATATATATATATATATATATATATATACACCGTCATTACTTCTCTATCTTCCGATGAAGACGGAGCAGAATTCCGTCGAAATGATCAAGAAATAACGTGTGAGTGTTCTTTTTATGTGTTTCTATACTGTTTGTTGCTGTCCAATTTATTATATATATATATATATAATTTAGCACACCTCGATCCACGGTGAAAACAAGATTTTTTATTGTGATGGTTTGTGGGAAAATAAATTCCACGAGATTGGCCAACCATAACCTCCCAACCAAAACACCCTTCTGCAGTAGTTTGCGGGAATGTTACTTCCTCGTCAGTAACCTACTACGGACTCAAACCCAATTGGGATCATTGACAGGGTAAAAGGGACTCCATTGAGGATAACTGGGGTGATGGAGAGAAGCACACACTATCCGTGACTGTTTTCGGGAATAAATTCCACGCCAGAGACAACCGCTGAGTTGAAACACTCAAAACCACTCAGGATCAACAATCACTCACTCACATTCAAAAAGGGCCTCACTAATGGGAGAATATTACTCAAATTGAGCAAAGTTGGCATAAACACAGTGAAAGACGAGAGTGTGCGTCGAATAAACGTGTTTCGGCTTCAGTGTAGCCCTCCAAAGCAAACTGAAGGAAAAAAGGCCTTGCAACAAAAAGTTGCCAGTGGCCATAGTCATGTGGAGGAAAGGGGAGAATCATGCGTAGGAAGATTTTCACGTCCCTGGAAGGAAGGAAGTGTGGAGGCAGGGGGGAGGGGGTGAAGGGGTGTGGGGAGTGCGGCCGCCCTGGATGTTGGTCACGTCCTCCTCGACGGATGTGGAGGGCGCGGGGCCGAAGAGAAAGCGGAAACAGGGAGGGGTGCGGGACTCCTGGTTGGCATTCCCGACACAGCGTGATGCCCCATGCGAACGTTTAATTTACATGCATTTTTAAAAACAATTAGGCCTTACTGTTAATTTTAATGGATTCTTGAATTTTTTATCATTAGTTTAACTCCCAACATATATAAGCACCTGTAGATGTTAAAATTTTAGAAAAACTTTCCTTATGTCTGATTATTTTTGTCTTTTTGTCTGTTTTGTTATGTATGTTGTTTCCTTATGTCTCATTATTGTTTGTAAAAAGGGGAACTAAGATTCAAAGGAATCCCCAACTAACTGTGAAGTAAAATAAAAGTGGACCCAGGAAACCATTGGTCAAATGGGTCCAAAAAATTAAAAATTATCCCAGAAATCAACCATAATCTGGACGATGGAAAACAATAGGAATTATCTCATAGATATATGGAATAATAATTTATAGTTAAAGATATCTCAGCTCCTTAATACGGTACTGCAAACGACTAAAGGAAAGTCTCACAAATTAGGCGGGCTAAAAACCTTTCTGACATTTAAAAAATCACTAAATTTCCTATAAATCCTCCCCCTCGCGTCTGTGTCGCGTTCCACATCAGTCCATGTCAATGTTTCAATTTATGCCTCCCATGCTTAATTAGCGATGGTCGGAGAGCTCCCTCCCGCACGCAGCATCGCATGCGATCCGTCAGCTCGTTCCACAGGACTTTTTACAGTGCAAATGTCGGCGCCACTTGGTCGACTACGAAAGCGCATTACTCCACGTGATTCATTGCACCCAGGAAAGGCCTTGTTTGGAGAAATGTTTAAACACAATATCAGTAGGGTGGAGCACACTGGACCTACTTCCTCTTTAAGGGGTTGTAACTGTCTCGATGTGGTATAGGGGGATCGAGATGGTGCGGGGGCTAACGTACTGGCTTCCCACCCAAAGGGCGCGGGTTCAAATCTCGGCGATGTTGAATATTTTTCAGAGGTATCTCGATCCCTACTTGAGGTGCTTTGTGGAGGGCACTTTGAGAGAGTACGCCGTCCGTCGGATGGGACGTTAAACTGCAGACCCCTTGGCGCCTTTCGTAAAGAGTAGGCTAATGCCGACGCCGGGTTTCTGCCCACCCTTCATCCTTTCCTGTCCATCCCCAATGGCGCAAATGGCCTTAGCTGTCGGTCGCCTCCCCTCAAAACTACTACTACTCGATGTGGTATAAATTTGAGAATCCTAAGTTTAACTTCTACTCCAAACTTGACCACTTTGCACGCGCAGTGATATGTTTTTTGTGTAAGCCAATGTGTTGCTTCAGTTTTATTAAACAAAACCATAATCAAGAATCCGATCATAGTTGGAATAAGAAAGATACAGATTTTGCCAACTATGCTCTTTTTGAGAAGAACAAAAACGATGACAAGTGAGGCCAGCGGTATTAAAAAGGGTTTGATCGCCGTTTTACAACAGTATAAATCAGCATTCCAACTCTTAGTTCATATAAGAGTATAACAGGTGCCATACATCTACGTATACACAACACCCCGTAAGCCGTCGCAAGGACGTGTGGCATGGGGGTGGTAGGTCACCAGCCATTCTACCTATATTCCCTCTATTTCTGCATGCACCTGGCTACCCGCGATCCATTTAAAACCAAAGTGAAAAGGGGGCGGCCGAACACCAACCATGCTACATGCCTACATATTATTACGAGTTTAACATTTTCAGCAGCTATAATTCCTTTTCCTACACAAAGAGAGGAAAATAAAATAGATTGAAATAGGGCAGGCACACATGCAATTCAGACACGTATTCTACGCATTCCGGACTACTCTAACGCCCGACCGGAATGCCTTGAGGTCATTCTCCAAGTAATCACCAGAATCTTTTGAAGTTTATTAAGGCGCCTTGTATTACTTTTTTTTGTTTCCCTACGATGTGTTAAGTATTTATTCGAGCACTTTCAGAAGGCATTCCTTGGCCGTTCTCCAAAGTTTTCTTTTGCATTTCGAATGCAATTTCATTTGTTGTCTTAAAACCATTCTTACCTCAATGTTGAACCATTTTGGCTCGTTACCATTGCACACGCAATGTTTTCCACTAAAAGCTTAGATTGTGTGCTTGGACTATCGGACACTTTAGCAAGCATAAAAACTTAAACAAACATATATATATATATATATATATATATATATATATATATATATATTATATATATATATATATATAAAGCTGGGAGTCCAAACTATAACTATTGTATGAATTCATTTACCGTCTCAATTTAGATAACTGATGGCGTACTTATTCTCCATAATCCTGAGCGAGTCGCTGTGTGAATGTAGGGTTTGGGATATTTGGACACCCATATTTGATTAAGTAATGGGAATAAATGATGTATTTGTTTCATTAATTACTCCAAAAAGACCATCTTTAAAATCATAATTATATCATTGCAATTAAATTCGCTTTTTTAATCGATAACTTTAAGAGGAGATGAATTAAAATAATCATCGCGGAAATCTATTTCTCTTATTTTCTTCGGATAGTCTAAATATCCCAGCGCGGTTCGAAACATAACTAATCCCATCCAAAGGTAATATCGGAAGTAAAACTGTGTTGCCTGCAACTCTTGAACAATGTTCTTTCCTGCTTCGCTTTCTGATTTTAGAGACAAAAGGACCCCATTCTATTTAGTTATTTTTCGAAAAACCCTATAACATTACGTATTTTTAAAATGATTTCTGAACTAAATCCTCATGAGAAATGTTATGCATTGAAGTGGCATGATGGAAAAATAAGCGGATACATTTTCCACCAAAGAGAACTGGAACTTTTTGGCGGTAATTTACTGGTGTTAAGATGTCTCCGGGGGACCGGTTGCAAATAACCTTACGCGTTATTTCGTGGAGAGAGATCTGAATGTGCGCGTCTCTTTTGTGGGACATGAAATCCTTCCTTCAACTTCTCCCCTCCATTCTGGACACTAGATGTTCAGCGTTTTCGTCCTTTTTCACGCAAAAATAGTCGAAATAGGCATTTCTGGCGCTTTTCCTGTTTCCATGTTCTTACTATGATTAATAAGGAAGTTTCGTTAGCCTTTTCAGTCTCTCATCTCCTCCGTAGATGTCAACCTGCCGGGGGAAAAGGAATGCTCGCATGGATTAGCCTCGATACAATCACTCAAAGGGTCACGACAAGGTCGAAGCGTACCTAACACTGATTCGCTACTCAAGGGATGTCACGTGTCCGCGTTTCAGAGATCCGGTTTAAAACTCACATGACGGTGGAAAACGAGAAAAACAAATAATACTCATAGACCCACATCGGGAGAAATTCATGTGCGATCTTCGGGTCCGCCTTTTTGCGTGAACATTGGCCGTTAAATGTTGGCAAAAGAGGCCGGGGCACCCAAGAAGCTTGCTGGTCTGTCATCGATGCCGGCTGTGGCTTGATGCTGTACGTAATGCGGTCGACGGCCGTCATTTGCCCAAAGACATTGAGGCGTCGCCGTTGCATTAAGAGTCGCGAAATAAAAAGTAAAACACGGCGAAACTTTGGGGTTGATTTTTTTAAAAGAAGTTTATGAGTTCGTCCTTTCGGAGCTCTCCGTTTAATAGCGTATCAATCCCAAGGCGTGGGAACCCAAACGGGAGGCGAAGTCCTCGATAAAAGAGTCAGTTTCAACAAAAAAACGATTACAATAATAATGTATAAAAAATAAATAATTCAATGCCATGCGAAAAACAATTTCGGATTTAAAAATATCTCTTGCACATCAATGATAATGTCACCTTTGTAAATTACGCAAGATTACAGATTAAGAAAAATAGAAGAACTTCAGTGATGATACCCCTACTATTATATTAAACGGCAGGAATCTTTCATTATAAAGCATATCCTCAATATTTCTAAACTTGCTTAACTATATTCTTAGCCACCGTATTCATAAAAAAGAGGTTGTCGTTTCGAAATGAATGGAGGATACATTCAGTAGTTTCAAGAGAAATAATGTCCGACGGATAGCCTCTCATTTTTTCACTCCTCCGGACAATAATAACGTGAATGGGGTTGCTCCCGCAAACCCAATCAAGCGGACGATTTGCCATCCGCCCTCCCCTTCCTCATCCAAATTAACAACAAGCAGAGCGGAAAAGCAAGTCTTCAAAGATCGCGGTAAATGTTTGACAACAGAACCGTAAAAATGTCTACAAACTAAGTTCGCCATGCTATCGGTCGATAAAATCGTGCGAAGTGACCCGCACGCAAGGACGGGATGCGAGAGCGGGCATCTGATAATGGCGTCCTGTCACAAGGGTATGCCCTTATGACCTTTTGTTGACACTTCCCGCTACTTACGTTGGCGCTTAAAAATCATTCCTTAGCCTAAAAAAACCGGAACGCTGCCTGGGTAACTCACAATTCAGGAGTCGGTAAACCTTTTGACGAGGACCAGTCGAGAGGGAAAAGCTTTGATATCATCCTAAATTAGAGAAGACGGAAGGAATCATTAATCTTTCATCATAGATTGAAAATAATATTTTAAGTCATGAATATTTTCGATAATATATCCGAGCAGTTATGGAGAGAGTGATGGAAGTTAGCGTTCTCCAGAGAGATGAGCGATGGCAATTTAGGTGTGGGGGAAAGAGGAGGTTGCTGGGTGAAATCAGAAATAAATAACCAAAGTTATCAAACCAACTTGGTTTGGGAGGTGTGGGCAGAGCTCCCTTCCCTAATACCAGGGGCGTGTGAAATACACAGCAAAGGGTACGGTGGCTCCTTTCCTTGTTTCCCAGGAAGGTCTGTAAGCCGAAAAATCGCTCAATTTGTGTGAATTTGAGGGTGCCCTGAGGGAACACACGGAAACGACCCCGTGCCCTCCGGTCAGCAGCCCAGTGATCTACCCGCTGGACTACCCGGCCCCCGAAACCGGAAGAAGGCAGAAAATGTTGGTGGAGATAATATGGAGGGAGTGGTATGTTTGAGGCCGTGGGGCGAATGTTAGGTAAACGTGGAGGAAGCGCAGGGAAGGGGGAGAAAGGGCTTTCGAGGAGGAAAGAAAAACTGGAGAGAGAAATCATGAGGGGCAAAATAGGAGAAGCTCGCTCGATATGTAGACTTATTAGGGAGCGATTAGTCGATTATTTGTCGAAAACGTAATTAAACACACGGTAACCTTTGATGGAGTCACTATGAAATGGCCAAGTCAAGTTTATCCCCTTTTCAGAATAACTTCAATTCGAAAATTTTATTTTTGCTGACCTTTAATATTCTCGATTTGATGCTAAACATGACCAAATGATAGCTCCTCTGTTATTACATCCTTCTAAATTTGTCAAATTTACTAGTCTCTTGGTCTTTCCTTTAATTTTTCCATCTATAATGTTTCTATATAATCCATTGCGCCTTACAGTGCGTCCAATCCATCTACCTGTAGTTCTTCTTTCTCACATATTTTTCTCTATAACATCCTTCCGTCCTCTCCTCTTTTATATATACTTCCTTGGTCCTCACTTAGCCTCTCAATTTGGTATTCACCACTCCCTCAAACTCCACGTATTCATCGCTGGTCCAATTGCCATTTCTCTGATCCATATACGAGATCAATGCTCCACACGAACGTTTTCGGTTGAAATCTTAGATTCTTCGAAGGCAGTGGCTTCCTCTTTCTTCATAGACGCCTTCTTACCTCGAGCAATTCTTTGCTTGGTGTCCGTCAAACTTCTTCCATTTGAAGTCAAACTGCTGCTCAGGTAAACAAAGGAATATCCTAATCTAGTTTCACTCCTCGAATTGAGATACCTGTCACCAGCTTCCCTTTTCCACACGCCAGGAAGTGATTTTTATTTTCGCTCAAATCATATTCCCCAAGAATTTGGTCCATAGCATTCAATAGTTTCTAGCAGGCGTATCTACTATTTCTATAGGCTATTCTTTTAAATTGAGAGGCGACAATATCCAGGGGAAAGTAATGGAATCAGTGAAGCGCCCCCTCCCATTTCCCTTCCATCCCACGAGGTCACCAAGGTCGCTCTGTCCGTTCCCCGCCGGTCCGTCTTTCCGCCCGCCCCGACGAGTCATCATTGCGACCGCAGACGTTTCGCACGGCTGCACAATGTGTAACTTACGTCCCACGAAACTCGATCATGGGGTATCGTGAATGCAAGCGACTTCCTCACCGTGAAGTTTTCTGTGGAATCGGGGAGGTGAATAAAGTGGGCCACGGCGAACCCTCGACCACTTTTCCTTTCGAAGGTCAACAGAATTCTGATTTCTTATCTTATGAGCGCCACAAGGTAAAGATTGGACAAACTGGAGCAATTTGAGAAGATCATACCTCCTGGACCACGGGCGGAGCCCGGCTCGGTCGGTCGAGGCTTTGAACGCCTCGGAAAAAATGGTTTTCGGCAAAAGTTTGAATCCGCATTGATTAAAGGATTGAGGGAAGCGGATTTTTCTCATAAACGACATGAAAGTCACGAACGATTTGATGACAAATCCACTGCACGCAAATCTCAACGCAGTAACTCCACGGTCTAATTAGAGAATTTGCTTTGGATACGGATACGTTTAAAGAATCAGATAGGGAGCCCCTTCATTCAAGAAGAGAGCAGGTAAGATCGCCTTCTTCGCACTCGTTTGCAGTGACTTAGCACCGAGAGTGGAATTCAAAGACTTCCTATGTATGAGCCGCCAGAACGAAGGGGGAACTCGAGGTTGACCTTTGCTTACCTTCGCTTTCTTCGTGTAGACTTCCTTCAAAAAAGAGAGCTTTAAGACTATCGCATAGATTTCATTCCTTCGTTCTCACCTGTGTCTTTTTAAAGGTTCGCTTCTTAGGAGCGATTCTCGGTGTGGGTCCAAGACTATCAGGAAAGTGTGGGGCACCTGACTTCTAGACCGAGTGAATTCTTAAGGGTACGCATAAAATTGAAAGATTCGACCACGAGGATGAAACGCGAGAGAGAGAGAGAGAGAGGCACCGTCACGGACTGTTTCCAGCACTCTTTCTTTGATCGCATGATAGGACGCAACTACAAGGTGGGATAGAATGAACTCGATGGTTTGACGGCTTAGTTGTAAAAAAATCTACCTATTAATAATACGATGATTAAAAAATATTTTGTCTCTGAAAACTACTGCATCCAATGTCATTCTATTTTCATCAGGTTCTGAAAATTATTACATCCAGATGATGACCTTGGTGAGTGATACACATTTTGAGTCATTCAAAAAAGGTTTCGAAAACTCTCTTGCGTTATTCCACATCTGTAATTTCCTCCTTAAGAGCATCCAAGGTCCTTGGTCGAACTTTGCGAACCTCAGCTTTGAGATATCTCCAAAGAAAAATATCACATGGGCTCAAATCCGGGGAGCGAGCGAGGGGGCAATGGAACATCCCCTCGTGAGGACATCAGGGGGTTGGGAAATTGTTCTTGCGGGATTGGGCGTGAAAGAAGGGCGGTATGAGCCATCCTGTTGAAACCAAAAGGCTTCTGTGTCCCATTCCTCGCCATACTCTTCCATTTTGGGGTGTAAAACGTTCTCCAGCATCTCACAATAGCGCACAAAGATCACAGTGGCAGTTGAACCTCCAGATTAAAAAAGTAAGGCCCAATAATGCCTATGGAGTACATAGCGCACCAAACTCTCACTTGGGGGCTATGGAGAGGTCTTGGGTGAAGTTTGCAAGGGTCTCCCAGTAACGAAAGTGTTGCTTCTTTACTGAGCCGGAGTGGTGAAAATGCGCTTCATCGCGAGACCACAGCGCCCTCGGCGTCGCCACGACACTATCATTGTTCTCAAGGAACGTTTCTAAGACAAAGTCTCGATGCTCACCAGACCACTGCATGGTGACTACTGAAATTGAATTTTTGTTTTTCAGCTAACGCCACTACTCCCACTCCACTAATTCATCTGCGCGCTCTTCAATATTTCTTTTTAAACTTGGGAGTGTGTTCTGCTCCACCCTGTGTGACAAAATTGAACCCAAGCACCCGAATATATTTATTTTGCGTTTGATTGATGTCAACATTTATTACATGATTTATACAGGCAACAGTTCGCGCGAGTGCCTTTATATGCGATAATATACATTCAAATTCATTTATGAATTACTTTGCATATTCCAAGAAACTTTGGGGATGCCGCGACAGTAACATTTAACGGAGTCATCCGCCCAAGTCCCAAATGTGGATGTGTAAGATGACGCCTCGGCAGTTAATAAGCTCAAGCACTCGGCCTGTCGTGGAGGGATCCGAGTTCGTATCCCGGTCAAGGCGAATGATATTCACACACGGACATTGCTGCATTGTAATAAGCATTATGTTTAGGCAATCCCACTCCGTCAAATGCCCTTCCTGGAGCTTTCTCGGTATTGACTGCAGACGACGTAACAGAATGGGTTAGTACGAGGAAATTCGACCATAAGCCATCGAACCAACATTCGAATCGATTGCTGTGATCACCCCGCCCTTCTATTTTGTAAATCGGTGACCTTTCACTGTTTCCAACTCTGCGGGTCATTTGGAAATAAACTCACTTCAGGCCTGTCACGAAGCCAAACCCAAAAGGCATGCCAAGTGTTCTGAAAAGTGTGACAGAATTGAACTTTTAGGGTTGGAGGGACGATGAGAAGCGCGACGCCGTATTGAAAGCTTTCAGGTGTTTGAAGATCAATGCACATAAGTTGGAATGTTAAAAAATATAGCATGGAAAAATTAATATCTATCAAAGGCGCAACTTTAATACTTCCTCGAGTGGAAACATCCAGAAGTCAAATACATTGTATGAAAAACTGAAAAAATTAACAACTGAGTGAAAACTTCGGATAAACCTCCCCTTAATAATAAACTGTTCTTTCTTTTCCATACAGAAATGTATTAGAACCAACTTGGGGATAATTGTTTTAATACATGGAGCCCATTTCTAAAAGCTACAGAAAACCCCTCTGCAAGCAGTTTTATGTGTAAAATCCCAATTTCCGATTCATATATTTCATAAGGCAGGCATGTTAAAAGTTCTGCAATGGTTAACACCACACATCAGACATCGTACGCGCAAATTATAATGACTTTGCAATCTTGTGAAATTGACCTTTGCTGAATTCGTCATATAACGAATCCGAAATCGTGTGTTTTAAATTCATGAGTGGAAAAAGACGAATTCAATTTATTGCTGCCGGCATCATAGCTCAAATTTCGAGAGAATTAAATTTGATGCATTACGTGCTCCTTCACTTGTATGATTCATTTAAGGAGTGCAAGGTTGTCATAGGAAATTGATTACTTGGCTGAAGAGCCGAGTTTTCGGCTGAGTTAGCAAAAAATCTCGTAAATAGACCAACGATAAGAGTTATTCACGATATAATTTGTCCTGCAAAAGTTGAAACATTTCGTAATTGCAATGACCAGCGAATATTTGCAAGACAAATGGAATTCCTTCGATAATATATAGTCAATTAAAGGGGGCGTTGAGTTAATAGTCGTCTATCAGTGACCGGTTTACAACGTGGCATTCAGGCAATGTGCGTCTACACCGTGATTGACATTATCACTGATTTTCTTGAAAGAACTCCCTTCAAATGATTGTTCTACCTGATGCCAAACAATCCTATACAAACCTTTACTTCTCTTTATAATACGAAGGTGAAATTTTAACATGGTGCGCTGCAAGGCACCACTAAATGCGTGGCCGGGGATGATAACACCCCAGATTGCCTATGGCCCAAAATTACTTTTTCCTCCTACCGCGGTCGGACGTTTTTCTGACGATGCCTCATTTTTTGTGGGAAAAATGACATCTTAAATCTATCTGTTCTACACTTGATATCTCGAATTTTATTGACATGATCTCTCCTATCGAAGTACGATGGGACTAATAGTTCATTTTCAGCATCACTGCTTAAGAGACATCCTACTTAGCCATATCACTTGGCCCCGGCATCAAAAAACGAAAACATCCTCTGCGTCCATGCCTACTGCATATTATGTCACAGATCATCTTAAGTCCCTCATATTCAATTTCCTCCTTATTTAAGTCTCTCTTATTTAAAGATCGTTCTTCCAGCAGTTAAGCTACGGACACGATTTGACACAGTTGATTATACATTCGTCTTTGAATGAAATTGATGGAGGAGATGGAGAACACCATCTTTGTTCAGTGGGATGGAAATGGCTTTAATTGCCAGCCTATTTGTCTATTTTCCTTTACTTCCTACATACACACCCTCTCTCTCTCTCTTCATCCGTCTCCTACCATTTCATAACTCCCTTTAATTGGTTCAAGTGCTTTAAACCGTTTAACGAGACTCGAAGGACTCTGCATATCAATGACCCCGAGACTTGCACTAGTATGAGGAAGCGTTCATTTCTCGCATTCCCCTCCCTATTGTGAACAAGAAGACATCTGGAGAGGGAGCGTTATCAACTGTACGTGATTGCCAAGGCAATTTTCGTCTTTTATTAAAGACATCTGATAACGGTTTGAGGGAATTATTGGAAGGAAGAGGTCCAGGGAGAATACCCACCGCTGCTCCATTTTTCACCGGGACTTTGTAATGAATGGGCAACGAATGAAAGGAGCCGCAGATGACCGAATCAATCTCTATGCAGTGGGTTAAGGAGTCGGTCCTCGAACTCTAAAAGTGAAAGGCTGGAGCCCCACCTCTCCAGCAGTCGGTGTCTCGGTTACTCTTGTGGCTTGGTCGGTGGGAAAGTTAAAACAAAAGAAGACCCGAATGCGGTACATGGGGACCCTCAAGTGACGGATGGTCCACCGCCAGAATTCCCACAACCCTGAGGAAACAAATGACTCTCTCCCTCCGCACGGAGAAAAAGCAGAGACAATGCCACGGCACTTCCATAAATTGACGATGGAAGCCATTAAAACAGCCCACCGCACCCATTCTCCGGGTGCGGTGGAATGGGTTTCCTTCCATCTCCGTCGTCGAACCGAGGGAGCCGCTTCGAGGGCGTGCGGCAGAGGGTGCGAGGTTGCCATCATTTACCCAAGTAATTGGAAGTATTTTTCGGAGATCTACTTCGTGGCCTTCCATCAATCACGACCGTCTTAGATTCACTGCCTCTCAGTATCTCATTCGTTCATTTTTCCTGCTTTCTTCGGATTTCCCCGATCCGGCTTCCTATTTGATCCAATCAAATCTCACCTTTCATTCTCAAATTTCTTCATCTCCTTTCAACATAATTTCTCCGCCCATTATAGACTCTCAGCTCAAAAGACCTACACTACGCCATTCCCCTTTACACAAAAAAACACACCATTCAGTGCAATATTCCATTCAGAAATCTTCACTTAGATGTTATTTACCAAGAGTTCTTACCTTTGGCTGTTCTCGTATAAACTCTCATTGCTTAAAATGTCTCCCAATGCAACGTGCGTGTGTTCCCAGAAAATACTGCCCAAATCCATCCCTTACACCAATTCACGACAAAATGTTAAATTTAGAGACAGTAAAAGCTGACGTTCACATCAACTAGGAATTCAATAGAATCATCATAATTGCTGGAATATTCATCCGTCCCAACACAAGTGACCCACAGTGAATCGAACGATAACTGCGAAAGGTGATGAAATCAGCTCGACTCTCGACACTGGTTTCTTAAGAAATCGAGGCGCCAGATGCGACCAACGTGTACGCTCCCCGAGCGTGGGAAAGATGCATCGGGGAACTGCTCTGCCCCCTGCTCATGGATTACATTTACATTACGTAGTTCGATGAAGGCACAGCTAAGGTGGGTGGCAGGGTGTGATTACAAGCCAGACTACTTTTGACCCAAAACACACGCACTTTTCCCTTCTATTGCGGTCGGACAACGCTATTCTGATCCCTTATTTTTTGTGGGAAAAATGACATCTTAAATCTATCTGCTCTACACTCAATTTCTCGAATTTAATTTACATGACCTCTCCTACCGTAGTACGATTGGAATAATAATACAGTTTCAACATCACTGCTAAGGGACGCCCTTCTAATTTATGCAAATGATTTCATATGTAATTTGACCTTCGCTCTATTGAGTGGTTTCCCGCCTAGCTGCTCTAATATTTTGGACACGCCACTAAGTTTATCACCACAACGTATTACAAATCTAGCTCCAATACGCTGCACGCGATCATACCATACAAAATTTTAAAAAATTCTGAATGCATGTCGTATGCTTCGGTTTGGAGAGGGCGTATAATAAATTTGAACTCGGACCGCTCATTTATTTAGCAATAAAACTTTAACGTAAAAAATTAAGAATATTCGTCCACGATTGATGCTAAGGTCCAAATATTACTCAATGACTATCTTTAAGTTAAAACAGCAAAAGTTGAAGTAATAAGCCTTTTAGTGTTGAACGTTCTAATCCCCTTTGCTCATGATTTTTCCTCACTAAATTTATATCACCTTCAAATAAAAATATCTACATTCAGACACTTCGATGGAAAAAATATTTAATCAAGTCCATTAACAAGTTATTTTCGTCATTTCCTCTCTGTTACTCTTACTTATGTCGCGATTTATTGTAAGAACAATGAGCCATTTCTGAACTGCGAAGGCTAGTGAGCGAACGGGGGCGACTTGTCGTTTTCCATGTCTGCCAGACTTCATTACTTGATTTGCTTGGGCCATCATCAATCCTAGAGCCAACGTGAGGTCATCGCTTCATCAACGTCGGTGGAAGCATTTGCTCAAGCTACGAATTGCAAAGAGCAAAGCCAAAAGCCAAAATCGCCTCCTAGACTAAGTGTGTCTAGGTACGATCTCTTGGAGGCCTCTGGTTCGATTCACTTCCGGGTCCAGATAAAATATGTTGATAATTTAAAAATTTTGCTGGCACGTAAAGGGTATTCTTGAGAAACGCTGAGAGTTGTCAGAAGAATAAATATCCCATGCCAATATCTAAATGAAATAAAAACTGACGACTACGTGTATTCGAAGCGCATGTTTAAGCGATATTTTACGTATATCAATATTTTTGGAAGAAAGGGTGACCATCTACGGCAGCAGTGAAGAAGTGCTAAAACAGTAGCGATCACGGAAATTAGGTGTTGATTTTCTTTAATATAGATATTGGCCTAGGGTATTTCATCTGATTGATGTTCCTTTCATGCCCGACACCTCTTTTGATAAACTCTGTTTCTCCGAGGTACAAGTTATCGGCTGCAGGATGCGAGCTCTAAAATAGTTTTATTTAAAAAATAATTTTCAGCTTTCTTTGCAGGAGAAAAAGGTGTTCATTTAGTTATTATCATTTCATTTTCTCATCATCTTTTGTTATCTTTGGTATATGAGAAGTCTCCCTCCCTCCCTCCCCCTCTTACCGGATCACTCGAGGATCTCTGGACCCGCGACAGACAGTGACCTAATACAAATCTGGGTTAGCCCCGGCAACTTCGGGGTCATATCATTATGTGCCACGCCTTTTCATCCTTCTTGCGATACCTTAATGCTAGCGACCACCCTGACCTTCCCATCGACCTTTCCATTTTAATCTCTTTTTCCTTAACCGACTTTCAATCGTGCAAACAAGTCACTTAGACTCATTTCCTTTCCGCTGATTCGTCATCTTGGCGTTTGTAAATACGCACTCTCGGACCCACCGACCCTTTTAGGTTCAATTTCACATTTCGTTCTACGTGTATTTCTAATTCCATTATAGTTAATATATCCCGAATAAAGTTCATTTCTAACTTGCATTTTTGCAATGTGAGAAGTTATTTGAAATCGTTTTACAATATATTTCGACACACTTTATTTTTTATTTTGAATTTACTTTGCGATGTATTTTGTAAGAAAAGCAAGCTTTAAAAGACTGAAGTCAGTTTATAAAGTTTAGGGTTAAGAACACAACGCCAATTATGCAGAAACCAAAATGGTAAATACGTTCCTCATTTTTCCAGGGAAAGAATACGAAGCTCTGAAATAGAGTACACAACAAGCCCTGCGGTAAACTTGAAAAGACGAAAACTTGAAAACTTTTAAAAGACGAGACGGTCTTATGCATAAGAGACGATGAGGAAATATGATTTCGCACAAATGATATCGTGCGAGTATTACATTCTCCGCTTATTTTATTAGCATATACTCTGGACAAACCAAGATGTTGCACTAATTACCCACCAAACATTGATGCTTATAACGAGAGTCGTTTTCATTATTCTACTGCTCAATTATTTATACATTATGAAGAGGCTATTTATACATTAAGAAAAGGCATTGCTCGGACTGGTTACGGGACGACGAACTATCGGTAAGGGAGGCATTTAAGTACGGCAAATAATCTCTTTTGGAGAATCTCAGGACACAAACATTAATCAAAAAGGATTATTTCCACGAAAAAAACGACTAAAGCCACTTCGTAATTAAACTATATCTGGAAGGTCACTCGATCGAGTCCTGGTTCCATACAATACATTTTCACAAAAGTTTTCATGCAATAGAAAAAGAGGAGCCGTTCAACTTTTGGTTCTCGACCAGTACGCGATCGTAATTACCTATTCTGTTTGTGACTATACCTATTACGTACCAAGGAAGGATGGCTCATGTTCGCTACCGCCTTGGCATGCTGAGTATGCACTCCAATCAGAAGCACCAGGTTCCCGGTAAATTTAATCTGACGATCGTTTCGCCTTCACCGTGGTGGTCACCTTCCTCCGTTGCTTCTTCATTCTCTCGTTTTGCCCAATGGCGCACTTTGGCCTCCCACCAATCGGATGCGAGGGAACAGCGGAAAACAAGACGTGTTTCTTTAAGGGCAGTCTGGGCCGAAGGCGCTTCCTTCGCGCTCGGGTGCGACCTTCCCTGCGGGTGGGAGCGATCAAAGTGTCCGTCGGTGGATCCAGAGGGGCGCCGTACAAAAACGTACCGTCGCTCGTGGCAATTAACTGCACTCGGTAATAGGAAAGGAAATGCACGCCATTTTAAGAACTACAGATGCTGACGCGAAAAATCTGACCAGGACGAATAAAAATTATGCTTCCCGGAGAACCGATTCGAGGAGAATTGGGGAATCGCGAAAATTCTTTTAAAACTGGTTTGGAATGACATATAAAAATATCTTATTCCAAACTAAACTTTTGAGCCGAATCTTAGTAAAGAAATCATCTAGCGAAGATTCCAGTAATGAGAATCTTCAATGCGTATGGACATGGCCTTAGTGCATTTTACACGTCTGCGAATAGTAAATGGCTCGATCGATAAGGAGAAAAATAAGTGACTGCATGAACATTGATTTCGACGCATAAAAAAGAACCATGGTGATGGCATGGCAAAGAGATAAGTAGGATGAACACATGGGAAGGTGAAATCGAGCAGATCACCAGCGCAAAAAAGTTCTCTTGACCGGGACATATGAAATCCATGTACATAACGGTCGATCACTGGATGGAGTAGTTTTTTAAGGACCCAGTAAATTAGTATTGTAATACTTCTAAGGCCCGCTTTGCACGGCACTAAACAACCTTAAACTTCATATTGAAATAAAGTATTTGTTTCATCAGCTCACCGACTTTCCACCTCCCTTCCTGCAATTCAAAATGCCCATTATTCACTCGCTCTACCTCGCTTGCCAAACATCCTCCTCCCCTTTGCCATGCCATTCAACGTTCCGTTGTCTCTCAAATACTCAGCAGTCCCTTCACCTGCCTACCGAAACCTCTCTCTCTCTCTCTCTCCCCCCTCGCCTACCACGACTGTCACTTCTTTTGTTCTCCATCCAGTCCATTTTATTTTTTCTCCATTCTTCTCCGCGACTCGAACGCTCCAGTCGCTCTTGCCTCGACCACTGAGTTTGTGGAGCTGCAACACTTTCCGCTCATCTTTTCTTTAATCTCTGCCCGGGAATACTTTTCCATCACTTCGTAGGGACATCTCAATTTATGCCACGAAGCATTAAGAAGCACAATTGGTTCTAAAATTTCACCACTTTCTGCATTCGCAAGATTTCAACCATCCCTGCTGAGTCCGAATTTCAACGACCACATGACGTCAAGAGAAGACCATCGCTCACGAAGCGAAAGTCGGATACACTGCGAGTCTGTCGGCTTAAAGAGATTCCAGGACGAAAACTTGAAACTATAGCGAGATGATCAGTCTTTTCAATCACTTTCGTGCAGCAAAAGTGCTTCTCATAACATATATACCTGTTATAAAAGTAAATAGTACTGTCATCCAAGTATCATAACCAACCTGTGTGGTACTGTGTTTATATTACTCCTGATCAACAATATTACCAATTTTGGCCAAGATAACTTGTCAAATTCTCGTCATATTGCGGATATTAACTCGCGGTTGCTGAGGAAGCTTTAGATGCTTGAGGAGTAAAGAAAACTTTCAATTAGTTGGAAAAAATTGGTTCAATTGGTGACTTGGTTATTTTCCTTTGCATGCCTGGTGTGGATACACCCTATGCCACACTCCTTCGCGGTTGCTTGCAGGGTATTGTGAAGATATGTAGATAGATGTAAATCAATGTCAAATTGTGTTTCATCACAAGGTGAGAAGTTGATCCAAAAACTTTTATTCCTTTGCTTTAATCAATCGTGGAAATCGTATAATGGATCTTTGGCAGCTAGGAACTATCTTGACCGAAACAAACAAGCATTAACAAAAAACTGGCAATCGTCTGAACCATGTCCTGAATTTATTTTAATCAAGTTGCCACTTCACATTAAAGCAATAAAAACTATCGGGAATTAAAGCTCATATCTTCCAGAGAAAGATGAGAAAGCGTGTATGTTCTTTTAGCAAATTCCATTACATTCAAATATTTTTTAAATTATAGTTTTCAAACGATCTTGTGTACACATGAAACCAACAACCAATCACACATGAGCATGGATGTTTCAAGAGAATACTGATTTTTACCCTGGAATAAGCGTTATTTTTTAATCAACACGCGTCGACGAAAACATTAAACAAAATCCTTTGCACTTACACAAAAATGGGGAGTCGAAACGAGAGTTATTCGAAGGAGGTTCATCTGAGACTTTGCACAAAGTTCGCATCCAACATTGAACATCATGATTTCATTATTGATTGAATTATATGAATGAAGTAAGCATCGCGTTAAACGGTATTTATGCTGGCATTCCATGGTAGGCCGACACTTATGTCTCAGATATTTTCATAGCTCTCTAAGAACGGAGTGCCTTCCAGTCAGTGCATGCCAACCCGACGAAAATGTTCATTTTTCTCCGATTCTCAGCGCGCCCGTGTATGCCTAAAGACTTTTGGATATTATAACACGCTAATCCACGGGATGTAAGTGGGCATTTAATTTTATTTTTAGAGCTGTTGAAGAATTCGAAAGAAAGAGGTTCCATCGAAACCAGCCCGCCATGAAACCAGCGGGCGTGGACATATCGCAGAAGCGCATTACGCTGTTTGTTTTTTTTTTACTGCTCACGTATGCGACTATCTCAACGTGCGACTGCCTCACCGTGTCTTCGCCCCGACCTTCTGCCGACTAACCGCTCGTGAATCAAAACAGACTCCGGAATCCACACCCCCGCGGTGTGGAGGGGAGGAGAGTGCCGTGAGGAAAGCATACGAATGGCATCAACTTTAATGACCCCGCCATTCGCATCAGAGACGACGAACGCATCTGCAAGAACGCAAGTCTCTGGACAATATAGGGAAGTCCGTGCCAGGCAACAGCTACGTCCAGTGCATACGACAAAATGATTCGAAATTGGTGGAGGAGTTACGTTATACAATTATGACGATTAAAGCGACTATTTTTGAAATAGCCATACGTGCACCACAGTACTTAAGCTTAAACCAGTGCGCTAAGCATGCCATACGAGCTTCCTGCAGCATTTGTAAGTATGGGGCGAATTTATTAAAATTCTTAAAATTTTCCGCTCTCGGAACAATAGACAAAGTTTGGGGTAAAGTTTATTTTAGGTATTTAAGATTGATAAATATATTAAATTTTATCATACCTATAAGAGCCTATTCCTGCGTTCAATACCAGTTTTAAGGATAAAAACCTATGAAAGCCATTTGGAAACAAATTTCATTATTATTTATTATTATTTACACAATTACGTTGCAATTAGGCAAATTTCCTGGTGGCAACGGTCAGGTTAGGTCAAAGATAACTGCTAACAACGAAAATTACATACTCGCACTACAAAAACAGATAAGAGACAAAATATTTTTACATAATGACACTTCCACATCACATACAAACAAACTTCCACACCACATACAAAATGTCGTCCACATCACATACAAACAATATTTTCAAAACTACAGTGAAGTTTATTACCCAGTGGCTACTTTACATTTCAACTTAAAACTTCTAAAATTGGATGGAAAGGGCTCAAACAAACCTCCAGGCAGCTGGTTCCAATCAATAATAGTTCTATTTAAAAAAGAGTATTTTTTCTTATTGGTTTTTTGAGTCCTTATTTTTATTTTGTGGCTATGGTTTATTATTCACAGAGAAAATGCGATCAAACCTGAACCGGATGCGTTGGGTCAACAGTTGGTCAACTATGAAATGAAAGTTAAAGACGAACAATTTTACTTGAGCTATTTCACGCAAGCAATTTTTTAAAATTATATCAATACATTTGATTACGTGTACAACCATGCTCATTTAATATTTCGCCAAAAAAACTCGAAGATTTGGCGTATGATCTCTTAATTGCCCTCGGCGCGATAAAATCTGTATGCAGGGACTAACATTTTTTGAGGCAAATAATATAAACATGAGAACACAAGCAACCGAGAGACACAGCTATCCGGTTCAGTAAAATAGCAAAGCACTTATTTGAATGGACATTTATCATGTAAATGTACTCGTGATCAGTACTATGGAAGTTGGGTATGGTATCAAATGATCATCATTCATTCACCATGGCGTTTCGGTGGTCAACCTAAAGGGCTCCGCCAATGTTAAGAAGGTAGCGGTTCAACCGTTGCTGTGCTATCTGTATATGTATGTATGTATGCATGAATATATACATAAATAAGATATCGTAACATGAGAGTTAATTACTACACTCTAATATTTTATTAAATGCGCAAAAATTCAAATACCATATTTAATGCAGCGTTTTTCAACAGAGAAAAATGATATTCAAAGAATAATTTGATGGTTACACCCACTTCGACGTATTTACTTTAAAATTCCTATTTACTAACTACCTGCTCTGAAGTTTTTCGGCGTCTAACTAATGTGGCTTTTTCAGCAACCAAGCACGAAACAGTTTCCAACTTTATTATTCAGCTGCCGACGTTCTAGGAAACACCAAATTCAGTGACTTAACTTCTTGGGTGACATCTATTCCATTACCTGATTGTTTTCGGAGCAAAACACGTAAAAAACGAATGCTGTATCCAAAACTTTCTATATTTCTGAGGTTTTTGTAAACGATTGAAATGACCTCAGAGTTGGATCTTCTCCGCATTGCATTTTATGCCAAGAGTCACCAGTGAATCTGAAGGGATCTTGTGCGGAGTAATCCCATTAATTTCCAGAGGAATCGGCGAACGGCGCGGGTTTGATTTGATCCGCCCATGCACGAGGAGTGTGGACTCATTTCAACTTCAAATAACAGATCTTTCAGTGCCTCCAACTTTTATACGCATCCTCGATGCTCATACACTCCTGTTATGATGCCTACATTTACAGCATGTCTATCACATTCACTGACTGTTTAGGCATTCATTGAAGATTTCACAGTATACCATGACTATTCCTTTCAAAAGATTGCGATTGCATTAGAATGGACAGATGCATGCTGGACAGAGGCTATGGCCGAAA
Source organism: Hetaerina americana (assembly GCF_022747635.1). NCBI lineage: Eukaryota > Metazoa > Arthropoda > Insecta > Odonata > Calopterygidae > Hetaerina > Hetaerina americana. The sequence continues at coordinate 56,426 of NW_027286985.1, read as the reverse complement.
CATTAATCCTTGTTTAATTTCATCATGATATTTTTATTGCCAAGCAATTTCTATTGCTTCGCTTGGATTCATTAAGTAAAGGAGAACAGCAAAGTCTAATTATTTGCGCAGGCGTAGGCATTTTTGCGAATAACGGTAGGTCAGTTCGCAACGTCCGTGACAGGGGCTTCGCGCACCTCAAGGGCTGGATTTTCAATTTTGCCACCGTAACTTGGTCAGCTTGCCTTGGAGGCTTCCGTTGCACTTTAAGCTTCACTCTGATAAGGGCTGGAAATATTTTCCACTCACGGTAAGAGCATATTACTAATTTGGTCGGCTTTAAAGTTGAAAACATTTTTTTTTGCTTTTGATTTGAAATTGTTATACTTCTTGCTTTTTTCATCAAATCAAGTAACAATTCCTCGAATGATTTTGGCAGCATTAGATTCTGCCAACAATGATTACGAGAAAGTTTTTAAATTATTTTAAAGGAAATAAATGTATTATTTATAAGGAAATTTATTTTGAGGCGTATCACAAAAAATAAAACACTCACGAACACATATTTTTATATACGTACATTCTAGCGTTTATGAAATGTAAAAAATTGTTTTATTTACTGGAAGTTTTTAACGGTTTAATTGGTCTCCGACTTTAAAAAGTGTTGTACTCTGAAATAAGGGAGCGTGTCGCTAGGAGCAGTTCTCGAGTGATTGAAAATATTAATACTCTACGCTATATAGATAGTGTTCGAGCAAGTGATAACGAAGATTTTAGCCATTATTCTGCAACGTTACTGATCGGACATACTCGTCTGATTGACGCACTCAGTACTAACTTCCTGTGAAAGCCATCCTTTCCCTAAGTCCCAGCCTTCAAGCATCTCTCAAGAAAAACTTAAATATGAGAGGCTTTCAAAAGGAAAGGGAAGCGGACGTGGGATATGTTCCTCGAGGGATAAGAGAAGGAGAGGCGAGGCCATTATCTGCAAGCAAGCGCCATATTTATGCCAACACCATAAGACTCGTACACGTTGATAAACATTCCTCTTGATAAAGTTGAACGTCTATAGCGGAATTCTTTGATGAAGAACGGACCAGGAAAATGACGAACATTCCACATGAATATTTATTGAAACACGAAAATTCGCCGCAGCGAAAAAAAACGCTTTCAATAAATACGAATGCGCAATTTTCTGCTTCCTTTTCCTTTCATATCAAACATCACTCTTAATTCTAAATTAAAGTTGATTCATCGAGGCAATTTCTCATTGGAATTAGATAATATGAAAGTTGGCAATATCAACGGCAGAATGGATTTTCTCGACCCTCGGAAAGAACACTAATCATTGAGAAAATGAACGAACGGTGGTGCGTCCACACCAAAGGGAGGGTTTGGGGGTGGGTTGGGGGGGTGGGTTGGGGTGGGAGGGGGGGGGTGCTGGGACAGAGGGCAATTGAAGTTTCAACCGTTACCTTTCTAACTCCTCTTGGAGGAATCTCCCAAGGCAAAAAATCGCATATCCGAAGTAGGTTAAAATGACTGAGTCTACGAAATATATGGTAATAAAACTAAAAGTAATCACAGCCCGAGAGTTGGTATGACAGGTGGGTGCACACCTTACCTAATACTGGATGAGTCAGAACACACTCCCTAGTTTAAAAAAATACTGAAGAGCGCGCAGATGAATTAGTGGAGTGGGAGTAGTGGCGTTAGCTGAAAAACGAGAATTCAATTTCAGTAGTCACCATGCAGTGGTCTGGTGAGCATTGAGACTTAGTCGTGGAAACGTTCCTTGAGAACAATGATAGTGTCGTGGCGACGCCGAGGGCGCTGTGGTCTCGCGATAAAGCGCATTTTCACCACTCCGGCTCAGTAAAGAAGCAACACTTTCGTTACTGGGAGACCCTTGCAAACTTCACCCAAGACCTTTCCATAGCCCCAAAGTGAGAGTTTGGTGCGCTGTGTCCTCCATAGGCATTATTGGGCCTTACTTTTTTTAATCTGGAGGTTCAACTGCCACTGTGATCTTTGTGCGCTATCGCGAGATGCTGGAGAACTTTTTACGTCCCAAAATGGAAGAGTATGGCGAGGAATGGGACACAGAAGCCTTGATGGCTTATACCGCCCGTCGTTCACGCCCAATCCCGCAAGAACAATCTCCCAACCCCCTGATGTCCTCACGAGGGGATGTTCCATTGCCCCCTCGCTCGCTCCCCGGATTTGAGCCCATGTGATATTTTTCTTTAGAGATATCTCAAAGCTGAGGTTTGCAAAGTTCGACCAAGGACCTTGGATGCTCTTAAGGAGGAAATTACAGATGCGGAATAACGCAAGTGAGTTTTCGAATGACTCAAAATGTGTATCACTCACCAAGGTCATCATCTGGATGTAATAATTTTCAGAACCTAATGAAAATAGAATGACATAGGATGCAGTAGTTTTCAGAGACAAAACATTTTTTAATCATCGTATTATTAATAGGTAGATTTTTTTACAACTAAGCCGTCAAACCATCGAGTTCATTCTATCCCACCTTGTAGTTGCGTCCTATCATGCGATCAAAGAAAGAGTGCTGGAAACAGTCCGTGACGGTGCCTCTCTCTCTCTCTCTCTCTCGCGTTTCATCCTCGTGGTCGAATCTTTCAATTTTATGCGTACCCTTAAGAATTCACTCGGTCTAGAAGTCAGGTGCCCCACACTTTCCTGATAGTCTTGGACCCACACCGAGAATCGCTCCTAAGAAGCGAACCTTTAAAAAGACACAGGTGAGAACGAAGGAATGAAATCTATGCGATAGTCTTAAAGCTCTCTTTTTCGAAGGAAGTCTACACGAAGAAAGCGAAGGTAAGCAAAGGTCAACCTCGAGTTCCCCCTTCGTTCTGGCGGCTCATACATAGGAAGTCTTTGAATTCCACTCTCGGTGCTAAGTCACTGCAAACGAGTGCGAAGAAGGCGATCTTACCTGCTCTCTTCTTGAATGAAGGGGCTCCCTATCTGATTCTTTAAACGTATCCGTATCCAAAGCAAATTCTCTAATTAGACCGTGGAGTTACTGCGTTGAGATTTGCGTGCAGTGGATTTGTCATCGAATCGTTCGTGACTTTCATGTCGTTTATGAGAAAAATCCGCTTCCCTCAATCCTTTAATCAATGCGGATTCAAACTTTTGCCGAAAACCATTTTTTCCGAGGCGTTCGAAGCCTCGACCGACCCAGCCGGGCTCCACCCGTGGTCCAGGAGACATAATCTTCTCAAATTGCTCCAGTTCGCCCAATCATTACCTTGTGGCGCTCATACGATAAGAAATCAAAATTCTCTTGACCTTCGAAACGAAAAGTGGTCGAGGGTTCGCCGTGGCCCACTTTATTCACCTCCCCGATTCCACAGAAAACTTCACGGTGAGGAAGTCGCTTGCATTCACGATACCCCATGCTTGAGTTTCGTGGGACGTAAGTTACACATTTTACAGCCTTGCGAAACGTCTGCGGTCGCAATGACGACTCGTCGGGGCGGGCGGAAAGACGGACCGGCGGGGAACGGACAGAGCGACCTTGGTGACCTCGTGGGATGGAAGGGAAATGGGAGGAGGCGCTCCACTGATTCCATTACTTTCCCTACTTACTTTAGTAGATACGCCTGCTAGAAACTATTGAATGCTATGGACCAAATTCTTGGGGAATATGATTTGAGCGAAAATAAAAATCACTCCCTGGCGTGTTCACGCCCAATCCCGCAAGAACAATTTCCCAACCCCCTGATGTCCTCACGAGGGGATGTTCCATTGCCCCCTCGCTCGCTCCCCGGATTTGAGCCCATGTGATATTTTTCTTTGGAGATATCTCAAAGCTGAGGTTTTCAAAGTTCGACCAAGGACCTTGAATGCTCTTAAGGAGGCAATTACAGATGCGGAATAACGCAAGAGAGTTTTCGAAACCTTTTTTGAATGACTCAAAATGTGTATCACACACCAAGGTCATCATCTGGATGTAATAATTTTCAGAACCTAATGAAAATAGAATGACATAGGATGCAGTAGTTTTCAGAGACAAAAAATTTTTTAATCATCGTAATAGTAATAGGTAGATTTTTTTTCAACGAAGCCGTCTCATCCTGTCCTAAACCCAACGGTGAGTGATCAGGGTAGGGGAGGGGGGACCATTTCTTTCACTGCACCATCTGCGACTTCCCATGGCGATCTTGCACCCAGATAAGTAGTAGTAGTTTTGAGGGGAGGCGACCGACAGCTAAGGTCATTTGCGCCATAGGGGATGGATAGGAAAGGATGAAGGGTGGAGAGAAACCCGGCGTCGGCATTAGCCTGCTCTTTACGAAAGGCGCCAAGGGGTCCGCAGTTTAACGTCCCATCCGACGGACGGCGTACTCACTCAAAGTGCCCTCCACAAAGCACCTCAAGTAGGGATCGAGATACCTCTGAAAAATATTCAACACCGCCGGGATTTGAACCCGCGCCCTCATGGTGGGAGGCCAGTACGTTAGCCCCGGCACCATCTCGATCCCCCTTGCACCCAGATAATCACTCAGTTTGGGCGTAGGGGTGATGGTGCCCAATGGCGTTCCCCGCTGGACGATCGCCCCACTCCCAACCCGTAATTGAATTACAATAGCATTCCCGAAATGCATCGAATCAGTATAAAACTGAAGTGGGAGGCGGGAGTATGCTTTTCCCCACCCTTCCCCCGATGGCGTCGCCCGTGGGTGATTGCAACAATTCCCCCCTCCTCTTTTTAATCACTCCCTCGAATAACAACCTCACAGCGTAATCGAAACTAAATAAAAGACAGAGGAATAACAACAACGTGCACACTCGTGTGTGGGAGGCTGGTCAGCGACCCGCGTCCGAGCTCGTCGGCGACCGGCATGCCCGGGCAATGGGGCCGGGAGACGAGGCGCTCGTTCCATTCCCCGCACATCGAATCCTCGGGAGGACTTCATTCGCTTTCCCAGGCAGATTCATTCCCAGGAGAACGAAACTTGGAAGTTGGAGCAAGAAAGGCACATTTGAAAGGCGCACACGTTTATATTACCAATGCTTGTCGCTCTCCCCAAAGTGAAATCAATCACTACTGTGTTCCTCGTTGAAATATTTGAATCATTGAATCGAATCCGTAATACAGTCTCTACTAATGGGTGGCTCTGGGGAAATCAATTGCAATTTCCTCCATGATAAGAGAGTAAAACACGAATCCATCTCCTTTTGCCCATTTAATTCTGGCATCTCCAACAACGGACCAACAAACAAACAGTTCACCCAACTTCTGCAACTACAGGGTGCGCCGCTTAAATCCGGACAAACACGCGTTTCCTCGAATGAGGTTTCCTCTCCGGGTCCGCAAAACCCTCCCCGGACTTATCCGGAGCATTATACTTAGCCACAATATCGTAAATAGTTCAACTTGGATATCCGAAGAATCGAACTATTTCGAAACGCCCAGCGCGAACACTTTTGATAATAGCGGCTCTTCGATTGTACTCCGCACTTGTACATAGTATTTCTGCCATTTTGAGATTGACTGTTTACAAGATGCCTTTAGCTTCCAAGAACCCCAATTGCGACATCCATTTGAACTACCTTCTGGCGGGAAATTTAAATTGAAATTTGTCCAGATTGAAGCGGCGCACCCTGATCGACAATGTTCCTGCTGATATTGAATTGATTATGGAGAATAGAGATGCATCCCTTCAATGGGCACCAACACCAGAGGACTAGCACAGGTCAGCCATAAAAGAAAATACGTTTTATCGGACGGATTGTACCAAAACGTAATGAAATTGTATAATAGATGTGCCTCTTCAATTCATCAAAAGTCAAAGATCAAAGTCAAAATGATCACGAATGAGACTGATCTTAGGTACGGCAGAATGAGGAAAATTATTCACTAAGAACTGCACATGTCACAGGTGTCAGCACGTTGGATTACACGACAACAGACTCCGTTTCAGAAACAAACACGGCGCGACCTGCAATCGCGATGGGCAATCGAAATTATGTGGTTACAATGCAACAATTTCACAGTGTAAAAAATGCATATTAGCGGATGACTCCGTCAAAAGTTACTACCGCCGCGGCATCTCCCGCAGTTTCTTGGAAAGTTATGTGGCTTTGAAATTTTGCCACATCCGCCCATATTCTCCCGATATCTCTCCGAGGGACTTTTTCTTGTCCCCAGAACTCAAAAAACCATTGCTGGGTCGGAGATATGACGACGCAAATGACGTCATTCGATAAATGGAACAATAGTTTTCGACGCAATCTACTGAATTCTACAATTGACGGCCTTTGACGGGTCAATAAACGCTGGGAGAAACGTACAACTCTGGATGGTCACTATGCATATGGATTCTCCAATCAATCCTTCAATCCAACGCAGAACTACGAAACTCAACATACGGCGATACTAACGGTGAGGGCAGTTGTATCCTAAGGGGAAGAGGACCACTTTGACGGACATGAACACTCACGTCTGCGGGTATGGATCACAGAGGCTGCGGCCCTCCTCCTTCAAAAGCTTCCGGGGGGCGGGGCCGCACTCGTTACGGGGATGATGATTCTCTCTTTGTTTTCCCTCTCCGGCTGGGCGACGCTGCACTTGCGGGGCGTCCTCGTAATTGACTCGCGTTCGTACGGACAGCGAATGAATGGATGCGACGGTAATCGGTTGAACGCCGACCGACCCTCGCGGACTTCCAGAGTGGACTGAGGCCTCGGCGGCGGGAGAGCGTCCCTTTGTACGTATATGCGCGGTGTCAAGAAGCGCTTCGCATCCCTCCCGCTCTCCTGTTTTGCCTCAAGGCCGAGCGCCATCGCACGTCACTCGCGTGCGCGCTGAGGGGTGGGTGGGTGGGGAGGGGCTCGGAGGGACTGGTTCAAGAGGGTGAAGGCAAAATTAGTCGATGGCCGGCACTGGCAGAGGAATGGCAAAAACAAACAGTAGCAACGGACGTGGACTCCTCACGACAGAGGTCGTTCGCTCTGTCGTTCGAGTGATTGGCGGAGTGGACATGAGTGAGTGGGTCGGCGTTCAGGACGGAGACGCGTTTCGTTCTTCCGATTGGGACACTCCCCAGCGGGGAATCCTTCCGTCGCCGCACCATTGGCCCATCGCCACTCCCAATGTCCAAATTGCCCCTCTTAACTGTTTTGCAGTCTTGAGACCCTCCGCCTAATCTAATAAATCCTTCAATTAAAGTCCCAACTCTTACAGGAGATTCTCAGAGGAAATCAATATTTCAGTAATTGTCCCGTATACATTTCAGGAAAAACCAGTTTCATGACGCTTAACATGGAATTTCCCAGCAACTGTTTTCAAAGGGCCTGATGTAGCTTAGGGAAACAGACCTTCGGTTTGTTGAACATCCAAAAAGAATTAGTATGCTATGGGCATTCAGATCGTGATGAGCCCGTGCGTCTTTTCATTCGATTGCTATTAGAAATGCTACTATTATGTGACCTTCATGTGGATTTGGTCAATGCCATGTCCAATAACCATGGTCGACTCCATATTAAAGCCAATGAGAAAAACTGTCGTCCCCCCTGAGGCCTGAAAATAAAAACGAGCCTCGAATTAGACGTCGTTGATTATTGATCGTCAAAGTCATTTCAAGAGGGTCGATGGCCTCTCTCTTTCTCTCTCCTGTTGGTAGCTTTGCTTTAATTAATGGAGACTCGCGTTGTGTCGTCCAGAAATGAGAGTTACGTCGATCAGATGGTTCAATCAAGAGTTCTTTCAATATTTTCACAAACGTGGATTCCCTTCGCATTTATGAGACATCACTTTCAATTCTTCCTTTGTGAGTCTCAACTCTCCGTGAATAAACAATGCCATTTGCAATTACATTGTCTCTTGTCCATTCATAAGACTTCCACGAGACAACTGGACACGCGACTGGCTTGGACGTGAATCCGAACAACACATTGTTTGTCATCCCATGCCCACGTGATCCAAACGCAGCGGCTCCGTCCAGATGGATTGTGAATAGCCAACTCCTTTGCCATTCGCGCGCGCCTCAATTACACATATTTCGATCGCTAGCCATCCGGGCGGACATTTAAGTAACACTGCCGGAAGCGTCAAAGAATTCGGATGGACGTCGAGTCTGAAACCAATGGAAACCAGATCCGCGACAAAAATACGTTCCGGTAGTCATGGCCAACAGACTAAAATGCATGCGCGCCCTCTTTTTATTGACTACGACATCGACGCGGTGGAAGGGCGCTGGCGTGTACGACGACCGTACTACGAGGGGCCGTCCTGGCGTCAATGACGTTTGCTCTCATTCCCACTCATTCCATGGTGATCCTAGAGAGAAGCGTGTGCTCCTCAGTGAAGCGGGGAGGCAATTTCAAGCGATGGTGTCGCATTGAAAACTCAATTGATGAAGGCGTCCAGAAACCACTTAAAATCATTCCTCTCACGCAATAATGATGTAACCAGAAATGATAATGACCATTTCCGCAAAGAAACCGTTGTAGGAAAGTCTAGTTTTAAGTAGCGAAAGCAAACTTCCTCCATTCGACTGATTCGTAGGATTTGATGCTTCGATTAGACTTACTCTCTCCAATTTGTCCATGTATTGCGTCAATGCACTTGCGTGATGAGCACATAGCAACCAGTGCGTATATGTCACACGCACGGAGAAATAGTCGAGATAGTCTAGCAATCTCCCGCAGTTTCTCGGAATTATAAAATGTATTTAAATGTGAGTTCCAGGGTATCACAAAATGCATTTCATTTAGTATAAAAAATAAGCGTAACTACGTTGATATTTTTCATTGAGCAGTTAAGCAATCGGTTCGATAGGCTACCCTTACTCACTTATTCATTTTGGTGAGTTATTCTTATTTAGATAAGGGCGAGAGAAGTTTCGCCATTCGTGAAGATCGTGGACCTACAATTGGTGGATGGGAAATTGGCGGGGAAATATTGGTCCATTAATAGGAGCTGGTAATGCAAAAAGCATTGATTTTGATTATTTACGGCACGTTAATAATTATGGAGTAACTGAAGGCATAACTGAATTAAGCAATTGGATCATGTATCATCCAGCTACACTCAACAAAGTTCATGACCAAAAAAGGGTGCCTAAGACCCAAAAAAGGCGTAAGAAACCTAAAATATCTGCAAGCCAATCAAAAGGTAGGCAAGGCAGAGGGGTGCGTGAGCATCAATCATGCATAGTATGTCAATATTTGTAGTCACGCGGTCGGTTTGGTCACTTTAATCTATGAGAAATCGCTTATGATATACGGCATAAAAAAACAATAAGGGTCTATTTTTAGCATATTTTTGGAATGTCTTCAAAATATCATCCTTGAGGAAGTTATGTATTGAAGTCATATTCGTGCTTGCACGTTGAAAGTATCATTAATAGGTTTCGTACGATAGCTTAAAGTCATTTTAGACTCGCCACACTCGTATTTAAATCCATGTTAGCTTAACTAGCCAACGCACTCGGCTGGATATTGAGGGAGCCAGGTTCGAATCCCGGTCAAGGCGAAAGATTTTTACAGTCTGAATTTGTTGCAATGTAATGCGCGTATAGTGGATGACTCCATTAAAAGTTACTGCCGCGATATCTCCCGCAGTTTCTTGGAATTATAAAATGTATTTAAATGTGAGTTCCAGGGTATCACAAAATGCATTTCATTTAGTATAAAAACTAAACGTAACTACGTTGATATTTTTCATTGAACAGTTAAGCAATCGGTTCGATAGGCTACCCTTACTCACTTATTCTTTTTGGTGAGTTATTCTTATTTAGATAAGGGCGAGAGAAGTTTCGCCATTCGTGAAGATCTGGCATTTTTAGGAATTGCAAACAGAAATATCATTAGACTCGGAATGTGCTCTTTTGATGCCAACATAATCACATTCATCAACTATTGATGAAATTGTTTCTCTTTAATCATCCTAATACCAAAGCATTTATTTTGGAAACATGCACGCATGAATAGACGATTCAGCCATCTGACAATGTTATCAAAATTAATTAAATTAAATTTTCTCGGGACATAATTAAGGAGTCTCACTTAGTGGCAATGAGGGTTAATTGAAGAATGCACCGACCTCATAATATCTTCATGAGTTCTTCAGTGACCAAAACTTTTTCAAGAAATTTTAATTTTTTTCGTAGGGTCCATTTCAATAGATTTTTTGGTATATTAGTACACGAAATGAAGCCGAAGATTGGATTTGGTAAAATGAAGCACGATCTCTCCCCAATCTCTCAATTTCGTCCCAAAAAGAGACGACTATCTATTTATCCATCTTACTCCGAAGCAGCTTACCTTGAATAGGTCACCTCGGACTAAGACCCAAGAATTCACATTTTTGGAAATTCACGTATCCAGGTCAGCGCCCATCCCTATACCAACGTTCGATTTATTACGATACTCCATCAATTTCAAAACAGCACAGCTCATATTTTGCGTTGTGATAGAGGACATCTGAGTGTGGAGAAGGTTACATTTTTCTTCGATAGGATAGTGGTCAGAGTCCACATCTGCTCCCGGGAAACTGTGCCAATTGATCTCACTGTCGATGAATCTGTGCCTAACCATTACATAATCTAATTGATACCTTTGTGAGTCACCTGGCATTTTCCATGCATACCTGCGCCTTTTGTGGTGTCTACACCAAGTGTTGGCGATGACTAACTTCTGTCTTCCGCAGAATTCAATTGGTTTCTCCTCGCGGTCATTCCTCGTACCTAAGGCGTAGTCCCCCACCTAATCACCATCTCTTCCTTCGCCTACCGTCGCATTCCACAATCTTCCATTACTATCAACCCTTCTATCCATCACTATCAAATGTTTCCCTGCAGGAACACACGCGATCGTCCTAAAAATGAGTGTACATCCTATCGACTTCTTCCTCCTTATGATTGCTTTATATATATATATATATATATATATATATATATATATATATATATATATATATATATATATATATATATATATATATAACCATAAACACAGTACAATCAACCCGAAGGTCGGTTTGGTAAGTGATGGTAGAGTTCACCCAGTACTAAGCCCGACGGCGTGTTAAATTCACACATCAGGGTAGGGGGGCAAGTTCCTTTCCCTGTGCCGGTTATGGCTTCCCAGGAAGACCTGGTACCCGAAAAATCACATAGCTTGGGTGGAGCTGCAGGTGCCTAGAGTACCTTGGCTGGGAATCGAACCCGGGACCCTCCGGTCAGCAGTCCAACGCTCTACCCACTGGACTACCCTTAACCCACACATATATATATATATATATATATATGTATTATATTATATTATATATATATATATATATATATAACACCTTTATGCGTTCACCTATTTTCGAGCCCACCCATATATATATTGATAAAATATATATTTATCATTACCTCCATCCGCGAACAGTCACAACAGTTCCTCTATCAATCAGTCCATAAAACTAAATTCGCCAGAGATCGTCTAGAGAGTTTTGAACGCCGGAGACATGGGTCAGGTATGAAACATTTTACCATGATTGACCATTGATCACGTTTTCATTAATTATGAGCCTTTATTTCAACTTACGCCACCTCTCACTGAACGGTGAAAACTTGACGAAAATTGGAGTAAAATCAAGCCTCGATGCACATTCAATCTTGTTTACACGTTCCTACGAGAGAAAAATTGGATATTTGGATAATGAGATGGAAAAAATTGGCATTTATTGAATGAAAAAAAATTCATCATGTCCTCAACGTAATGGAAATATTTTAGTAGGAGTAATCTTCCAAAATTGATTAACTACCCTCAGAGATAGACTTGGTAACGTGGATGAATATTGCAATCACATTTTCTCCTTTTCAATAACGAATTCTGCCTTTATGTCGTTGATTTCGGCATCGCGTTTGACTGAATTGTAGAAGAAAGATGCAAGTATGGATATGTATCAGATAATTTTATTTATATATTTCTTATTTTGAAAATAGGGAAACATTTTAGAATCGACGAAGGAAGTTTCTCGGCAAATAAATGGTCTAAAGGCGTCATTTTTTTGCCCCATCCACTTGCGACCCCCGAGGAATGTCAGGTTTCCGGTGTTGTATCTTATCATCCCCATTCCCAATGGTGCCCACGCGTTGGGAAAATCTATGAAGTCATAACGCCATACACGCCTGTCTGTACACGCGCCTGAGGTGGAATGGGACGGCGATTTCACGAAAGGTCGAAAAGTAGATAAGTGATGGGAAAGTATTGGGATGGAGGAGGGCATTTTGATCATAGAATGAGTTCGAACCCGGATCTCCCGATATTCGACCTCTTCCTCGATCTTTCGCGCGTCATTCTGCGAGTAATTCGATTCGTTTCCGCCTTTCTTTTGATATCCAGGTGACTGAGAACTTCCGTCCCGAGTTACCTCAAATCACTAACACTCTCTTCCCATGCATTTAATTTTGAGGTGGGCGCTAAAACTTTCGCATTTAAGAATTAACTGGAATTCCCGCCAACTCCGCGTTTGGCAATAATATCAAGAATATAATTGCGGATACAACGTTTTCCAAATTTCAATTTCTTCGTGACAGCAAATTTGAAGTGGTGCTTCAAGCTCCTAACTCTTCAGTCATCGCCGAAACCAATAGTGAATTTCGGCTTGCTTTTGCAGAAAGAGGGGAGAGCATTGTCCGTGGTCGCACATTTTCCAGTCTCTAGTCCCTGGCACAAGCAATTTACCAGCGGGATAATAGTACCACGTGTAAATTAGGAAACATCAGAATTTAAACGTGCCTCTAAGGTCATGTAAATTTCTCAAGAGCATCGCATCGCCTGGTTTAACAGCCAGGGTATCGCGGATTAATATGGTACCTTAATGACTCCTCAGGGTTTTTACGGAATACAGTGAAAAATCAGGAAATTCCCATTACAAAACTTCAATGATTTGTAAAAAGATGACGATTTTTCAATCGCAAAATTCGCGGCATTTGTAAAAAAATTACATCAAAGCTCGGAGATCGTTTCATTAAATATACTTATTGTTCACTAGTACGAGGGCTTGAAATTATTTTTTTAATTGTAGTAATTGTAAAAAGTGCAAAAGTATCTGCCGGAATGGGATTTGCACAAAAACAACAGATTGAGGGAGTCGATGAATGAAATATTTCAAATAACGCTTCCATAAACAATCATGAGTGAATGAGGAGTTTGCTCTAGGTGTTTCCTCTTTGCAAAAACCAAATGCTCCTCCGAGAATCTCCTCAAGAAGTGAGGTAATGCTCAGCATTGAGTAGGAATGCCCGAGTATCAGTAATGGGGGATGAGGTCAACTGAATTATTCGATATCGCAGGAATTTCAGTGCGTAAAAATCATTCGCCTCGAGTGGGATTAGAACCCGGATCTCTCGACGTCCAGCTAACCTATCCAAGCGTCCTCTTACTACCCGATCGGAGTGTCTGAGGACGGCTCGATAGCTTAGCTGGCCAAAGCACTCGGCCGAACGTCGAGGGATCCGGGTTCGAATCCCGGTCAAGGCGAATGATTTTTACTCTAAAATGGTTGCATTGTAATGTATATTAGCGGATGACATCGTTAAAAGTTACTGTTGCGGCAACTCCCGCAGTTAATTTCGAATTTGTATTATTTTCGACGAATATACGGATAGGGTCCGTGAGAAATCGACAAAAGAAGAAGAGGACATGGAAACACGTTTGACGGCATTTCGGGCACGTGAAGGAGGGGTCGGCATCACCAGACTAGACGGCGACCTTCCCTTCGCCGCGGACCGTTTCCTCAGAGATTCCTTCTCACTCCGTGGGCCGCCCAATCGCGCGGTTCGAACGTCAATGCGGCGCAAGTTTCCTCGTCTTAGCGACACGAAGGGGGGAAAGGAAGGGCGATAAATGGAGTGAGGCAGAGCACCACTTCATGCCTAGGAGAGAGAGAGAGAGAGAGAGCAGGAGACTTCTAAGAACCCCTCGATTATCGCTCGAGCAATGACGTCTGGGTTTTGCCTGGCGCTTTTACATGACGCCTCTCCTCCCCAAGAAAGGATGCGAACCCCTCGCCGGAAATATTCCCAGGCAGGAAACAACAATCGCACGCCCTTTAAGGGTTCTTAATTTCCACCTTAAAGCCTCAGTTTTAAATCAAATACGCTTAAGATAATATCGCGCATAAGGTGGTTGTATCGCATTCGACCAAAATAATTGAATTCCATTTACAACACCTGAAAAAAAATTAGTCTAATGATAATTTCCATATCCGATTCGATTCGACTCAATTTACCTATTTCAGATGAGCAGCAGGGACTAGCGATTCTAGGGACGGATTCGACATTATTATTCAAGCAACAAAAGGGATTAACGAAAGCAAAACAAATTGTTTGCTCACGCGGAAAATCGAATGCCAACGGACGAGGTGGAAGGTGTGAAAGGGAAATAGCTCCAAGTTCGCATCTAACTTTGAACATCCTGATTCAAAGCAGCCAGCTAAAGAGACTTGTATGCAAGAGTGAAGACGTGAGAACATCTATTTCTCCAGAAAATGCTGAGAGAAAAAGCCTTAAGCTCTAACAGGTTTTTGAGAGAAACATATTAGAGCTTAAAGCTTCACGGTGCTGATCAGAAGAATTCCTCTCATATCTTTGGGTCCTCATGTTGCCTTTTGTTGACGTTCTTGACTCCAATCTCGGTGTTATCAAGAATGCCAACGCAGGTCGTGAAGACTCGAAAAAACGGAGAGAAATTTCACGAAAGAGAAACTTGTTAGCTTCACTGGAGTGTTAGAAAACTCAGAGAAAGACGGCCACGTGGTGCTCTCTATTTCTTATTCTACGTTCCTATCTCTCTTTCTCACTCGAGGTGGTTTTGTTTACTGAATATGATATAATGTATCGTCAATTTCATGATATCCTGGTAAAAAAAGTATCACAAAAATGAATTTATTGGTACAGACTGTATAACGTGCAGCGAGATACAGTTGTCATCGAAGTTTTAGACAGTGTTAAAGATTTAACGCTAAGCTCTCTATTGAGTCATTTTTACGAGTAACTTAGGTGAGCGTCGTGTTGAAAGGTCTTCGGGAATGAAACATAAGTTACTCGTACGATCACTACGTGATTTCTTCGCAGTCTCTTTAGCGTTAATGTTCACGTCCAATTCACGCCGACGCGACGCGAACATCCCATTTCGTGGCATTAGCGGTCGATTATGGTCGATCGCGCACTCAGTCCTATACGGCGTGTGAAATTCACACATCAGGGTTGGGGGGCCAGTTCCTTTCCCAGTGCCGGTTAAGATTTCTCAGGAAACTCTGGCACCCGAAAAATCATATAGCTTGGGTGGAGCTGCAGGTGCCCAGAGAGGCTTGCCCGAGAATCGAACCAGAGCCCTCCGGTCAGTAGTCCAACGCTCTAACCCCTGGGCTACCGTGACCCACATATAAAATTATATTTTATTTTGCATTAGTCCGAAAATTGCTTTTCGGCCTTTTCATTGGAAATTAAACAATAATGTTACAATAACATTAATCCCAAGCCCAAGGAGTGAAATGTTTAGGAAAATATGGGAGGAAGAGGCTATATGGGCTGATTCGTAGTATATATGAGGGAGGAATCTGGCCAGAAGACTTTGTGAGATCAGTTTTAGTTCCTATTCCGAAAAAGGTAAAGGCTACATCATGTGAGGACTACAGGACGATAAGTTTGATATCCCACGCAGCTAAAGTTGTTCTCAGGATCATAAAGGAAAGGATAGAGAGTAGGGTAAATGATTACTTAGGGGATGATCAGTTTGCGTTTAGGAAGGGGAGAGGTACGCGTGATGCCATTGCAGTAATGAGATTATTAATTTAAAGGAATATAGAACACAACCAGGAGGTATTTGCCTGTTTCGTAGATTTCGAAAAAGCGTTTGATAGAGTGAATTGGGAAAAACTAATGAGTATTTTGCAGAAAATAGGAATAGATTCGAGGGAAAGGAGGCTAATCCGCAATCTGTACATGTCTCAGACTGCTCAGCTGCGGGTGGGGAACGGGGAGTCCGGTTGGGCAGTGTTAGGAAGAGGTGATGGGATGAAGGAGGATGAAAATGGGCAGGGTTGCGCATTATCACCGTTGCTCTTCTACCTGTATGCAGAGGAAATGATCAAAGAGGCATGGGAAGAACTTGAGGTAGGAATGAAAGTGGGCGGGGAATTCTTAAAATCATTTAGGATTGCTGATGACCAAGCTTTAGTTTGTCAGTCAGCCAAGGGGTTGCAAGCATTGCTTAGTGAATTGGAAATTCAGTGCGACAGGTATAGAATGAGAATCAATATTAATAAAACAAAGGTTACGCGATTTTCTAGAAAGAAAAAGGCTAAGCTAAACATTAAAATAGGAGGGCAAAAACTAGAGCAGGTAGAACAAAAACGTATCTCGGAAGTGTTTTGGACCAACACGGTCAAAGTGGTAGGGACGTAAGGAGAAGAATTGCGCTAGGCAAAGAGGATGTCACAAGGAGGAGGGAATGAATAACTGATTGAAGCACTTTTCCAGTCAATCAGTTATTCATTATGTTCGACTTCCACCACACCACGCCTGAAGCTACTCAAGGAGGGAGTTGATGACGGGGACATCGAATAAGCATATTAAGAAAACTTTGATATGGAGCGTAGCTATGTACGGCGCGGAAACCTGGTCATTGAAGCAGGAGGATAGACGTAGATTGGAGTCTTTTGAAATGTGGGTGTAGGAGAAAGGTGAAAAGAAAAGTGAATGGAGAAGGTGAAATGGACCGAGAAGAAAACAACTGAGGAAGCTTTTGGTATGGTGGGCGAAGAGAGGGGTTTGTCGGGAGAAATCCTATGGAGCCTGGAAAAATGGAATCCAAAAACCTACATTAACCGGTAGATTACCTTAAAAAAATATATAGTATATATGTATACTGCTGCTGAAATGCCTAGCCTTTTTTTAGGTGGCTTTTTGTTTCAGAGGTCGCCTTATTTGGGCTTTTGCTCTGTGTTACGTATATTTTCCCGTTGCTTCCTGGACTACCTATCTAGCGTCGTTTTATTTTCCCTATTCCTTATTTATTTTCCATTATTATTTTCCTATGTTTTAGGGGTTTAACACCATATTTGGTCTTTTATATTTATCGTATGGACCAATCTTGTTGATTTTTGTGTATGTCATAGCTTCATTAGAATTTTCCGCCAGTTTTTCGAAATAATTTTTTGTTTGCCTCAGTAAAAGGTTCTGTAGTTTTTTCTATGTCAATTTTTTTCCATATATTCTCGTTTTTCTCCCTCGGAGGGAGTCCAAAGGCCAGTCTTAGTATTTTCCTTTCAGTGCTTTTTAATATTTCTATTTGGGATCTACTCACTAGCCCCTTCCACGCAGGTGATGCGTAGGTTAAGACTGGTCTTATAGTTGTTTGGTATATTAGTATTTTTATTTCCTGAGGGGTAGCGTTATTCCTTAGAATTGGTGCCAGTTGTAATCTTAGTATGGCCGCTTTTTCTCGAATTTCTTTCATATGGCTGTTGAAGTTTAATCTATCGTCTATGATAACTCCAAGATATTTTATGGTGTTACTCCATTCAATCGGCTGCTGTTTAATCCTGATGCATTTGCAAGTAGTTTTTGTAGTTTTAGGGTGGGTGAATAGTATGGCTTTCGTTTTGTTTGTATTTATATGCAGTTTACATTTTTTGTACCATTTGACTATTTCATCCAGTGCGCCTTGCGCTCTTTCTTTCACCGAGTTAATATGTTTTCCTTTAACAAGGATTGCAGCGTCGTCCACTTATAGGGCAATTATGCTACGCCAGTCATTGCTATTTCTTGGGAAGTCGGCTGTATATATGTTACAGAGGAGGGGGCCTAGTATGGAGCCTTGTGGGACACCGGCTTTGGCAATTGTGCTAATACTTGTTTCAATCCCTCCATTTTACTTTGAAGGTTCTTCCGTTTAAGTAGGAAGTCGTCCACTTTACTGCCCATTTCGGAAATTTCCATTTTTTCATTTTGTGTATAAGTCCCCCATGCCATACCTTATCAAAAGCCTTTGATAGGTCGAGGAAGATACCAATAGTTCGTTCCTTTTTGTTAAAAGCGTCGCTGATAAAATCTGTTACTGTGAATTTGCTGGTCGGTTGAGTAGCCCTGGCGGAAACCAAACTGTTGTTTCGGAATTACCTCGTTTATTTCCGCGTGTCTCCTAATATGCGGTGCAACTACCCTTTCTAATAGCTTGCCGAGGTTGGAGAGGAGGGAAATTGGTCTTAAGTGTTCTTCTATTATGGTTTTCCCCCTTTTTTAGGGATACATCTGATTAATGCCTCCTTCCAATTTTTTGGGTAATATCCCAGGCAGATTGAGGCGTTGAAAATTTTGACTAGATGTTCTCCTGCCGCTTCCGGGAGCCTTTTTAATAATTTATTTGGGATGTTGTCCTCTCCTGGGGATTTCTTGTTGGGAAGTTTCATTATTGCTTCGGTAACATCTATTACTGTAATTTTCGGTGGTTCATCCTTTGTCTCTGTGTAGCTTTCAGTTTGTTGTTTCATTTCCGAGGTTTCAGTTCCCGAGTCATTAATCGTAAAAACCTTTTCGTAGAAATTAGCCATATGTTTGGCTTTCTCCACAGACGTCGTGAGTGTCTTCGTTTTTGCTTTAATATTTGGGTCACTGGGCGGGGATTTCCGCAGTTTCTTGGCTAGCTTCCACACAGAGTTGTTGCTTTTATTCAGGTCGGCAAGTTGCTGATTAAATTTATTGGTCCTTAATTCCTCTATTTGATTTTTGATTTCGTTGTTATAATATTTGACCCTGATTTTTAGAGCACGATTGCCATGGCGGTAATATAATCTTCTGAGCGTGTTTCTTTCTTTGATAAGGAAGAAGGGACCATTTGGTATCAATTTCGCCCAAATAAAGACCTCTATCTATCTATCTATAAGGGTTTTTACCTTATCGCTTAGTTTTAGATGATCGTCCAGCCGCCTCTTAGCTACCGGAATTGCGTTCATCTACCAGCTCAGTTGTTTCTGGGTTGATTTTCTTTTTTTCTATACTGTCCACGATAACTTCCTGGAAAAGTCGCCAATTTGCTAGTCCATAGGAAGGTCGCTTACGTCTGACCGGATTTAATTTAGGTTTAACCCCAATGCTTAGTATCACAGGGTAGTGGTCGCTGGTTAAATTATTATGGGTGATGGCTTTCGCTGGTCTCTTTATGTTTTTGAGTATTGCAAAGTCGATAACATTTCTGCCATATACCCTCGTTGGTTCATTGGGTGCTATTATTTTAGCTCTATGATTTTTTGTACACTCCCTGATTAGTTTTCCGCTTTCATTCTTCGTGGGACAGTCCCAGTCATAATGCTTAGCATTAAAAACGCCGCCAATAATACTTGGTTCGTCAGGGCTCATTAGGCCATCAAATTCTGCTTTTGGCATTTTTTTGTTAGGTGGTAGGTAGCAGGAGTATAGTTTAATCTTTCCTTTGTCCGTTAAAATTTCTTGCCCTATGCTCTCTAGGTTATCAGAGTTTAAAATTGGCAGTTCGAAAGTTGTCAGCCACGTCTCTTGCCACACCCACTGCAGCTTTTTGTCCTTTTGAAAGAGCTCTGTCGTTCCTTCTTATTTTATAGCCTGGGAGTTCCCATTTGTCGTCAGATTATACTATAAGTGTGTCTCTGATAGAAGACATATGTCAATTTTATTCCGTCTGAGGAAATGCAAGAGCTCGGGAGTTTTATGTTCCAGCCCTCCGTTTGCGTTCCACAGGCAAATGACCAATGAGTATTGAGCTTTATGTTTACTTCCCATGATTGTTGGTGCTTGTTAAAATTATGCCACTTCTTTTTGTCATCATATCTTGCAACATTTGCATTTGCAGCTGCATCATTTTGCCGAACTATGACTTTGTTTTAATAAGATCAGCGATTTCAGAGATGTGTCCGTTCCGTTTTCCAGTTTCCAGGTCTTCCTTATTTGTTTTTGACGCGTCCCTTTCCTTTTCCGCGATATTTCCTCGTTCTCAGCCTTCAGTGATCCGATCGTCTTCTTTTTTTCCCAGGGGTTTGTGTCAGGTGCCGGTTTAAATGTTCTATATATATGTTATATGGACCAACACGGTCAAAGTAGTAGGGACGTAAGGAGAAGAATTGTACTAGGCAAAGAGGCTTTCACAAGGAGGAGGGAGTTGATGACAGGGACGTTGAGTAAGGATATTAAGAAAAGACTCGTCAAATCTTTGATATGGAGCGTAGCTATGTACAGTGCGGAAAAGTGGTCATTGAAGCAGGAGGACAGACGTAGATTGGAGGCTTTTGAAATGTGCGTGTGGAGAAGAATGGAGAAGGTGAAATGGACAGAGAAGAAAACAAACGAGGAAGTACTTGGTATGGTGGGCGAAGAGAGGGGTTTGTTGGGAGCAATCCTATGGAGGCAGGAAAAGTGGCTGAAGGGGGTGTTGACCGGCAGTGGGATGTTGAAGACTGTAATTGAGGGGAGAATGAACGAGGAAAGGGAAGGAACAGGATAGGTATGTTGGACGGGATGAAGGGAGGAAGAAAGTACTCAGAGAGAAGATGAAGAGATAGAGTAGGATGATGGATTTTGTGTTTTGTTGGGAGTAATAAAATATTTGTTTGGTAGTTGTGTCCATCCAAAAACCTACCTTAACCGGTAGATTACCTAATAATAATATAATATATTAGTTCAATAGTTTCAGCCTCAACTTTGTGGAAGTTCATTTTAATAAATGAAAAAGAAACACTTTGTTCCAATCCACCACTTTATTACAGGTACGACTAGTTTCGACGCTACGGCGTCATCCTACGCCGTAGCGTCGAAACTAGTCGTACCTGTAATAAAGTGGTGGATTGGAACAAAGTGTTTCTTTTTCATTTATTAATATAATATATGTTTATATATATCTATATATGTATATGTATATATATTACCGGTACAGGGAAAGGAAGTGGCCCCCCTACCTGATGTGTGAATTTCACACGCCGTCGGGCTTAGCACTGGGTGAACTCTATCATCACCTATCGAGCCGACCTTCGGGTTGATTACTGTGTTTATGGTTTTTTTTATATATATACATATGTATATATATAACTCTATCTTCTACAAAATTCGTTCGAAGATTTCCGCGACGTTGAACTGCTTGTCTCTTCATTTCCGGGTTCCGAGTCTTAGGGTGACGACAGTTTCGCTGGCCATCTTTCCTGCATCTTCAGGTCAAAGGTGACCAAAAGGCGAAGGAAGGATGGCCAGCGAAACTGTCGTCACCAAAAGATAAACAACGTGGATGGAGAACCCGGAAATGAAGAGACAAGCTTGGTATACTACGGGAATGTGGTTTCGGAACAGAGACGTCTTTCATTGGCTTCCGAAAGGATCAGGTTGGTCCTCCCTATTCTCCCTATGACCAGTCTATTGGCCAAGCTAGGTTTTCCAGCACTGCATGATCAGACTCATTGAGCTGATCTGCCGGATGAGTGGCCATCGTTCATTTTCAATCTCTCCTTTTTGGTGTGACAAAGAACTATTTCATTGGGTGATCTCGACATTTATTATTGTACATCCAGAATTCATCTAAATGTTTAGGTTTTTCTCTAAGTTTTTCAACGCATGTTTGCTTCTATTTTCCTTCCTCTCCCTTATTCTTCCTTACCCATCCCACCTGATGCTTGCTCGCACTGCCACACACCTTTATGGGGGACCGCGAATATTTATGCAAACGCATTTAGATTAAGCTAAACTTCTAAGGCCCCCTCACCACGACAGTACCCCATGAGCAATTTTTCAGCTCCACACACATTCCGACTCCCTTCATCCCGATTCCGCATTCCCAGTTACTCGCTCCCTCCGGCCTCATTTCCGAATGCACTCTTTCTTGTTCCATCTCTACACGGTATGCCTTCTTTCCATTTTACTGTATTCTTGAAATTTCTCCCAGCAAAGTCCTCCCCTCCCCTAACATCCCCAGAACTTCCTCATTTGTTTATCTTTCCGTTAATTTAACTTTTCCCATTCTCTTCAAGTTTTCACTCGTCGTATCTTTTGCCTCAGGTACTCTTTGCAAAAGTTTCTTTCCTCCCAACCCTATTCTCTTAATGTACTTTTCCTGCCCCTTCGAAAACCCTTCTTAAATAAATGAACTGTTCTATCTGCTGTAATGGTAATGGGAAACCCCCATCACAATCCTCAACATTCCGTTGCCTCAGTAAGTTCTCCGTCAACTTTCTCTGCTGTTTTCAATACATCACAATGACGACGTTACGATATTCATTTACCAATATCGACAATCTACATGCAATTACTATCGTAGCGGCGGAGATTAACCAACGTTGCGCTATTTCTTGCGTTTAAAGAGTAGTATCGACAACAACTTGTGCATCGGGAAAGAACAAAAATATCAACGGAGCAACGGAACGGAGATGATAAATAGATACAATGGTTAGACAAGATGTATGTCATAGACACGTTGGCATTAGCTTCCAACGTACAAACTCATTATCTCTGCATAGCATTCGAACTGTCGCATCGAAATTATTATCAATGTCCGCAAAAATCTTCCACATTGGCAATTACGTATATTACGTCCTACCGACAATAGTAATCAACCAAATATTTATCGATTCGTAAAAGTCATCTATATCGTCTTCGTTGAAGCGAAAAAATAACGACTTGGTGTCGATGTACCGTTAAATGTGCCAGGCCTACCAATAAACCGTTCTCTTATCCACTACAATGTCCACTACTCCTTCGTTCGTTTTTCTCCCTCGCAGTAATTTTTTAAGGACACCAGCTGTGGCTGCCCGGATGTTTAAGGATCGTATCATAGACTGTTCAAACGGAGATAAATTATCGTCCAACCGCAATTTTCGTCACAAACCGCAGAAGAAAGAACGTCATTGTCGAGGTTCGACGGTTGTGGATTGGGTTCTCTCGCATTCTTTCAATTCCTCGAAGTAGCCCGCAGTTCCCTAAGTCACGCATTCTTAAGTCTATTTGACGTATTAACAATGGGAAATCATTCTCCAAGGGATGTCTTCTCGGAGTGTACGTGCGTGGGTACATGTGGATTGCGTGGGAGCTCCGACGGAAAATTTGATCCGGTTGGTGCGGTGGCTTGCATACTGGCTTCCAAACAATAGGTTTCGGAAAATTTGTTGTCTCAGGCGTAACTTTGTGGAATTTGCATAACATATTGAAATGTAATGAAATAATTGACTTTGTAATTCCACACACTTTATTTAAAAACACACGACCCAGGTTTCGACGTTGACGATGATGACGTTCAACGTCGAAACCTGGGTCGTGTGTTTTTAAATAAAGTGTGTGGAATTAAAAAGTCAATTATTTCATTACATTTCAATAGGTTTCGGGTTTGAATCCCGGCAGTGAAGAATATTTTGAATATGCTATCTCTCAGATGGAAATCTGAATTTGGCGATTCCTTGGATTTTTGTTAAGGACTCAGTAGAGGTAGGCTGATGCCGGGGCCGTGTTTCCCTCCTTCCATCCTCTTCCTATTCCCTGATAATCCTACCTCCACCAAATTGCCAAACTTTCCTTTCTTTTTGGCACGAATCACCTCGGCTGTCAGTCCCCCGCACCTTTATAGTTCCTATTACTGCGGGCAATGACGATAAGTTATAAGAGCACCATGTCGAGAAGAGTGACAGTCTTATTTCTTCGATCAACGAAGATCAGTCAGGAAATAAATGAAACATTGCTCCATCTTTTTCGCTTTGCAGCAAAGATATAAGGAGAGAGTGTACTGTATGCGAATCCTTAGGTAGCATGTCAAGATTACGAATAATGAGTACTGTGGAATACGGCTACCTCTAGAGGAAATGTAGCAATAAAGTTGGAGGCTTCACCAAATCGTAAAAAAAAACTGGAGCCGTTAATAACTCGGGGAATCACGGTCGAAAATGGTGCGTCCCTCTAGTAAACCTAAGGCGGCTTTTCTCCTGAAGGTGGTAGCAATACATCATCAACTCCATCACTTCCATTGCAATTAATTACAGCCACAATTAACCGTTACGGAACAAGTAATTGAAAGAGATGGACTGTACAGAGTACAGACCAGTGTAGTATACGAGAGAAATCCCGAAAAAAAAATAAATACCAAGAACTCTGTCCTGTTCTTAGTGATTTTTTTCATCCTATTAGTATTTATGATGATTAATATTTGATTTTGGGGGCTAATCACATCATGAAAACAGGAAAAAATACAGTAGAACACGCAAAAATTTTTTGTCTTTCTTGTTCTATTTTTCTCTAGAAATACACAGGTATATTTTACAGGTACCATTCATTTATATAAATCCCAGCGTTTGTTGGTTTGTCTCGAGGAACTTTCTGCTACACACAAATACTAAGCCACACTAAGGGAGAAGTGTTTTAGTTGAAGAATTAAATAAGTCCTGCATATCTAAAACGCACGAAAGGTGTTCAATAAAGAACGAAAATTTGAGTTTTTTGGAAAGAATTTTATTTATTCGTCTATTGCAATTTCATTCTCTTCGAAGCAGTCTCTATTAGATGCTAGTATTATACACTTCCTCTGCCAGCCCTTTTGCCAATCCTCAATCTGGAGCTCGATCTTTCGTATGGATCTTGGCTCTCTCAGCGATGCGTTCTTAATCTCATCATCTGTGGGCGACGGCCCTTTAAAAGTTCTCTTTATTTTTGGGAACAGAAAAAAGTCACGCGGGGCCATGTCTGTCGAATATGGATCTGATACATCTTTACAGTTCTGTTTTTGGCCAAATTTTTACGAACAAGCAGTGAGTAGTGTGATTATCAGATTCATTAGCGTGGTGGTGTGAAAACCATTAATTATTTCGCCACGAATACGGGCGTTTTTGCGAATTGCTTCACGCAAATGGCGTTGAACTTGTATGAAGTACTTCCTTTATTGATCGTTAGACCTTATGGCAAGTACTCATGATGCGCTATGTCGTGCGCTATGCGAAATTACTCAACTCCCGTTACTTTTTCATCGTATATTTTGTTTCACGACACATTTAGGGTATTGTAACATTTTCCAATGCAGTCCTAGATGTGAATGTGATTTTATTTATAAATTTGGTCTATAATAATGCTATATACATTTGAAGTATATGGCCCAGATATAATAGAGGCATCGAGCGTGTTTCGGAAAACAGAAAACCAGACTATATATAGGAAACACTGCCATCGTTGAACGTCGGACATCAGTAAGATTCTCAAGAATTCGACAAGGTAGTTGCAAATCGCATTCTAATGTCGCCATTGCATAGCTAACAAATATGACGTACGATAGCGCTCATTGATATCGCCATGTCGGCAGTCTTCAATTGCATCAACAGGACCAAGAAAAATTTGCGTCAGAGCACGAAACAAGCGAAGGGCTTTTGGCGAATGGAACCTCATGTAATCACACTCACCTTGCCGGGAGTGTTTCCAACATGCCGAATAGAAACTTGTCAAGACGGCATTGATAATCATCCCTTTGGGATGGAGATTGCGGTCATACAAAAGTGACAAAAAACTACATGACTTCCTCACAATGAACGGCATTGCGCATCTTCGAAAGCTTTTAGAGACATAACTCCAGTCTAAACTTCTGCATCATCAGAGGATTTACAATGATTATGACAATAAAAAAAGATTTACAAAACTGCATTTCCACAAACAGGGCGAAGCCTAGCTTCTTTATCAATTTGTTTGGCTTTAAAGTCTTTTCATTAATCGCTTATTTTATTATGGGATGGATGGAACAGCAATGTTTCCTCTTTCTCCAACCCAGAGCTCAAATAGAACACCGCTAATAAGCAGGGGCAAAATTAAAGAATAAAGGAAATCCCCTTTGATTTACCAAACCGGCTTCACGGGCTTACTCACCAAGAAAGCAAACGGTCACTTCATTTGGCCCCAATGGTGATGAATAATCCATATATGGCTAGCATACTCGTGCGTAAAGGAAAGCAGAATTACACTGGAGTTGGTGTTGTAAAAGATCAATTTAGCATGCACAATCAACCGGCAGATCAGTGGTTTAGATGTGGAGTTTAGAAATATTTATGTGTTGGAGCAGATGGTGGTGAAAATTTCAAAACCAAAAACGTGTTCCATCAAACGAGTGTGCTCGATCACCATGGGTCATTTGTGTCCATCGTAGTCCGGTGTGTGCTCACCCCATGCCACACACACACGCCATCGGTGTCTTGCAGGGTATCATGTATAGTGCATCATATTTTCTTTAAGATTCGATATTGTCGATGAAGAAGTCATTCGATTCGGACCCGGGTAATGTGGATATGGGATTTTTCGATTCCCGTGGGCGGGCGGGCGGGCGTGATGTAGCCAACGAAAAAATGTCTCGTTCAATCGTTTGGTCAAAACTTTTTCAGACCACCCTCGTACTATAGGTCAAGGATGGCAAATTTCACTTCCATCCGAGATGTTCTATGAAAGCTCCCGCTTAACTTTCCTCTAGACTCGCGGATAGAGCACGCAAGTGCTTCGGCTCTCAGAAAAGCACAGGATACTTGTACCTGAGTTTTCTCGCGATACAAATGGAATTAATTTGTTAATTTTCCGCACAATGACGTAAATAGTATCCATCTCATTAGTGACATCAATTTGGACGGTTGGCCTTCGGTCCAATGCGACACAGGATATAGTCCTCATCACTTTCCTCACCGTGGAAGAAGCATCGTCCGTGAGTAACTGGTCTTGGATCTTCTTGGAGGGACGCATGGCTGCCGTTTGGAAAATTCCTTCTCCACGTCACAACTGTGTCATATAACGTGCCATCTTTTCCATAAACGGCCATAGTTTCATCGTGGAATTGCCGAGTACTGTGGCCTACAACAAATGAAGGAATGTAATCAATTTGCGAGCCTCTTATAGTATTCTCCAAACTGCGAGTTACTTCAATCTCCGGTTTCCCGTAGCAAAAAAACGAATATTGATAGTTGTAATTTACAATGTTATGCATATAAGGATCGATTAAATGCGGAGTGAATTACATCCATTTATCTTGATTATTTCTTAGGAATAATTTCTTATATACGATACTCCCGCGTATAGTTTCAGCGCTCCGATTCAGTGGCACAATTAGCTCGCTCTGTTCGACAACTAATTTGATGACTTGGCCCATTTGAGATATGCTGAACGGCACCTAGGAGTGTGTTCGTAGGTGAGGAACGTCATTTCGGTTGATGGGGGAGATGGTGCTTGCTGGGAAGGAGGAAGATATACAGGGTTCGTCCGGAAAATAAGTGTACTGACTCCTGGGCTGGGCGCGCCGCTCCAGGCGCGCCCAGCACCGCTCTGACGGGCTGCGATTGGAAGGGGGTATGTTGGCAAGCGACGCTGAAAAAGACAATCGGCTCTAAGCTGTGGTGTAGTGAGGATCTCTGTTAACGCGAACCTCCACGCTCGACCCACGTCACGGAACGCGATGCCGAAGTTTTTGGAGCAGCGTTATTCCATCAAATTTGCGGTAAAGCTTGGGAAATCGTCTACCGAAACTGTCGGTATGATTAACGAGGCTTACGGGGAGTCAGCCATGTCCAGAAACATGATCTTTCGGTGGCACAAGATTTTCGTGGAGGGCAGAGAAGAGGTCGACGACGAGTCTTCGAGAGGTTCCCGATGATGCCTTAGCGGGAGCGTTCCAGGAATGGGAACGCCGCTGGAACAAGTGTATCGACTCACAAGGGTCCTATTTTGAGGAATATTAGCTTAAGATATGTAAAAGTGTAATACATTTTTTTCCTGAGCTCAGTACACTTATTTTCCGGACGAACTCTGTACTCGAAGAGCTGTAGTAAAGGGAAGGGGCCAGCTGCTTCCACTCCACCGGAACAGGTCAGCTTGGATCGCTCATGTGCCAACGAAATGCCCTCAGCGGTCACCTTGAATGACCTCTGGCTTTAAATCCTCTCCTTCATTAAATCCTCCTTTCGCGTGACGTTATCGGTCTTTTTAACGTGAATGGACTATGGTTCATGGTAAATTGAATGAAAATCCTGGAATGCCGTTCAATATATTGATACAAGTGCCGAGCTGTCAAAACTAAGTATGATAAAAGTACTTTGATTACGTAACAGATAGCAATAAGTAGCGGATAACAGCTTCAGTTTTAAGTAAATTAAAGACATAATCCATATAAATTCGTTTAATCTTTTAATTTTTGAAGTTAAAAGACTTTTCATTTTGCTGGCCAAATCAATTTGGGTGCGACATTACGTCCTTGGTTCCCACTTTCCGAAACATTTTCACTACCCCAGGGGCGGCAGGGTGGCGTTCTCGTCTGCCAACCCAGTGGTCGCGGGTTCGACTCCTGCCGAGATGGGCATTCCTAGTAGTAATAGTATTTAGGGGAGGCGACCGACAGCTGAGGTCATTTGCGTTATTAGGAATGGATGGGAAAGGATAGACCGAAACCCGGCGTCGGTATTAGCCTACTCTTAACGAAAAGCGCCAAGGGGTCAGCAGTTTAACGCCCTATCCGACGGACGGCGTACTCACTCAAAGTGCCCTCCACAAAACACCTCAAGTAGGGATCGGGATACCACTGAAAGAGAACTGTCGCCTCAAAGATTCGAACATGGGCCCTCTCGGTGGGAATCCAGTATGCTAGCCACCGTACCATGCCGATCCCGCGTGGGTATTCCTCCACCCAGTGCTTGGGTACTTGTAATTGTTCTTAATGCTGTGATTAGGTGTAATGAGGAAGAGTGAAGCATACTTATAGCCACAATCTCGCTCCAATCAAAGACGTTAAATAAATAAATAGCAGGTTTAGGAACATCCCCTTATTTATTGTTGCGTGAGCGGTGACGCGTTCGGCGCCTTCCTCTGCTCAATCAGCATTCTATGACGTGCATTGAAGATCTCGTTAGCAATGGATTAGGTCTTCCATGCATTCCTGGTTCATTCTCATTCCCTTCCTGGTTTTGCAACATCCCCACCGCAACTTCGGCGATGACTGGATGAGCAGATAAAATAATCTCTCCTCATGACTCCGCTGCTCGCATAAATGCCACTCTGCCATCGCATTCATAATGCTATGACAAATTAGTAATTCACGAGTGTCATAATTCCAAAACGCGCGCAGTTAATCCGATAAGAGTCCCTCCATTGGCAATTTCGAGTGTGAGAGACCTTCGCCTTCAGCGGGTTTCATCCCACGAAAAGGGGAGAACATTTATTTTCAGAATAAAAACGATTGAATTCCGATTGATATTCGTGGAGCCTGCATAACGAAGCAGAGTATACGTAGAATACACTCGATAGCCAACATCGAATAAGAGTTTAAAAAGATATGAAAATATATCATAGTTATCGATCACAGAAAATTGATAATGCGAATTTCAGAGGAAAAAATTATTTCATCAAAAACCAAATAGAAAAAATCAAACCGTCACCGAATAAAAAGATACAACGTGGATAAGTACCGAGGGAAATTGCATAACGTCGTGGCGTGGCCCTATTGAGTAGTTGAATATTCTCATAGGTAGATCAAACCTCTCCACATGAAAATATCGGTCACCCCTACTTGATCTGTTCTCTTCTAAACCCAGATACACAACTAAACCGACTTTCGGTCACCCCTTGCAATAACAACCCATTACAATTACTTCCCAAAAGCAAACGTCCAGCCTCTTCTCCCCTCTCCTCGCCAATGATCACCTACTGCTGTACGAGGCATGCGCAGGAAATAACGGGAATTTTTGAATTTCGCGGGTTTGGAGAGTCCAACTGTCAAAATTTTATTTATCATGTTGGTATACATGCCCCTAAACTATGATTAAGTATTCATCTGTACTGATTGTTTACTTTGTCTGTGGCGGCCGCTAAAGTTAGACGTGTTCTTATGAGCACGGCGATTTCCGTTTGTTAAAAAAAATGAATCAGAAAATATGTATCAAATTTTGCTTAAAAAACGAAATTAAGTGTGACAAAGTGTGTTAAATGTAAATAAAGGCCTATGGTGAGTCTTCCATGAGTAAAACAAGAGTTTACGAGTGGTTTAAGCGTTTCCAAGATGGCCGTGAGGACGCTGAAGATGACGAACGCCCCAGTAAATCAACAACCGATGAAAACGTGGAAAAGTGAAAGAAATGGTTACGAAATGGATCGCCGCATCACTATAATCAGAGACGTAGCTAATGATGTTGGCACGTATGTCGACTGACTCATGCCACGGAATATTTTCCAATGTTTTGGGTGTGAAACGCGCGACAGCAAAATTTGTCCCAAAATTGTTGAATTTTGAACAAAAACAGCGGCGAATGGAAGTTGCTCAACGGAGTCACTAAATGAAGTCAACGACGATGCAGAATTACTAAAGCGTGTCATAATAGGTGACGAAATATGAGCTCACGGATATGAGGTCACGTCGAAACAAAGGCTTCATAAAAATTCTCTGATCCATTTTTTTTAACAAGCAAAAATCGCCTCCCGCTCATAAAAACACGTCCTATCTAAACGCAGCTGCCACAGACAAAGTAAACAATCAATACAGCTGAATGTTTTATCATAATTTAGGGGCATGTACATATAATTTGAAATAATGATGACAATTGGGCTCTTCAAACTCGCGAAATTTAAAAATTCCCTTATTTTCTGAATATTCTTTCGTATAATATAACCACGCGAAAACTTCGTAAAAATAGCCAGATATGCTGGTTCGAAACCCTTCACGGTGCATTTATATTTGTGTGAAATAAGAGAGTATTTTTCTTTCCTACGCCTCATTAAGTAGTTCCACATAGTTACAGCGTCCACTATTACAGTCAAAGATACGTTTGGCAATGATATATCGGTCTATATGATTCATGGATATATTCGACAAATGTGTTAGTTGGTTTTATATCGTTTTATTTAATAGATCTATGGAAAGACTTTTCGATATCTACATTCGATATTTTTCAAAAATGTGGACTATAAAATATATGGGTTTTACCGTTCCAATTAGAAACGGTAAAAAAATCACATAACAAATCAAATTAGGACGGAAATAGACTCAGTCACTCTCAGTCCGAAGTATATTATTTTTTTGAGAAAAAGTGTCACGAAAGCACAACCTGATCTATAGGCGGCACATCTCCTTCGACTTAAGTTCGTGTGACTCGCTTGCTAAATCATCACTCAACTGTGAAATAGTCGAGGCGGTGCTTCGGCGCCCCCGATCGAGAGCTCCTCTTCACGCGATAGTGAGTGTCACGCTCCTGGCGCTATTCTGCACGGCACGCCGGCAGTCGTAAGCCCGCGTTTAGCAGAGGACGTGATATGAATTTCCCGCATGGCGGTAGTCATTTCACTTTCGATTGTTCTAGTCGGCTTCCGCCTGTCCTCCCCGTTTTGTTCGCTCACTGGAATTTATAGAGGGTATTGCCTACGCAATTGAAAAATAAAAGAAGGCAAATGAAAATTTCGACTCATCAGTTTTCCCGAGGAAGTTCATCAGCTGATTATTTAATTTTTCGTACTTACCATGAGTCTCGGATTGAGTCATCGTGGAAAAAAAAATATATATATATATACACACACGAGGGTCATCCGGAAAGTAGTACCCGTTCGTGAAATAAAGACACAAAAGTAAATATTAACAAACATAAAAAATTTTATTTGAAAGAGGATACTTTAAACTACTTCTCAACATAATCTCCAAGCAAATTAAGGCATTTGTCATAACGTGTGACAAGTTTCTGTATTCCTGCTGCATAGTCCTTCGCCGCCAGCTCTTTGAGATACGCGAGGGACCCATCTTGCACAAATTTTTGCATAATGCAGATGGTGTTTAACAATTTCATGAACAATTGTTCGAGAAACATTGGGAAAATGCTCACAGATCTCATCAATTGTGACGCGCCGATCGTTCCTCACGAATTCGTCAACTGAGCTCACCAGTTGGTCTGTAATGACAGACGGTCTCCCCGAACGCTCATCGTCGTGTGTGTTCCCCCTCCCCATGTTGAAGTTGCGACACCACCGCCGAACAGACGACTCGTCCATTACATTGTCTCCATACACCTCCTTTAATTGGCGATGAATATCACATGGGCGAACGTTTCTTGCATTGAGGAATTTAATCACTGCCCTCACTTCACAACTGGCGGCGTTCTCAATTTTTTTAAACATTGTAAACAATCACAGAAACAACACAGGCAATGCTAGCGTCACGCAACTTGGCTCAGAGAAGGCAGACAAGCCACTGAAGCTATCTGACCTCGTCCAGCGGCTACTCGCGTCGTCAGCACTTCATGCGGCACGAACGGGTACTACTTTCCGGATGACCCTCGTATAATATTATATTATTAGGTAATCTACCGGTTAAGGTAGGTTTTTGGATGGACACAACTGCCAAATAAATATTTTGTGACTCCTAACAAAACAAAATCCAGCAACATAGTCTACATCAGATCCCTCTTCATCTCTAAATACTTCCTTCCTCCCTTCATCCCGTCCAACATTCCTATCCTGTTCCTTCCCTTTCCTCGTTTGCCTAACATTCTCCCCAGTATCGCAGTCTTTAACTACCGATCACTACCGATCAATACGCCCTTCATCCATTTTCCCAGGCTCCATAGGATTTCTCCCACTATACCAAAACCTTCCTCAGTTGTTTTCTTCTCGGTCCATTTCGCCTTCTCCATTCTTCTCCACACCCACATTTCAAAAGCCTCCAATCTACGCCTATCCTCCTGCTTCAATGACCACGTTTCCGCGCCGTACTTAGCTACGTTCCATATAAAAGTTTTAACGAGTCTTTTCTTAACATCCTTACTCAACGTCCCCGTCATCAACTCCCTCCTTGTGAAAGCCTCTTTGCCTAGCGCACTTCTTCTCCTCACGTCCCTTCTACTTTGACCGTGTTGGTCCAAAACACTATCGAGATACGTAAACTGTTCTACCGGATCTAGTTTTTGCCCTCCTATTTTGATGTTAAGCTTATCCTTTTTATTTCTAGAGAATCGCATAATCTTTGTTCAATTAATATTGATTCTCATCCCATGCCTGTCGCATTGAATTTCCAATTCACTCAGCAATGCTTGCAACCCCTTGGCTGACGCAAACTAAAGCTTTGTCATCAGCGAACCTTACTGATTTTACGAATTCCCCGCCCACTTTCATTCCTAACTCCAGTTCTTCCCATGCCTCATTAAGCATGAAGGATCTCATGTTTTCCCGGCGTATGGTATTCAAGAAGTTCTCTCTGTATTTACATTCTTCAATTTTCTCCGCCCATCCATCTTTGTAATCATCTCATCCGTGATCCATGGTTTCCTAGTCCTTTTAGCTTTAATGGTTGCAAGATTGTCTTTTGCGGTTTTCGATAACTCTTTCTTGATACTTTCCCATTTTTCTTCGATAGTACTTAGCTCTTTGCCATCCTCCATGATTTTCTCCACCGCTTGTTTGTACTCCTTCCTTTTCAAACCATTTAATACTTCTACATTCCATTTTCTAACCCGCCGCCCCTGTCTTATGTTTTTGAAACGGATGCCACATTTCATAACATCTAAAATGTGGTCAGAGTCCGCATCCGCTCCCAGGAAGCTGTGCGAATTTATCACACGCCTCCGAAAGCAACACTCCCTTTGATAAATGCTATAGTGTATCCATCTTAGCATCCCTCCCGCCCTCTGAGCCTCCACTGAAACTCAAGACATTAGAGCAATCCTTCATGTGGCTCTTGGAGTCCTGGAATTGGCCAGGAATCAATATTAGGCATTAATTACCCTGCTCCAATTATATATTCATCCCCTTCCACCCCCATCACCTTCTACATTTTCCCCAACCTTCTAACGCTGCCCCTCCAAACCCGTCCCTTCGGAATTCTCTCCCCACCTTCCCTTCCATCCATCGCTCCAGCCCTCGTATTCCCTTTAGTTCTGTCCCTCTCTTCCTTGATAAAGGTGGTCACGACCACCGAAAATTCGAAAAATAGTGAGTCTCTTTTTTGTGTGTTTCTGTGTTTTTTTGTCTGTGTCCACTAGTGCTAAAAGTTATACATTATATATATATATATATATATATATATATATATATATATATATATATATATATAATGGGCTGACACAATATAACACAAATAGAATAGAATAGCAACATTTAAAAGGACACTCACACGGTAAATTGTTCGAGCTTTCGGCCCTCTCAGAGGCCTTCTTCAAGTGAGACTGAAAATATGCTGTTGCTGTGGAGAGGGGAAAGAGGTGCCTCTGAAGTGCACTTTAGGCTTCGGCTTTTTGACGCGAGCCAATTTTATGGAACAATATTTGCAAACGCCGCAGCTTCTGTACATTACATGTAAGTTACCATTCCCGATGGCTTCACGAGAGGCGGATCATATACCTCGTTCAAATTGCTCCATTATTTATGCTTAAATGTGCGTTGAAGTAACATTGCTTTCTACGTGATCTACACTTGAAATTTGCTACAATGGCACGAGAAAATGATTTGATGAGAAGAGGGAATGCATCAATTGCATGACTAGTTGAGCGTTCGAAGACTTTGCGTTTATAGAAAAAAGTTCTCAATTGAAGCTTTTGTGAGTGAATTAATTTAGTTAACCTTAAGTGAAAACACACTCCTTGAGTATATATAGTATATATAATCTTTTCCGTACCCTTAATTCTTTTACAGTGGCAATATTTCCTCAATAATTTTCAGACGTATGTCGCTCACTATTCAACCCTCTGCGACATCTGCCCATTCGCTCAAAACATGTGGCAGTACGTGCTTCGGGCGCCGTGATGAAAAAGTGCGCGACTGGAGTTGGAATGAGTCGATGTCGAGATGACTTTTTGAGGCGCCAGAGAAATTAAACATTTCAACACGATTTTGAGAAATATTATCGAATCTTGGTCAGCTGAATAATTACGAATAAATGAATAGGTCAACCAATTGTTTATCATTTACATGTTTAGTCAATTGCTAGTTTATATTGCTGTAAGATTATTTTCATCTCTAACTCGAGAGATATTTTTTTAAAGCTTCTAAACTACTAATTATCCACTACTACTTACTTACCTACCAACTTAAATAAGACTTGCAAAACCATTTATTTTCGCTTTAGCGGATTAAATGACTAATTTTTGTCAGTAAGTCATAAAACCGAAAAAATAATTTGAGCTGTTAAATGTTGTTCAATCCAATAAACCTTATTTAAATGGCTTCCAAAACTAAAATATGATTTTGAAGTAAGAAATTCAAAAGTAATGATTACTTTGAAGAAGTTTGGTTGGGTGGGGAGAAGAAAAATATATCAGACATTGATTTGGAAATGCAGAAACCCTTTTTGGCGAAAACAAATAGTCGCCATCTGTACCCAATTTTATTTTATTTTATTTTATTTTAAAACATTGTTCACATACAGCAGTGGCGCCAATTTACAGTGACAAATATAACAAACATAAAAGAGGACAAAGACAATAACAGTATAACAATAACAACGAGAACCAAGCATGGACAGGGGAAAATTTTAATTTACTGAAAGGTGGGATAAAGCTTGGGTGGTGAAGTTTTTGCATGATAGGTTAAAGGGGTCGACAGTGTGAGGGAGTGAATTTAGAAGGGAGGAGAGGCGAAATAACAGTGAGCGCTTGGTGAGAGATATTCTAGGAATAGGCAGATGGAGTAGGGAGTGGGTGCGGGTGGATCGGGTTGGTATTCTGAAGTTAAAGAAAGATAGCAGTTCAGGGCAATCAATAGCCGAGTTTAGGGTCTTGTAGAGGAGTTTTAAGTCAGCTTTAAGTCTGCAGCTTTGGGGACTAGAAATGGATAGGGAAGACAGAACAGCATTTGAGGACATATTGCGGTAATGTGGGACTCGGTGTTGGACTATTTTGGTAAAGAAGTGAGAGATGGAATCAAGGGATTTAAGGTTAGTTGGGGATGATGTGGACCAAATGGGGGAGCAATATGATATGATGGGAAGGACAATTAATGAGAAGTACGAGTGGAGTGCAATTGGATCTTTAATTTCTGTGAAGCGGTAAAGAAGGCCTAGTAGGGACATTGCTTTATTTTTTAAAGTCTGAATGTGGCCGGAGTAATTTAGTTTCTGGTCAATTAGAACGCCGAGGTCTTTAATTGCTGTTACTCGATTTAAGGGAGTTGAATTAATTGAGTAGTTAAACATCAAGGGGTTTTTTTTCAGAGCAAGAGTCATGATGTTGCATTTTCCAGGGTTTAAGTTAAGCCCCCAGGTGTCACACCATAGGGAAATTTTATGTAAGGCAAGTTGAAGGTGAGTACAGTCAGATATGTTATTAATTTGCTTGTAGATCTTGCAATCATCAGCGTAGAGAAGTGTATGGACCTGGGAGGAAAGGAGTTGGGAAGGAAGATCATTAACGAATAAATTGAAAAGATATGGCCCAAGGACACTGCCCTGGGGAACCCCAGACGTGACAGGAGACCAAGAGGAAGAAGCATCCGAGAGTATCACACGCTGAGTTCTGTGGGTGAGAAAGGTAGAGAGAAGGCAATTGGAGGGAAGAGAGTCCTCTGGTTTTGAAGTGATGCAACTACTCACTCGTCCACCATTATCTGACCCTCCAATGACTCAGGAGATCATTCATTAATATCAGCGCTTTTGAAATGAAACTCGCACCAGCTGGACGAACTCAATCACAATGAATCTAAATAATCATGCGACTTTATTAAGACTGAGTGTTATTTCTTAAGCCATCAATTCACTCGTTGGAAATGGTATCCTACGCCTGAAGTGAGGGGAGCTCATTCAAGGCATTAAATTGGCATGCCAGTTCTTCTATCGGTATTGCTTAACTCACAGTACATGACATCACGGCTAATGTGATCAGCCTTCGTTGAACAAACAAAATATAGGTAATTTTGTTGTTATTTCTCTTCCAGTAGAAGTTCAATGACCTTCATTTTTGTGCGTGATAAATTTGGCTGAACGCTTTACAACAAACTGAATTAAAATAGACAAAAGAATCGATTCTATGCTGTTCAGAATCATTCGCGAATGAAATAAGAGTGTGAAAATAATCGCCTTGTATGACGATCTGAATTATTAATTTCAGTCATCGAGGGTGCGGACATACTTTTTACAAAGACTTTTGCTTTATTCTGCATAATATATCATGAAAAAATGTAATGAAAAAATCATTACTAAACGTAATATATATACATTTATATTAGATAAAGCTATTACTCAGAAACTATGATGGAGTTTAGAAATAAAATTCTATTAAATATCCTAATAGGTACACGCATATAAATAGGATGATTCTATGCAACTGTTTTTATTGTGGAAATTATTTCTTGTTCTGTTTATTTATGGAAAACCGAATTAAATCTAATAGCGATAAGTGAGGTTCGGATTTCGTGTTACAATCGTCGAATCTCCTCTTTGGGTTGGTTTAATACATTGACTCATTCCTTCATTTGAGACCTAAGTCATATGCTGCAAAATCCTAGGCCCGAGGAGCCAACACGAGAAGGGTATTTGTCGTCAATTTCACGTTTTGATTTGACCTTATGTATTTATTCATTGCATTCCAATTGACCAAGGGACGAAAAATGGATACTGCTCTGTTCCGGAAAAGTATTATTCTCACTTTCTCCCCTCCGGAGAGCCCTCGTATTTTTCACATTCACCGAGGAGAAGTTGAGCCGTTACCATTACCATTAAAAACCAGAAATCCGAGATCTGTGCAAAGAGAAGCCATATGAATGAAGTTCTCGGGAAAACGAGTTGAAATCCACGATGCTACTAAACAAAACGTCCGTCAAGTTGATAAAAATTGACGGTAAGTTAGGTGTATACTTTAAATTATTTTTTCGCCCAATGACGGACAAAATGTGATTTTGAAATTCCAACAGTTACAAATTTGATGACATACGAGTATTCTAAAAAAATGCGACCACTGAATTTGCGTGAATACTTATATCAAAATATTCACTTTTAAATGTGAACGATTTTGGTATGATAATGGCTAAACTAACCTTGAGGTGTTATTAGTGATTTCAAGAATTTTATGTAAATACTTGCTTCCGACTAACGGTGTCAATATTTTTATTAAGCGAAAATAAAAGTAACCGTAGGAAATGGGAGGAAAATCAGGGTGTGACGAATGAAAACTTTTTGCAAGATGAATTTCACATCTTAGTCAAAATACATACCATTGATCCCATTGCATTCGCTCAAAGAAAGTTACTTCAGATCCAAGTTTTACAGAAATTAAGCTAATTTTGTGGATTATATATTCTATACCATAATATTCACTTCGGTGCCTAGAAAGAGCCAATTAAAATCAAGCATATTCTTAGTGCAGAAACAGCTCTGCTGAGTTTTACATTTTTAACCAAGTTGAAATCGCTGTCGGCGGACTTTTTCAGGTCGAAGAAGAGTACTAGGGCTAAAATTCGTCTGGGACTACTTCGATTGAAAAAAAGGACAATCGTGCCAGTCCTCACCGTAATGTGAATGGAATATTCTTTGAAATGATAAGGTTGCTCTTCATTTTCAATGGGTATTCAAACCAACCACGAAGCTCTTTCTGTAAGAGAAGGCTTGATTCCTACGAGTTTTTCACCCGTTTTTTCGTGGACCTGACATCAAAGATGTTTTATTCCATTTAAGACGTTCAATGGAATTCTCAAATGTCACCTCGCAGATCTCTCACGTTGTTTGGACAAAGTACGAACCACTTTCCTACACATCTACCCCTTCCTGGACGCTGACAACGCCTTCACGAACAATCGCCGAAGACGCAGTTGTTATTGCAAACGCTGCGATGCACGCCATCGGCCGGAAGAATTTTTCAAAATGCTCCACTTCTTCCTGCCTAGGGTTAGACTAAGTCTCTTGATTACCATGTCCTGGACCTCTTCGTTGCAGATGAATATGAGTAAGATGAAGACGCCTTGTAGGATGCTGATCGAGTCGGCGAGGATCCAGTAACATGTTTTGACCGCCTACTTATAAGGAGACCATCTACTTGGCCCAACTGATTGCCATGACTGCGGAGAGCTTTGCGTAGAGTTCGAATCCGGTGACGAATGGAGATAGAAGAAAAAGAAATAGGAACGGCCGTGACTTCCTTTCGGATCTTTTGCCCTGGCCCATACGTACACCACTGCCAGCAGTCTTCATTTAAGAAACAGGAGAGCGCTGGCTTTCATTATAATCAGATTCCGCCAGCATTAGAACTATAAAAATATGAAACAGGCACTCGAAATGGTAATAGAAATCAGGGATTGAGGCACTGAAAACATATGGTTTGTTGCTATCAATGGTTTGTTGCTCATTTGCCCCTTCCCGGCGGAATAAAATTGTTTATATTAATCTAATTTACATTCAGGCATGGTCAATCGTTAGATTGATTGTTTTATTCATTTAATTAAGCATTAATTAAAAATATACAAGTAGATCTCAATTAGACATAAAAAAGAAAGGATAATCAGAAACCGCAAGCATGGGGGCTATACAAATATGAAGCATTCAGGTGAAAAGGT
Organism: Hetaerina americana; assembly: GCF_022747635.1. Taxonomy (NCBI): domain Eukaryota; kingdom Metazoa; phylum Arthropoda; class Insecta; order Odonata; family Calopterygidae; genus Hetaerina; species Hetaerina americana. The sequence goes on along the minus strand of NW_027286985.1, from coordinate 16,959 downwards.
TTAATAAAACAGGGATCAAGGTATTGAATAATCAATAATTTGATCGATATCAATCTTTTTATCAGTAATATGAGTTGTAAAGTGTTAACGAATAAAGTTTGCGCAGAAAATTTAAATTCAATGCTTCAAAACAAAAGACACAAACAGACAACTTTTCCAATTTATAATACGAAAAGATGATCCCCAGACAATCTTCAGGGACAGAACTCCCGGGGGATCTCCAGAACCCCTGAAGATTGGCACAATCAGCATGATGAAAGATGATCTCTAGGTATACGCTAATTGCCACAGGAACTTCTCCGGTCCAGCCCTTCCCTTTGTCGGCTGCACGTCGCTTTAATACGGGAATGATGTGTGACAAAAGAAGGGAGAAAATTAATGCGACGTTTACAAAGAGTTAAGAGAGCGTTACTTGGTTACCATTTTGTACCCCAACGTAAATCAAACCGTAACGTCGGATAATCATGTCCAGGAAATATCTGGTTAAATACTTTAAACATTACGACGAAATATTTTTGATATCTACGTAATTCCAATTGGACTACGAATGAGATTGTTTAAATATATTATGGTTTTACCACACAAAGATGATTTTTCTTTATCATACATCAATATAAGTGGACAATTAAAGTTAAAATTGCAAGTACTTGAGGATGCAGGGGTAATTTACCAACATATTTATTTAATGTTGATGTATGGAGCATTGAATTCCATTACTGAATGCAGATGAATATGTTAAAATAGCTGAGCATATAAATTATAACACAATCCAGCATCCTACTCTACATCAGATCCCTCTTCATCTCTGAGTACTTCCTTCCTCCCTTCATCCCGTCCAACATCCCTATCCTGTTCCTTCCCTTTCCTCGTTTGCCTAGCATTCTCCCCTCTTTTACAGTCTTCAGCATCCCACTGCCGATCAATACGCCCTTCATCTATTTTTGCTGCCTCCATAGGATTTCTCCCAACAAAACCCTCTCTTCCCCCACCCCCAACAGCATAATGATGGACAAATGTATATAACATCTTATAAACCTAATTTACAAATAAAATTACGTTTACATCTTGGACTGCTGTGGGAATTGTTGCACTGTCGTGACACAATATACGATCAAAAAGTAGCTGGAATTTCGTAATTTCGCAGTGTGCACGACATGGTGCACTATGAGTTCTTGCCAAAAGGTCAAACGATCAACAAAAAGTATCGGTTACAAGTTCAACGCCATTTACTTGAAGGAATACGAAAAAATACAGCCGTAATTGTGACGAATCAATTAATGCCTTTCACACCAAAACAATTCACATACACTTCTCACTACTTGTTCGCGAATTATTGGTCGAAAACAGCACAGTAGTAATGATTTCCCAACCCCCATATTCGCCAGACACGGATGGCCCCGTACGACTTTTTTCTCTTCTCAAAAATAAAGAGAACCTTAAAAGGGCCGTCATCCTTTTGCTAGCATAGACGAGATTACCAACGCACCGCTGAAAGAGAGGAAGACAAAAGCTATACCAAAGATAGAGATCCAGAAGTGTTTCGAGGATTGGAAAAATGCTGGTACAAGAAGTATATAATATCTAATGGAGGCTTTTAAATTCTTAATCTACAACATGTTGCCTCTCAACAGACATATTAAGTTTAATCAAAATACATATTGGCCTGATGGAAAAACAAGCGAGAATTACGGAGGAATAGTTTCCTTAAGGAAGACTCCTGTCCACGCGTGAAAATTAGTCTCGAGTGAACTGGAAAGCAAATATTTTACGTACATTGTATAGTTATAGCTACCAAAAATTCAGGTACCAATTATAAACACATGAGAATCTAAACTCGGTATAGTGTGGCATACCGAAGTTTTACTGTCCATAAAATTAAGAAGCCAAAGTAAGCCGTAAAATGCATTCCTTCGCACTGAAAAACAACTTAGTGATGGATGCACAAGGCAAATGTTTCTCAATGAACAGTTCGAGCGAATCAATCGATAGTTTCGAGCTTACCGAAAAGCCAAGAACACATGTATACGCGCATGATGTTCAGCCAAAAGAAGGCGCTGAGAACGGCCAAGTAAATCATGAACCCTGTAATTAATAATTAGTATTATTTCTCCGAGTTATTAGGAGTGGAAATAATATTTAGTGGAATCAATAATATAAATAGGTTGCACGCATGTTTATGACATCAAAACGTCATATGTGGGTCATGTTTACTTACGAAAAAGGCATGGAATCAATTTGACTGCGTCTGCGCACATGGTACTCAGCCAATATTAGGGCAATATGGCTTGGAACATTTAGTAAATCATTCAGCTATATAAACGCCATTATTCCACCCATTATTTAGCATATGTAAGGAGTTAACGTGCTTAAAAGTTAAATTTGCACAAATCTAATGAACTTTCTTCGAAAGTTATGTAACCTTTCTCCACATCTCTCTTGCTCTACGTTGTACCTTTCACACCTTCGATCATTCTCCTCTGAATGGGGAACAAAAGACGAGGGCCTCCCGAATCCATTGTGGGACTACACTGAGTTACAATTGTGCTCGGGGAAAATTCAAGACCTGGCTCTTTGTCGACAGGCGTCGCACAACACACAGTGTCATGGTCTGAGAACTTAACCAATGGAAAAACTAGAACACATTCTTAACATAAGCTAGACATGGTTTCGAAACGCCCAAAAGTAGCACACTGTTTCCTTTGAAAAGGACACGCACAGCAAGTACCATAACCATAGTATATGTGCGTAAAAGATTAGGGTAAACGCTAGTATTTATATAAAATGCATTTAATGTGTTAACCAACTATTTTTCAAAGTTAAGGTTGAGATTTCCACGCATCCAATGATGTTTTTGCAGCGGATTTAGCGATCCTTTTCAAAAGAAGGCATTACCACCGGTGCATGTTTTTCGTTATGCTCCGACCACCGAGTTAAAAATTGTACAGGCTTCCTTCAACGACTTCCTCGCACTGCTTTGCGGATGGATGCAACTTCAATTTAGAGTCCCAATTTATTTGTTTTTGCTCATTATTTAAGGCTACGCATGACCAGTTGCCCCTGCTTGGTGCGACTTTTTTTTCGGTTAGGATGCTAAAATTCCTTGGAAACGAACGTCATCATCTCCCTTCGCCCCTTCCCTCCTCAGCGAGACAGGCAGCTGCGAGGAAGCTCCCAATGTTTGCGACCTCGTCCGTTGGCTAACTAAGCAGCAAATGCCTCAGGGTCACCCATCCCAAGAGACTCGGGCTTCGCATGCTCAAGAACTGAAAAAGAAAGAAATAAAAAAGTGTATAACGAAAGAAAACAAAATATTCCTTAAAAACAAGGCACAGTTAAACCATGGAAATCCCTCAGAGAACCTAAATCTAAGTTGTTTTCAAACATTTTTTCGCTGTTTCATAGTTACTGTTGATGAAAATGTCTGTTTATTACGCTCGTAGATTGGAAGAGTGATGGATTTAATGCCTTAATATGTTTCATTTTTCGTAAAAGGTCAAAGAAACGATTGATTTTGTTTTTTCTCGGGAGAATGCTGACGGAAGATGGCAGAATAGATTAAGAGCCGCATAAGTTTACCGATGGCTCGAAAGTTCGTCCGTATGGCTCGTGTACATGTGTGCAGGAGTGAACTATTTCCCGAGACAGCAGTCAGCAGTGTTATCAAGCGCACGGCTCCTCTGGCAAGCAGTAAAGGGAGGTAAAACCTTGACCCGAGCAGGATAAGTGTTGGTGAGCGTAGACTAATTGGTGCAGTGGGAAACAATAAACTTATTAGAATGAACTCTAAAGAGGGTAAATTGATTCCTGAATCGGTTGTTGAAAGAAATGCATCTATCTGCTATCAAGAATATTGAAGGAAGTGAATGCATTGAATATGAAAATAAATCGTTTTGTCTTCCAAACAACACTTTTACAAACACACACACAAATACACACACATACATACATACATACATATATATATATATATATATATATATATATATATATATATATATATATATATATATATATATATATTCCTCCCCGGACTACAACCTTGACGTGGTGGAAGGGCTTGTGCGTTCCGATGACCCCTAGAGGTATGCTGGCGTGATAAAAATAATAATTGCTCAGAAAGGTGCCTCAGAAAGGTATCAGCTAGATTTTATCCTGGTAATACACAGGTTTAGGAACAGTGTGATAAATTCGCACTGCTTCCCGGGAGCGGATGCGGACTCAGATCACAATTTAGTTGTTATAAAATGTAGCGTCCGTTTCAAAAAGATATGGCAGGGGCGGCGGGTTAGAAAATGGAATGTAGAAGCATTAAATGGTTTGAAAAGGAAGGAATACATACATGCGGTAGAGGAAATCATGGAGGATGGTAAAGAGCTAAGTACTATCGAAGAAAAATGGGAAAGTATCGAGAAAAGGTTATCTAAAGCCGCAAAAGACACTATTGGAACCGTTAATGCTTAAAGGACTAGAAAACCATGGATCACGGATGAGATGATTACAAAGATGGATGAGCGGAGAAAATGGAAGAATGTAAATACAGACTTAGGCTAAATGAAGTACAAGGAACTAAACAATAAATTGAGACGGGCAACAAATAAAGCAAAAGAAGCATGGTGGAAGACGCAGTGCGAGGATATGGAAAGTCTGCAGAGAAGGGTGAAATTGGTGCGCTGTGCAAGCAGAGTTAAATCTTGATTGGGAAGTAAGTAGAGGAGATCTATGCTAACAGTTAAAAGATAAGGCGGGTCAGGCAATAATTGACTCAGGGAAGATCCAAGAGAGATGGAAAGAGTATATAGGAGAACTATATAGTAAAGAACTTGGACCAACAATGTAGGACATTGAAAAAGAATATGACTTAGAGGAAGATAGCTTAGTTCCAGTCATACTAGACGAGGAGATAGAAAGGGCATTAAGGGAGATGAAACTAAATAAGGCCATGGGGGTGGATAACATTTCCGCGGAACTATTGAAATGTTTAGGACAATATTTGAGGAAGAGGCTATATGGGGGGATTCATAGTATCTATGAGGAAGACATCTGGCCGGAAGACTTTGTGAGATCAATTTTCGTTCCTATTCCGAAAAAGGTAAAGGCTACGTCATGTGAGGACTACAGGACAATAAGTTTCATATTCCGCGTAGCTAAAGTTGTTCTCAGGATCATAAGCGAAAGGGTAGAGAGTAGGGCAAATGATTACTTGGGGGATGACCAGTTTGGGTTTAGGAAGAGGAGAGGTACGCGCGATGCCATTGCAGTAATGAGATTATTAATCGAGAAGATTATAGAATACAACCAGGAGGTATTTGCCTGTTTCGTAGATTTCGAAAAAGCGTTTGATAGAGTGAATTGGGAAAAACTAATGAGTATTCTGCAGAAAAAAGAAATAGATTGGAGGGAAAGGAGGGTTATCCGCAACCTATACATGTCTCAGACTGCTCAGTTGCGGGTGGGAAACGGGGAGTCCGGTTGGGCAGTGTTAGGAAGAGGTGTAAGGCCGGGTTGCCCATTATCACCGTTGCTGTTCAACCTGTATGCAGAGGAAATGATCAAAGAGGCATGGGAAGAACTAGAGGTAGGAATGAAAGTGGGCGGGGAATTCGTAAAATCAGTTAGGTTTGCTGATGACCAAGCTTTAGTTTGTCAGTCAGCCAAGGGGCTGCAAGCATATCTGAGTGAATTGGAAATTCAGTGCGACAGGTATGGGATGAGAATCGACATTAATAAAACAAAGGTTATGTGATTTTCTAGAAAGAAAAAGGGCAAGCTTAACATTAAAATAGGAGGGCAGAAGCTAGAGCAGGTAGAACAGTTTACGTATCTCGGTAGTGTTTTGGACCAACATGGTCAAAGTAGTAGGGACGTAAGGAGAAGAATTGCGCTAGGCAAAGAGGCTTTCACAAGGAGGAGGGAGTTGATGACGGGGACTTTGAGTAAGGATGTTAAGAAAAGACTCGTAAAAACTTTGATATGGAGCGTAGCTATGTACGGCGCGGAAACGTGGTCATTGAAGCAGGAGGATAGACGTAGACTGGAGGCTTTTGAAATGTGGGTGTGGAGAAGAATGGAGAAGGTGAAATGGACAGAGAAGAAAACAAATGAGGAAGTACTTGGTATGGTGGGCGAAGAGAGGGGTTTGTTGGGAGCAATCCTATGGAGGCAGGAAAAGTGGTTGAAGGGGGTGTTGACCGGCAGTGGGATGTTGAAGACTGTGATAGAGGGTAGAATGTTGGGCAAAAGAGGAAAGGGAAGGAACAGGATAGGGATGTTGGACGGGATGAAGGGCGGAAGAAAGTACTCAGAGATGAAGAGGGACCTGGTGTAGAGTAGAATTTAGGGTTGTGTTTTGTTAGTAGTCACAAAATATTTGTTTGGTAGTTGTGTCCATCGAAAAACCTACCTTAACCGGTAGATTACCTTAAAATATATATATATATATATATATATATATATATATATATATATATATATATATATATTATTATTAGGTAATCTACCGGTTAAGGTAGGTTTTTGGATGGACCCAGCTGCTAAATAAATATTTTGTGATTCCTGTATAATAAAATGCTCTTTGAGTCATGAAAACTTAGTAACCACTCGATTTCAAATATATATATGTATAGATGATTTCGTCAACGTAACACGGGAGTGCCGAATAGTACATTAGACACTAACAAACAATATAGAAACACAAAAAAAGATCACGAGATAAGATATATATATATATATATATATATATATATATATATAGTATATATATATATATATATATATACATATATACATATCACCGGGATGCATTATTACATGAACAAAGAGTGCGAGTTGAGTTTCGCATGGATGTCCTCTTTAATAGCGTCACCTCGCAATTGCTTTTCATTCATACATATAAGAAACAACTTTTCAACATCCTTGAGAACACGAAATCCTGGCGCAGATATCCTTGTCACTTCCTTTAAAGCCCTTAATTTTGTCCTCGTTCTTGAGGATAGTGAATATCTCTAATGTCCACCGATTGCACGAATATGTGAGTCCTAGATCAGCCACGCTCACACCTCCTTCTCACTTTTCATTTCTTACGCCTTTTTATTCTATTGTGAATGTCTTATTACGACTTCTTCTTCTGAAGCATTTTGATTTCCTTGCACAACATTGAACTTCGCACAAAAAAGTCTCGAATAATGTCTGAACCAAATTTGGAAAAATCTGTGATCGCTAAGATGCTAGGGAAGCGAGTGCGAAACGTAAACTGAAGCAACGGGCACACGATCACTAAGGGAATCACCCTGTCCACTTCACTTGCCATGAGAAATGCCACTCTTTCAGTATGTGTCTTTTATCATTAAAATTTCAAAATTAAAATTTTTTAAAGCGGTGGACCACCACAGCATATATTACGAGGGTAGGCTGAAAACTAAGGCACTCATGCTTATAGACCACAAACAAAATGACCTTCAGAAGCACTCCTTGTGGTATGTGGAAGTAACATTTCTCCTCAACATGCATACGCAGGTAAGGGTATCGCAAACCATTTGGTCGAGTTTTTCGTGTTAAAGGCAGCCTGGGGCCAATAATCTTGCAACATGATAACGTTCGCCCACACACCTCGCGCGCAACTGGAGAGGCTCTGCGAAACCTGAAATTTGAACCCCAACTCCATACCCTCCTTATTCCCCGGATCTTGCGCCTTGCGATTTTTATTTTATTCCTCAACTCAAGAGACACCTCAAGGGTAATCATTACACCTCGGACGATGAGATGGAGGCAGCTGTCAAGTCCTGGATTCGAGAAAAGTCGGAAGGGTTTTTCAGTGACGGAATGAAAAAACTTGTTACACGCTGAGAGACATGTATTGTTAGCCTTAACGGTGACCATGTTGAAAAATAAATCCATGATTTTGAAACTTAAGAATTGTACTTTAATATACTGCTCGCCAGATCTGGCAATTTGTTTTTGTTTGTAGTCTACAATCATGTGTGCATTACTTTTCAGCCTACCCTCGAATTAGCTTCATCTCTCACAGTACTATCAACATAAAACCCTAGACTATAATAAACCAATCTTTGAATCCACATACTTCCAAACTCCATTTCTATTCAGCAGTCCTAATGCTTCCCTCCCTCTGCCTTTTACATAACTGCCATGCTTAGCAACAATCTTCCTACTATCACAACCTTGTATCACTCCAAATGACCTACATTCGCTTCTACTGTCATATTTCGGCCTCTCCCAATATTCCTCCATCTTTCCCCCCATTTTCTTTGTTTTTCTTTCAGTTTAGTTTACCAGTTCAATTCTTTCCACACCCGCACCACAAAATGAACAAATTCTGCCGATGCTCTTGCCTTGATGGACAGGTTTCCAAGTCATTCACATTTGTACTCCATATCAAATTTTATGCTAATCTCTTCTATAAACTATCATTCAATCTCCTTTATGTCAACTCCCTCCTCATTGCAAACGATTCTTTATCTAACATGAAGCTATTTCTAACATCCTCTCCACTGTGGTCATATTTATCCAATGAGTTTCGTTAATAAGTTACCTGTTCCACCTAATCTAGTTTAAGTTCTTAGATTATTATTAGTAACTTAAGCACCTATTTCTTGTGAACAACATAACCTTCATTTTTATTTTATTAATTCCGATCCCATACCTATTACAACGGTTTCAAAGAGTGCTCAGCAATGATTACAATCCCTTTTGCTGACTGCTATACTAAAGATTGACCATCAGCAAAGCTAACTGATTTGATGAAAACCCCAACTACTTTCATACTTACCTCTGTTCTTACCATAACCCTATTGTCATTTCCGTTGTCAGCACAGTAAACATAATTTTCAAGCCAACATCAGCAGATGGGCATGGAATGTTTATGAGGGGGAACTCAATCCCTTTCCTTACGGCCTTGAGGTGCCTTACAGCCTTTGGTCTCCTGTTGCTTGAGTTCAAAAATTTAAGATACACAACTAGCATTTATTTTGACTCTTTGCCACCCATATTATGTCCCTATTCACAGAATCTGGCAATACTGTTTGGCCACTAGTCATTTTGTCAGAGGTTAGAAAGGGAGGTGAAATGCCTTTCATTGCATCCTTGGTCATGTCCACCAACCATCAATTGAGAAAAAGGGAAAGAAAAATTAAGAAAAGAAAAGAAAAGAAAAATTATCTGCTTTAACAGGAGGTGCCAGTTTTGTAACCAATGAAATTTTATTACCTGCTATTTGAGTGTATTTACTTCTAAATCAATTTTTAAATAATGTACTTGCCACCTCTAAGCTGTGCTGTCAATATTCCTTCCCAGGGCATTATAATTGGTTGAATGAATGTTTTTTTCATTTTTGCAATTATCTAAATATTTCACTCCAGTATCATGGTTAGTTATATTTTCTTAAAAATATATTTATTGCCCGATCAAACCCTACTATTCAGCAATTACCATAGCTCTCTACTTTCATAAGTCCTCTCTGTACTTGAGGGACCTGATTCATTTATGAATTAATTACTTAGCATTCAATTCCATCCAAATGGTATTCTGAGTAACTACAATTCCCCAATCCATATTTATGCACACATGAAGGTGATACTGATGAATACGCAGCTGAACTATTCATAATTTTTCTCTGCAAAAAGATAATTGTCTCAAACGTTTAAAGAAGATACAGCACCATCTTAAAATTCCAAAAAGTCAATAGATACACCAGGTTTTGTTCCTAGCCGAAAATCATCCAAGCCCTACTTGGAATAATGTGATAACTGCAGGAGCTAAATATCATGAACTGTTAATTGCCTCATCCAATGAATGTGCCATCTTAATCTTAATCTTAATTGTGTCATCAATTTTAATTTATGAAAAAGATTTTGCTTTTTCTCTTTTACCAGATTAGAAAATCATTTTGGCTCATGAAAATATTTAAACATAGATTTAAATAAATTTACATCTCACCTGAATTTAATGTAAATATTGATGAACATGATGTTGAGCCAATAGTATGTGCATGATATGGCAAAGTAGACAATAAAACCTGGAAGAGAGAAATGTATTAATTTTCTTGCATGACTCAAAATATTAATTTTCTATTAGATAAGTATGTCTAATCTAAAATATCAGTGATGCCAACATTTCACCTTCAATTCCTTCTACTGCGGAATTCATTATCTAAGGCACAATTTATTCAACTACCCCAATGTATTAAAGATGATACTTTTAAAAACATTCATATGATTGTTTGCAGTGGGACATTGATTTGATTAAAAATTCAAATTTATTAAAGACCCAAAAAATTTTAGTATTAACAGACAATTGCAGCAATTCTACACTAAACATTACCATTTTGAATTAAAGGACTACTTTTGGAATGATAAGTAGTAATTTCTATTTAATTATAAGTTCTAAAAAATAAAAACTACTCAAAGGACCAAACAATTAATGCTGATTCTGATGAAAACATTTCCTTTTGCATTGAAGGCCTTATTTCATGGGCACCATTGGATGAGAAGAACTGATATTAACTCATGAATGTCCATTGACTTACATTTGCCACAAATGGAGGAAAACAAAGCTCACGAATATGGGCAAATGCAGTATTATTTGAAATTTTTGACCAATGCATATCTTCAATAAGCTAGGCTATGCTTGGGATTCCAATTAACCACTCTGGATGATCATCTGTTCATCCAGGAGCAGAACTATCAGAGATAAGATGAAACCAATGACCCCGGCGGGACTCAAAGCAAGGACTTCTTGGCCTCTGCCCCACCACCCTTCATTATCCTTAATTTCATTTTAATGGAAAACTTGTCAAAGGATGGATTGTTATGGTGTAGTTCAATCACTAACCCATGCTCAAGGAAATGTATGATTCAGTGCGAATTGGCTGGGTATGATTTTTCCCCCAAGTTTTGAGTGTCATTCAGCAACATTTAGTTGCTCTGTTTCAACCAGCACGATCTAAAATATGGCAATTCACTAGAGTATATAAAGCTAAGGGCATTTCTAAATTCATGAACATTTACAATTGACTCACATGATATAACGGTAAATTTGATGAGAGTTTGCCACCATTGGGAAGCAGGCACTCCCATGATACTGGATGTTTGCATTTCAATAAATTCGTAAATTGATTTAAGTTTATTCAGATGACTTCAACAGATCGAGTGCCAAGATAATGTGGACTACAAAGCTTCAGTTGACAACAAACTTCACATTTGACAATGATTCTTTTTTAATTTTTACTTGCTTTTACTTTGAAGTTATTAAACTTAATGAAAAAAAAAATTTCAATGTGCATGTTTCATATAGAGTAAAAATTTCAATTATATTTCAATTATATTAATGAACGAGGTAACAGAAACTACACACAATTTGATGAACTGGCTCACTGACAATAAGCTATCTATAAATGTTAGTAAAACCCATTATTTAAATTTCAATCTCAAGAAGAAGTTAATAAATTTTAATCCAATAATTAACAGTTGCCCTATAAAAGAACTAAAGGTAACAAAGTTTTTAGGTATTTGGATTGACTCTAATCTTTCATGGGAGGAAAATATTAATAAATTAACTCAAAAACTGGCACAAATCTGTTATGCATTCCGTGTACTCAAGGAAATCATTTGCATTCAGGTATTGAGAACTATATATTTTGGCTATGTGCAGTCACTTCTCAATTATGATATTCCCTTTTGGGGCTCCTCTATCTTCCTTCCAAAATTATTTAAAATGCAAAAAAGATTATTCGCATAATAACTAATTCTAATAATAGAGCTCCCAGTAAACCTATTTTTGAAAAACTAGAAATCTTGCCTCTTCCTTGGCTATACATTCTTGAAACAGTGTCTCTTATTAACAAAAATCAAGACATGTTTATTAAAAATTGTGACCTTCATAGTCATAATACGAGAAGCCAAAATGCATTCCATGTAAGTCAGCACCGAGTAAATAAAACGATTAAAGGGATAGATCATCAGGGAATACTTATGTACAATAAATTGCCTGCTTATATTAAAAATATCAAAAGTTCCTTTAAATTCAAGTGTGCCGTGAAAAAACTACTTTCATGTAAATTATTCTATAGTGTAGATGATTTTCTAATGCATACCATTTTAAATGTATAATTGGAATGTGTTAGTCCCAAAAAAATTATAAATTGTGTGTATTTGTATTTTTCATATTGTTTTGATATTTTGCATAATGTTTTTTATTGATATGAAGTGTAAAACATGTATTGACAAAGCCATGCATAATTCTATGCTTATGGTGAATGAATAAATTGAATTGAATTGAATTGAATTTCTCTTTGATACAACAAGTGAACACTGAGAGTCAAGGGGTATCACGCCTTATTTTGACTGAACCAATAAGGCTAACAACAATAAATCTTGAAAATGTTTACTCAAGAAATGTGGCATTTTGCCATATGTAAATATAACATAAATATTGATGGCATGTGTGAAAAAAACATGTCTATAGGAATGGTCGTTCAGATACTCTTAGAAAAGACAAATCCCAATAGAAACATTAACACAAGGTATTAAAATTATCATACTCGAAAGTAAATATGACAATGATGGTGGGAGATCAAATTATATATATATATATATATATATATATATATATATATATATATATATATATATATATATATATATAGATATAATTTCAATATAATTCAATATATATATATATATATATAGATATAATTTCAATATAATTCAATATATATATATATATATATATATATATATATATATATATATATATATATATATATATATACACATTCAAACACGAAATCCCGCCAAACGGCAAATAAATACTCATATATACAGAAACATATATAAGGAAAAGGGATAGGAAGACGTATAAAGGACGAACACAATAGAGGTGGGGAAGGCGGAATCGAACGGATCACAAGAGTAAAAATATTTCCTCAACCGGGACTCGAACACCGGATCTTTCCACTTGCCGGGCGGATGCTCTTAACCACTTGAGCTATGATATAAATTATTTTATTCGGCTCAGAATATTACAGAGTTTGTTAGCATTATGCATAATATCAGGTCACAGATTATGGGTACATCATGTTTTTCTTTAGTATAAGTGTATACATGGATAAATACATGATACATATACCCCACATACATATCCACTTGTACATACATACGCACACATGCACATCCACACGCACATACATAAGCATATGCATACAGACGCATACTCGTACATTTGACCATTAACATTTAGAAAGAAAAAAGAAAGGAAGACAAGGTCCACAGATATTAGGAGGGAGATTTTAGCTAGCAATGGAAAATTATGTATTGTAAGAAATTGTCAATGGCAGGGTTGAAATTATCGATTCAATCAGTCATTCAGAAAAAAAACTCTTCAACGATGGACGAAATGTGTCCGGCACCGGGTGGCTACCGGACATCACTTCCCAGAGTTCTGATCGTGGCTAGCGTCGCTCCGGTCGCGACTCGACCCCGGGCGACGAGTGCTTCGCCGTTTCCTGGGACGCCTCGTCCAACGGGTCGACGAGCGAGGACGCGGCATTTCGCTACATCCCTCCCCCCCGGCCTCGTCCGAAGAGGAAGAGCCAGCCGTGGTCCCCACGAAGACCGGGTAACTCGGCAGCGTTCCACAGGGGGCCTTCTTCGAAGGAGCACCGCTGGGGGCCGCCAAGGGGCAGGAGGTACCCTCGGGGAGGGTCGGAGTGGCGGGCTGGGGCTCATCTGCGGAAGGGTTGTGGTCGGGAAAAATCAGGGGCGATAGTTGCTTGTGGTCCGTATCTTGAGAAGCGCTGGGAAGATGGTCGACACCTTGGCTGTCCGGGGAAAGAAGATGGGGTACGTGGGATTTTTGACTTTGGGAAACTTGTATGCGGGTCGACTTCCGGGGTCGGTGACGCTTCCTTTACAGTCAATGATAAAGGGGTCGAGGGATGAGCTGTTGGGGACGGGAAAACATCGCAATCAGATGCATCCTCCTCACCTGTCACCAGAGGTTCTCCGGGTGTTTGAAACCCGTGATGCAAGGATCGCGTAGCGAGGGCGTCGATGGCGTGAGCGGGGGGAGGGGGGGCGAAAGACCATCCCTCCTCATTTGACGAGCTCACGGAGACGGGGGCTGGAGGTCGTGTGATATTAGGCGAGGTGGTAGGTACGTGAGCCATTTGTAGATCGGTATTCGAGACCAGAAGCTTGGGTTTGTCTGTCCTCTTCTTTTTCGGTTCCCTTTCCTCCGTTGACGATTTTCGCTCCCGCTGACATTTCCCTCCAATTGAAGGGAGATGCGGGGGACCGACGGGAACAGCCGGGGCCGCACCCTCGATGAGTAGAAGCGACCGCGCTCTCTCCTCCACAGCCACTTCGGGCTCGTCCATCTCCACGGCGGCGTTAGGGTTGGAGGGCATCGTCATTGCCTCCACATAGCTCTTACCTCCCTGGTTCCGAGGGCAGGTCTTGCGCTCGTGACCTTCTTGGTTACAGCGGGCGCAAGTGCGGCGCTGACCCTCATAGATGATGATGGCCCGGTTGCCGCCGATGTGGAGGTACGAGGGGATATTTCTCTCGACCGTCATCCGCACAACCCTGGTGCCAGTAAGCACCCGCGCCATCTTGTCTCCCTCCCACCTGTTCTCCCACGAGCGATGGATTTTACCAAAGCGTTGGAGCTCGCCTGTTATGTCTTCCAATGGGGTCTCCACGGGGAGACAAAGAACCCTGACATTACACGGGCTGCCGGAAGTCTCGTCAATTGTTATTGTCGTCCTCTGGTCACTTAAAGACGGAAACGGTAGTTTCCGCGGAGTATTGTCTAAAATCCTAGTCATTGTAGCTTCGGTTGCCAACTTCAGGAATATCAAATGGCGATTGTATCCAAATTGGATCGCCACTATCTCTTCGGGTGTGAGGCCCAGCGACTCTAACGTGAAGAGGTGGACCTCCAACGGGGTAGGGGGCTTCGCCTTCTCGTCAACTTGCAAGGCGAGCGTGTTTAAGCGGCGCACAGCCATTTGAAGAAATCAAATTCAGCACACTAGCATGAAGAAGGAAAGCGCAACAAAAAAAACGAGCACTTTAAAGGGAAATAAAACACTCACGAACGCTCCCTCCCCGCCACACGCACCCGGCGGTAGCAAACAAAAGGAGCCTAATCTCTACACCAGGAGTCAAGGTCAGTCTTGATCCACTAAACAAAACAAAAGTACGGCCTTCCCGGCGGAAGAAGTCGAGAGTCAAACTGCACGCTTCTTGATGAACTAGGCGGTCAACCGCCGCTCGAAACAAAACACGATCGGAACCTCGATTTCCGAGAGAGTCCGGCAGTGCCGCTCTCCAAACCCCGGCGGCCGAAGCCTCGGACGCCGGCGATTTTAGACACTCGGTGAACACAGGCACGTCCTGCTGTCAAGGCAGCTATCGAGGAAACGTAATTTACCCTGAGATCCGTGGGTCTAATATGTCGCCAAGCGCCCCGATTCTTTAGCCAAGAGATGGCGTCAGGGGGCTGTTTCACCCACCAAAGGAGATGTGATCCGTTCGATTCCGCCTTCCCCACCTCTATTGTGTTCGTCCTTTATACGTGTTCCTATCCCTTTTCCTTATATATGTTTCTGTATATATGAGTGTATATATATATATATATATATATATATATATATATATATATATATATATATATATATATATATATATATATATATATATATATATATACATTCAAACACGATATCCCGCCAAATGGCGAACAAATACTCATTTATATAGAAACAGATATAAGGAAAAGGAATGGGAACACACATAAAGGACGAACACAGGAGAGGTGGGGAAGGCGGAATCAAGCAGATCACGAATGTAAAAATATTTCCTGCGTGCGTGTGTGTTTGCGTGTGCGCGTGCGTGTGTGTGTGTAGGTATGTATTATTATTATTATAAGGTAATCTACCGCTTAGGGTACGTTTTTGGATGGACACAGCTCCTAAGTAAATATTTTGCAACTCCTAGCAAAACACAACATCCAGCATCCTACTCTACATCAGGTAACTCTTCATCTCTGAGTACCTTCTTCCTCCCTTCATCCCGTCCAACATCCCCATCCTGTTCTTTCCCTTTCCTCGTTTGCCTAACATTCTCCCCTCTATTACAGTCTTCAACACCCAACTGCCGGTCAATACACCCTTCATCCACTTTTCCTGCCTCCATAGGATTTCTCCCAACAAACCCCTCTCCTCGCCCACAATACCAAGTACGTCCTCATTTGTTTTCTTCTCTATCCATTTCTCCATTCTTCTCCACACCCACATTTCAAAAGCCTCCAGTCTACGTCTATCCTCTTGCTTCAATGAACACGTTTCCATGTCGTACATAGCTACGCTCCATATCAAAGTCTTTACGAGCCTTTTCTGAACATCCTTACTCAACGTCCCTGTCATCAACTCCCTCCTCCTTGTGAAAGCCTCTTTGCCTAGCGCAGGTTGCGGATTAGCCTCCTTTCCCCCCAATCTATTCCAATTTTCTGCAATATACTCATTAGTTTTTCCCAATTCACTCTATCAAACGCTTTTTCGAATTCCACGAAACAGGCAAATACCTCCTGGTTGTGTTCTATATTCCTCTCGATTAATAATCTCATTACTGCAATGGCATCACGCGTACCTCTGCCCTTCCTAAACCCAAACTGATCATCCCCTAAGTAATCATTTGCCCTACTCTGTATCCTTTTGTTTATGATCCTGAGAACAACTTAAGCTGCGCGGCATATCAAACTTATTGGCCTGTAGTCCTCACAAAATGTAGCCTTTACCTTTTTCGGAATAGGAACTAAAACTGATCTCACTAAGTCTTCCGGCCAGATTCCTTACTCATAAATACTACGGATCAGCCCATATAGCCTCTTCCTCCCACATTTTCTTAAACATTTCAATAGTTCCGCGGGAATGTTATCCACCCCCAC